>NC_141143.1:12534760-13190385 GCF_053477565.2 Lygodium microphyllum
GGCCCCCAAATATCTGTATGCACAACATCAAGGATATTTCTGCTTACATCTCTCTCATGTGAAAAGGGTTGTCTTGCTTGCTTACCAAAGTGACATGCTTCACATACCTTATGAAATTCTGCAACTCTAAATGTAGGCAGACCTATAACCAACCCTTTGGACTGCATTAATTCTAGCCTTTGTACATTTTCATGTCCAATGCGTTTATGCCAAATCTCAATATCTGCAACAACACCTTTTCCTTTAGCATACATAGCAGCATTCATAGTAGGAATTCCAGCATCCTAAGTAAACATACGTCCAACTCTACTTCCCTTTGCAACCAACCTGCACTTTTCCTTGAAGTCTTCTACAAAGCAATCCTTTGCATTAAATCAGACTTGCAACCCTTGCTCTACCATATGACCAACTGACACCAAGTTCTTTGTAATAGATGGCACATGTGATACATTTGAAAGACTCTTTGTCTTACCATCATGCAAGGATAAGGGAACTTTTCCAACATGTGAAATTGGGTGGCATGATTCATCACCCATCTGCACATAACCTGTATATTTTGCAAATCTTACATCTCTCCAAACCATTTTGCATGGCTGGTCATATGATTGGATGCACTTGAATCAACATACCAAACATCATCATGTGTTCCCTTTCCTATAACAGCATTCAGCATATGCTGCATAACAAACAAACGTTCATTTTTGTTTTCATTCTGTCGTGAAGACAATGCATAATTTTCTTGCTGCAACTTACCACTACGAATATCATCTTTCTTAGCATAGCATTGGGTTGCAATATGATCTGTTTTGCCACAGTAGTGACACAAAATACTAGAGTTGTTAGAACCTCTGTTTTTCCATCCACCTCTTCCTCTAAAGCTCCCCCTGCCTCTAAAGTTACCATGACCTCTTGAAACATGCATATCGCCAAATTTCTGATTCAATCTGTTTTGTTGGTTGTTACTACCACGTCCTGTACCACAGCCTCTTGAAGAGAACCTACCACATCTCCTTCCTAAAAACTGGAGTAGAAAGATTGGACCTGCTCACCACTTTTTTGAGATGTCTCACTTTGCATGTTGATCTCTTCAGTGATCATAAGGGAGACCAACTCATCGAAATCTGAAAATGGCTTTCTGACATATACGAAAGTTACAAAAGACTTCTAAGCCTTTTCATTGGTAAGTCCATCCAAGATAGACGACACCAAATCATCATCATCGGGCATTGCATCAATCATTGCCAAGGCATCTACAATGCTCCTTACCTTTATTGCATACTCATTGATAGACATCTTCCCTTTCTTCAATGTATTCAACTCTTGCTTGAGTTGAATCTTTCGTGCCTTTGTATTTATGGAAAACATACTTTCAAGTATGGTCCAAGCTGCATATAAATTCTCTTCATTTCTAATATGTCCCAGCATATTATTGTCAATTACTGCAGACAGCCAATACATGACCTTTTTGTCTTTTGCATTCCATTCCTTCCATGCCTTTGTCTCTTTTGTAGTTGGAGGATCACTCACCTCTGGCTCCTTTTCTTCACCTGAAACAAACTCGTAGAGGCCTTTTCCAATAAGAAAGTTTGTGACACGAAAATTCCATGAAGGATAGTTATTCTTGTTAAGCTTCTCAATGATGGGGTTTCCACTATTCTCTACCATTATCACAAAACTAATACCAAACAACAAGCAAATATTCTGCAACCCTCAACCTGTAGTGCACAGCAATACACCAGACGGCCTTTTTTATTGTCTACTCAATAATACATGAAATCTGCAACCAGTTTGCAGATAAACCTTGTGTTTGTTTGCTGGTAAACACCTTTGAACTTACAGATCTGAAATCTGTAACCTGTGCACTTACTTGTATACGGCAGAAACAGCTGAAATTGCAGGATACCTCGAACTACTGTCCGAAACCTTGCGAGTCTAAAACAGGGCCTGAAATAACCTCCGATGGCCAAAATAGCAGCGGCAAATCCCTAAATTGTTTATCTACAAAATAGACAGTTCTCTTCTCGCACACCAAATCTCACTGCAATTTGAGATTTTTTCTCTGCTTTGCTTTCGGTGCCTCCACAGGCACTGTCCAAGAGAAGAAGTAGAGAATGGAAGAGCTTCTTACCCGTTGCTTGCTTGCTCGAATCCTTGGCTCCTCTCCTTTGCTTTAGCCTTCAAAACCAGCCTCAATCAGTGGTGCAACTCTGATACCATGTCACGAATTGCGTGCTGGGGGAACTTGCTCAAGATGCTACGCCAAACACACACATAATGCACAAGGAGAAGCTCACTCAAGAGACAAGAAGAGAGATGGAGGCTAAAATGTTTTCTTGCTGGTTTCTTATTCTTCTTCCACACACTTTACAATGTACACAAAGTATAGATAAGATACAACATAAAGGAAAGTGACCTGCTAAGTCAAACAATGCATAACCGATTACATTAGTCAACTGGCACTATAACTATGCTAGCTGTAAATAGGTGTAACAACCTAAATGTAATAAGTAATGAGTTAGTGGCCATGTGAGAGTCATAATAACCACCAACATGCTAAGTGTAGACATGTGGACCCATCTAACTAGGCAGTCCATCATTAATGTCTGCATGTGTTGAGCTTGTCATCTCAACATAAAGCGTGCAGGAATTTATGATTGCAGACTATGTAGAGATGTTTCAGGGCAGCAAATCAAAGAATTTGACTTTGCATTATTATAAACAATTGTATATTGGAAAGAGAGCTACAACTTTCATTTTTGAAGCTTGGAAATCTGAGGTTTGGTTAGAAAGTTATGAGATGTTCTGTGTGTAATGCTCTTTGAAGCAGTTTTTGTGCTTTATGAGGCAATTTCCATGCTTTATGAGGAAACATGTGAATTCAACAGCTTCTACAACACCAACTTGGTGTCCGTGGAATTCATCATGATTATCCATTGATATATCAATGCAAACTCAGATTTGATGCAGTAATGGAATGTCTATACGTATGAAATGCTTGTAGTAGTTGAATGGGCATGATAATTTTCTGTATAAAGCTTTGATTCCCTGAGTATCTGGTTTATATTTATGTGTGCTTTGAAGGAAGAATGGTAGAGAGGGTCTACCATTGATTTTGTACTACTTGAAGCAATCATGCTTTGTGGAGCAGTTTGTTGCATGGGGTTGCCATCCCTAAAAAATAGGAGTTTTGTGAATCTGAAAGCTCTTGTTGTCAGAGTCTATGCCATGGTTTTTTCTGCATCAAATCTTCTCTAAAAGTGGTAAAATTTGAGCTTGAAATTTTGAACTATTTAAGTGTTGAGTTGAAGTCTTAGTAAGGAGAAAGTGATCGGGAATTTTCGATCATGTGTTCAATGGTGTCATCTCGTGGGTTTTGTTGAGGGAAGATCCTCGGTCTTTATCCTGTGGTGTTTTCTTGAGAGTTGTTAGAGGCCAACTACCCAATTCACCTACCAACGTGATACATACATATATGTATGACTGATCTCCCCAAGAATGCTACTATCCATAATGCAAAATGTACCATCTCTGGATCTCAGGATTTGGATGTATTTGTTCAAGATACCTATGTTTCCAACATGCAAAGTACTATCCTAGGTCATTGTATTGTTCAATAAAAGAACAAGTCAGTGTTCCATTGTAGGAAACTACAAATCTGTCGCATGAAGCTACAAACCTGTTTTGTACAAGACTACAAACCTACTATAGAAAATAGTAAATTTGTTGTAGTAAAGTAGTAACATGATGTAGAAAAGTAGTAATCACTACAAGATACAGGTCTCATAGCAACGTTCAAAGTAACAAAAATGTTCATTAAAAAAAATTCCCCTGTCATCACTAAACGAGTCAGAAACACGTCAGTATTAGCGTCTCCATGAAACCGTCGATATTGGCATCACTATTGGCATCGGTATTTGCATCGGTATTGGCATCGCAAAACCGATGCAAATACCGACACCAATAGCGATAGTTTGTGATGCCAATATCGACACATCCAGTTAAATTTGTGATGCTAATAGCAATAGTTACAAAGAAAAAAAAAATTTTGTGGCAGGGCAGCTTATATTCTACAAATGGATTACACGTTAAGTGTGCAATGGTCATCAAAATGAGCGCAAAATGTTCTTGAATCCACTAGATTGATACATAGAATAAATACAAGATCGCTGATGAAAACTCATGGAATCATGTGGCAAGATACAAAGGATGATAAGAACATAGTACATAGAAGATGCCTGCATATATCACATGACCAAAAAGGAAGAGGATGTGCGCTCCACGAATCCAAGCATGAGCTATAGATCCTTGCCATCCAAAAGCTCATCGTAATGCAAAGGAGTATCAAATGGAGTTTGCAAAAAAAAAAACTACGCCTTAGTCCACCATACATAATGCATTTTAATAAAAATAGTAACTACGAACAAGAAAGATGAGTGACTTACTAGACCGTTGTGTACATATAGTCTATCGATCAATGCTACATATTGAGTCTCTAGGCCGGTGGGATCGTGATTTGTAATGGAGTGCTGTTGCAAAGAAAGTAAAATACAACTGTTAAGAAACACGATTGTCATCAGTACAAGTGATATTGCAAAAACGAAAGTGAGAAGAACAAAAGAAAAACTTACAAAATCCTTCGGATAAGTACTGTGGCCGCCACTCCCAAGATGATTGACCACCCCTGCCTCCAATCGTGCCCTCAATGTCTCACGCTACTATCTCCAATGTCTTGGAGAGTCTGTAGCTTCCTCCTTGAGTCTCCACCAGTCCTTTGAATCTAGCTAGTCAGGCATTGAGGCGCTACTCTTGAGTGCCTTGCCTACGTCCAATCGTCTGTGTGACATGTACGCATGCATGCACTCCATCATCTAGCCTGTGGAAAACCTCTCTGCCATGGTGGGTACTAAAAACTCCTCATGCAAGGATGCTACTATGTAGTCCTTGCTCCCCTTGGATATGTTCTTCCAATGGTCCAAGATGTTGTGCCAAAAAACTTATTGTCACAACTCTCTCATACGAGTCATCACCCTCCTCCCCTCATCATTCATGATCAAGGCTCATGTGTCGTGTCATCATCTGCAAGGTATCCATATCCCTCTAGGGCATGTCTAAGGTATCCTCTCCCACCTACGATCACACTCTTGGGCATAACCAGGAGACTCATGTACATCAGGTGTACCCACAAGGGTGGTATCTCTCGGAGTAGCACCCATAGGGGTGCCACCTATGATGGCTGAGCAAACTGGAGTAAACATCTCCATAGGTGTGACAAATCCTACAGGTGACACAACTCCACTAGAACGAAGAGATGGAGACACTGCATCGGTGCCTCCACAACAACCACCTGAGCCACCCTCTCTCAAACCTACACAAGAGGGAGGAGTAGTACTCGTATCTCAAGCCGACCGCGGGCTCACCACATCCACATCTCTACGGCATCCCCCAGAATCACTCCCCCCATTTGGCCTAAGTCTGGAGCATCGACCTCATCTAGTGGAAACCAAGCATCAGAGCGTGCCAAAGTAGATCTAACGCAATGGCCTAATGGTGTCCAAGATAGCTCTTGGTCTACCATATCTTTGAATCAAGCCATCTAATCTAGAGACATATGTGTGAATATCTCCTGCAACTCCTCGTTGCTCATACATTGACTCATCGTGCTCTCTAAATATCGTCAAAGGTCACATGCACAGATAGAAAGTGATTTTAACATAATCTATATAAAGATTTAAGCAAAGCATGGTAATATAACTCTGAAAAAAGTGAAGTTACTTAAAATGCATATTCTAGAGTACCCTTATAAGTGATTCATCAATGAATTGAGTAGGCGGATGCTACAAGTATGACGTAGCCTATGGTCCCATGTCAATCTCCTGGCACAACTCCGTATACACTGGAAGGTCGATAGACAAGTCACCATATGTTGAGATTCAGACAATCACACCTACTAACAGCCTCTTTGTATGGAGCTTTAGGGCTAAGGACATGTAGGCTTACCTATCCCATATGCACAGTGGAGCCTATTGTAGTTTACTACTTTCCTATAAAGCATTGTACTTTCTTCCTTTCCTTAAAGCAATGATAGTAATCTTTTCTTTTCCGTAAAGTGTCAGTGTCATTGTCCATATACACAAGATTGTGTTTATGAGTTCAAGTCTCAATCTTGAAACCTAATTCACTTGTGTAACAGTTGTCTACATTGTCATGTCAACATGAGTTGTGTCTTTATCTTCCATCCTCCATAGCTACTGCCTTTGTCATGCTCTAGATCTCGCATCTTTAACATAGTATCGGAGCTCAACTGAGCATGGCTTGGCTCTCATCTACTCTCTCTTAGCTCATCCTAACCTCAGGTCAATTGAAGACCAGCTCAT
This sequence comes from Lygodium microphyllum, assembly GCF_053477565.2. Taxonomy (NCBI): domain Eukaryota; kingdom Viridiplantae; phylum Streptophyta; class Polypodiopsida; order Schizaeales; family Lygodiaceae; genus Lygodium; species Lygodium microphyllum. Next base: position 12,541,135 of record NC_141143.1, read on the forward strand.
GGTTCCATTTCTCACCTTCATCTCTACTTGACCTTCCTTGGCAGCCATAGCCAGCCTGCACCCAGCCTGCTTCAAGCTCTTGGATCTCTCTCCACAAGTCATATCTCACTGCAATTCCTTCTGGGAAAATGTTCTTCTACTTCCTCCCTGGCACCTCACACCTAAGCATTGCACATCCTCGAGCTCAGCATTGACAATTTTCTCAATCTCTGCCCTGTGTCTACCATAGCCAAACTGGACCTGCAATACTTGGAGCCTCCATATCTTCCTCTACAGTCCTTATCTCCTCACACTTTATTTTGAGAATATTCTCTGCATTCCTAGGTGCAATTGCCCAACACAAAAAACGTCAACATTGTGTGGCGTACGACTTGCCATTGCTGATCTTCCCAAACTGGCGCAGTTTTTTGCACCTACCTAAACGACTTACTATAGCTCGGCATAGGGGAAGCCATTGAAGGGTCTTTTATGGGGCTTTAGTAGACCATATAGTGGGCCAATTCCAGCTAAGAGGGCTCTTAAAAATTTTACTCCTATGAGCTGCTACAGTGGAAAAACCAGTCGGGTCTAGGAACCCTAAACTCAGGCAACCATAGCTTTGAGCTTCAAGCTCAAAAATCCATCAGTTTCTCTCTTCTCAGGACTCAAACAAAGCTCTTGCCACTCTGATTTGATCAACCTTTCCATCAAATCATCAAGGAGGGGAGATCTTGAACATTTGGAAGAATTAAAGATGAAGCCACCATAGCCACTTTAGTTCAAGCTCCTTCCTTCACTTCAAGCTCTTGCTTCTTCTCAAATCAACTCAGATCTATTGTCCCAGCATCAAATCAAGGAGGGGAAGAACCTAGAAAGATTGACAAAGGATCGAAGACTCGAACAAGAAGATTCGAGCTCAACATCAAGTCAGACATAGTGTGTTTTTTCACACTACCATTACTTGTGTCTCTTGACACATTGTAATCTGCTCTTTCACTTGTAAAATCTGATAATCTTGGAACTGATTTGCTACTGCTCCAACTTTCCAACATGGGAAAATACTCACCAATAGCTCGGTTCAAGGGAGTTGGGTTTCACACCTGGCAAACCTGCATCAAGCTCATCTTGATGAAGAAGGGTCTTTGGGCCATCACAAATGGCAAAGAGAAGAAACCTCAGGATGCGAACCTTGCAGCTACTTGGCAAAACAATGATGACAAAGCCCAAGCCATTATCAAACTGGAGTGAGACAATTGCTATATCCACCATGTGGATAACTGTGAGACCTCACAAGATACATGGAAGAGACTTGACACCTTGTTCGGTACACAGTCTAAATCATCAAAGTATGGTCTCCTAATTGAGTTTTTCAGGCTTGAAATGAAGTCCAGCACATCACTTGCCACACATCTAAATTACATGGAAGGACTTCTAATGCAATTTGCAGGAATCAACATTAAAATGGAAGATGTTTGCATTGGTGTTCTACTTAAGAGTTTGCCTCCTGAATATAATAATGTATCAACAACCTTAATCAACATGCCAAATCCTGAACTTGTTGATATCGAGGCATCACTGTTAGAAGAGAAAAATAAGCTAAAAGCTAAGGAAGAACCAAGTACCTCTAGAGATGAGCATGCATTATATGTTGGCAACAGGTACAAAGGCAAGAAAGATCAGCTCTTCTGTGACTTTTGCAAAAGGACCGGACACACCGAGAAGTTCTTCCACGCAAGAAAGAGGTCCCAAAAGGCCTATCTAGTTGCAGTCAAAGAAGAAGAAGAAAATGGAGCAAAAAAGGAAGAAGAAGAATAAGAAGACCACAAGGAGAAGGACAAACCTCATCAGTCCTTCTATTCAGATAGACTTTTTTAGCCTTGTATTTCCTAGCCCTAATGTCTCAAACATAAGCTTTGTAAACTCCCCATGTAACTTGGCATTACAGTCCCTGTACACTTTGTGAGGCCCCTGTTACAGCCTCTGGATGTCCACCATGTTTTGGTGCCCACACTTAGCTTTTTTCTACGACAGCCTCTGGTGTCTACCATATTTGTGGTGTGCCCACACTTTGGAGGTGGTTCTCATTACAACCTCTACACACTTTGTGCCTTTCTGGTTGTGATTGAGGAGGGGTGTTGAGATTCAGACAATCACACCTACTAATAGCCTCTTTGTATGGAGCTTCAGGGCTAAGGACATGCAGGCTTACCTATCCCATATGCACAGTGGAGCCTATTGCAGTTTACTATTTTCCTATAAAGCATTGTACTTGCTTCCTTTTCTTAAAGCAATGATAGTACTCTTTTCTTTTTAGTAAAGTGTCAGTGTCATTGTCCACATACACAAGATTGTGTTTATGAGTTCAAGTCTCAATCCTAAAACCTAATTCACTTGTGTAATAGTTGTCTACATTGTCATGTTAACATGAGTTGTGTCTTTATCTTCCATCCTCCATAGCTACCGCCTTTCTCATGCTCTAGATCCCGCATCTTTAACACCATATAAGGATGAGTCCACATCATTCTCAAAGAATTATTGGCATCCTGTTTTTCCATCATTGTTACCTGATTTTGCCTCCTCTACACGCTCCAAGCCATCTTCGACCTCCACCCCTTGCAATATTGACCTCTCCATCTGCATATTTTCCTCATCTATGCTGGAAACATTTCTTTCATCATACACTCTCGCACTTCGGGGAGCTGAAGGCACAACATACCACCATCGAGGTTGTAGGGGGTTTGGATAGAAAATTACATGTTCAAAATCACATACAAGAGAGATTCAACATTTGTAACATATCTATATCATAATAAAATTTAAAAAAATCGTTCATGCACCTATTCACAATGGGCTGGCAAGACAAACCTGTCATGCAATCCTTGAAAAAGAAATCATAAAACACCTTGAAAAAGCACAATTTTTTTTCATAATGGTATCGAAAAGAAATCAATAAAGCATACGTAGAATGTACCTAAACAACTCGATCACACTTGCATTGCTATTTTGCTTGCACACTTAGGAGTGCAAGTAGCATCTTCAGGCGAGATACTTGATACCCATCATATAATGGTATGAATGCTTCCTCTCTTAGAAAATCAGATGTCTCGACATCCATGGGCATCAATGCATCGATCATCACCTCCATCTTAGGCTCCAAGATTGTAGGAAAGTTTGAAAGGTTGCCTATCTCCTCTGGTATTGATAGTATAGAGTGGGTCGAGCCTTCCAAGTGGTGGATTGGCTCAGGCACTCCATCCATTACATGCCCACAAACTCTTGTAACTGGCCGCAATAGGTGCATTCCTCCTTGGGATGAGACGTCACCTCTCTATATAAATTTTACGGCCATGTCTAATGTTTTTGTATATGATATTCAATTAGTTTTGCGAATATAAGGCATGATTGATATCAAAGTCTGAGATCGCTTGATTAATGATCTCCAATTGGTACTCTCCAAAGCATCATACATGTTTTATAGATAACTGATACTTTCGTCTAATTGCCAGCTTGCAATGAGAGCAAGGACACAGGACACGCTGATTAAGATACACCTCGTGATCTTGAACATCACATTAACCATCATCATTTTCCATTTTGTCTACATTATGAAAAACAATTGTTTTTTATTCTCATTTTCTTTTTCTTTTTAAATTTTTTGAGAAGGGATTTCTTCTTAAGTAACTCAATAAAATTAACGTCAACTGAAATGTATTGGTTTACAACACATAACAACTTTAGATACATGAAAATTAGACACATTAATAGTATGGTTCACCATAGATTTCTTTTCTATCCACTATATCTACTTAATGTTGGTTCTAATATAGGAAAGATGATCGGCATTGATAAAACAATATATGACATTCCATATCCAAGACATTTCATAATGCAGAAAGATCATAAAGTCAATCTAAGGTGTGCAGAAATTGATCCATTTTCATCCAAATTAAGTCTTCTACCATGGTTATCTAATATTAGTTTAAGATAATACTTTGCTATCATCTCTCAAACTTAAGTAGGACATTGCACTAGTTTAAAGAGAGTGAGAAATGAGGGGAGAAATATGCCTCAACCACTTTATTAATAATGTATAGTCTCAACTCAAGCCCCCCTAAAATAACATTGATTTGGATCTAGGATGACACACTAGGATAGTTGACATTCGATCATTCCTAACTTGACCTAATCTAGCATTTCAGATTTTTAATGAAATTCCCTTACCTAAGCAAGACCACTTTGCTATATAAAAAATCTATTGGCAATTTAAACACCCCCTTCACCCCTTTCCCTTGAAGAGTAGCTTTATTTTTCTAACCAACCTTCCCTAATTTATCCACCTTTCTTTACGCTCTTTGTTTTACGTTCTCTCCCCCTTCTCTTTCTTTCTCTCTCTCTCTCTATCTTTGTTGCCTCTCTCTTTGTTTCTCTCCATCCCCTCATGTTTTCTCACTCATTCTCCTCTCTCCCTCCCTCCCTCTCTCTCTCTCTTTCTCTCTTTCTTTGTTATCTTTTATGTTTATTCTCTCTCTCTCACTCGTTCTCTCTTCCTTTATATTTCTTATTCTCCCTCTCTCATTTCCTCTCTTTCTCCCTCAATGCACCTTATTCTCAAGAAAAACAAACAAAAAAGAGAGGAAAAAGAACAAGAACAAACCAAGAGGAGGATGGATTCTTTGTCTCCTCTTTGCGACAAACCCTCTCTTTGTTTCTCTCCAACCCCTTGTGTTTTCTCACTCATTCTCCTCTCTCCCTCTCTCTCTCTCTCTCTCTCTCTCTCTCTCTCTCTCTTTGTTATCTTTCATGTTTATTCTCTCTCTCTCCTTCTCTCTTCCTTTTCCTTTCTACTTCTCTCTCTCTCATTTCCTCTCTTTCTCTCTCAATACACCTCATTCTTAAGAAAAACAAACAAAAGAAAAGAGAAAAGAACAAGATGTAACGTGTCTGATTGTCCACTTGTGGGACATGCCTTAGCAACCCATCGGGAAGAGAGTCTAGAAAACGCCGCCTGGCACTCGTAAGGAATGTCACAGGGTTTGTGATCTAGGTCTTCCGGAGTCTTCCCCGAGCGGAAGTGTTCAGTCGTTCCCACTTAGGACCAACCTGAAGTCAAGGTTTCTTTCCTATCAGCAAAGTCTCTAGGAAGTAGCTAGCGTCGAGCTCGAGATGAACCACTTCGCGTGTAGGAAAAACAGAGTCTAAGCAGATTTATGTTGCACTTGGTTCATGAAGAATGGGAAACGAGAGGGATACAAAGTTCAACCTCTCTGCCCATAAAGCATAGTCCCATTCCGCTCCCCTAAAACAACATAAATCGGGATTCTAACTCTACTGACTCTAGGGTCTTTACAGTATCATTTTCACGTCTTTTGAGAAAAGTTCCCAGCTAACCGGGACCACCCTTCCATAGGACGGACCCAAGTCACGTCCACCGTTTCCTTGGTTTGCTTGGTTATCTAATTACCTACCACATTATGTTTGACATGTGAAAGCCGCTTCCTTAATTAATCAATTTAAACACAAGTTCCTTCATGTAACTTAGGCACTGACACAAAAACAATGTCAAGCAAGTTCCTTTTTCAAATATCTAATCTTTATTTATCATAGTCCCGAAATACATCAAGTATCATGCCTGAAGGCTATCCCAACAATCAAGAGGATTGATGCTCCAAGTTCCGCCCCCATAAACTAGTACACGAGCCTCGAGATCCCATCTTGAGTCACGTCGGCCTCTTGTGTGGGATTCCGATTCAAGGAATTTATAGCCATAGCCTCCCTTGGTACCCAAGCGTCCTCCCGCTCCAAGCAGCACCCACGGAGAGACCTCTCGCGGCGGGTTCGGTCCACGAGATCCCATCTCGAGTCATGTTGGCCTCTTGTGCGGGATTCGGATGCAAGGAATTTATAGCCATAGCCTCTCCTGGTACCCAAGCGTCCTCCTGCTCCAAGCAGCACCCACGGAGAGACCTCTCGCTGTGGGTTCGGTCCACATACCCGGCGCGGCTAACAACCCCCTTGGATAGGGCCAGGCAGGCAGTCGGAGGTAACTGAACTTGCCTCTCCCTCCAGAATTTTAACTTGAAGCATTAAGTGTCTTGCCTTGAGTTAGTTCCTTGAGCAAAGAAGTTCAAACAATGTACCTAAGTGTATAATCACGATCATTTCGGAGGCCGTTTGTATGACCAACTGCTAAGGTGTGATTCCTTTTTCTCGGATGCTCCCAGCATCTGATCCTGGATTGTTCGCAGCTTGGCGAGATCCCAGGGGCTTGGCAAGCTAGGTTGCTTGTTTTTTCTTTTTCTTTGGGTTAGGGTTTGTACCCTACCGATCGTAATTAGCCTTACCTTGGGTCTCCTTGCAAGATAGATCATGGACAACCCTATTGTCCTTGGTTGGTCAACTTGTTGGTTATCTCCTAGATTCCCGAAAGTACCTATGTACCTTTATCTTTGATCCTAATTGATGAAGATTTTCTATTCCCTTGACCATGGCTGGTCAAGATGGCTCTGTTTAGAATAGTTCCTACTCAAACTTAAGTATAGTCTTCCTAAGCCCTCTTAATAATGCTCACAAGCACTAAGCTTTTACCTATCCCTCTTGAAGTCACCAAGGACTTTATCATGGGATTCATGGATCTCAATCCCATTTGGTAAATTAAAAACAAGGTTGAATTTTTCCAACAACTTTAAGGCACGCAACATAATGCCATGCCTTCATTTCAATACTTACAATATTGATATAATCCATGCGTTATTTTATGCCAGACATGCGAATGTACTTTCTATGCATGCAATCTTAACATTATCCTCTATGTAGAGATTTACACAATCTATAACCTTCTTGAATGATCTATCTTTATGAGATCATTGTATGGGTCTAACTACACTTTAACCTTTTCTGCAGTTTATTACGTGTACCTTAGAATCCATCTTGGGATATGGACATGCACTTTGTTTCGTTCAATGTCCTCTGAAATGCATTTGAAGCAAGAACTTGTGCAAGGAGCAATGCACTTTATGCAAGAATTTTTGGTAATTTATGATGCAATTTCTAATCAATTCCACCTATTATGAGGACATCTTATGATGGAAATTATCTTGCTTGTTACATACATCACAACTAAGTTCATACCTAGGAAATTATTAAACACGCAATTAATGTGATGCATGTGAATATGATTTTTCACCGTGGTAATTATAACCTATGATTTAATGATAAAGCAGCCTGGGTTTGGAGTGATGTCGTGATTCCAGTGGTATTGATGCCTAATGAACCGTTCGCAGTTGCAGTGCTACCTTGTTTCAAACCTCCATGCACGCTTGCAGGGTTTGCGGCCATCTTCGTGGAACTACGCTTTGGGGCCATAGTCGAAGATGCGTGTATGAGATATGGAATTCCCACACTCTTCTATGCCAAATTCTTGCCGCCTCTCCTTGAGTGGAGGAAGAGATTGAAGGGGGAGGGGCGTATTTCTGGAGAAGTCAAGAGGGGTGTGTGACCTCTCTTTAAGGAGGGGGTGAAGAAGCTTCTCTCTCTTCTCTCTCTCTCTCTCTCTCTCTCTTCTTCTTCTCTTCTTCTCCTTCTCTCTCTTCCTCTTTTTCTTCTTCTTCTTCTTCTCTTCTTCTCCTCTCTCTCTCTCTCCCTCTTCTTCTTCTTCTTCTTCTTCTTATTCTTCTTGATGGGACCTTATTTCTTGATGGGACCTTATGCTCATGACACACAAATACCCTCACGGCCTCGCGGACCAGGAGCATCAATCTAATGCTAAAGGACAAACTGCCCTAAAGCTTAATTTATGCATTTATATTTTATAGTCCAACGTTTCCCTTAAACTCCTCAAAGGGATAACCCATACACATTGGCAATGCCACGATCACACACATATGGAGGTAACCTCATGATAGAAACACCGCGGCCCCATTGCAGTTCTCCTACATCGCAGGGATTGGCCCTTTGATGCGCTACTAAACATATAACACAAACGAACACAAACTCCTCTCTTTTATATTTCTTGTATTTTCAGGAGATATACCATGTTTCCTCACTTCACAGTCCCTTAGGAAACCGACCCTCTATCCTACGACAAGGGATAACCTCACACTCTCAATCGTGGGTCAAATTCCTAAGAAAACAATTGCTATGCAGTCCAAGAGATTTTCCTTTGATACCATGAACCATGCATAGTGCATAATGTTAATGGTTTAGTGCACAAACAACAAAAAATCAGCATTGTGCATCGTGCGAAACCAATCTTTTTATGATTTCCATACTAACGTTTATGTATTGAAACGAGGAGAGACACCCACCCTTACGCTCACGCTGCCTTTCCCTTTATTTTAAATCAACGTCCTATAGGCATGATACAACACATAAAACAAGTTTAAGATTATACTTTAACACTCAAACTCCCCTCTCACCCTACCGTTTAATGTTTTGCATTCGTTGATAGGTGTAAGAGTCATTTTATGTGTATTTCTTTGTAGAGAAAGTGATAAACACGGAAAAAACATAGAAATGAGGGTAAAGCAAGGCTAACCTCACGCTCTACCTTCATTATACATTGCAGAAATACTTATGTGATTTTTTGGAATTTTCCTTTTATCGTTTCCTAATTTTCTCCCATTTAAAATCCATTTTTCACCATTTTTTGGTATTTTTTTTCCTATTTTCTTCAATAAAAATGACTATAAATTAAGATTGATTATGGGTTGTGGCCCTTAGGTTCCTTCACAACAAAATTCCAGGTTTTGTTGATGTTATGTCTCATATTTCCCCTTTATTTTGCAAAAAATCCCATTTTTACCCCTTAAACGCGTGTTTTATGGGTTTTATAACACTAATTACAGCCATATCACTTATGATTCTCTAACTTTCAGAGCATAAGCTGATCAAACTCATAGTAAAAAATATCATAATGCATAATCAGCCCATGGGAACAATATTTCATCAACCAAATAGCATAAAAACTCATTTTTTCTTCATAAAAATTGAATTACCGCTTAGGCTTTGTGTCTCGGGATCTCGATTTTCTACGGGACTACGAGTCAGCCCTCATTCAATGTCCAGCATCTTCACAATGAGCAATCTTCATGTCTTCATTGATCCGGAAGCAATCCGGTCTCATCCAGACAAGCTTTCCTTCACCATTCTTCATTTTTCTCTTGCACACAAGAACAGCCCCTTAAGGAGAGAGAGGGAGGAGAGAGAAAGACTAAAATCAGAGTTCTTCATGCAAGCCACCATTGGACGAGTGAAGGATGGTGAATACTCAGCATACAGAAGGGAATCAAGGCCCATGATCACTTGGGTGGGTTGTTTGCTGGTTGCATCCTCCATCTCCAAGAATTGGGCACAAAAATCGGCGCTAGTTTCTCACATTTTCTTCTTCTCCATGTTGCCCACAATTTGATGTGTGGCATAAAATGTTGGGTGGGGTGGGGAGGGGGTCCAAAGACCCCAAAAGGCACCACTCCCTTTTGGCCAAACTCTGTCCACCTCTTCATATCTTGACCGGTTTCTTAGCCATTTCCCCGTCCGGGCTCCAAATTGAGCTCTAAAAAATCATGGGCATCCGGCTTGACATCCCGCATTGGCTGGCAACTCCTCAAAACCCGCAAGGCAGTCTAAAAAATTATCAAAAATCCACAAGTGTCGCTCGGACGCCTTTTAAAAGTCGCATTTCACTTGGTGCTTAAAATCGTCCTAGTTGGAGCCACCGCCTTCGATGTTAAATATTTTTCCCCTAAATTCCAGATTTTTTGGCAAATTTTAGGCACATCCCGAGCTCAAAATTCTGCTCTCATTGGCGACCACAGGATAGGGCGACTTAGCCCGTCGAGTCCCACAATAGATCTGCACAAAACAGCCAAAGGAAGCATTAAGCTGATAGAAAATAGATACATATTAAAACACATAGCACAGTGCTTACTGTACCCCCTAACAAAACCAAGGCATGACATCCACAAGGAGTAGGCCTAGCATAATTTGATAGAAGGTCCGAAGCTAGTCACTAACCGACTGCTCCAACACGAACAAACTAAAAATAACTATCAAAGAGGTTGCCCTAAGTGGTGGTCTAAACTACCTACCTAACTAAGGACAACACAACTAGGAGCTCCTACTAGGTGAGGACTCCTATAGCCTGATCAAGAAGTATTGTCTTTTAGCATATTTCTTCTTTTAGGGTTTTTGTTTTTCCATACTCGGGCATGTGAAAAGGAGGGAGTTGAGCGTAGTGACCCAAGGAGAACAAGGCATCGGCCTCAGGTCCTGTCTCGGTACCCAAGAACCTACCAAACCCTCGCAAGGCAACACTTAATCCTTTTCTGACGCTCACTTTTATTTTTGCTCCAACCTTCCTTAATTTCTTCTTTTCCAGCAAGACGCCACCCCTAGGAAGACAATGCATTGGCCCCGGGTCTGACTCATCCCCAGGAACCTGCCAGGCCTTTGCAAGGCGATGATCAACTGCTTATAAATCTTCCTTTCTTTACTTTTCTATTTTTATAGGGGGTCAGAACCCCTTTTTACACACCTATGTATATATTTATTATCTTGTGAGATATTCAAGGTTTCTCTTCCCTTATCATCATTATTTTTCTTCTGGCAGGCTTCTCTAACTGCCTCACAACTAACAAGAACTCCTAGCATGGCTAGCAGAACAGGGTCACTAGAACTACTTTCTAAAACAGGTATTTTGATGTCTAGGAATGTCTTTACAGGAGGCAACGACCACTCAGACCTCCCTCAAACATACATAACCTAAACCGGGGACTTCATGCCTTGGACGCTGGTCCCCAATAAGAAAAGAAAAATCCCCCAACAAGTACACAAACACATATAGCAGAAAAACACGGTACTTGAAAAGGAGAGATATCACCTGGATAGAGCCACGAGAAGCTTCTGCGCAACAAAGGCTCCTTCCAAGCTTGTCTTCAAACCTGTCTAGCACAGAACTAAAACAAGAAACCATTAACCGCACCTTCACTAAACAGACAACTGGCCCTCTTGGCCTAATGAAATATAGTACTTCCTCTAAAGAAACTGAGCGGCCCTCTTGGGCTAACGAAATCTGGACGTAATATCCAAAGCAACTAGCCTTCCTAGCTTAAACCTAGATAGATCATTTTAGTCCACGTAATACTGATGTCCTTGGCATATACATCACACCCTATCAGACTACCCAGGGTGCCAAGGATAGCATATCATAGGTCGACTAACCCCATGCTACTCATGCAAGTTAGCTAAAAGCTTGATCTTGTATTTTTTTTATCTTAGGTTTTTTTTTTTCTGTAGAGCTACAAGTCCAAGCCTTTCCATAAATAACTCATCAATAAGGCCGATCCCTTCTTGGGCACTATGAGCTGAATGAACGGCCTCAGTGGACTCGCATGACCCACATTTATTGTAATCCAAATAAACTGGTCGTTCAAGTGACTGGGTGGCTCCTTTGGGAGAAAGAATCATAGCTTTGTACTCATTCGAACCTCCCCTATTTGGGTTTTCACATAAATCAGTGCTACGACCCAAACTAGGTAGAGCTTCAAGCCTAGGCATATCACATGGGTGTATCCCAAGGCAGTGTATATTGTCAGATGTATATCCAGTCTTATCCTCTTGGGGGTTCAATAGAATATATCCAGATGGGATCCTTGGCCTTGCATCCGATACTCCTGCCATACTTTTGGAGATTTTGGGTCTCCAAACCCATCTCACATTTCCCTTAATATTCTTGCATTCCCTCAATTTGCTACACTGGTCTAATGAACTCAATGCAAACTTATCCTTATGGCCGAATGGCCTAACATCCTTATGACCTTTGTGAAGCACAGGTGGACTTTTAGAATTTTGCATCCTCTTTACAAAAGATGTCTTTATTTGTTTACGTCCATACTGTAAATTTTTTCCCATAAGAACCATATTTTCACTGAAGGGAACAACATCCACCCGGAAGCAGGATTCCGACACCAAAGGTCTCTCAAGAGCCTTACTAGCAACAAAATTAGAACCACACACATAATGCTTATCAACACTCATAGGCCCATTGGTTCTATCGATGTTGCCATCACAACTACCTCTCGTGGAAGTGTTGCAAGCCCTAATGGGACTTACATGGCTTGGCACCTGTTCACTGAGAGACATGTCATTACTACTCATAGGATGGCCATTTTCTGCTTTGAGATTTTGGCCTCCAAGGTTCCCCTCATAGGCTGTCTTGGTATCAACAAGTGAGCTATCTTCTTGCAGAAATGATTGGAAGCTAGGATACACTTGTACTGAGCAGGAAAAACTCCAAAAGTTTTCCCAACATCTCTGAATATAACCCTCATAATCAATGGCATGCATTTTTTCTTCCCTTAACGACTTAGGATTCCACAGTTCCACTTGGATTTGCGTATTAATATCTAAACCATTTAGAAAGAGCTCACATAGCACATCATTTGGCAGTGCACTGGCTCTTCTTGGCCAAAGCCTAAGAGTACTATCAAAGGCTCTAGCATACTCTTTAACAAAAGGATAAGACTCCTATCTAAACTGCATAAGCTGCCCTAAGACCTGAATCATAGGGAGCTTCTTTTCATACTCATCTAGAAATCTATCACAAGACTCCTCAAATAATTTGATCGACCTTCTTGGGAGGCTCCAGTACCATTTCCTTGCCTCTCCCTTTAGGGTACTTGGGAATATGAGCATCCAGTGTATATCGTCGAACCCACTTGCTGTGCAAGTTAGGTCATATTCTCTTAAATGAATCGTCAGATCCTCATTTGGCAACCCATAAAACACTGGGAGATCCCTATAAAGAGGAGGACATTTAGTCCTCTCCTTTGCGATCAACACCGGGTCATTACAATCTTCATATTCATCATGATCTGGGTCCATCCTCTTAAGATCTTTAACCTCTTCCATCCCCACCCTTTTCGGTGTAGGGAGGTTAATATCCTCATTGACATCCCTTTCTGCTAACTCACTGAGTGGTCTAGGGAGTCCTATAAGTTTCAACATGTCATTTTGATCCCCCCTTAGAGGGTCTTCCATACCTTTCCCTTTAAAAGGAAAGTCCATAACAGTTTTATATAAGAGCTTTTGGTCCTTATCCAAAGTAGATTTATCATTACCACTTCTTAAAACTTGGGAACCGTGCCTTTTAAGCAACGATTTTCCCTTGACAACTAGGGCTTCTAACATCCTTGTGATGCCTACTATGTCATCATGGTGGCTTATTACACGGGATGTTTCAACCACAAGCATATTCCATCGTATATTAGCACTTTCCCATGGCATTATGGCTTTAGCATGATGACTTGTTGATGCCATGACTACCATAGTTTCCAACATGCTTGTTTCATGCCCTCTACGTTGATGGATGGTTAAACATGATTTCTCTTGGGTAGAGACCACACCAAGGTAAACCTCGGCCCATGCCATCATATAAGAGGATGGGGTAACCACTAATTGGCTACTCTTTTCATCACATAAATTATCTTATTCAGAGGACTCATGCTCTACATAACTAACTAAGTCCATTAGTAAGTTTCTTATAGGGAAAGCTAATTTTTTCCATCCTTGAACAAACCCCATTTTATGGGTAATTTAGGGTCCCTTTAAACCCTAGATTCGAAAACCGCCACTTATAAGCAGCTCCCAATAGAGCACCACTGATAGGACTTGAAATGGGCCGGCACTGGCTATGGCATTAGCCGGACCTCATGCTCATGACACACAAACACCCTCACAGCCTCGTGGACCAAGAGCGTCAATCTAATGCTAAAGGAAAAACTGCCCTAAAGCTTAATTTGTGTGTTTATAGTTTATAGTCCAACGTTTCCCTTAAACTCCTCAGAGGGAGAACCCATACACATTGGCAATGCCACGATCACACACATATGGAGGCAACCTCACGGTAGAAACACCGCGGCCCAGGGATTGGCCCTTTGATGTGCTGCTAAACATATAACACAAACGAACACAAACTCCTCTCTTTTATATTTCTCGTATTTCCAGGAGATATACCATGTTTTCTCACTTCACAGTCCCTTAGGAAATCAACCCTCTATCCTACGGCAAGGGATAACCTCACACTCTCAATCGTGGGTCAAATTCCTAAGAAAACAATTGCTATGCAGTTCAGGAGATTTCCCTTTGATACCATGAACCATGAACCATACATAGTGCATAATGTTAATGGTTTAGTGCACAAACAACAGAAAATCAGCATTGTGCATCGTGCGAAACCAATCTTCTCATGATTTCTATATTAACGTTTATGTATTGAAACGAGGAGAGACACTGAGCCTTATGCTCATGTTGCCTTTCCCTTTATTTTAAAACAATGTCCTATAGGCATGATGCAACACATAAAACAGATTTAAGATTATACTTTAACGCTCAAACTCCCCTCTCACCCTATCGTTTAATGTTTTGCATTTGTTGATAGGTGTAAGAGTCATTTTATGTGTATTTCTTTGTAGAGAAAGCGATAAACACGGAAAAAACATAGAAATGAGGGTAAAACGAGACTAACCTCGTGCTCTAACTTCATTATACATTGCACAAACACTTATGTGATTTTCTGGAATTTTCTTTTTATGGTTTCCTAATTTTCTCCCATTTAAAATCCATTTTTCACCATTTTTGGTATTTTTTCCCTATTTTCTTCAATAAAAAATGACTAGAAATTAAGATTGATTGTGGGTTGTAGTCCTTAGGTTCCTTGATAGCAAAATTCCAGGTTTTGTTGATGTTATGTCTCATATTTCCCCTTTATTTTGCAAGAAACCCCATTTTTACCCCTTAAACGCGTGTTTTACGGCTTCTTTAACACTAATTCTAGCCATATCACTTATGATTCTCTGATTTTCAGAGCATAAGCTGATCAAACTCATAGTAAAAAACATCATAATGCATAATCAGCCCATGGGAACAATATTTCATCAACCAAATAGCATAAAAACTCATTTTTTCTTCATAAAAATTGAATTACCGCTTAGGCTTTGTGTCTTGGGATCTCGATTTTGCTATGGGACTACGAGTCAGCCCTAATTCAATGTCTAGCATCTTCACAATCAGTAATCTTCATGTCTTCATTGATCCGGAAGCAATCCGGTCTCATCTGGACAAGCTTTCCTTCACCATTCTTCATTTTCCTCTTGCACACAATAACAGCCCCTTAAGGAGAGAGAGGGAGGAGAGAAAAAGAATAAAATCAGAGTTCTTCATCCAAGCCACCATTGGACGAGCGAAGGATGGTGAAATGCTCAGCATACAGAAGGGAATCAAGGCCCATGATCACTTGGGTGGGTTGTTTGCAGGCTGCATCCTCCATCTCCAAGAATTTTGCGCAAAAATCGGCGCTAGTTTCTCACATTTTCTTCTTCTCCATGTTGCCCACGATTTGATGTGTGGCATACAATGTTGGGGGGGGGGAGGGGGGTCCAAAGGCCCCAAAAGGCACCACTCCCTTTTGGCCAAACTTTGTCCACCTCTTCATATCTTGACCGGTTTCTTGGCCATTTCCTTGTCCGGGCTCCAAATCGAGCTCTGAAAAATCCCGGGCATCCGGCTTGACATCCCGCATTGGCTAGCAACTCTTGACAACCCCCAAGGCAGTCTGAAAAATTATCAAAAATCCACAAGTGTTGCTCGGGCGCCTTTTAAAAGTCGTATTTCACTTGGTGCTTAAAATCGTCCTAGCTGGAGCCGGTGCCTTCGATGTTAAATATTTTTCCCCTAAATTCCAGATTTTTTGGCAAATTTTAGGCACATCCCAAGCTCAAAACTCCGCTCTCACTTCTTCTTCTTCTTCTCTTCTTCTCCTCCCTCTCTCTCCCTCTTCTTCTTCTTCTTCTTCTTCTTCTTCTTCTTCTTCTTCTCCCTCTTCTTCTTCTTCTCTTCTTCTCTTCTTCTCCTTCTCCCTCTTTCTCTTCTTCTTCTTCTTCTTCTTCTTCTTCTTTTTCTTCTTCTTCTTCTTCTTCTCCTTCTCCTCTCCCTCTCTCCCTCTTCTTCTTCTTGTCTTCTTTTCCTTCTCTCTCTCTCTCTCTCTTCTTCTTCTTCTTCTTCTCTTCTTCTCCTCTCTCTCTTCCTCTTCTTCTTCTTCTTCTTCTCACAGCCGGGGAGGGGGGGGTTTCTGACGATGAGGGGGGGCGCTGTCCAAGACGATGGGGGGCTTACCTTATAATGGGGGAGGGAGGTGGTATGGGGGGGAGAGACGTTCGTTAACGGCCGCCACCCCTCCCACTTGGGGGGCTTCATGTCCCCCTCTCAATCATTACTCACACACACTCTCTCTCTCTCCCCGCCATGCAGTCGGCATGGGGAGAGAGAGGGTGAGTTAAAAAAATTTGTCTTAAATTTAAAAATTTTTAAGGGGAGGGGTTCGTATGGGGGATGGCACGGGGGAGCATGGGGGGAATATTACATCCTCTCCCCCTTAGAGGAATCGAGATGTCCTTATCTCGAGAAGACCTGAGGGTATTTTTGATTGAGAGTATTTTCATCCATCTAGGTGGCATCCTCTTCGGGATAATCTTTCCACTTGATGAGGTATTCTCTCAAGGTCTTTGTTCTCAAATGCCTCTCCCTAACATCTAGGATTCTATCAAGTCATAGCTCAAGGACTCCTTGGCTAGGCATTACAATTTACTGATCATCAAGTACCTGATTCGGATTAGGTAGATACTTTTTCAATAGGCTAACATGGAATACATTATGAGTCTTTAGAGTTGCGAGTAGCTGTAGTTTGTAAGCACTAGGCCCTAGGCACTTGGTGATCTTATAAGGTCCACAATACCTCAGACTTAGCTTCTTGTACTCTCCCAAGGATAGTGAACTCTTTTTAGGGCGTACAAGAATGAAGACCATATCACCTTCAATGAAGGATCTATCTTGCCATTTCAAGTCAGCGTAAGCCTTTTGTCTATCCTTGGCATCTTGAATGTCTTGTCTTATTGATTTGATTTGATCATCCATGTCTTCCAGCATTTGTCTTGAAGCTTCTACCCTCAAGGTTGGATCTGAGAAGTTCAGAGGGGTACAACAATCATGCCCATACAATGCTTGGAAAGGGGTCATTTGAATACTCTATTGGTAAGCAAGTGGTAAGTATTGAATCCACTTTTTGGGTTCACAACAACAGCTGTATGCCCTAAGCATGTCTTCAATGACTTGATTGACTTGTTCTGTTTGACCATTAGTTTGGGGTTGGTAAGCTATACTGAAACAGAGTTGAGTTCCAATAGCCTCAAAGATAGCCCTCCAGAAGTATGATGTGAAGAGAGAGTCACGATCACTAATGATTCTTCTGGGTAACCCATGAAGTTTGAATATTTCCTTGATGAATAATCTTGCGATGTCTGAAGCTTTATAGTTCGTCTTGACAGGGATGAGATGTGCGACCTTGGTGAGCATATCTACTACAACCATAATAGTGTTATATCCTCCCTGAACTTGGGGTAAGCCAACAATGAAGTCCATACTAATGAATTCCCATTTCATTTGGGGAATGTCAAGTGGTTGCAATTTCCCAGGCATTTTAACATATTCTGCCTTAATGCGTTGACAAGACAAACATTCCGTGACATATTTGAGTACGTCATCTTGAGCCTTTCCCAATAATAGCTTTTTCTGACTGTATTAATGGTCTTGGCATAACCAGGATGTCCTGAGAAAGGGGAGTCATGGGCTTCCCACAATATCTTTTGCTTGAGAGTTTGGCTTGCAGGGATACATAATCTTGTCCTAAAGTAGACAAGCCCACTACTGATGGAGAATTCTTGATACTTCGTCTTTAGCTTTGGATCTTGATCCTTGATGGGGATCTCTCTTAGCATTTTCTGATAGACTGGGTCATGATATGCCCCTTCTTTTGCTAGCTCAAGAATCAAGTTGTTTGGCATTGATACCTTTGTGGCTAGAGACCTTGCCGTTGACGGAACTTGCAAAATAAGAGAATTTAGAAATGCCTTGCGACTGAGTGCATCGGCAACTACATTCTCTTTTCCAGGACTATATTTGATTTCAAAATCGTATTCTTCCAGCACTTCAATCCATCGACGTTGCCTCATATTGAGCTCATTCTGGGTGAAGATCCATTTAAGACTCTTTTGGTCCGTTACTAAGGAAAATTTGTTACCTAGCAAGTAATGTCTTCAAAGTTTGAGAGCATGGATGACAGCCAATAGGTCCAAGTCATGGGTAGCATAATTCCTTTCATGAATCTTCAATTTTCTTGAAGAATATGCCACGGGATGACCTTCTTGCATAAGTACACATCCTAAAGCAAGTTCGCTAGCATCAATTACCACTTCAAACTCCTTAATAAGATCAAGAAGTTTCAGGATGGGTGCTGATACTAAGCTTTGCTTTAATTTTTCAAAGCTGGTCTGTTTAGCTAGTGACCATGCAATTGCTACTTGCTTCTTTAGTAGATCAGTCAGAGGTGCTGCAATCAAAGCATAATCTTTGATGAAAATTCTGTACCATCCTCTCAACCCAAGAAAACTACATATTTCTTTGACAGAAGTTGGTGTTGGCCATTCCAGAACATCTCTGTGGATCTATTGAAATTCCTTCTGTTGATACAATGAATCCCATATATTCAATCTCTCACTTAAAAAATACGCACTTCTTCTTCTTGGCATAAAGCTTGTGTGCTCTCATTGCTTCAAGAACAATGCAAAGCTGGGGTTCATAATCCTTTCCCTATTTTGAGTAGACTAGGGTATCGTAAAAAAAGACGAGTAGGAAGTCATCCAGATAGGGCCTAAAGATATCCTCCATTAACCTGTTGAAGGTAGCAGGAGCATTCGTCAGCCCGAATGACATCATTAGGAATTCAAAGTGTCCATACCTTGTACTGAATACGGTCTTTGGAATATCTTCTTCTTTGATCCTTATCTGATAATATGTAGATCTAAGATCTATATTTGATAAGATCTTCGCTCCTTGAAGACGGTCAAGTAATTCATCTATTCTTGGAATGGGGTATTTATTTTTTATGGTTGCTTGATTCAACCCTCTGTAGTCAATGCATAGGCAAAGTGTTCCATCTTTCTTCTTTTGGAACAACACTGGAGCTCCCCATGGTGAACTGCTAGGACGGATGTAGCCTTGATCTAACAGTTACTTGAGTTGATCTTTTAGCTTGATAGATCTGGGATGGACATCTTATACGGCCTGTTTGCGACCGGTGCAGCTCCTGGCACAAGTTTTATTTCGTGGTCAACTTCCCTTTGGGGAGGAAGCTCTGTCAGATCTTCAGGGAATACGTCTGTGTATTCCTTTAACCATGAAGGTTCTTCTCCATATTCATGATTCTGATCTAGCTTATTCAATTTAATCAGATAGACAGGTAGACCCTTTTGAACACCTTTTATTATCCGTATTACTTTTGCCAATTGTATTTTTGGCTTACTAGTCTCACCTTGAGTCGTGACTAGTTCCCCTTCAGAATTTCGGAATGAGACTTGGCCCTTCCCACAGTGGATGTGGGCATCATTGGGTATTATCCAATCCATTCTGAGTAAACATTCGTGGACACTTAGGTTCATTACCCTAAATCTCACAGAAGTTGGCTTCCCACCCAGTAGGAATTTCACCTTAGCACTTCGCCTAGTACAAGTGACTTTACGACCATTTGCTAATTCCACAAGTAAAGTAGGTGCATCTATTGTAGCTATCCCTAATCTTTTTGCACAAATTGGTGAAATGAAGGAATGTGTACCGCCACAGTCAATCAGTGTTTTGAAGCTTTTACCTTGATATCCTGATGGAGTTTGAATCACTGATAATTGGCGATTCGGACCCCTCTTGTGAAGAGTGGCGTGAACCGTTTCCCTCTCAATGTTAGCCTCCATGGATGGATCTTCTTCATTGTCCAGCTCCTTGTTGGAAATGGTGGAGGTTCTCCCTCTGGCCATAACAGTGGCTTCTTGGCCATGAGAGGTTCTATTTTGACCTTTGAATTGCCCCTGGCGATGTTCTCCGCCAAGCTTGGGACAATCCCTCCTGAAGTGTTTGGGCTTGTTGCAATGGAAGCAACGTGGGTTGCGATCATTGCTTTGTGTTGGAACAAAGTTGTTGACAGCATTGGCCCTAGCTTTCTTTCTTTGGCCCTGATTTTGACCCTGCGCTCTCTTAGTCTAAGCCTTAGACATACCCTTATTCTGATCTTTGTAAGGCCAAATCTTGTTGTTCCTTGGTTTGGTCTGCACCTCCTGTATTATTGCAGCAGCTCAAATGACTGTGTCTTGTAGGTCCATTGGGCGCATTTATTCCAATAGAGTGTTTATGGGTGGATTCAACCCAACATAGAATTTTGACACCTGTTGTATCATATCCATTGGGGGTGCATACTTTAGGAGTGAAACAAACTTCGAATAATATGCTTCAAGGGATAATCCTAGCTGCTTCAAGTCATAGAATTCATTCATCTTTTGTGTGCGAGAGGCAGGTGGCAGATACCTCCCTCGTGTTAGAAGTCAAGCTCTCCCATCTGTCTATCTTTATGTATGATTGACATCTGTGACAGCTAGTGTGCAGCTGTGTGCATGTGACTACATTGAATAAGTCGGTTTAGCTAGTCGATGACCTGACTAGAGTTAGTCAGTGAGTTAGTCAGTCTAGTTACACTTACACTAGGTTACTCTAGTGTTGAATAGTGAAAAGAGAAGAAGAAGAACCTGATGGTTCTCAGTTAGCTCCATCCCTGTCTCTCTCTCCCCTCTTTCAACATGGTATCAGAGCCTCATCCATGAGGCTGTGGGAGAATGGGCATGACCACTTGCAGTGCAGAGAAGATGAAGTAAGGAATGAAGAAGAAGCTGGACACCTGCAAATGAAGCCATAGTCAAAGGGAAGATTATGACCAGCATTGGAAGCAACAAATAGTGGAAAATATATCTGAAAATCAGCGCTTGGAAAATAGCGTGAACTGTCTGAAAATCTACGCCTGTTTTGATGGTTAACGTGATGAATCATTCACCTATATGCTTGACATCAATGGTGGCATTTCACTTGGTGGTTGAAGAATAGTGAGCACTGATTAGTGCTTGGCATCCCCCATACCAGAAGCAGCAATAAAAACGTGAAGTATATTCAGCATGCAGGCCACACGACTCCCAGGAAAATGCACCTGATATATTCAAGACAATACACAAAGGGCATGTTAGTTGAAGGCTATTGAGACTATGCAATAAGTCAGTGCTATGGGCAGCATTAGCAGCTCTATGTTCAGCCTGCATATAGACATGGACTGTATGTAAGGTTGAGACAGATTGGTAATATACTAGCAGACAGTTCTGATCATTAAATAGTAGCATTGGCATACACAAACTTCATGGGATGCCTCATATTCATCATGGCTGGAATGAAATGCCTTTGAAGAGTTAAACTCTCTGATTTGTAGAGAATTAACTGGCTAAAAACAGGTTTTACTCTTATGATAGTTTACATTTCGAAGTTGAGAGCCTATAGATGCTTACTTGGTCACAGTAAATGCTAGGTGGGTCTTCATAAATGCAAAGTACTTGTGAAATACCGAGAGCATTGAATGCTCAAATCTGGACTAATTTGAAGATGAATAGAAACTGTCATTTGTGCTCATTGACTATGGGCTAGTTACAAACAGTTGATGCAACTCTCAACTTGCCTCTTCCAGGATGGGTTTGACTCCTTGAAGACGGGTTGTCTTTGGTTAACCGAATTCTCATGCATTAAGCTTGTCATCAAGCAGTGAATGGATGGAATGTATTTGCAGTTCTTGGACTGAAATACACTGTGATTGAATGTCTTTGGCTGATTGAAATCTATAGCCAGATTACTATGTTTTGGTACTTGCAGTACATGCATAAAGTGTCAAATTGACTTGTTTGGAACCTTGTATGCAGAGGTCAACATCTCGACTACTGTAGGTGTATTTTTGGATCATATACACTCATTTTTGGACTATAAAGAAGCTGCTAGTCACTCAAGGTTTATACCTATACACTACATGTCTGATCATAAACAGTTTGCTTGAATACATGTTGGCTTTGCATTGATTGCAGTCCATACACACAGGTTGAAATATCTTAGTGATTGCCAAGTGTTAGGGGGAGTATGTACCAGTGTTTTTCAGACTGAAATACTGCGTATCTGAGCAAAGAATAACTGGCAAACTATCATAAACAACCAAGGGGGCTGAAGTCAGTCAAGTTGACTTATTGACTTGCAGGGAGTCAAACATTTGATATACAATCTGTTGCATCATGGCTAATGCACATGGGACTGATAATATCACGCAAATAGTTGGAGAAAAGCTAGACAACAAAAACTTTGCATTATGGAAATTCAGAATGAAATTTTTTTGGTTGGTAGAGGATATTGGGACTTATGCACAGGAGATGAAGCAGCTCCTGAATTTCCTGAAGAAAATGCAACAAATGAACAAAAGAAAGCTCACAAGTTATGGACTGAAAGAGCATGTAAGGTACTGCATTGGTTTTCACTATGTATATCCAATGCTATGGCTATTCAAATCACTGGCTGTGAGTCTCTGAAGGATGCTTGGGATATACTCATGAGAAATTATGGAACCATGACACATGCACAGAGGATCCAGTTGAAACAACTGTTCAATAATATGTTTAGAAACGGCAGGAGCATTTAGGTGTATACCACATAGATCAAGACCATATCTAATCAGTTAGCTACCATTGGTTCAAGGGTATCAGAAGATGATATGATTGCTGTTGCATTGAATGGTTTAGGGAAAGAATACAAAGCATTTGACACTTCCATCTCAGTTAGAGCAAATCCCCCTAACTCGGAAGAACTCGTTGCATTTTTGCTGCATGAGGAGGTCAAACTTGGCCTAAATACAGGTTCCAGTGCTTCTTAGAGCAGAGACACTGTGTTATACTCTAGCCAGCATGGTAGAGGAGGCAGAGGCCATGGTTCATATCGAGGTCGTGGCGACACTCGTAATGCCTATAGACAGCAGCAAGGAAATTGACATGGTGCCAATACACAGGGCCAGCGAGAGGATCTAGTGGTTTTAGAGGCAAGGGGAGATCACCTCGAGGAAGAGGAGGTGGATCTGGATCTTAGCAGTCTTATGATCAGTCCAACAGGGACAAAGATTGCCATTATTGTGGCAGGTATGGGCACATAGCGAAGGAATGTTACAAAAAGCAGAATGACATGAAGGCAAAAGGGAAACAACATGGGCATTATGCATCCTCTAGTGGTGGTCAAGATGATCAGGTTGATAGACTCTTTTCCATGCAGCATGTGTCCAAGACTACGTCAAGGCAGAATAGAGATGACAGGTGGTACATTTACTTTGGTGTGTCAAACCACATGACTCCGCATGGAGAGTGGTTTGATGAGATGGTTGCAGGTACACATGGTCATGTATGTACTGGGGATGATACCCAACATGACATAAAGCATAAAGGAATTGTTCCATTGATGATGCCTGATGGCAAGAAGAAAGGCCTGCATGATGTCTTACATGTACCGACCATAACGAAGAATTTGTTGTCTGTGGGTCAAATGGTAGAACAGAATCTGCAAGTGAGGTTTAACAAGGATGGATGTTTCATTGAGGAGTATGGAAATGGCTGCAAGCTAATTGCCAAGGGCAGAAGGAATGGTAGGATGTTTACTTTGGAAGCGACCATTCCTGAACTTAAAGCAGCTATGTTTGCTCATGATGAGAGTGCCATCAGAGACGTAGAGATTTGGCACAGGAGAATTGGACATGTAAATGTACAGAAGCTGAAATCCATGCAGCAGAAGGCAGCCGTACTTGGATTACCGAAATTCAAGTATAATGACTTTGGACATGTGTGTCCTGCATGTTAGTTTGGGAAGCAGGCACAATTTCCTTTCATGAGACATGTATAAAACAGCACTAGGCCTTTGCAGTTGGTGCATTCTGATGTCTGGGGACCGTCGCATAATGCGTCTTTTGGAGGTGCACGGTACTATGTCTCATTTATTGATGATTTTATGTACACTTGGCTGTACATTTTGAAGCATAAAGATGAGGTGTTTGAAGTCTTTAGAGACTTTAAAAAACATGCTGAAAATGAACTTGACTGCTACATATCATTCTTGAGATCAGATGGAGGAGGTGAATATGTATCCAAAGCATTTGATAGATATCTTGCCAAGTATGGGATCAGAAGGTAGCTCACATGTAGCAATACACCACAGCAGAACGGTGTTGTAGAACGGAAGAACAGAGTCTTAATGGAGTCAGCAAGAGCTATGCTAAATGAGAAGTGTTTGCCTAATGCCTATTGGGCTGAAGCAGTAATGACTGCAGTTTATGTGTTGAATCGCACTCCTACAGCAGGAATACATGCAGTCACCCCTTATGAGAAACTGTATGGTCATAGACCTGACATCAGGCACTTGAAAGTCTTTGGATGTATTGCGTATGTGCATATACCAGATGAGAAGAGGAAGAAATTGGATCCTAAGGCAGTGAAAAGTGTATTTTTGGGATATGCACAAGAATGGAAAGCATACAAGTGTTATGTACCTTCTACGCATGAGACACTCATCAGCAGAGATATAGTCTTTGATGAGTTAGCATCGTGGTATGGGAATCCGGTTATGGTGTCTACTGATGGAGCACCTAGTATGAATCATGCTCAAAATACTCCTGCAGAGAGTACCTCTATGAGTGGTCAGACAGCAGACGTATCTCCCGCAGTGAGTCCTTGGTCAGGACGCTTACGGAACCGTAATTCTATGTCCACTGACATGGACGTGTAAGTGAGGGAGAGAAATGACAAGGAAAAGGAAAAGAAAAGGTTTTTGAGGATGTGACAGGACCACTCATAGCAGGCTATGAGTCATCGAGCAGTGACAGCTTAGACAACGAACTGGGGATTCTGTCTGTTATGACACCAGGTGCTAGGTAGAGCCGTTATGTGCCGCCTCATGAGAGGCAAGCTCAGAGTGAGCCACAGCTCAGGAGATCATGGAGGATCAGGAGACATGTTGACAGGTTTACATACACTGGTTATGCTGCAAAGCACTATGCTTACATGACAAAAGTGATGGAGATCAAAGAACCAGGTACTTATGCTGAAGTAATAAAGGATGAAAATTGGTGCAATGCTATGGACGAAGAGATGAATGCCTTGGCTGAAAATCAGAATTGGGATCTGGTGCCACTGCCTGATGGGAAAAAGACCATTGGCTGCAAATGGGTCTATAAAATCAAATGTAAGTTTGATGGTAGTGTGGAAAGATACAAAGCCAGGCTAGTTGCTAAAGGATTTGCTCAACAGTATGGATTGGATTATGATGAAACATTCAGCCCGGTTGCAAAGATGGAAACCATACGTACAGTAATTGCCTTGGCTGCTGCAAAAGGCTAGAAATTGCAGCAGATGGATGTCAAGAACGCATTCCTCAACGGTGATTTAGCAGAGGATGTATATATGGTTCAGCCGGAAGGGTATGAGCACCCTGATTTTCAACATTATGTGTGCAGGTTGAAAAACGCACTATATGGGCTGAAGCAGGCTCCGAGAGCCTGGCATGCTAGGATTAGCAGCTACTTGCAGAGCCTTGGATTTGTTGTTGGCAGGGCTGATCACAGCCTGTTCACAAAGAAGACTGACACTGGCTTGGTAGTGCTGGTCATATATGTTGATGACCTGATAATTATTGGAGATGATGATATGCAAATTCAGCATGCAATGAAGATGCTCAAATCTGAAGATGCTGAAATCTGAATTTGACATGAAAGATCTAGGAGATCTGAAGTATTTCTTGGGTATTGAGGTTGTACCAGTTGAAAATGGTTTATGGCTGATGTAGAAGCACTATGCCATGAAAATGCTTGTGAAGTATGGCATGGATGAATGCAAACCACTAGATACACCTCTGGATCAGAATGTAAAGCTAGACATGAACACATGGGCTGAAGTTGAAGATGTGACTATGTACAGGCAGATGGTTGGCAGTCTGATTTACTTAACCATCACTAGGCCTGACTTGAGCTATGCTGTAGGGCTGATAAGCCAGTTTATGTAGAAGCCGAGGAAGCCGCACTTGGATACAGTTAGACGCATCATGAGGTATGTTAAGTCCACTATAGACTATGGGATGTTCTATGGTAGAGATAAGCCCTTGACACTGATTGGATACGCAGATGCAGATTGGGCAGGATGCTCATTTGATAGACGGTCTATGAGTGGCTCTGCTTTTGGCTTTGGTACGGCATGATCAGCTGGAGTAGCAAGAAGGAGCCTATAGTTGCTTTATCCAGTTCTGCGGGGCTGAGTACAGGGGAGCTGCATTGGGAGCATGTGAGATTGCATGGCTGTTCAAGCTTATGGCTGACTTGGATATACAGGTTGATACTCCAGTGACACTGTTATGTGGCAATCTCAGTAGTGTACTCCTGGCCATGAATCCAATTTACCATGCCAGGACAAAACACACAGAGGTACACTACCACTTCATTCGAGAGATGGTCCTTGCAGGAAAGGTTGATCTCATGCATGTGAGGACTGATGAGCAAGTTGCAGATATCTTTACCAAGTCTTTGGGTAAAGATAAGTTGTGTGGTTTTAGACAGCTACTTGATGTGCAGATGATGTCTTGAGCTTGAGGGGGAGTTTTAGAAGTCAAGCTCTCCCGTCTATCCGTCTTTATGTATGACCGACATCTATGACAGCTAGTGTGCAGCTGTCTACATGTGACTACATTGAATAAGTCAGTTTAGCTAGTCGGTGACCTGACTAGAGTTATTCAGTGAGTTAGTGAGTATAGTTACACTTACACTAGGTTACTCTAGTGTTGAATAATGAAAAGAGAAGAAGAAGAACCTGATGGTTCTCGGTTAGCTTCATCCCTGTCTCTCTCTCCCCTCTTTCAACACCTTGATAGCTTCATTAAGCTTATCCCAAGTGACTGTCCCTTCCAAGATCGCTTGGTCTCTGCACCACTATTTCCACCAAAGTCTCACTTCGCCTATAAGCTTGACTTTGGCGAGCATGGCTTGATTAGCAGGTGCAGTTCCTGCTGCCTCAAAATAGTCCTCCATGGACTCAATCCAAATCTCAGCGTCGGCTTGAATAGTACTTCCCTTGCCATCAAAATCGGGTGGCTTAATTTATTTGAGAAGGAATTTCTTCTCTTGAACCACAGTTGGACTTAGTGCAGGAGTGAATTTGGAACCTGCACTTGGGGTTATGTCTGATAAGATTCTTTATGTTAACATCTTATCATACGTCCCCATATTATGTTAATATGACTAGCACAGCTTTTTAGCTAAGTGATTTAATCGCTTAACACCCCAGTTAACATTTATGATCAAGATAGATAATTGTAAAAAGTCTTATTTATTCATGAGGGCATAACCCGTTGAGTACATTTATTTTGGATAAGTAGGAAATGATGATTGATACATCAGTTTGGGGAAAATAGGATTGTGTTATAATTGGCTACATGGACGGAATAATAATATGAAGCGAGGTCATGGATTTTCAGGAAACGGTAAGTCATAGGAAGCTTGGGGTATCCCTTCCTTTGATACCTGTTCTTCTCATAGCGCCCTAACACTTTGATTCTATCAGCAGGATCACTCGGGTCACTTCTTCGTAGACATACTTGTTCTACTTGACTTGCCAACCGCTAACGCGAAAATTTGTGTTTACACAAGCTTTGACAAAGATGAACAGCTTCACGATCTTTAAATCCTCTATCCACTTGATTCTCTTCAAGTTGGTCTGAAGGAATGCGAGTCGGTGGGCTACTATATAAGTGTCATGTCACTGCCAATACAAAAGATTGTGTTTATGAGTCCAAGTCTCAATCTTGGAACCTAATCCACTTGTGTAACAATTTGTCCTAGTCAGGGTCAATGTCTTCATGAGTTTCTTTTTCCTCTTTCAACCTCCATAGCTTCTGCATCTGCCGTGCTCTAGATCCCACATATTTCACATGGTATCAGATCTCAATTGAGCATGGCCCAACTCTCCTTTCACTCCTCTCAGCTCCTTTCCATCTCTTCTCAGCTTATTTTGAGTACTAGACCTTATCTCCAACTTCATTTGCATTCCTACCTTCAATGAAGCTTCCATGGTAGCCATAGCCACCAACACCCTCTCAGCTTGAAGCTTTCATATCTCCCTTGGCCAAATCACTTTGAACTTCCTTCTAAAGAATTGTTTCTATACTTCTAAAGCTCCTCCTTGGCACCTCAATCATTGATATTGGGCAACTATAGCTTCATCATTGCCACTTTTCACAGTTGCTGCCATAACTGTATCTGTGGACAGCACCTACCTACCTCTATTGGAGCAGCCATATCTCATCAATCAGGCCATATCTCTTCAATATTTCTTCTTGAGAATTGTTCTTCAGGTCAAGCCGCAACTTCTTGGCATAAAAATCAACTAGTCTGATGCACACCATGCCCAAAATTTGCATTTTCCCAAATCTAGGTGCAGTTTTGATAGTGACCACTTTGAAGACCTAGATCTCTCAACTTGGGAAAATTGAGTACAAACCCTCTTAGGGGAGTTAGATCCATTAGTGAGGGTCCTACATCTCAAAGGGTTTGAGCAAATTTGACATGTGGAGCTTGTGGGAGCTCATTTACCAGTCGTTGGTCCCTATTTTGATAGGACAGTCATAGCCAAACTTCACCAAGCTTAAAAATCTCATCATTTTCTCTAGCCATTACCACTAGAAAAGAAAATAAGCCTCGTGATGCGGATCTTGCTATCACTTAGTCTAAGAATGATGATAAGGCTCAGGCCATTATCAAACTGATGTTTGCATCGGTGTTCTACTTAAGAGTTTGCCTCATGAATATAATAATGTATCAACAACTCTAATTAATATGCCAAACCCTGAACTTGTTGATATCCCAGCATCATTGTTAGAGGAGGAAAATAAGATAAAAACTAAGGAAGAACTAAGTACCTCTAGAGATGAGCATGCATTATATGTTGGCAACAGGTACAAAGGCAAGAAGGATCAGCTCTTCTGTGATTTCTGCAAAAGGACTAGACACACCGAGAAGTTTTGCCATGCCAGAAGGTCCCAAAAGGCCTATCTAGTTGCAATCAAAGAAGAAGAATAAAATGAAGAAAAGGAAGAAGAAGAAGAAGACCACTAGGAGAAGGACAAACCTCAACAGTCCTTCTATTCAGACAGACTTTTTTAGTTGTGTATTTCCTAGCCCTAATGCCTTAGACATAAACTTGTAAACTCCTCAGTTATCCTTGTACTACAGCCTCTATACACTTTGTGAGGCCCTTGCTACAGCCTCTGGATGTCCATCATGTTTATAGTACCCACACTTAGCCTTTTCTACGACAGCCTCTAGTGTTTTGCCATGTTTATGGTGTGCCCAAACTTTGCAGGTGTTGCTTTCACTAAAGCCTCTACACACTTTGTACTTTTGGTTGTGATTGAGGAGGGGTACCTCCATAGGTGTAGCTATCTCCTTGCACTCGGTCATGCCAAATGCCTTCAAGATCTCCCATGCATACTTCTTCTGAGAGATGAAGATCTTTCCTGGCTCTTGCCAGACTTCAATCCCCAAACAATAGTGCAGCAAGCCCAAGTCTGTCATTTCAAACTCAGAACTCAAAGCCTTTCAAGTTTGGTTGATCATATCTTCATAGTCACCTGTAATAAGAAGGTCGTCCACATATAGGACAATCACTACAGACTTTTTACCATCCCTATAAACATACAAGTTAGCATCTGAGGCACATCTTTTGAAGTTTAGGTTTAAAAAGAACTTATCTATCCACTGGTACCATGCTTTTGGGGGCTTGTTTTAGCCCATATAATGCCTTCTTCAGCTTACACACTTTGTCGTCAGAATGGGGGGCCTCAAACCCTGGTGGCTGAGCCACGTATACCTCCTCCTTGAGGTCACCATTTAAGAATGCTGACTTAACATCCATTTGGTACACTGGCCACTTCTTGTGGGCAGCCATTGCAAGTACCGTGCAAATAGTGGTCATTCTGGTAGTTGGGGCAAATGACTCTTGAAAATCAAACCCTTCAACTTGTGAAAATCCTTGGGAAACCAGTCTAGCTTTGTACTTTTCTAAGGTACCATCAGCCTTATACTTTACCTTCCAAATCCACTTGGTGCTAATAACCTTCCGCTTTGTTGGTCGATCCACTAGCTCCCAAGTGTCAATCTTCATTATGCTATCATACTCCGCCTGCATAGCAGCCTTCCATGAGGGATCTGCAAGTGCTTCTTCTAAGTCAGTTGGCTCCTTTATTTCTCTCATAATCTTAACCATCAAGGCCATATTGACTATGTGAGCAGAAGCCCTCCTTTGCTCCTCTATTCTCTGAGACCTCCTTGGTCCGTCTGCCTTCTCCTCAACAGATGCAGGCATAGGATTATTGTGGTCATAGAGCTACTTCACCCAGCGCGGCAATGGCATTTCCGGTGGGGTGATGTCAGGTTGGTGAACTTTTTCCTCATCATCTGAAGATAATGCTTCCTCCTCCTTAAGGATAGGGATAACTCTCGAGACAGGTTCATAGTGGACTACTTCTTCGCTTGATGATAAAGTGGAAGAACTTGCCTTCTCCTCCTCCACTGTATGCGGCTCCTCCTTGAACACCACATCAAGGCTCACGAAGATCTTCTTTGCCTCTTGGTCATATAATTTGTGAGCCTTTTGCTCATCACTATAACTCAAGAAGATACATTTTCTGCTTTTTGGTCTTAACTTGTTTCTCTTCTCATCTGGAACATGTGCATAACATTCACATCCAAAAATTCTCAAATGTAAGACAGATGGTTTCTTACCAGTGTAAGCCTCATGAGGTGTTTTTCCCTTGAAAGTCTTTGTGAAACTCCGATTTAGAATGTAGACTGTAGTATTAATAGCTTCAGCCCAAAAATGGTTAGGCAATCCCTTGCCCTTTAGCATGCATCTTGCCATCTCCACAATGGTGTGATTCCTGTGTTCCACAACACCGTTCTGCTGAGGTGTGTGAGGTGTCGTTAATTGACGCTTGATCCCTTTGCTCTTGCAAAAACCTTCAAACTCCTTTGAGTTGAACTCACCACCACCATCTGTTCTAAATTTCTTCACACTTTTCCATGTTTCATTCTCAACAAGTTTTAGCCATTCTTTAAACTTACCAAAAGCTTGAGCCTTATCATGAAGGAAGTACACCCACATCTTCCTACTGTAGTCGTCGACAATCAACATAAAATAAGAAGATCCCCCCAAGGCCTGTGTAGGCATCTTACCACACAAGTCAGCATGCACCAACTCTAGAGGAGCCTGTGCTCTATTCTTGCTTTCTTGTGGAAATGCCTTTCTCTGTTGCTTGTCCATCATACAAGCTTCACATGGTTCCTTCAATTCAGTTATTGTAGGTAGGTGACCAACCATACCTTGCTTTTGCATCTCCTTCAACACTGCAAATCTGATGTGTCCAAACCTTTCATGCCAAAGCTTACTTGTGCCCACTCCAGTGGTGGCTGTAAGAGCACTTAGCTCATACAGGTTGTTCCTTCTTTCTCCTTTGCCAAAAATTGTGCCAGCACTATCAATAATTTGTGCACCTGTCTTCTTGAACCTCACTTCATGACCAAGATCAGTTATGGCAGCAATTGATAAGAGATTTCTCTTGATTTCGGGAACGTACAACACATTTGAAAGCTTTTTGACTTCACCATTTGCAGCAACAAAAGAAATAGTACCTATGCTCGCGACAGGGCATTTAGCATCATTTCCAACCGTCACAGTGATGGATTCTTATAGAGGTTGCATAGAACTGTATAGACCTTTCTTGTTGGCCATGTGACGGGAGGCCCCACTATCCAACACCCATGAGTCATTGGTAGATTCTTCTTGCACCGAGGAGCAAACTTCCTCAATGGTCGCCATGAATAATTCCAGCTCTGCTTCAGTCATATCGGCTATCTCTTTCCCTTTACTTTTAAGGGTACCATTCTTTTCATCTGCCTTCTTGAACAACAATCTGCAATTGCATGTCCTTTCTTCTTGCAGTAGAAGCACTCTCCTTGAAACTTCTTCTTTTCGCCCTTCTTCTTTTTGTCACCATCATTTTTGGTGGAGGAACCACCTTTGCCTTTTGCATTGGCAGAGAATGCATCATCTCCATTGTTGCTTCCTTCTCGGGCTTTCAACCTCAACTCTCCTCCATTAATAATACACAAAACTACTCAAAAGTCAAAGCTTGAGGTCTCACATGAGTACTAAGGGCAGTTACTAGTCCATCAAACTTTTGTGGACAAATCCGAAGACACCTCTGAGCTAGCTCTTCGCTAGTCGTTTGTATCCCAACACCAGCCATCTGGTCGCGCAGATTCTTAATTCGAGTGATGAATGCTTCAATAGTCTCTCCTTCAACAAACTTCTCTGCTGCTAGTTGATTCTCCAAGTTTTGAATCCTTGTTTGGTTTCGTGTTTCATACTGACTCCTTAGTACATTCCAAGCCTCTGACGCTTTGGTTGTGTGATGCTGAATCAAAGTCAGTACACTGTCAGAACAGCTTGTAACTAAGGCACACAATGCATCTGCATTCCTTCGTTTCCAAGCTCATAGAAGATCTGCATTTGGAGGAATCATCACACTAGGATTTGATGGGTTGGGGGTAGGCTGTGGTTCTGCGTCAATCCCCAGCACAGTCTCCAGAAGCTCATAAGAATCAAGGATAGTTGTAATTCTGCATTTCCACAAGGTGTAGTTTGTACCATCTAACTTGCCTTCACTGAAGGTTGGTGGATGAATCCTCAGTGTTTGAATAGCTGGTACAACAACACCACCTCCTGCACTGCTTCCTAATATGCTAGAACCGCTTCCGAAATTCGACATAGTTTCTCTTTGCTGTTGAAGCCTTTGCCTCTTGCACACTCTCCGATCTCTAGAGACCCCTAGGCTCTGATAACATGTAAAAAAAATTACACGGCGCAACGAACAAAATCTTAGAAAGAGATAGAGAGTACACAACAGATAAGAGGAGAATCAGTAAATTCTTTAACTCCAAACAACTGATACAAAGATGGATCTGTCCACCCGTCTGCTTCCACTGTGTGAAGCTTAGATGGAGATCTAGACAGACGATAGGTGAAGAGCTTAAGGCTAGTTGGAACAACAACTCTGACTGGGTGAAAGATGAGTGAGTGATCGATGGCTGTGAAGGGGCTTAGCTTTTATAGTCTGCGAAGGCCGTGAGGTTGGCTTGGGTGACCTACCATATAAGCCTCCACTAGTCGGCAATGGAATATTCCCTTTACCATCGAGCCGGGGGTGCTACCCCCGGACCCCCGCCAGGGGGGCCACTGGCCCCCCTAGGACTCCGCAGCCAGGGGCCGCTTCCGCAGCCCCCGGACCCCACAATAGGGGCCCCTTTTAACTTCCTTACCATGCAACTTGATGCAATGTGCCTCGAGTTGCTACCAGCTTAACCACTCTGTCTAACCCAAAGATTAGACCCACAACGGTCACCTTTTTGCCATCCTATCACATAGACCTCATCAGACCTCATTTGATATACAAGTCAGGACTCAACCAATGTCTGGGCTCACATTTGGCTTCTCCTCATAATGGGGGCCTTACAACTTTGAGCACCATGGATCATTGGTAGCACCTAAGAAGGGTGGGGCATTGATCATATCTAACAAGATACTATGGAGAGCTCATGATTCCCTATTTTCAGGACATTTTGGCTATGCCAAAACTCTCAATGCACTTAGGAAAAGCTATCATTGGAAAAATCTCAAAAGTGACGTACTTAAATATGTAATCGAATGCTTGAGTTGCCAACAAATAAAAGCCGAATGAGTTAAGCTACCAGGAAAGTTGCAACCACTTGATATTCCTCTAAAATGAAATGGAAATTTATTAGTATGGATTTTGTAGTTGGATTATCCTTAGTTCAAGGAGGATACAACGCGATCATGGTAATTGTGGACATGTTGACTAAGGTTACCCACCTTATTCTAGTCAAAACCAATTACAAAGCCTCAGATATTGCTAGATTATTTATTAAAGAAATTAGAATTCTTTAGACTTCATGGACTGGCAAAGAGAATTATCAGTGATCATGATTCTCTATTCACTTCACATTTTTGGAAGGGATTATTTGAAGCTCTCGATACATAGCTTTGTTTTAGTATAGCTTATCATCCTCAAATTGATGGGCAGACAGAGTGTGTAAATCAGATCATTGAAGACATACTTAGGGCATATTGTTTTAAAGAACCTATTTGGTGGATACAATATCTACCTTTGGTGGAATTTTCTTATAGCCCTATCATCAGAGCATTCAGATGACCCCATTTCAAGCTCTACATGGGCAAGAATGCCTAACTCTACTAAACTTCTTCGGCCCTACCTTGAAGGTTGAAGCTTCTAAGAAGATGCTTGAAGAGATGGACGAACAAGTCAAAACCATCAAGCAAGATATACAAGCTGCCAAGGATCGGCAGAAATCTTATGCTGACCTAGGGAGAAAAGAGTGAATCTTCCAAGAAGGGGACAAGGGTTTTATCCATGTACACCCAAAGAGGAGTTCTTTATCCTTGGGAAAATCCAAGAAGCTAAGCCCAAGATACTATGGACCTTACAAGGCCATAAAGGAACTTGGACCTAATGCTTATAAGCTGCACCTTTCTAAAACCCTAAAGTTCATGATGCATTCCATGTAAGTCTCTTGAAGCCCTATGTACCTAATCTTGATCATATTCTTGATGATCAGCAAGTTGTAACACCAAGCCAAGGTTTACTTGAACTTCAACTTGATAGAATCTTGGATGTAAAAGAAAGAATACTTAGGAATAGAACCCTTAGATAATATCTCATCCAGTGGAAGGATTATCCTAAAGAGGATGGCACTAGGATCGATGAGGTAACCCTTATGAAATAATACCCCCGGTTCCTCTCAAGATGAGGACATCTCGATTTCTCTAAGGAGGAAAGAATGTAATGTCCCCATTACTTAGTTTATTTTAATGTGTGTATACATTCTAAAGAAAATTGATTTATGTTCCATGTTTTTAAAAAGAGAGAAAAAAACTAGCTCTAATTATAAAACTGACTCTCATTATGAAGATAATAATAAGTATTAATGAGTATTATATACTAGGTCATGGAAGAAAGACTTGGGAGACCCTCCTGAGACTAGCTTATTAAAACTATGTTTGTAGTATAGAATAACAAAAAGAACTAGACTAGTGGATAGTCACTTGGCAATTAAGTGCACTTGGGTGATGACACTACTAGGATGGGTGACTTCTTGAGAAGATTTTCCTACAAGCTAGTGGGAGCTTCTCGCGCACAGCCAACGACATCAACGAAGCCTTCGTAGCCCGTTGCCAAGTATGCCAAGGTCTATGCCCTAGTCATAAGCCTTGGAGTGACGGCCGCCCGACGACGTGCCATGTAGTGCTCGCACATATATTCGCGCTAGAAAAATGGAGCTCACTCTCTAATGTCATCATAAGCACTAAAAGAAAGTGTTCTTTCTTTGTCATTGAAAAATACTTTTAAAAAAAGTGTCCTCTCTTTTATCTCCCCCTACAAAACTATAAATTGAGGGCTTGGGGATGACAAGGAAGGGAGCGACAAGAGCAATCTTGATGAGGACGAGCCCTTGATTGAGAAGGAGGAGACTCTATTCCGCAAGACGAGGAGAGATCATTCCATTCTATGAGGTTCCTCCTCCAACAAACCCGGAGGAGTCCTCTTAGTAGTTGACTAAAATTCATATCCATGCACATCACCATCTCGTCTCCCCATGGGAAACCTTGGACTTAGTTGAACATAGGAATCTCAGCTCTACTTCAGAGGGGAAGCATGGACAAGTCAACCCTAATAGCAATCTAATGCCCATCTAAGAAAGACCACTTTGTAATCAATCAAAGGTAGGAGTGAGGTTAACACCGCACTTGGTTCAAAGAGAGTGAGACGTGGGGGAGAATGTGATTTGATCCCCCTACCCATAAGGTAAAATCTCAGTTCTGGTCCCCTAAAATGGTGTTAAACCTGGTAACTAATCCTACCTATATTGGGAGGTTCACGATTTAATAAGCTCTATCTATGTGTTTGCCAAATTATTAGGTCCACCCATCCATAGGCATCTAATCTTTAGGATTGAAGCCTCCCACTTTCCTCGATGGGGTTTTCTTAGTTTTCTAATTAGCAAAGCATGCTACCATGCTGTTTGGACATATAAAATCAGCTTCCTTTTATTACTCCATTAAACTAAATTCGTAAAACTCAATCTTTATCACATAACAAACAATTCAAAAATCAGATACTTTATTTCACCATCACTCCGCAGAGTGATACAAAACCGTCTTTCCACAAAAAGAAACCATTCAGCCTAGGATAGGACCTTCCAATCCCTCGAGATTGGGCTATATGTGATCGTACTCCATCTGCGGTCAACAATGAATTTTCTGTCTCAGAGCCCCTCTAAGCTTCCCTGAGCCTCTGAAGCCGTCCTACATAACAAGGGCACTTACCACTTGGCCCTTTGCCCTCTTAAGTGCTCAAGGGATCAAAAAACAAAAACACCTACCTCCCTCGGGAGTGTAGGACCCCCACCCACAAGTGAGTTTTCCACACTCCGCAGAGTGTAAGGGAGCATTGAGTTGGGGACCCCAGTGTCACAAACCACCACAATTTGCAACTCGTCTGGCTGTGCAAGCTCGAAATCATAAGAGCTATAACTCATCATTCACAAATCCAAAAGCAATCATAACCATAAGACATTTTAACATAGTTGTCAATGCGATGCATAAAATCTATCTCCTTCATCAATTTCCGTATTCCTTATTAAAAAGCATTTGATAATACTAACATACTTTTATAAGTCTAAGTAAGCTCTGACTAATCGTGATCCTTTTCTTATATAATAATCTGATTATCTACGTTTGGCCATTCATCGTGATTACAATTTATAGCCGCAACCTCGATTTGTTGTGAGATGGCTGGTTCTTTGGTTTGAACGGGCTCG
The DNA here is from genome assembly GCF_053477565.2 of Lygodium microphyllum. NCBI lineage: Eukaryota > Viridiplantae > Streptophyta > Polypodiopsida > Schizaeales > Lygodiaceae > Lygodium > Lygodium microphyllum. The sequence continues at coordinate 12,578,105 of NC_141143.1, forward strand.
GGGTAAACTTCTGCTTGTGCTTCAGCATTGTGTTGAGTTCCCTCAGCAGCAGCGATGACCACTTCCTCATGTTGGGGAGCTCTCTGAGCATGACCTCGTTCAGCTTCTCGATGTCTCTTAGGAGCCATGGAAGAAGCTTGATAGGTTCGAGGAGCGCTTCCCTGTAAGAGTGGACAGAGAGAGAGAGAAAGAGAGGTTCAGCTGATTGCAGCAAAGCTTCATCGCATCAAGAGTAATAGAGAGACTTCTACATGGATCATTGTGTATCTATGTATTCGTGTGTCTATTCGTGACGCTCTATCCTTGTTTATATAGTAACCGGGGGATAAAAAGAGGACATTTACTTTTTAGCATTTTTTATGATATCATAGATGATAAAGAGGGAACACTTTATTTTAGTTTTTTTGACAACGTCATCGATGATGTTAGGGAGGGGCTCCATTTTTGTAGCGTGAGGGTACCAATTTAACGAATATATGGATGAGCACTACACGTCTCATCATCGGGCAACATCACTCCAAGGCTCACGACTAAGGCGGTGACCAAGGTAGCAACCAAGGCATAGACCTTGGCATCTTTGCCTTAGCATATTTGGCAATGGGCTATGAAGGCTTCATTGGCACTGTTGGCTGCACGTGAGAAGCTCCCACTAGCTTGTAGAATAATATTCCTAGGAGGTCATCCATCCCGGGAGTGTCGCCACCCAAGTGCACTTAACTGCAGAGTGACTATCCACTAGGCTAGTTCTTTTTGTTGTTCTATACTACAAACATAATCTTAGTAAGGTAATCTTGGGAGAGTCTCCCAAGTCTTTCTTCCATGAACTGGCATATAATACCTTATTAATAATAACAGTTACCTTAATAATGCGAGTTAGTTTCATAATTAGAGTTACTTTTTAAAAATGTGCAAAATAAATCAATTTTCTTTGGAATAAATATGCACATTAAAATAAATTAAGTAATGGGGACATTACACATTATACCCAAGGAGGGGATACGTTGAAGGTCTCTCATCTCCTTTGTAACGTGTCCACCTGTTATCTTCAGGACACGTCTTAGCAGTCCATCGGAAAGTATATCTAGAAGGCTCTACCCGACACTCCCATGGAATGTTACGGGGGTTTGTGATCTAGGACTCTCCGTGTCTGCCACGTAGCGGAAGTATTCCGGCCATTCCCATTTAGGACCGACCTAAATTAGGGTTTTCCTATTGGTCATTTTCTAATGGCAACTAGCGTCGAACCCAAGCGAACTACATTACGCAAAAACACCAGGTCCGAAGCGGATTCACGCTGCACTTGGTTCAAGGAGAATGGGAAACGAGAGGGATGCGAAGCTCAACCTCTCTACCATAAGGCATAGTCCCATTCCATTCCCCTAACACAACATAAATCAGGATCAATCATAACTCTAGGTCAGCGCTTTTGTTGTTCGTGTTCTTGACGATCTTCCTACTGTCCATCGTGATTTTGAGAAAAGTTTTCGGCCAACCGGGACCACCCATTCATAGGACGGACCTATGGCCACATCCGCCACACTTTCCTCAGGTTGTTTTAGTTATTTAATTACCTAGAACATTTTAGTTGGACATGTATCAATTAGCTTCCTTAATTAGCCCGTTAGGCACTGGTTCCTTCATGTAATTATATCACTGACATAGAAAAGCAATGTTAAACAAGTTCCTTATTAACAGGTTATCATATTTATCTTTGAAATACAAAAATTCCATCCCGTAGGCTTATCCACAATCCGCCCGAAGGCTATCCAGCACTCCACAGGGATTACCAATCCAAGATTCCACTCGTAGACTAGTATGCAGGCCTCGAGATCCAATCTTGAGTCCTGTTAGCCTCTTGTGCAGGGCCTGAAAGGTGAGGGATCTATGGCCAGAGCCCCCCTGGCACCCAAGCGTCCTCCTGCTCCAAGTAGTGCTCAACGGAGAGACCTCTCACGACAGGTTGGGTCCACCTTCTCGGCGCGGATTAACCACCCCCTTGGTTAGGGTTAGGCAGGCAGTCGGGGGTAACTGAAGCTGCCTCTCCCTTCAGGCCTTCAATATGAAGCATTAGATATCCATTTATCCTTTAATTCATTGGTCAAAAAAATCAAAACAGTGCTCTTAAATCTGTAACAAGCACAAACATTTTCATTGGTCGTTTATTGTTGGCCAACTGCTAAGGAATGAATCCTTTCTTTCGAATGCATCTAGCACTCGATCTGGGATGACTTGAGACTTCGCAAGATCCCTTATATCCTGGGTTAGGGCCGTACCCTATTAACCTGACTTGGTCTATACCTTAAGTTCATATGTAATTCCAATTTTATTGGTATGTCCTTTGGTTCAAAAAATTATCTTTACCCCAGAAAGATACAATATTAGGATGTTTATTCATCCTCTTACAAGATATCTTGCGCAAGAATCTACCAAACTTGTTTCGAGAGTTGGCCATTCCCTTGTGATCCAATCACAAGATCATATGACTCTGCACTTGTTGCACAAGTGTAGCATCGAACTATGGACTATTCTACTCATCAAATGGAGTTACGAAACAATCTGTCCCTAATTACATTAGGCTGATGTTGTTATTCCTAGGATTCCAAGTTCCATCCTTTTAGCGTAAGATTCTTAGGGACAAACCCTAGATCACTTCTCAAGTATGTTCTGTGTTATGTTCATTCTATGAATGTGGGCAAGTATTTAGGGTATAGGAGTTTTGGTTTTAGCAATACGTGCGACTAGGTCACGTATTAAATCCTAGTTAGTTCTTTGGAATTTAACTAACTCTTTCTAAAATGAGTACTCCACGGGTTTAGGTGTTTTTGGTTTATGTCAATTTGACCTATATACTTTTGAAGTTAATTATGCTATCATTTCCATAACACATGACTCATTGTCTACACATAAATTGATTTTCAGCCTTAACTTATCGATTTAAGATCAAGCATAGGTTAGGTGATAACCTAATTCCAACTAATCATCCTATAACTTGTGAACAAGATTCACGCTAAACAAGCAACCTTTTACTAGTAGTTATGCAGTTGAAAAGCAATAATTGACTAGAGTTATGCAACGTAAGAATCATTTCATGCCTTGCTTTTTTTGCATGGATTATTAGCACTTTCCTTAATAACTCATTGCGACGAAGATATGTCCTAATAGTGAGACATGCAATTTATATTTCCATGCCTAAAAGGAGTGTGTTATCTTAATTCCGTTTTGTAAATGTGGACATTAATCTAAGTTGAGTTCATTGCAATGCATCAAATTACTTGCTAGAAATGCATATCAATGTTTGCTACCCACTTTATTTTATTCATTTTATTAAAAATACTAATGACTGAATTCCTTCGTCGTGAGTTAATTTTTTTCTAAAGCGTTTAAGACGAAAATGCATCCTATTTCTAACAATTATCCTTGCATGATTGAATTATAACAATACCAAATAAAAATTAGGAAGGAAAACCTGGACTTGTGTTGAGATGTCCACGTGGATGCTAGGGGATGATCCTCCTGCGGTTGCGCCTTGGGCTTTCTTAGGAGGCATCGCGAATGCAGCCTTTTTGTCGTGAATGCAGCTTTGCAACTCCTTTTTTTGAAATTCACCATAGCTTCCTTTATGATAACTTGCACCGTCCGTTGGAAGTGGTTTTAGAAGGCTTCCTCCTTGAAGTAGGGATCTCACGAAAAAGGGGGTGCTTAAACTTCGGGAGGGTTTTTAACGGTCTTTGAGGTAAGGCTTCTTTAAAGCCATGGAAAGGAGACTTTTTCTTGAATCCGGAGGGGGGGGGGAGAGGGGGAAAACAAAAGGTATGGAAGGGCCTTAGGAGGAATTATTGTATGGGGGGGGGCAGAAAGGCTTAAGGACCTCATGAAGGCCCTTCAAGGGAAAATTTTGGTGGAAATAAGGGCTTTACGAAGTCCATAAGAGGGCCTCTTCAAGTTGAATTTCGAGGGGGGGGGAAGGCTTATGGAGCTCCAAGGTCTGGGAGGGAAAGGAGCGTATAGGGTTCCAAGGGGGAAATTTGAGGGGGGGAGGAAAAAGGGCTAAGGGGGGCCTTTAGGGGGGGGAATTTAAGATACGAGAAAAGGCTTTAAGGTAAAACCTTTCATGGGGGGGAAAGGGGGCTTATAGAGCCCCCCTTAGAAGCTTTGGAAGCTTCTAGAGAGCATGGGGTAGGGGGGCTACAGATTTCCCACGTGGAGGAAAAAGGGTATTACGTGGTGAACTGGCAATGGATGGCGGCTGAACGGGGGTTGCTGACTGGCGACGTTGATAGAACTTCCTCTCCCTTATGACGTAGCATAATTACTCTCCCTCCAGCTCTCACTCTCTCCCTCTCTATACAGCTTCATGGCAATGCTCTCTCTCCTTCCGTTTGCACCCCCATTGGTTTAAATAGGGGAGGGGATAAGATCCTCCCTCCCCCCACGCGTGGAGGCGCATGGGCCATAGCCTAGGCAAGCTCCAGCAAGGAGCTTGCCTACACATGCTATTCCTCTCTTCCTCCAGCTCGACAGTTGGCTGGAGGAGAGGGGAATTTTGTAACGTGTCCACTAACATCCTCTAGGACACGTCTTAGCAGTCCATCGGAAAGGTTGTCTAGAAGACTCCACCCGGCACTCCCATGGAATGTTGCGGGTTTTGTAATCTAGGACTTTCCGCGTCTGCCCCGTAACGGAAGTGTCCTGGGCGCTTTCCACTTAGGATCGAACGGAATTGTTTGATCGTTTGCTAACAGCGACTAGCGTCAGACCTGATCGAACTACTTTACGCAGAACGCCCGGTCTGAAGCGAATTCATGCTGCACTTGGTTCAAGGAGAATGGGAAACGAGAGGGATGCAAGTCTCGACCTCTCTGCCAAAGGCATAGTCCCATTCCGTTACCCTAAAATAGCCTGAATCGGGTAATCGGTACTTCCAAGTCATTGTTCTCCTTGCTTGTTTTGGTGATGACGATCATCCTTCTGTTCGTCGAAGACCTTGAGAAAAGTTCCCGGCTAACCGGGACCACCCATCCGTAGGACAGACCCATGGTCCATCCTCCGCACTTTCCTCAGTTTGTTTTAGTTATGTAATTACCTACCACATTAGTTTGACACATACAAACAGCTTCCTTGATTAACCCTGTTAAGCACTGGTTCCTTCACGTAATCTTATCACAGGACATAAAGAAAACAATGCCAAACAGCTCCTTTATTATCATTTTATCCTTTTATCTTTGGAATACAAGGAGTTCCCGCCCGTAGGCGCATTCATAATCCGCCCGAAGGCTATCCAGTAATCCTTCCTGTGATTACTATCCCAAGTTTCCGCCCGTAGACTAGTATGCGGGCCTCGAGATCCAATCCCGAGTCACGTTAGTCTCTTGTGCAGGGCCCGGAAGGCGAGGGATTTACAGCCAGAGCCCCCCTGGCACCCAAGCGTCCTCCTGCTCCAAGCAGAACTCAACGGAGAGACCTCTCACGGCGGGTTCGGTCCACGTTCCCGGTGCGGTTCACAACCCCCTTGGTTAGGGTCAGGCAGGCAGTCGGGGGTAACTGAAGCTGCCTCTCAGGCACCAACCTGAAGTATTTAGATATGTTTTCATCCTTTAGTTCATTGAGCAAACAATGCAAACAGTCCTTTCTAAGCTCTTACAAGCACAATCAATTTCAATGGTCGTTTAGCTGGCAACTGTTAAGGATTGACTCCTTATCTCCGAATGCAACCCGCATTCGATCCGGAATCAATTGCAACTTAGCAAGATTCCTATCATTCTTGGGTTAGGGTCATACCCTACCCATACTTTAGTGTTTAGTTGTGGTAGGTTCCAGCGACCATGTCGCTTTGGTTTATAGTCTGGTCATTTGCTTCAAGGCAAATACTTAACTTTCCTTTTCCTTGGCAAATTATTCCAAAAGTGAGTACCAGGATGATTAGTCATCCTCTTGTAAGTTAAATTCTTTCAATAACTTGCCAACCTCATTTTCGAGAGATGACAAAAACTCTCTTGTGGACAAATCTCAAGACTATACAATGTTGCGGCTTTGTGCACAATTATTGCATCTATTCCACGGAATCCTTCTATCCATTACTTAGCGTTTCCCGATCACGGAGTTTACCTCCATCGAGTAACAGGGTTTTATTGGGTATCCTTCAAATCATCCCTAAATAGGTTGGTCCATGGTTCTAGAAATATGCAACTCCGTCGGAGTTTCGTCATGATCCTTAGGATAAAACCTTAGATCATTTCAAGCATGAACATCTAATTGTTTCGCCAATTTGTGAACGTGTGTAGGATCTTTAGATTCACGGTTTCCGTCTAAAGCTAGGTCGAATTATTCTTGCACTAAATCCTAGTTAACTCTTAGGATTCCTATCATATTGACTCAGTCAAGTCTATACGAATCCTTGTGGTTTATATTACTTAGTCAATTCAATTACGCTTGTCCCGTGACAAGGATGATCCTTCTCAAGGGTAATAATCTAAATCTAACGGAGAGCAATAGATACAATTCCACCACTACGCGTAAGCACGCGATTAATTTCCTCTACGTGTCACATGGTTCATGATAACCTATCTTTCCTTGGTGCACGATAATCTGGCTATTAACTTTTCCTAAGACCTACTAAGTCTTTCATCAATAGTTGTACCTACAACCTTGTTGTTTACCTAATTGCGGCTCTTAATGATTGACCTTTTTCTCATGACGACTACGCAATTTATAACATTCTCCTAGCCACGAAGTAGTTGATGAAACTCGTGCAAAACTAGTGTAATTTATTCCATCTTACAAGCTATTTGCAAGTCATACGTTCACTTTAGTACCCTATTAATTCTTTCCGAATGATACCTTATGGTGCTAACCTTTTCCTATGAAATCATTACGAGAAGTATACCATGTCTAGGACGAAGATAATGCACTTATAAATTCCATTTTTATTGCCTAAGTTTAGACCCATTACTTTGATGATGTACCAAAAATACATGCAACTAGCCTTCTATTCGTTCACATTCACGACATATTTCAATCTTACATAACGCTCGAGAGATGTCCTATCACATGAATTCCTTCCCAATTTCCATATGCTTTTAATTTAAACGTAAACATGAAATTTCCTTTCTAAGCGTGCCTAATCATCTCCTTATGCGGAATTTACACGGAAGAACCTGGACTTGTGGAGTCGGAGAGATGTCCACTTGCACATTCGGAGACGAGCCTCCCGCGGTCGCCTCTTGGGATCTTTTCGGGGCCATCGTACACGTAGGTTCGGTTTCTGAATTCGCTTTCGTCGCCTACGGATTGTTTTGCTTTGACACGCAACCTTCCGGTCTCTGCCTTTCCTCGTAGGCGAAAGATCCTTTTACGGTAGGTCGCTTGCGAAGAAGGCCTTAAAAGACTTCGCGGGACCTTTTCCGTCGGTCTAGTGGGATCCTTATAGCCCCTCTTTAATTCCCGGGAAGGGTGTTAATGGACCTTCTTCGAAATTGTGGTGGGAAAGGTATTTCGGGACGGTGGTGGGAAAGGCCTTTGGAAATGGGTGGAAAAGGGTGGAAAAGTGCCTTTTGGGGCAGTTGGTGGGAAAGGGGGTTATGGAGGCCTCCTTTGACAAATGGTGGAAAAGGGCCGTGTGAAGAGGAGTTAATGAGGTCCCCTTTTGGAAGCTTCTAAAGAAGCTTCCAAAGAAGCTTCTGAGCTTCTTCAGCTCACGTGGCAAAAAAGGGGGGAAATCGTGGACGACGTGGCGGTGGGATGGCGGCAGCGAGAGCAGCCTGGCGGCCTGGCGGCAACAGCTACAGCAGCTGGCGGCGGTTGGAGGCAGTCCGGCGACTGTGGCGGGGCAGGATGGCGGCTGGCGGACCCAGTGGCAGCGAGGCGGCGACCTCCACGAGCTTCCACCCTCTCTCACAGAGCCTCCCCTTCTCTCCTCTTCCTCCCACACAGTCTCGTTTCCCTCACAGAGTCTTCCCTCTTCCCTTTTCTAAGCACACCCCCTTGATGGGGGGTGTTTTTATAGGCTTTTGGGGGTGGGGAAGGGGGTCTCCACCCACGTGGAGAACTTCCCCATGCAACCCTCACTTTGCCATCCTCCCCCCCCACACTCCCTTTCCTCCAGCCATGCATCGACTGGGGGAAGGGATAAATAAAAAAAATTTGCATTAATTTAATTAAATTGCCCCTCCCAGGAGGGTGTTTTTGCGGTTCTTGCGGTTTTTGAACTCCGGGTTTTGATTTACCATAGTAGAGGACCCTATTTCACGCGCGCGGGTCACATATTATACTGCCAATAATTTAAATGTGAGAAATACCCTTTGCACAGGGTTTACACGGCGTGCGCAAGGTTAATATTTACGGTACGATCACGCGGAAATATTACATTCTCTCCCCCTTAGAAGAATCGAGATGTCCTCATCTCGAGATAAACTGGGGATATTGAAGATTGAGAGAGCTTTCATCCATCCAGGTAGCATCCTCTTCGGGATAATCTTGCCACTGGACGAGGCATTCTCTCAAGGTTCTAGATCTCAACTGTCTCTCCCTGACCGTGGCCAATACCTTGACGGTGTCCCTCGCTGAGCTTGGGGCATTGCTTTCTGAAGTGACCGAGTTCATTGCAGTGGAAACATCGGATGTTTCGGCCATTACCGTGAGTAGGAACAAAGTTGTTGACGTTATTTGTCCTTGCTTTCTTTCTTTGTCCTTGATTGTGGCCTTGAACTCTCTTAACCTGGGGTCTGAATGCTCCTCCGCTTGGGTCGCTATAAGACCAATTCTTAATATTTCTTGGTTTAGCTTGTACTTCCTGAATTATAGGTGCTGCTCGAATGAGTGCATCCTGAAGATCTGATGGTCTCATAGATTCGAGACGAGTATTTACAGGTGGATTTAAACCTGCGCAAAATTTGGACACCTGCTGTGTCGTGTCCATTCGTGGCGCATACTTCAAGAGTGAGACAAACTTAGAGTAGTATGCGTCAAGCGTGAGTCCTAACTGTTTTAGCTCATAGAACTCATTCATTTTCTGAGTACGATATGCAGGCGGAAAATATCTCCCTTGCACGGCTTGCTTTAACTTCTCCCAGGTAACGGATCCCTCTGAAATCCCTTGATCCCTGCACCATTGTTTCCACCATAGTCTGGCTTCACCGGTGAGTTTTAATTTGGCTAGCATGGCCTGATTGGTAGGTGCAGTGCCAGCGGCTTCGAAGTAGTCCTCCATAGATTCAATCCAAATCTCAGCGTCCGATTGGACGAATCTGCCTCTCCCGTCAAACTCGGGTGGCTTAATCTGTTTGAGGAGGAACTTCTTCTCCTGGATCACAGTCGTACTTGCCGTAGGGGATGAATTTGGAACTTGTACCTGGGGTTGCGCCTGAGTAAAAGTTTTCTTAACGTTATTATATGATAATTGCCATTAGCTTATCTTTAGTTCAGCTAATTCGTAACTCATGAAGCAACTAGACTTTTTGCAACAACTTTGATGCACAATCGGATAGTGATAAAAGAAGTCCTTATTTATATTTATATGGCGTAGCCTCATACAACAACTCCAGTGATGATAGTCCAATCATTATATCTAGTTTGGGGAGAACAACATAGTATTGGATTTGTCTACAGGAACTGTGTAATAGTAGGGTTTTGGGTCATGTATCTTTAAGAATCGATAATTCATCGGAAGTTCAGGATATCCTTTCCGCTGGAAACCATACTTCCCATGGCGTCCCAATACCTTGATCCTATCAGCTGGAATTACACGGGTTACTTCCTCATAAACATATGAGTTTAATTCAACCCTCCGACCTTGAATATGCAAAGTCGAATTCACGTGAGCTTCCACAAAAATGAACAGCTTCACGACTTTCAAATCTTCCAACCACTTGATCCTCTTCAAGTTGGTCTGTAGATAAGCGAACGGGTGGGCAGCTATGTAGTAGATTCCTGAAGACCCAGTCCATCTTCGCTCTATATATAGAGGTGATGGGTTATAAATCTGCTCCAAGATGTTCATCATTTCAATTCTCTGCCTATAATGCGGAGAATGCATCGCACTCATGAACATGATCCGAAACACCAAAAACTTGTTCCACGCCTCGTAATTCTGCAAGACAGTATCGAAGATGAGAAAATGTTTGGACAGGAACAATTTCTTTACTTCACTTCTAATGAAATCTTATGGAAACAATTCCATTATAAGTCGGCTCTGATACCAACTCTAACGTGTCCACTAACATCCTCTAGGACACGTCTTAGCAGTCCATCGGAAAGGTTGTCTAGAAGACTCCACCCGGCACTCCCATGGAATGTTGCAGGTTTTGTAATCTAGGACTTTCCGCGTCTGCCTCGTAACGGAAGTGTCCTGGGCGCTTTCCACTTAGGATCGAACGGAATTGTTTGATCGTTTGCTAACAGCGACTAGCGTCAGACCTGATCGAACTACTTTACGCAGAACGCCCGGTCTGAAGCCAATTCATGCTGCACTTGGTTCAAGGAGAATGGGAAACGAGAGGGATGCAAGGCTCGACCTCTCTGCCAAAGGCATAGTCCCATTCCGTTCCCCTAAAACAGCCTGAATCGGGTAATCGGTACTTCCAAGTCATTGTTCTCCTTGCTTGTTTTGGTGATGACGATCATCCTTCTGTTCGTCGAAGACCTTGAGAAAAGTTCCCGGCTAACCGGGACCACCCATCCGTAGGACAGACCCATGGTCCATCCTCCGCACTTTCCTCGGTTTGTTTTAGTTATGTAATTACCTACCACATTAGTTTGACACATACAAACAGCTTCCTTGATTAACCCTGTTAAGCACTGGTTCCTTCACGTAATCTTATCACAGGACATAAAGAAAACAATGCCAAACAGCTCCTTTATTATCATTTTATCCTTTTATCTTTGGAATACAAGGAGTTCCCGCCCGTAGGCGCATTCATAATCCGCCCGAAGGCTATCCAGTAATCCTTCCTGTGATTACTATCCCAAGTTTCCGCCCATAGACTAGTATGCGGGCCTCGATATCCAATCCCGAGTCACGTTAGTCTCTTGTGCAGGGCCCGGAAGGCGAGGGATTTACAGCCAGAGCCCCCCCTGGCACCCAAGCGTCCTCCTGCTCCAAGCAGAACTCAACGGAGAGACCTCTCATGGCGGGTTCGGTCCACGTTCCCGGCGCGGTTCACAACCCCCTTGGTTAGGGTCAGGCAGGCAGTCGGGGGTAACTGAAGCTGCCTCTCAGGCACCAACCTGAAGTATTTAGATATGTTTTCATCCTTTAGTTCATTGAGCAAACAATGCAAACAGTCCTTTCTAAGCTGTTACAAGCACAATCAATTTCAATGGTCGTTTAGCTAGCAACTGTTAAGGATTGACTCCTTATCTCCGAATGCAACCCGCATTCGATCCGGAATCAATTGCAACTTAGCAAGATTCCTATCATTCTTGGGTTAGGGTCATACCCTACCCATACTTTAGTGTTTAGTTGTGGTAGGTTCCAGCGACCATGTCGCTTTGGTTTATAGTCTGGTCATTTGCTTCAAGGCAAATACTTAACTTTCCTTTTCCTTGGCAAATTATTCCAAAAGTGAGTACCAGGATGATTAGTCATCCTCTTGTAAGTTAAATTCTTTCAATAACTTGCCAACCTCATTTTCGAGAGATGACAAAAACTCTCTTGTGGACAAATCTCAAGACTATACAATGTTGCGGCTTTGTGCACAATTATTGCATCTATTCCACGGAATCCTTCTATCCATTACTTAGCGTTTCCCGATCACGGAGTTTACCTCCATCGAGTAACAGGGTTTTATTGGGTATCCTTCAAATCATCCCTAAATAGGTTGGTCCATGGTTCTAGAAATATGCAACTCCGTCGGAGTTTCGTCATGATCCTTAGGATAAAACCTTAGATCATTTCAAGCATGAACATCTAATTGTTTCGCCAATTTGTGAACGTGTGTAGGATCTTTAGATTCACGGTTTCCGTCTAAAGCTAGGTCGAATTATTCTTGCACTAAATCCTAGTTAACTCTTAGGATTCCTATCATATTGACTCAGTCAAGTCTATACGAATCCTTGTGGTTTATATTACTTAGTCAATTCAATTACGCTTGTCCCGTGACAAGGATGATCCTTCTCAAGGGTAATAATCTAAATCTAACGGAGAGCAATAGATACAATTCCACCACTACGCGTAAGCACGCGATTAATTTCCTCTACGTGTCACATGGTTCATGATAACCTATCTTTCCTTGGTGCACGATAATCTGGCTATTAACTTTTCCTAAGACCTACTAAGTCTTTCATCAATAGTTGTACCTACAACCTTGTTGTTTACCTAATTGCGGCTCTTAATGATTGACCTTTTTCTCATGACGACTACGCAATTTATAACATTCTCCTAGCCACGAAGTAGTTGATGAAACTCATGCAAAACTAGTGTAATTTATTCCATCTTACAAGCTATTTGCAAGTCATACGTTCACTTTAGTACCCTATTAATTCTTTCCGAATGATACCTTATGATGCTAACCTTTTCCTATGAAATCATTACGAGAAGTATACCATGTCTAGGACGAAGATAATGCACTTATAAATTCCATTTTTATTGCCTAAGTTTAGACCCATTACTTTGATGATGTACCAAAAATACATGCAACTAGCCTTCTATTCGTTCACATTCACGACATATTTCAATCTTACATAACGCTCGAGAGATGTCCTATCACATGAATTCCTTCCCAATTTCCATATGCTTTTAATTTAAACGTAAACATGAAATTTCCTTTCTAAGCGCGCCTAATCATCTCCTTATGCGGAATTTACACGGAAGAACCTGGACTTGTGGAGTCGGAGAGATGTCCACTTGCACATTCGGAGACGAGCCTCCCGCGGTCGCCTCTTGGGATCTTTTCGGGGCCATCGTACACGTAGGTTCGGTTTCTGAATTCGCTTTCGTCGCCTACGGATTGTTTTGCTTTGACACGCAACCTTCCGGTCTCTGCCTTTCCTCGTAGGCGAAAGATCCTTTTACGGTAGGTCGCTTGCGGAGAAGGCCTTAAAAGACTTCGCGGGACCTTTTCCGTCGGTCTAGTGGGATCCTTATAGCCCCTCTTTAATTCCCGGGAAGGGTGTTAATGGACCTTCTTCGAAATTGTGGTGGGAAAGGTATTTCGGGACGGTGGTGGGAAAGGCCTTTGGAAATGGGTGGAAAAGGGTGGAAAAGTGCCTTTTGGGGCAGTTGGTGGGAAAGGGGGTTATGGAGGCCTCCTTTGACAAATGGTGGAAAAGGGCCGTGTGAAGAGGAGTTAATGAGGTCCCCTTTTGGAAGCTTCTAAAGAAGCTTCCAAAGAAGCTTCTGAGCTTCTTCAGCTCACGTGGCAAAAAAGGGGGGAAATCGTGGACGACGTGGCGGTGGGATGGCGGCAGCGAGAGCAGCCTGGCGGCCTGGCGGCAACAGCTACAGCAGCTGGCGGCGGTTGGAGGCAGTCCGGCGACTGTGGCGGGGCAGGATGGCGGCTGGCGGACCCAGCGGCAGCGAGGCGGCGACCTCCACGAGCTTCCGCCCTCTCTCACAGAGCCTCCCCTTCTCTCCTCTTCCTCCCACACAGTCTCGTTTCCCTCACAGAGTCTTCCCTCTTCCCTTTTCTAAGCACACCCCCTTGATGGGGGGTGTTTTTATAGGCTTTTGGGGGTGGGGAAGGGGGTCTCCACCCACGTGGAGAACTTCCCCATGCAACCCTCACTTTGCCATCCTCCCCCCCCACACTCCCTTTCCTCCAGCCATGCATCGGCTGGGGGAAGGGATAAATAAAAAAAATTTGCATTAATTTAATTAAATTGCCCCTCCCAAGAGGGTGTTTTTGCGGTTCTTGCGGTTTTTGAACTCCGGGTTTTGATTTACCATAGTAGAGGACCCTATTTCACGCGCACGGGTCACATATTATACTGCCAATAATTTAAATGCGAGAAATACCCTTTGCATAGGGTTTACACGGCGTGCGCAAGGTTAATATTTACGGCACGATCACGCGGAAATATTACAAATTTATTTTTAAAAAATTCCTTTTATCTAAAGAATTATCCTTTAAAAAAAGAGGGTTCACGTGCTATTGAAAGTTTGATATGTCACATTCTCTCCCCCTTGGAGGAATCGAGATTTCCTCATCTCAAGATAAACTAGGGATATTGATGGTTGAGAGTGCTTTCATCTATCCAAGTGGCATCCTCTTCGGGATAATCTTTCCACTGGACGAGACATTCTCTCAAGGTTCTGGATCTCAGTTGTCTTTCTCTAACATCTAAGATCTTGTTAGGCTTTAGTTCAAGGACTCCTTGACTAGGCATTACAACTTGTTGGTCATCAAGTACATGGTCAGGATTAGGTACATACTTCTTCAATAGGCTGATATGAAATTATGAACTTTTAGGTACTTAGGGAGTGCATTTTATAAGCATTAGGTCCTAGGCACTTGAGGATTTTGTACGGTCCACAATACCTTGGACTTAGCTTTTTGCAATCACCTAAGGATAGGGAACTCTTCTTAGGGCATACGCGAATGAAGACCATGTCTCCTTCGAAGACTCTATCTTGATTCTTCAAATCCTCGTATGCCTTCTGTCTATCCTTGGAAGCTTGGATGTCTTGTCTTATTGAATTTATTTGGTCATCCATCTCTTCCAACATCTGCCTCGAAGCTTCAACCCTCAAGGTTGGATCTGAGAAGTTTAGGGGACTTCGGCAGTCATGACCATACAATGCTTGGAAAGGGGTCATCTAAATGCTTTGTTGGTAAGAAGCATTGTTGGCAAATTCAACCAAAGGCAAGTATTGAATCCACCTTTTCGGCTCACGACAGCAGTATGCCCTAAGCATATCCTCGATGACTTGATTTACTTACTGTGTTTGGCCATCCGTTTGGGGATGGTAAGCTGTGCTAAAACAGATTGAGTTCCAATGGCTTCAAATATGGCTCTCCAGAAGTGTGATGTGAAGAGAGAATCACAATCACTAAGGATTCTTCTTGGTAGCCCATGTATCTTGAATATCTCCTTGATAAACAATCTTGCAATGTCTGAGGCTTTATAGTTTGTCTTCACTGGAATAAGGTGTGCAACCTTAGTAAGCATGTCAACCACAACCATGATGGAGTTGTATCCTCCCTGAATTTGGGGTAGGCCAGCAACAAAATCCATACTGATGAATTCCCATTTCATTTGGGGAATATCAAGCGGTTGTAGCTTCCCTGGCATCTTGACATGTTCGGCTTTGATGCGTTGACAAGACAAACACTCAGTGAAATATTTGAGAACGTCACCTTTAAGCCATAGCCAGAATGTCCTGAGAAAGGGGAATCATGAGCTTCCCATAATATCTTCTGCTTAAGTGACTGAATTGCCGGTATACACAGCCTCGTTTTATAGTAGACAAGTCCACTATTGATAGAGAATTCATGATACTTAGCTTGTAACTTTTGGTTCTGATCCTTGATAGAGATCTCCCTTAGCATTGTTTGGTAGGCTGGATCATGGCACGCATCCTCTCTAGCTAACTCAAGTATTGGATTGTTTGGCATAGACACTTTTGTAGCTAGAGATCTAGCTGTGCAGGATTAGGGAATTAAGGAATGCCTTGCGACTAAGTGCATCGATAAGTACATTCTCGTTTCCTGGTCGGTACTTGATTTCAAAGTCATACTCCTCCAGCACTTCAATCCACCGACGTTGCCTCATGTTGAGCTCGTTCTGGGTAAAGATCCACTTGATACTCTTATGATCAGTCACTAGAGTAAACTTATTACCCAACAGGTAGTGTCTCCAAAGCTTTAGAGCATGGATGACAGCTAGCAATTCTAGATCATGCGTGGCATAATTCTTCTCACGACTCTTCAATTTCCTTGAAGAGTAAGCTACAAGATGACCTTCCTACATGAGCACAAAACCTAGGGCAAGTGTGCTAGCATCAGTTACTACCTCGAACTCCTTATTGAGGTCTGGAAGTTTCAAGATAGGTGCTAATACCAAACTCTGCTTCAACCTATCGAAGCTAGTTTGTTCGGGATTTGACCATGCAATGGACGTTTGCTTCTTCAGTAAGTCCGTCAGAGGTGCTGCAATCAAGGCATAGTTTTTTATGAAGACCCTATACCATCCTGTCAATCCAAGAAAGCTGCATATTTCTTTGAACAGATGTTGGTATTGGCCATTCTAGCACATCTCTGACCTTAACTAGATCCATTGAGATTCCTTCCGCCGCTGATACTATGAATCCCAGATATTCAATCTGACATTTGAAGAATGCACACTTCTTCATATTAGCATACAGCTTATGTGCCCTCATTGTCTCAAGGACAATCCAAAGTTGGGGTTCATGATCTTCTTCCTATTTAGAATAGACTAAAGTGTCGTCGAAGAAAACGATCACAAAGTCATCAAGATATGGCCTCAAAATATCTTGCATTAACCTGTTGAAGGTGGCAGGTGCATTCGTAAGTCCGAAGGACATAACTAGGAATTCAAAGTGTCCATATCTTATATTGAAGGCCATCTTGGAGATATCTTCTTCCTTGATCCTTATCTGATAGTAACCCGACCTGAGATCAATCTTGGAGAAGATCTTTGCCCCCTGAAGATGATCAAGAAGCTCATCTATTCTAGGAATAGGGTACTTGTTCTTGATAGTTGATTGATTCAACCCTCGGTAATCAGTACATAGTCGAAGTGTTCCATCTTTCTTTTTCTCGAATAGTACTGGAGCTCCCCATGGTGATCTACTAGGACGGATGTAGCCCTGTTCTAGCAGTTGCTTGAGTTGTTCTTTCAGCTGAATTGCTTCTGGTGTGGACATTCTATAAGGTCTCTTTATGATTGGCGCAGCTCCTGGTAATAGCTTAATCTCATGATCCACTTCTCTTTGAGGCGGGAGTTCTGTCAACTCTTCAGGGAATACATCTACATATTCCTTTAGCCAAGAAGGTCCTTCACTAGACTCCTCCTTCTGATCTAACTTGTTGAGCTTAATCAAGTAGATAGGTAATCCTTTTTTGACTCCTTTTATGATCCGAGATGCTTTGGCCAATTGGATTTTTGGCACTCTAGCCTCACCTTGAGTTGTGACCAAATCCCCTTCAGAGTTTCGAAAGGAAATTCGGCCCTTTCCACAATGAATGTGGGCGTCATTGGGCTTAAGCCAATCCATTCCGAGTAGACACTCATGGATACCTAAATTCATGACTTTGAATTTGATCGAAGTTGTTTTTTCTCCCAGAAAGAATTCCACATTAGCAGTTTACCTGGTGCACATAACCTCACGACCATTTTCCAATTCCACAAGCAAGGTAGGTGCTTCTACTGTGGCTATTCCTAATATTTTTGCACAAGCTGGTGAGATAAAGGAATGTGTACTGCCACAATCAATCAAGGTCTTGAAACTTTTACCTTGATAGTCCGACGGTGTCTGAATCACTGAGAACTAGCGATTCGGGCCTTTCTTGTGTAGAGCGGCATGGACTGTCACCCTTTCAAACTCTACTTCCATGGTCGGATCTTCTTCTTCTTCTCACATTTGCCTATTTGCAATGCAGGCGATTCTTCCTCTGCCTCGAGCAGCGTCTCCTTGACCATGGCCCGTTCCTTGGAAAGATGCTTGGCGATGTCCTCCTCCAAGTTTGGGACATTGCCTCTTGAAATGACCGGGCTCGTTGTAGTGGAAACAACGGAGGTTTCGGCCATTGCTTTGAGTAGGGACAAATTTGTTGACGTTATTAGTCCTTTCTTTCTTTCTTTGTCCCTGATTTTGACCTTGAACTCTCTTCATCTGAGGCCTGAATGCTCCTCTGTTCGGGTCACTATAAGACCAAGTTTTGTTACCCCTTGGTCTAGCCTGCACCTGTTGAATTATAGATGCAGCTCGAATGAGAGCGTCCTGAAGATCTAATGGACACATAGATTTAAGACGGGTATTTACTGGGGGATTTAAATTAGCACAAAATTTGGACACTTGTTGTGTCATGTCCATCTGTGGTGCATACTTTAAAAGTAAGACGAATTTAGAGTAGTATGCGTCAAGAGTGAGTCCCAGTTGTTTTAGCTTGTAGAACTCATTCATTTTCTATGTGTGATATGCACGTGGTAAGTATCTTCCGTGCACGGCTTTCTTCAGCTTCTCCGAGGTAACGGATCCTTCCTCAATCCCTTGATCCCTGCACCATTGCTTCCACCAAAGCCTGGCTTCACCGGTGAGCTTCAGCTTGATGAGCATAGCTTGATTGGCGGGTGAAGTACCGGCTGCTTCAAAGTAATCCTCCATGGATTCAATCCAAATTTTAGCATCTGCTTGGACGGATCTATCTCTCCCATTAAATTCAGAGAAGAAACTTCTTCTCCTAGATTACAACAGTACTTGATGTAGGAGGTGAACTAGGAACCTATACCTGGGGTTGTGCCTGGATAAAGGTTTCTTAACATTATTACACGATAATCATTATTGATTTATATTACGTCTCCAATTCTGCTATCAACCAAGAAATTTAACCACTTAACTTTTTATCAATTCTCATGCACAATCAGACATTGATAAAAACAAGTCTTATTTGTATTTATATGGGCATAGCCCTTTCGGAATACAACGTTTCTTGCGATAATAAGCCAACTGTTACATTTAGTTTGGGGAGAATAATGTTGTATTACATTTATCTATAGGAACTGTATAATAGTATGGTTTCGGGTCATGGATCTTCAAGAATTGGTAAGTCATTGGAAGTTCAGGGTATCCTTTCCTTTGGAACCCATTCTTCTCATGGCGCCCCAACACTTGAATCCTCTCGGTGGGGATTACACGAGTCACTTCCTCATATACATATGAGTTCAATTCAACCCTCCGACCTCAGATATGTAAAGTTGAGTTTACATGAGCTTCTACAAAAATAAACAGCTTCACAACTTTTAGGTCTTCCAACCACTTGATCCTCTTTAGGTTGGTTTGAAGGTATGCAAACCGGTGGGTAGCTATAAAGTAGATTCTTGAGGCACCTGTCCATCTTCGTTCCATGTACAAAGGTGATGGATTATAAATTCGCTCTAGGATGTTCATCATCTCAACCCTTTGTCGATAATCAGGGGAATGCATTGTAGTCATGAACATGGCTCAGAACACTAAGAACTTGTTCCATGCTTCATAATTCTGCAAGATAGCATTGAAAGTAAGGAAATGTTTGGAGGACAACATTTGCTTTACTTTATCTTATTAAGATTTCATAAAAACAATTCCGTTGTTGGTTGTCTCTGATACCAACTGTAACGTATCCACCTGTTATCTTCAGGACACGTCTTAGTAGTCCATCGGAAAGTATATCTAGAAGGCTTTGCCCGGCACTCCCATGGAATGTTACGAGGTTTACGATCTAGGACTCTCCACATCTGCCATGTAGTGGAAGTATTCCAGCCGCTCCCACTTAGGACCACCTAAATTAGGGTTTTCCTATTGGTCATTTCCTAACGGCAACTAGCCTCGAACCCAAGCGAACTACTTTACGCAAAAACGCCAGCGGATTCACGCTGCACTTGGTTCAAGGAGAATGGGAAATGAGAGGGATGCAAACCTCAACCTCTCTGGCATAAGGCATAGTCCCATTCCGTTCCCTAAAATAGTGTAAATCAGGATCAATCATAACTCTAGGTCAACGCTTTTGTTGTTCATGTTCTTGATAATCTTCTTACTGTCCATCGTGATTTTGAGAAAAGTTATCAGCCAACCGGGACCACCCATCCGTAGGACGGACCTATGGCCACATCCACCGCACTTTCCTCAAGTTGTTTTAGTTATTTAATTACCTAGCACATTTTAGTTAGACATGTATCAATCAGATTCCTTAATTAGCCCGTTAGGCACTGGTTCCTTCTTGTAATCATATCACTAACATAGAAAAGCAATGTCAAACAAGTTCCTTATTAACAGGTTATCATATTTATCTGTGAAATACAAAAAGTCTAGCACGTAGGCTTATCCACAATCTGCCCGAAGGCTATCCAGCACTCCACAGGGATTACCAATCCAAGATTCTGCCCGTTGACTAGTATGTGTGCCTTGAGATCCAATCCCGAGTCACGTTAGCCTCTTGTGTAGGGCTCGAAAGGTGAGGGATTTACAGCTAGAAATCCCCCTGGCACCCAAGCGTCCTCCTACTCCAAGTAGCACAAAATGGAGAGACCTCTCGCGGTGGGTTGGGTCCACCTCCCCGGTGCGGATTAACAACCCCCTTGGTTAGGGTCAGGCAGGCAGTCGAGGGTAACTGAAACTGCATCTCCCTTCAGGCCTTCAATCTGAAGCATTAGATATCCATTTATCCTTTAATTCATTGGTCAAAAAAAGTAAAACAGTGCTCTTAAATTTGTAACAAGCACAAATATTTCCATTGGTCATTTATTGTTAGCCAACTGCTAAGGAATGAATCCTTTCTTTCGAATGCATGTAGCACTCGATCCGGGATGACTTGCGACTTGGCAAGATCCCTTATATCCTGGGTTAGGGCCATACCCTATTAACCCGACTTGGTCAATACCTTAAGTTCATATGTGATTCCAATTTTATTGGTCTGTCCTTTGCTTCAAGCAATTATCTTTATCCCAGAAAGATATAATATTAGGACGATTATTCATCCTCTTACAAGATAACTTGCGTAAGAATCTGCCAATCTCGTTCTGAGAGTTGGCCATTCCCTTATGATCCAATCACAAGATCATATGACTCTGCACTTGTTGCACAAGTGTAGCATCGAACTATGGACTATTCTACTCATCAAATGGAGTTACGAAACAATCTGTCCCTGATTACATTAGGCTGACCTTGTCAGTCCTAGGGTTCCAAGTTCCATCCTTTTAGTGTAAGATTATTAGGGACAAACCCTAGATCACTTCTCAAGTATGTTCCGTGTTCCCTTCATTCGGTGAATGTGGGAAAGTATTTAGGGTATAGGAGTTTTGGTTTTAGCAATTTGTGCGACTAGGTCACGTATTAAATCCTAGTTAGTTCTTTGGAATTGAACTAACTCTTTCTAAAACGAGTACTCCACGGGTTTAGGTGTTTTTGGTTTATGTCAATTTGACCTATATACTTTTGAAGATAATTATGCTATCATTTCCATAACACATGACTCATTGTCTACGCGTAAATTGATTTTCAGCCTTAACTTATCAATCTAAGATCAAGCATAGGTTAGGTTATAACCTAATTCCAACTAATCATCCTATAACTTGCAAACAAGATTCACACTAAACAAGCAACCTTTTACTAGTAGTTATGCAGTTGAAAAATGATAATTGACTAAAGTTATGCAACGTAAGAATCATTTCATGCCTTGCTTTTTTTCACATGGATTATTAGCACTTTCCTTAATAACTCATTGCGAAGAAGATATGTCCTAATAGTGAGACATGCAATTTATATTTCCATGCCTAAACCGAGTGTGTTATCTTAATTTCGTTTTGTAAATGTGGACATTAATCTAAGGTCAGTTTATTGCAATGCATCAAATTACTTGCTAGAAATGCATATCAATCTTTTTTGCCCACTTTATTTTGTTCATTGTATTAGAAATACTAATGACTGAATTCCTTCGTCGTGAGTTAATTTTTTTCTAAAGCGTTTAAGACAAAAATGCATCCTATTTCCAACAATTATCCTTGCACGATTGAATTATAACAAATAGAAATTAGGAAGGGAAACCTAGACTTGTGGTGAGATGTCCAAGTGGGTGCTAGGGGACGATCCTCCTGCGGTTGTGCCTTGGGCTTTCTTAGGAGGCATCACAAATGCAGCCTTTTCGTCGTGGATGCAACTTTGCAACTCCTTCTTTTGAAATGCCACCATAGCTCCCTTTATGAAAACTTGCACCGTCCGTCGGAAGCGGTTTTACAAGGCTTCCTTGAAGCAAGGAGTTCACGAAAAAGGGGGTGCTTAAACTTCGGGAGGGTTTTTAACGGTCTTCGAGGTAAGGCTTCTTTAAAGCCACAGAAAGGAGACTTTTTCTTGAATCGCAAGGGGGGGGAGAGGGGGAAAACAAAAGGTATGGAAGGGCCTTAGGAGGAATTATTGTATGGGGGGGGGGAAGAAAGGCTTAAGGACCTCATGAAGGCCCTTCAAGGGAAAAATTTGGGGGAAATAGGGGCTTTATGGAGTCCATAAGAGGGCCTCTTCAAGTCAAATTTAGAGGGGGGGGAAGGCTTATGGAGCTCCAAGGTCTTGGGGGGGAAAGGAGCTTATAGGGTTCCAAGTGGGAAATTTGAGGGGGGAGGAAAAAGGGCTAAGGGGGGCCCTTAGGGGGGAGGGGGGCATTTAAGATACGAGAAAAGGCTTTAAGGTAAAACCTTTCATGGGGGGGAAAGGGGGCTTATAGAGCCCCCCCCTTAGAAGCTTTGGAAGCTTCTACAGAGCATGGGGGGGGAGGGAGGGGGGGCGAGGGAGGGTACAGATTTCACATGTGGAGGGAAAAGGGCGTTATGTGGTGAATTGGTGATGGATGGCAGCTGAACGGCGATGGATGGTGGCTAAACAGCGGCGGTTGACTAGCGGTGTTGACAGAACTTCCTCTCCCTTACAACGTAGCGTAATTGCTCTCCCTCCAGCTCTCACTCTCTCCCTCTCTGTACGGCTTCATGGTAGCGCTCTCTCTCCTTCTGTTTGCACCCCCATGTGTTTAAATAGGGGAGGGGATAAGATCCTCCCTCCTCCCACGCAACGAGCCACATGGCCCATAGCCTAGGCAAGCTCCAGTAAGGAGCTTGCCTACACATGGTATTCCCCTCTTCCTCCAGCTCGACAGTTGGCTGGAGGAGAGGGGAATTTATTAAAAAAAATTGCCTTTTATCTAAAGAATTATCCTTTAAAAAAAGAGGGTTCACGTGCTATTGAAAGTTCGATATGTCACATTCTTCTACAATAATCTGATGAGAGGAGACACTGAAGAATTCTATCCTATTCTATCAATCGAGTTAGAAGTCATACCTCTACTCTCATTCCTATTGTGTCTACTAGAGAGAGAGAGAGAGAGAGAGAGAGAGATCATACCTATTCTCTCACTCGTACCTATTCCGTCTATGTTCAGGAGGATAGTAGGGAGTTTGATTTATATGACTATCATAAGGCCAAACTTGAGCTATGTTGTTGGTCTTGTCAGTCAGTTTATGTAGATGCCTCTTTGCGTTCCTTTGAATAGTGGCAAGGTTATTGTAAAGATTTTTGCATGTATTGTGAAGCATGGAGGTCACCTAGCCCATTTGTTTGGGAACCTTCTCCTCCTCATTCTCTCCATGTCTCATAGAAGGTCCATGCTATTGGCCTTTACATGCCATCTATGATGGCCTCTATATAGATGCCCATACTCCCTTCTTTGCCCAAAGAAGACCGGCTTGATGGTTCAAACTACTCACTTTGGCCATGTTGTAAGGTGGAGTATATCCTTGATACCTTCGATCTTTAAGAGTTTGCTACCCACCCTCTTCCTTGTCTAGTGGAGGATCCTACCATTGGATCATGGATAGATCATGTGTCCCTATGGGATTGGCTAAACTCTAGAGCCCAATCTCTCCTCTTTATGAGCTTATAGGATTGTGTCCTAGTGCATGTGTGCAGGTTACCAAAAGTAGAAGAAGTGTAGACAAATCCTGCTTATTTATACGATCAAAAGATATTTTCCCATTGGATTACTCTCGAGAAGAAATTGCAGATTCTTGTTGTTGATGATTCTCCTTCCATGAGGGATCGTATCAACATGTTGCAAGATATGAGGGATGAGCTTGTGTCCCTTGGAAGGATGATCCCTTCAAGGGATATGTCTATGATTCTTTTGACTCAGCTACCATCTCCCTAATTTGATATCTTCTACACTAGCCTTCTTACATCCAGGACCATGAGAAGCTTCTATGGGAGGAGCTTGCTTTGCTTGTTTTGGAGCATGATGAGTGAAAGGGAAGTCAAAGGCTAAAAGATAGAAGAGATCTTTAGGATGACTTCGATTCAAAGAAGCCTAAATGCCCATACTGTAGGAAGGAGATGCATCTAGAGGATAAATATTGGAAGAAGTACCCTTACCTCCATCTCAGAGCAAAGGATAGAGCTAAAATATCCAAGCCTTCTACCTCTACTCCAATGGTTACCCATGAATCAGTGTTCCTTCATATTGCTGACTTGGAGGAGCCTTCTTTAGTGGTTGCCTTATCTTATTAGAGGCCTTGGCTAGTTGATAGTGGAGCTTGTGGTCATATGATTCCATGAGGTGATTTGTTGTAGGATCTACATCCTTGTGAGGATTCCTTTGTTGTTGGTGACATTGTATCAGTGCCTATTTGTGGTGTTGGCACTTTGCCTTTGTTTTCCAATTGGGCTTTGAGCTCCCTTCATAGGCCCTTTATGTTTTGGACTTGGGCTTTCTACTCCTCTCATTTTATGGCCTTACTAGGCTTGGTACCTGAGTTGTCTTCACCAACTAGACCATTTGTAATGATGTTTCTTCTAGAGGTGCTCTTATCATAATAGGTTGGTGAGGGCTGAAATGATGAATGGGTTGCCTCTTACCCATCCAACCTCCAATCCTCACTAAGAGAACTAAAGAGGGGCACCACCTAGCCAAAGGGAGGATGGGCTAGGACATCCATTTTCTCAAAGAGAATCAAGAGAACCAAGACACAAATTTACAAGAGAGAATATATGTACTAGACACCATATTGAAATATAAGAGAGAGAGATGAGAGGAGAGGGAGATAAGAGGAGAAGAGGTAGAAGAAGCTTGCCATTATGCTACATAATAAAAGAACTCACTCATAGCTTCCCTCAAAGAGATGAGGGTATTCTAAAATGCTCTCATGGACTTGTCATTATCCTCCCCTTTCCCTCTCTCCATGGGCTCTTTATATAGCCTCCATGAGGGATTAGATTAAGCTAATCTTCTTGATTAACATAATCCCAGATGATGTATGGCATCTTTGAAAATATGGAGCATAGTGGATGGGACAAGTCCCCACCTTGGTCATCATGCAAGAAGCCAAGGGTGGTGGTAGACAAAATAGAGAAATTGAGCTAGATTACAAGAGGTGGGTGCCCAAAGCACATTATTATAATATATTTACAAGAAGGATAGAGTGGAAAGTTAGTGTGGTGAAAGAGAGAAGAAAATTGCATGTAGCCAGCAGTCTGCGCCTTCGTAACTTCAAATCCGTGAGGAATTTGGAAAAAGTTTCTTCTGCAACTTTGTAGATTAGGTCGAAACCGATCGGCCCACGCGGGAATTTTCTTGAAATTCGCTTTTTCTTGGGAGTTATTGAGATTATAAAAAAGGGCTTCCAAAAGCTGCTTTGACTTTAGTATTCCATATGTATATAAATACATATAAGCATGTGACAAAAGGGGTCCATGCTTGTAAGCTTTTGTGCAAGATCCAAATGACACCATGATGTGGATATTGACTTGTGTGCAAGGGTGAGGTGTCCTCTAATGATGGTGATAGATTCCAAATCTTAGTGATGCAGACGGAGCCCATGTGTAGTTGAAGGCTAGTCCTTTGAAAAAATCTATGCGTTCACTCAACTCCTAGGTGTAATCTATTTTCATCTTCACTAAGATAACCATCCCTTTGACCCTTTACATTGACATGCATTCTAAGAACTTGTTCCCCCCATTTGCTAGAGTTATCATAATCGAGAAGCAATGTAGCATACCTAGTGCTTGAAGAGTAAACCCAAAGTGATATGGTAAGCTCTTGATAGGGGTTTTGGCCAAAATTTTGTGGTAATAATCCGGGTTGTAAAAAACCCGGATCATTAGCCCTCCCCTTAGGCTAGAGGTATTCATGCCTCTAGCTTGATAATGATGGTCCAATAGAGCAAGGAGGACTGCACCCCCTCATTGGTGGCTCTTCATTGAATGACTGCTCCAAAGTGTTCATATTTCTTTGAAAATAAGGCTTCAATCGCCATCCATTTACCCTTGTCTTGTGAACCTTCCCATCCATGTCACCTAGCTTATAGCTGCCATTTGGATATCTCCTTATGACCATGAATGGCCCTTCCCACTTGAACACAAGTTTAGCATCCTTTCTGTTATCGAAGCGGTTATCATAGCGTAGCACAAGTGATCCTTCCCTTATGTGTTTGCTAGCCAGCTTCTTATTAAAGGTCTTCCTCCTCTCTTCAGCCTGCATGGAATAGTGTTGGACTGCTGCTTCTCTATCTAACTCCAGCCTCTCTAGATCCAAGATCCTTTCCTCTAACTTCTTATCTTGATTCTTCTCTTGACTGGCTACTAAAACACGCAAACTGGCCAGTTCCACCTCTATAGGAAGCAAAGCTTCTTGGCCATAGACGAGGTGAAATGGAGTATAGCCAAGCGAGGTTCTAAATGAAGTCCTGTAGGCCCAAAGAGCTGCATTCAATTTTTTATCCCAGTGCTTGGGGTGCATGTGTACCTGCTTGGTAATTATCTTACAAATCAGCCCATTCACTTTTTCGACCAAACCATTACACTGTGGATAGTAGGGAGTAGAATGCATGTGCTTGATTTTTAGCCTTTCCATTAGCTCCCCTACTAGGTTTTCCCTAAAACCAGGATCCCGATCCGAGATAATTTCCAAAGGTGTGCCAAACCTGCAACAAATATTTTCAAACACAAATTTTCCCACTTCTTGGGCTGTGATCCTACTAGTTGCTGAAGCCTCTGCCCACCTCGTCATGTAGTCCACTCCCATTATGATGTATTCCTTGCCAGATTGAGTTCTGGGAGTGGCCCTATTGCATCAATCCCCCATTTCTCAAATGGGCCATATGTAGTTATGGGATTTTGTTCCTCATGCACTAGCTTCCTTGGTCCGGCCTTTTGGCAATCGTCACAAGTGTGGCACCAATGTTGCACATCTCGATGTAGACTAGGCCACACAAAACCGGCTTGGAGAATCTTTCTGCTGGTTATTTCTTGAGCAAAATGTCCACCACAAACCCCTTCATGGCAGCTCTTAATCACATCTATAATCTCCTTTGCTGTTGGCACCCTTCTAAGCACTGCATCCTTTCCTTTGCAATACAACACATCATTTATCAAGCGGTATTTAGTGGCCTTAGTAGCTAGCCACATTTTCTCACTTTTACTCATATATGTAGGTGCCTCACCTTGCTCGAGAAAATAAAGCACATCTTGTAGTTGAAACTTTCCTTGAAACAAGGGAAGCTTTACGGCAATGATGCCCACCATTGCCTCTTTCAATTTTTCAGCTGCTAGAGCATCTGCGTCGCCATTTGTGCGCCTTGGCACAAAATAGATTTGGGCTTTCTGTAGCTTTCTCATGAGAGTTTTAGCTTCCCTCATTTTCACTGCTAAGTTATCATTTTTACAAGCCCAGACTCCTTTCATTTGCTTAACAATGAGCATAGAATCCCCAAAAACATTAAGCCGAGTGATACCATGTGAGAGACACCACTTCAAACCTAAAAGCAAGGCTTGATATTCTGCTTCATTGTTAGAATGGACATCCTCCAAGCTGATACCTTCTCCATAAAAATTTTCACCTTCGGGACTGAACACCACTATTCCTGCTGCCGCTTTGTCTTTAACACGCTTGTAGGCTCCATCAAAGTAGAGGGCATGGGCATTCTCTACCCGCGGCGGCTCCTCAAGAGGAGGTGTCTCCTCTTTTACCTTTCCCTTCTCTTTTTCCTTCTTTTGATGGCATCTATGGGTCAACAAATCAGCTAGGCAAGCTCGAGTAGAATCCTCCACCTTGAAGGTGTAGTCAAACTCTTGGAGTTGTATCACCCACTTACCGATTCTAGCTGAAACATCCATGTGCTGTAAGGCATAGGGAAAATGCTCTTCTGTCGTGATCACTGTGAATGGCCTAGGGAGAAGATAAGGACGAAACTTTCTTATAGCAAACATTAGAGACAAAACCATCACCTCGACCTTCTTGTACCCTCGTTCTGATGCTGTCATTACTCTACTAGAAAAGTAAACTGGTCTCATTAGTCCAGTTTTAGCATCCTTTTGTATTAGTGCTGCCCCTAAAGCATTGTCCCCAAAACTCGGGTTGACAAAAAACTCTTGATCCCAACAAGGCTGTAAAATTATAGGAAGGGTGCTAAGAGCCTTCTTCACCTCGTGAAAGCACCTTTCGCTTTCGTCACTCCACAGGAGCTCCTCGAAGTGGGTTAACTGTTGCAGTGGAAATATTAATTGGGAGAGGAGATGAATGAACCGCCCCATATATCGCACCTTCTGAATGAAAGAGGTTAGTTGCTTCACAGAAGATGGTGATGGCACCGCCAATAGGGCCTTAACTTTGTTTGGATCAGCTTCAATGCCCCTCTCACTTACGACATGCCCTAACAAAGTTACACTGCTTTCGCCAATGCAACACTTCTCATGGTTTAACTGCCCCCCCATTTGTGCGAGTCGGTTGAAAGCTTCATCCACCTTCCCTAAATGTAGAGCCTTAGAACTATAAATACAAAAATCATCAATAAAGACCCTGATGGATTTCCCAAAATATGGCTGGAAGACATAATTCATGAATCGCTGGAAGGTAGCTGGGGCATTTGTTAATCCAAATGGCATTACTTTGTAAGCAAAACAACCCCAAGGTGTAATGAAGGTGGTCTTCTGTTGATCCTCCTCAGCTATTCGGATCTGGAAATAACCTGAATACCCATCACAAACAGTGTATCTCTCATGCCCGGCCACCTCGTTGAGTATTTCATCCTGAAAGGGAAGAGGAAAGTGATCTCTCTTAGTTGCGGCATTTAGCGGCTTGTAATCCACACAAATCCTCCATTTTCCATTCTTCTTGGGTATCACCACCACAGGTGAAACCCACTCTGAATCCCCTATTGGATAGATAAAGCCTGCCTTTAAAAGTCGTTGCACCTCAATGAGTAGAGCGTTTTGTTGAACTACTCCCAATCGTCGTAGTCGCTGCACCACTGGCTGTGCTCCCTCTTTTAGATTAATGTGGTACTGCTGTCACACCTGTGATGTGTTCATAATCAGAAATAAAAAGTGCAGAGTGTTTTATCACGACTTCCATGTAGGCTGCCTTCTCCTCAACTGATAGATCCTTAGCCAACATTTTTTCTAACCCCTCCTTCTCGACCTTTGGAAGCTGCTGTGGAATTTCACTACTAGAAGGCCCTTTTAATGTAATCCCCATCACTTCTAGAGAGCTTTCTTCCTCCTCATTAGAAGACTCTCCCTCTGTCATAGATGACCAACCCTCGCTGGAACTCCATTCATCAGCGATGGTTTCTAACACAAGATCCTCCTGTCGGCCCTCCTTCATGTTGTAGATAGTGCTCTTCCATTTTTTATGCAGCCCCTTTTGTGGCCTGAGCTCTAAAGCCCCTGTCTCCCAATCTTGTCTGGCTTTCATTCCCATTAGCCATGGTCACCCAAGAATGAGCGGATAGCCATCCCCCTTCACTGGCATCACATACATGTCAAGCTCCAATTGCACTCCACACACCTTTACCTTGACTTTCTTTATAACTCCCAAACAATTTACTACCACATTGTTAGCCATTTTGGCCCCAAATTTAGTAGTTTCATTTACCTCTAATCCCAAACGATGCATCAACTTTTCTGTCATGACACAAATCTCTGCACCTCCATCCACATATGTCTTTGACACTCTCTGCCCATTGATTTCGGCTTCCACTAGAGGTACAATATCTTTCATCTTTCTAGCCTGGATTGCATTCACATGTCTATTCTTCATGGGTCTAATGCTTACCATCTTTGACCATTGTCGCCGCACTGTTGGAGATAGATGTAGTAATTGTGGCCATGAAATTTTTGGCCCTTGATTCCTCACATCAGCAAGCAAATCATAAGCTCTAGTACCTTTACCCAAGGGAAAATCATCTGGCTCAATGTGTCGGCGTGAGCGAGCCCTCCTCTTTTTACTGTTGCGTGTCTTTTCAGCGACTGATGACTCTGCCTCCTCTTCCATATTTTCAACCTCCTTTGGTGGTGTAGGCTCCATCTTCTCAATTCTCCGGGCTTTCTTCACCGGCATTGCTTCAACCTCTACTACTTTGGCCTTCCCTTTGACATCACTCTCATCTAAACTAATTATCCTAACATCATGATTCTCTGGCGGTTGGACAGGCAAGGGCGGCACCTCTGCAAGTGGTCAAGGATGCTGGAGAACTTGAACCGGTGGTGGAGGCCTTGGATTCGGTGGAACAAACCTTTCCCTAGGTGGTGTCACTTGTTGTCCCCTCCTTCTTGGTTGGAACCCATTTCCTGGAAAACGCCTGGGATGAGGGCAAAAGTACATACCATGGCCAGTCTCCCCACAATTATAGCAAACATACTCTCTTTCTTGTCTTCTTGGACCTCGATTGCCTTCATTTATGAGGGGAGGGGGTCGTACTCCTTGCACCAAATTTAACGAAAGGCTTTCAAGTTGATTAGTAATGCGTTGTAGGAGCTCTTGCTGTGGTATCTCCGGTTTAGGTGGGGCCTCTGCTATTTCTCTAGGCCTTGGCATGGTTGGTAAAACCTGCATGGGCTCAACTCCCCCCTTCAATTGGGCTTGATACTTCAATTTTCTATCTTTCTCTCTCGCATAAGTGACTGATTCTTCATAGGATGTGGGAAACTTTCCTTTGACCTTCTCCAGGATGGAGTCCGGCTAGAAAACAATCTTTCTTAAGGCAATCAGGTACTCTTTCTCCCTCAGCTAAAGAGGCTGTCCATTTATCCCACAATTTTATAAACATGCCTTCATAGGTTTGGTACTCCCCTGCTATGGTTTGGCGAAGATCTAAGAGTTGTCTCCAAATATCTTCAGGTGGCTCTGTATCTTGGTACTTGTGCATGAATGCGGTCTTGAGATTCTCCCAATTACCCCTTGTAGCCTCTGGGAGAGCTTGATACCACACTCGAGCATCACCCTTTAGAACTAAAGGGAAGGCCTGTACTTTGGTTGCTTCGTCATCCCGTCCTGTGACTAGGAAGGCCATTTCTAAGTCATCCAAAAAGTCCAGAGATTTCTCCCCTTTGTGCCCAAAAAAACTTGGAAAAGCCATGATAGGAAGATGTTGGCCTAGCTCAATACAAAATAAAGATGAACACGTCTAGGCCCAAGTCATATCTTATTAAGGGTAGAATAAATGGATTTACAGATGCATTAATCTCAGAAAGACGACGAGGGCCCAATAAGCCCCTTATAATATTTTGAAACCTGATCTTTGTGCTAACGATTATATGCACGGTTTGTCTAGCAAGTGGACGGATAGGTCCGTACAAGTCCCTATGGTTCATGGGATACACTTAGAGTAGAATGAATATGTGCACATTGAAGGAGATGTTATAATCCAAAATAGGGAGTATTATGGGATCAGGAGACAACAAGATCTCTCTCAACTTCTCAGCTCCAAAATAGAAGACCAACCTTTGCTGGAAATGTATCTTTCTACTAATGCACACATCCACCCGAATGTTTTGAACCGATTGAAAGTTGTAGAAAGTAGGAGTAGTCATTTATGCATTAACTACAAATTTACACTACAAACTTTCATGAAGCATGTCGTTGAAGCTATGGCCTCATAGATCCCACCATTCGAGAGATGCGAAGGATTTGCTCACCACTAATTAGCGTAGCTTTTGTGTGACCATCATCAGCCTTGTAAAGTTCATAGGCTTCGATAGCTATCTTTTCAATTACTTTGAGTCTTCTTGCTAGTAGTAGTTGAAGCGCATCACCATATGTAGCCTCTCGCCAATACCACACACCATTGATGTGTAACTCACCCTCCAAAAAATTT
This sequence comes from Lygodium microphyllum, assembly GCF_053477565.2. NCBI lineage: Eukaryota > Viridiplantae > Streptophyta > Polypodiopsida > Schizaeales > Lygodiaceae > Lygodium > Lygodium microphyllum. Next base: position 12,609,881 of record NC_141143.1, read on the forward strand.
TTAATCCCCGAATTTGAAAGCGCCTTCACCACTTGAAGACGAAGCTCCGTAGGGAGTGTCTTTACACTAGACACCAAGCACTCAACACAATGCCTTGACGTAGAGACTTGATGAGAGCAAGATTTCTCATGAAGCAAAGAAGGATGTGTGTAATTAAATTGCTTCACCCGCATACATGCCATTTGTCGATAAAGATCCTTCTTCTCTTGAGCTTCTTTTGGAGACCATTGCGGTACTCTTGAGCGGCGAATCCCTTGAATAGGGTTTCATGAAGATTCCTCCTTAGTGATTTCTTGACAAACACTCGTTGAAGAAGGGGACAACTCCTTAGATGTTTCTTTCTTCATGGAAGTTGTAGAGCATAGCTTGAGAACTCCTCAGCGGGGGCACCAAAAATGAGGGCTGAAATGATGAACGGGTTGCCTCTTACCCATCCAACCTCCAATCCTCACTAAGAGAACTAAAGAGGGGCACCACCTAGCCAAATGGAGGATGGGCTAGGACATCCATTTTCTCAAAGAGAATCAAGAGAACCAAGACACAAATTTACAAGAGAGAATATATGTACTAGACACCATATTGAAATATAAGAGAGAGAGATGAGAGGAGAGGGAGACAAGAGGAGAAGAGGTAGAAGAAGCTTGCCATTATGCTACATAATAAAAGAACTCACTCATAGCTTCCCTCAAAGAGATGAGGGTATTCTAAAATGCTCTCATGGACTTGTCATTCTCCTCCCCTTTCCCTCTCTCCATGGGCTCTTTATATAGCCTCCATGAGGGATTAGATTAAGCTAATCTTCTTGATTAACATAATCCCAGATGATGTATGGCATCTTTGAAAATATGGAGCATAGTGGATGGGACAAGTCCCCACCTTGGTCATCATACAAGAAGCCAAGGGTGGTGGTAGACAAAATAGAGAAATTGAGCTAGATTACAAGAGGTGGGTGCCCAAAGCACATTATTATAATATATTTACAAGAAGGATAGAGTGGAAAGTTGGTGTGGTGAAAGAGAGAAGAAAATTGCATGTAGCCAGCAGTCTGCGCCTTCGTAACTTCAAATCCGTGAGGAATTTGGAAAAAGTTTCTTCTGCAACTTTGTAGATTAGGTCGAAACCGATCGGCCCACGCGAGAATTTTCTTGAAATTCTCTTTTTCTTGGGAGTTATTGAGATTATAAAAAAGGGCTTCCAAAAGCTGCTTTGACTTTAGTATCCCATATGTATATAAATACATATAAGCATGTGACAAAAGGGGTCCATGCTTGTAAGCTTTTGTGCAAGATCCAAATGACACCATGATGTGGATATTGACTTGTGTGCAAGGGTGAGGTGTCCTCTAATGATGGTGATAGATTCCAAATCTTAGTGATGCAGACGGAGCCCATGTGTAGTTGAAGGCTAGTCCTTTGAAAAAATCTATTCATTCACTCAACTCCTAGGTGTAATCTATTTTCATTTTCACTAAGATAACCATCCCTTTGATCATTTACATTGACATGCCTTCTAAGAACTTGTTCCCTCCATTTGCTAGAGTTATCATAATCGAGAAGCAATGTAGCATACCTAGTGCTTGAAGAGTAAACCCAAAGTGATATGGTAAGCTCTTGATAGGGGCTTTGGCCAAAATTTTGTGGTAATAATCCGGGTTGTAAAAAACCCGGATCAGTTGGTACGAGAGTGGGCTTTATAGGCTATATTCCCCTTCTCTTATGCAAGGTTCTCCGAGGTAGTTGGATATCGCTACACCCATTCCTTGCTTATGCACCATCTATTCCACATGTTCCTTTCCATCCCCCACACTCTCCTCCAGTGGTTTCCTCATAGCACCCATTCCTTTTAGAGGGGGAGGATCTCGATGATACAACTATGGACTTCCTTGCCCCCTTATTTTTCAAAGGGGGTTTCCCAGGATCATGAGGAGTTTCTTCATTGGCACTCTAGGTTAATGGACTTCATGGACATTGGCATTCCTCTTGCCAACCATGACCTATTTCTTCCTTGGTCTTCCACCACATTGAGGATTTGAGGGGGGTGTTACTAGTCATGGTTGTCATGTCTTGTCATCTCTTTCCTATGAGCTTCATATACTAGGACTTTAGAAGCTCTGACTTGTCTGTCACTTGTTTTGACAGAGGAGATAGCTCATTCTAGAGCACTCGTTTTATTATCTTTCAATGCATTTTCTCCTCTAGTCGAGATTTTATGTACATTTCCTGGGCAATTTTTACATTCATCTGTTTGCTTCACTTGCTAGACATTGTCCACCTTTTCAAAGATTTTTTGACATTTTACTAGTATAAAATGATGGTCAAACTAGCATTAAATGTTGGTTGGCCATATTTTTGGCCCTAGATTGTAATCGACCAGATTTGGGGTTAGTTGGCTATATATAGCCAGTCCCTCTCACACTTGGATTCATCTTTCTCATTCCTTGGTAGGTGCACATTTTGACTTCGTCGTCTTCCTCTATCTTGGGTGTTACCATCATCATTATCAACCTAATTTGGTGTCCTCACTAATGTTGTTGGCTGTGTTGTTTAGCAAGTGGTGATTGAATACAAGCCTCACTCACAACATCCCGAAAGTGGAATGTTAAGGAGTGCCAATTAGGGACTTGACTTTGTCAATGTTCAATACAAAATAAAAATTTGCAATGTTTGAAAAACACAATAGAACAACTCAGGAACACAAATGACCAATAATTCCTCTTGTAGCCACAAATATTCCAAAATCAAACACAAGGTAGAGTGTCAACAAACATCAAATCATTAAAATTTGAGTCTGGAAAACAATTACTTCGTATATCTTTGCAGTTTGTTACATAACTCCTTTAGCTTTCAAGTTTCTGCAAGGTTGATCAATACTAATATATGTCCATATACTTGTTTGGGACCCTCCTCTCTCTTCTTTCACAAGACAAGTTTTTCTCACAAGGAAGGGTTGGGCCTAATGCTTTGTCCTCGCCTCTTTATATAAGTTTTTGGTTTCTCACCCATTGTGTTGTGCTTTTTGAAACGCTTAAAGAATTTTCAATCATTTAAAGCTTTAATAGCATTTAACATTGTGAATGAAGAGCCTTTCAATTGTTTTAGCTTTTTATAAAGCTTTAGGAAAAAACATTTCTTCTTAAGCTTATCTTTGTTGCCAAACACATTCATTAATCCCTTCGACTAATGGCCAAAACAATTATGCTCTACAATAATGATTTCAAAAAGCACCATAGATTCAAAACAACGCTCTCCTCTAGTGTTTGTTTCTTGTATTATTGAATTTTTCTTCTTTTACTTCCGTTTCTGTTCCATTGGCTAGCTATTCTTTCCACTCATTAAGGCTTGACTAATGCCATCCAAGCACACAATAATGGCAATGTCATTGGCTAGATCCAATTGACCACTCTAATCCCCATTTTGTTTTCCACTATAACTAAAACCTACTGGTCATCTCCACCAAGTGTAATGAAGGGGTCTCAGGGAAAGACTAAGGTAATTGTATCTACACCATCATGAATTTGCTTGATAATCACACTTTTTGGTCGCTTTGAAACATGTAGTTGTAGCTTATTTGCCCCTGATCCAAAAAATTTTAAGCAGATAGCATCCTTAATACTTTCGTGAAGCCACTGATCAAAGCTCCATAGCTAAGTGAAATAAAACATTTGTTCTTAGGGCATTAGATTCTCAAGAATGCATGGTTATGTAAAGAGTAAAGTTAAATTCTGAAAGGTGAGAAGGATTGAAGATTGCTTAGAAGAGCTATGGCGGGAGAGTAAGAGCGAGAAATAGAGGGAGAGACTAAATGGGAACTCCAACAGTCACAATGTGTGACTCCGCCTTCCTTTATTCAAACTGTCACTAAAATAATAAAGAATCAAGTGACGGTGATGGGTGCCCACCACCTGTAGTGTGCAGAGGTAGGTAGTGTCACTGTAGTAATACAAGGGCAGCTAGGTGGAGGTGCCTTTACCTCCAACAATCTCCCACTTAAAGGAAAATTTTTCCCAATGAGGAGTGAAAGAAAAAAAGAAAATATAGTACAATATACACATGTACAACAGGATGAGGAAAAATGTCATCTCATCTAATGCCCATCAATCTCCCGAGGAAGGCAAAGTGCTCAGTAGTGAGGCTTTTTTGAGCAGATTGTAGGATTTTCATTAGTGGAGATCTTGACAAGGTCAAGAAACCTATCCTCCATGACCCCATCTATGAATTGATACCTCACCTCAATGTGTTTTGTCTTCGCATGGAAGACCAGATTCTTGGCGGATTCTTGGCTAGCTGAATAGCACTCCTAGAATCTGAATGCAGCGTAGGTATAGTATCAATCCCAAGGTCATGAACCAAACGGCCCAAACATATGGCCTTCTTGCAAGCCTTAGTGGCTGCAACATACTCGGCCTCAGTGGTAGAGAGAGTCGTACACTTCTGAACCCTGGACATCTAAGAGACAGCACCTCTATCATAGGTGAATACATAGCCAAAATTGGACTTCCTACTATCTGTATGTCCTACATAATTGGAGTTTGTGTATCCCACAACTCCTGTATCCTTGCTACCATAGCAAATATACATATCTATTGTGCCCTTTATGTATCTCATGTACCATAGCAAATATACATATCTATTGTGCCCTTCATATATCTCATGATACCTTTCACGTCATCCCAATGCTTCTTTCCAGGTGTATCCATATAGCGTGCCACAACACCAAATTCAAAGGCAATATCTAGACGAGTGGCTATCATGGCATACATCAAACTACCCATGGCTGATGCATAAGGGATCTTGGCCATCTTGGTCCTCTATTCATCTATTTGCAAACACTGTCTATAGACAATTGTCCTGTGAGACCTTCACAAAATAAGGTAATGGACATCCAATAGGCTTAACATCCTGCATGTGGAAATGCTCAAGAACTTTATGAATATACTCCCTTTGTGAGAGATAGAGTAATCCATGATGCCTATTGCACTTAAAGAACATACCAAGAATGTAAGAGGCATGTCCCAAATCCTTCATCTCAAAGATCTTCTTTAGCTAAGATTTAAGAGTGTTGAGCTTTCCCTGCTATTAGCATATCATCCACATAAAGTACCAAAATAAGCAAGGAGCCATCACGGGCTCTCTTTGTGTAAAGATACGGATCCATAGCACTCTTGTTGTAGCCCTGTGACTGCATAAAGATATCAAACTTATGATACCACTCCCTAGGTGCCTACTTCAAACCATAAAGACTTTTCTTCAACTTGCATACTAGGTGCTCCCTGCCAGGTTCTTCAAAGCCCTTAGGCTGCTCCATGTAAATCTCATCATGCAAATCCCCATGCAAGAATGCAGTCTTGACATCCATCTAATACATTTCCAAGTCAAGCTATATGACTAAGGTCAAAACCAATCATAGAGTGCTCATCTTGACCACAGGAGAAAAGACTTCATCAAAGTCAACTCCATGCTCTAGTTTAAAACCCTTAGCAGCAATTCTTGCCTTATAAGCTAGCTTGGGGTGTCCAAGGGTACTTTTCAACTTGTACACCTAAAAGGGAAGTGGAACCCAAGAGGAGGAAGCTTGGCGATGAGAGCTATGGCGGATGGAGAGCAAGATCCAAGAGAGAGAGAGAGAGAAAGAAAGAAAGAAAGAAAGTTATATTAACGTCTTCTAAAGACCAAAACTAGCCTATGAGACAAACTGTGATACAACTGATGAGGTCCAGCTATCCAAAATAAAAGTGCTGAATGAAAAGCTAAAAACTGGAAACTGAAAATACGGTGCTATGAGTGTGATAAGTGTCGTGTATGTGTATGTGCGTATGTAGCTCTGGTACTCCAGATAATGGCTACAAAAGGGGAACAAATGTCGGCTGTGATAGGGGAACAACTGTCGGCTGTGATAAAGTGGTGCGATGTGTATATGTAATAGATGCAGGGAGATATACTATCCTGGGATGTAGTAGCAGTCGTCAAAGTCGCTAATAGCAGGTGATCCCTCATGGATGCAGGATGTGGTACATCGGCGGTGGAGAAAGAGCAAACTGGAGATCTGAGATCCAATGTGTCGAGTATCGTCGGATCTTAGTCTGCTATGGATGTAGATCAAGAATCCTCCGGATCTCCTATCGGTGTGGCTGTGGGGTCCGAAACCCACAAATCCTCGTGCGGCGTCGGGTATGCTGGTCCTCAACCTGTTGTAGTGTGAGCCCGGAGGTCTGGCTGGAGGCTGGTACAGTAGCTCTCACTCTGTCTATCTGAAAGAACTGTGTAATAGTCGTCTGGGTGGGCCCCTCTCTGACTGGGACCCGCTGTGTGCTCTGCTCTCTAATGTGCCATGCCTCTCCCAGAAAACGGCCAAATGATCTTTGATCCATATCAGTCATACATCCCTGAAGTGAGTTGCTCAATGTGTATCTAGATCTCAACTCTGAGTATGCCGGGCATCTGAGAACAAAATGCTCCTCGTCTCAAAACTGGGAACTCCAACAACCACAATGTGTGGTCGGGTCTTTCTTTATTCAAACTATCACTAAAAGAATAAAGAATAAGTGACTATGATGGGTGCCCACCACCTGTAGTGTGCAGTGGTAGGTACTGTCATTATAGTAATACATGGACGGCTAGGCAGAGGCACCTTTACCCCCAACAACCTCCCACTTAAAGGCGAATCTTCCCCAGTGAGAGAGAAAAACAAAAGACAGTACAACATGTACACATGTACAATAGGATGAGGAAAACAACGTCATCTCATCCAATGCCCATCAATCTCCTAAGGAAGGCAAAGTGCTTGATAGTGAGGCTTTTCGTGAGCAAGTATGCAGGATTCTGCTTAGTCCAAATCTTGACAAGGTCAATAGACCTGTCCTCAATGACCTCGCAAATGAAGTGATACCTCACCTCAATATGTTTCATCTTCGCATGGAAGACCAGATTCCTAGCCAACTAAATGGCACTCATAGAATCTGAATACAGTGTAGGCATAACATGTGTCATACCAAGGTCTGTAATCAAACGGCCTAACCAGATAGCCTCCTTGCAAGCCTCTGTGGCTACAATATACTCAGCCTCTATAGTAGAAAGATCCATGCGCTTGTGTGCCCTCCTGGACATCCAATAGATAGCCCCACCAACATAAGTGAACACATAGCCACAAGTGGACTTCCTATTATTTGCATGTCCTGCATAATTAGAGTCAGTGTACCCCACGACTCCTATATCCTAGCTGCCATAGCAAAGGCACATATATCTGTCGTGCCCTTCATGTACCTCATCATACCCTTTACAACATCCCAATGTTTCTTTCCAGGTGTAGCCATAGCCACAACCCCAACTGCAAAAGCTATATCTGGACGGGTGGCTATCATGGCATACATAAGATTGCCCATGGTTGATGCATAGGGAATCTTGGCCATCTTGGCCCTCTGCTCATCTATCTGTGGACAATCGGTCTATGAAACCTTCACATGATAAGGTAATCGATAGCCAATAGGCTTAACATCCTGCATGCAGAAGCGCTCAAGGACGTTATGAATGTACTCCCTTTGGGACAGATAGAGTAGTCCCTGAGATCGATCACGCATAATGTGCATACCAAGTATATGAGAGGCCCGTCCCAGATCTTTCATCTCAAATCTCTTCTTGAGATGAGACTTAAGAGCATCTAGCTCCTCATGAGATGTCCCTGCTAACAGCATGTCATCCACATAGAGTACCAAAATAAGTAAAGAATTGTCATGGGCTTCTTCGTGTACAAGCACGAATCCATAGCACTGCATCTGTAGCCCTGTGACTGCATGAATGCATCAAACTTATGGTACCATTCCCTAGGTGCGTGCTTCAATCCATGTAGACTCTTCTTTAGCTTATACACTAGGTGTTCCCTACCAGGATCTGCAAAGCCCTTAGGCTGCTCCATGTAAATCTCATCATGCAAGTCCCAATGTAGAAAAGTTATCTTGACATCCATCTGGTACAACTCTAGATCAAGTTGTGCAACCAACGCCACGAGTAAGCATAGGGTGGTCATCTTGACCACATGAGAAAAGAATTCATCAAATACCATTCTCCTACGTAAAACCCTTAGCAACCAATTGAGCCTTGTATGCTGGCTTGGGGTGTCTAGGGGTACTTTTCATCTTGTACACTCACTTGCATGTCAAAGCCTTCTTACCGTGATGTAAGGAAACCAAATCCCAAGTCTGATTCTTATGCAATGAGTCAAGCTCAGACTGCATAGCCCTCTCCCAAGAGTGACAATCACCCATGCGCATAGCCTCATCATAACTGAGAGGCTGTCCTGCATCTGTAACCAGTACATAATCCATAGAGGGCATAAAATGGTCATCAGGAAGTCGTCTATCTCTAGTAGAATGCCTCAATCTAGGCTCTGCTACACTTGAACGACATCCTCTCTAATATCAGCATGTCTAGCATCTGGGCCATGAACATAAGGTGATGCTGCGTGCTGTCTAGCTGGCCGTGGAGCAAGCTGAATGGGAACAGGTGACTCCTCCTGAAAGATAACTCTACGTACCTCAACCACTTTATGAGGCTGCATGTATTTTGTCCTCATGAAAGATGATGTCATGGTTGCGGTGTCGTGATGCTGCGCATCCGAGCCGTGAACACCTCCATTTTTGTTGTGCATTTGTGTTAATTTCTGCGTGTGATTCATTGTTTGTGTGGCGCATTTTAATAAACTACATTCAATGTATGTATATATTCCCTTAAATGTATTGCATATTCGATGCTTGTAATAGGAAGGAAAACCTATCCTACCCTTTGTAGACCGTCCTGTTCGTGGGAGCATCCGAGACTTGGGGCAAGCTTAGAATGAGTCCTTCACTGAACCAGATGGTAATCAAGACTCTAGTGATAAGGTCCCTGATTTTGTTGAGACTATGATATACTGTCCAAACGAGGCCGTTCATATGGTTGGTCACTATGCATCGAAGGAGGAATGGATACATATGGAAACATCCAAGGATTTCTTATCAATAAAGATTTTAAAGCACACATTACAATTTGGGATTTCAAAAGAAAGAGATCAAGGGGACAAGTGTGTTATGAATAACATACTTCAGTTTATTTAAACATTTGTTTGCTGAAACATACACGTGTGAAAACAACAATGAATCAAGGTTTGCTACCCATGTTTATGGAAGAAATCTTATCTTTCTTAAAGAAGGATTTGAATGGCTAAAAGGAGGTGAACTTTTCAGAAAATCCAGGACCTCTCCGTGCTCGAAATGGAGAGCTATTTTTGAAATGGTGGTTGTTATTCTTGGAAAAGAGAGGGAATGGAACAGAGTCTCTGGGTTTTTTTTTAGAAAGAGGGGAATCTGCAGAGACGACGTAAAAAACGGACAGGAGAACTGCTCCTCGTAGTGTGCTGAAAATTACTGTCTACTGGGGGGAGGACGGGAGCAGAGGTTAGAGAGTATCAAGGAGAGAATGATCAATTTATGCACTCCACCTTCATGCCATCGCCTCCATCGACAGTCGGGATACTTACTTCTTTCGGTTGTTTTTCTTCTGGGTCCTGATCACATTTGGTGATTTATCTCTTGTCTGATCAATGCTGAGGACATCGGCTGTCGCCCCATACCCAGGGGATTCATTTATATCACAATTCGGTGAACCTGCGCAAGCTGCATACCAAGGGACCTCTCCTAAGCAAGTTGCGCACTGCATTCTCAGCTGAATGCTTCCAAGGGATACAGCGTCAGCTGAATGCTTCCAAGGAATACGCGGGAGTCACATAGGACGGAGAATTCTGTCCATGGATGTGTTATAGACTGACATTTGGGGGAGCCGCCTGTGAAACGGAGGGAGGGAGATTGAAAGAAAAAGAAGGCAAAAATCAGAGAGTTCAAAGGTGTAAGGAGGGGATTGGGAAGTATGCGTTCCGCCCGTGAATGGTGCATCTCATCATTCGCTCCTTCCTTTCTTAGTTGTGTAATCTCTGTGCCATCGCCCAGTTCCTGACGATGATCGAGCATAGGAAGACTACTGTTAAAGCCAACCGCACTGTCTACGAGCTCGTATTGGCTGGCGATGGAGAAAAGGATTGCTTAAAGCCCGAAGAGCTCTGCAAAATGCCTGCGAACTTGGCTTCACTGATGGCTCCTCTCTGGCCGTTATTCCGTCCCTTGCCCATCTGTTCTCCTCTCGAGATTCAGATGTAAAAATATCATCATCTTGCATCTCGTATTATGCTTAATACTCACCACATCCATCAATCCATCGTAGACCGATTCTATGTGAAGCCCCAACACATGCTGTGGGTGGCAAAACCCCCAAATCCAGGAGGATTGGCCCCTGCAAATACGACTGCGGAGCATATATTCCAGAGTCACGCAACCCCCTATCATGTGATTGATGGCTTAATGTATTCGAGTAGCTCCGGAAGGTTATGTTCTCATAGACGCACAGCATGAATCCATAGAGCAGATGAATTGTATTTGCCTCTGAAGCTGTCTTTTGCAGTCTAAATCCCATCACAGAGAAGACAGGTTTGGCCTACACTGCTTATACAAATAACATGGAGAAGATGCCACTCAAGGGCCCTTGTAAGGATCCCGAGACAGGGAAATTGCCTTCTCCTTTTTCAACTTATGTTGCCTATCATTTTTTTTCGTGTGCTCTGGACCTTCTTATCCCAAAGGATCAATGGTAGTCTCTCTGAACAACAGAAAGAGATCGCAGAACCAGAATTTCCTGCAACTGAAACTATGTTCAAGGACTTGACAATGCTGTGTTTGATTGTACAACTTGGAGTCTTTAAATCTGTGCAATTTACTGGAAACTTCAAAGACATCCTTCATATTTGGGATTTAGAGATGCTGAACATGCCTGTAATGGTGAAAGAAAACTGTTTGATTTGAAGAAGTGAAGAATTAATCGTGAAAACATATGAGATACTACAGATTTTTCTAAACATGGACCTCATGTAATTTACTGAACAAGACATATAGTGAACTTTGGCATCAAATTTTTGAGTTCTTCTTGATAGTCTCTTTCATTGCTGTACCTTGAACCCCGTGTTCTGCAGCTCTCGCACGATCTCTTTGACATTTCTGGTGAACCCGACGTGAAAGTGCTGCGTCATCAGCAAGATGGGAGACTCGCAAGAAGAGATGACAGATGATAATGTCATGAAGAACCTGTTTCAGTCATTCACCATGTATATGCAGCAGCAAGTTCATGCAAAACGAGACAGTGATGCTATGGATGCTTTGAAAGCTGTCCAACAGGAGATGAAGCAGTTTAATGGCCAGCAAGTGTCAACTTACCTGCATTTGTATGAAGAAAAGATGAAGTTTTTTGGAGTTTTTCAAGATGTTTGGAGCCGCTACTTCTTGCGGATCGTGGTGCGCACTCTTGAAGGTCGAATTGCAGAAATTCAAGAGGCACATGCAGGTTGGGCTGAATTTAAAAAGGCATTAAAAGATGAATATTTCCTGGAGGATACAGGTCTTATGAATCGCAGGAATTTTTTAGCATGGGTTTCTATGCCCAATAAGGGACTTTCTGTTACCGCTCTTCTGCGAGAGTTTGAAAGCCGTTATGATCAGTTGGATGGGACTGAACAACAAGCCTTGGAGATGCAGAAAGTGGAGTTGTTTTTGCAAGCTGCAGATGCTGATTTGCAAGAAAAGTTGGATGATCTTTTGGAAGATCAAGCTACTGATTCAGGTTTAAAGACTGAGTGGAGACATGTCATTGATGCTGTGAATGCTCTTGTCAAGAAGCAGCGCAGGAGAGTCAGATTGCATCGTAATACAGGATTAGTTCCTGAAAAATCCTTGGAGACTTCTTCTTCTACCCCTGCTGCAGCTTCTTTGCCTAAGCCTACTCCTCCTGTTATGAATCCACCAGTTCCTGCTGCTCCAGTGCCTTTATCTGTAGATGATGTTATTAAAGGCTTGGCGGATTTGACGATTGAAGCAGTCAAAGCTGAAGTTGGTAAGTTAAAGGAGCAACTTATGACAGTTCCTGCTGTAGCACCTGCTCCAGTGACTGCTTTTCCAGCTGGTCAAAGAAAAGGGCGACGATGTATTTGGTGTGATAGTACAGAGCACCAACACTGCAGAGATTGTGATGCTTTTCAGGAAGCACGTAAGAAGAATGTAGTGTTCTGGGGACAAGATGGGAAGATATGGCTGACAGAGACTGGCGCTCCTCTTGACACGAACTTTGGTAAGGGAGGTATGAAGAAGCTTGTTGATGATATGGCTGCGCGATCAGCTTATGTGAGTGTTAGAGGAGATGCTTCGGCTTTTGGAGTCCAGCTTGAGCAGAAATCTGATGGAGACTCTGCCTTATGGTCTTCTGCCTTGGAGATAGCAAGAAGAGGGAAGGTTCAAACTTCTACTATGACTTGTGTGGGCTCTAGCATCCGAGGAGAAACAGGATGGGATTCTCCTGTTGACAGGTATTCTATTTTTGCTTATATTGCTAAAACGCAGGGTTTAGATGCCATGGTTGAAGAAAAGAGAAGAAGAGATGAGGAGGGTCCTAGCTCCTCTAAAAAGACTAGAGAGGGTGACTTTGTTTCACCACCTATTTCAGTCCCACCTATGTCAAATTCCCCAACCCAAACAGGTTCCGATCAGCCAATGGAAGACAAGCAGAAGGAAAAGAGGCAACCAAGAAAAGAGCCAGGATTCAAGCTCTTGTCAGACCTTGATATGCAAACGGATATGAGCAAGATTTTTCATGAAAGAATTTTGAATAGTGAAGTCACTTTTACTGTTGGAGAGGCTCTTGGGATTGCTAGAAGAGAAATACAGGATCAGATGCAGGATCTTTTGCGGAGGAAACGACATGCGATGGAAGGACCTGCTTTACAGGGATTGTGGCATGGAGCTCTTGAGAAAGAGCATGATGATGATGCAGTGATGGTTGAGAATGCTTCTGTTAATCCGCACTTGGAGAAAATAGTGCAGCCTATGCAGTATGAAGATGATGAGTCCCCTATTCTCATTCCTCGTAGCCATTTTTCACGAAGTCATTGGGCTAGAGCAACCACTGAGACAGTGGTAAGGATTGGAGAGAAACAAATTCCCTTGATCGCTTTGGTTGATCATGGTTCTGAAATTAATCTTATTGCTCGAGGTGTTTATGAGAGTGGCAAGTGGCCTATGGATGCAGAGCATGGCTGGCGCATGAGAGCCGCCAATAATACTTCTGGTGATATGTATGCTGCTTGTCCGAGTATCAGAATTTCTATTGGTAATGTTGAAGAGGATTATCATTGCTTTGTTCAGGATTCATGCTCTTATCCGATTATTCTTGGACAGCCTTTCATTACAGAAGCAAGAATGGAAACAAAAGTGATGGATGACGGATCAGCTTATGCGCGGATACGCAGTAAAGATGGTATGCGAGCTGTTCAGTTTATGACTGTTGGGGTAAATCATCCGAGAAACAGGGACTCCTTGCGTGAGGCACCACTACCTGCGAAGGAGTTGGATTTTCATTAGGTACCGCTGTCTTGCGAGACGCCAGTGGTACGGAGCGGAGAAAAGAGGAGATCTCGCCTCCTGGTAGCCAGTCTTTCTCCAATAACTTTGTTGGGTTTACTTCAGATAGTTCAGTGAGTTATCAGAAAATTTCAGATTTGCCTAGAGCTGCCAGGCAGTACATTGGTCGTAAGGAGAAAGAGTTGAAAAATGCAGGTATTTTGCAAGCAGAAGAGCATGTGGATGGATTGTATGAAGGGATGTCTTATGCAGATACATTGTTTGAGATGAGTACAATGCTGAAAACTGATGTATGCAAGGGTTCAAAGATCATACCTGTGCAAACCCTGGATATGTTTCAGGAAATTTCTGGTTTTATGCTGCAAACAGAGTTAGAGGCTGAGAAAACTCAGCAAACTGAATTTATGGCTGATCTTGATCAGCTAACAGAATTGCAGAGGGCTGAATCCATTCAGCCAACAGAGTTGAATGCAGAAAAATTTCTGCATATAGAGTTTCAGGATGCATCTATGCAGTCCATTGAGCCGAGGGCTGAATTCATTCAGCCAACAGAGTTGAATGCAGAAAAATTTCTGCATACAGAGTTTCAGGCTGCACCCATGCAGTCCATAGAGCTAAAGGCTGAAATTTTTCAGCCAACAGAGTTGAAAGATGCTGAAAATTTGCAGAAATTGCAGCAAAGGAAAGAGTGCTTGAATGATGCCAAGGTTGACACAAAATATAAAACAGTTGATAAGAAGGTTAAGCCGGTTGCAGGCCCGCTTCCTTCTGACAGTGATGAACAGATTGAGAAAGCTATGAAGCAGCCTATGTTGAGGGATCCTGCAAATATTGGACATAAGTTTACTGCTGAAACTCTTGCAGAATTGAAGATTGGAAATGAAGATTTTTTGCTTCCAGTGGAAAAAGAATGTTTTAGAGAGATGCTTGGACGTCATGGTAAGGCATTTGCTTTCTTTCCACATGAAATTGGCTGCATTAGTCCCGAATTGGTAGCACCTATGGTTATCTTCACTGTTCCTCATGTACCATGGAATATACGTCCTATACCTGTGCCTAAAGCACACTTGCCAAAGTTGATAGAGTTGCTGAATGAGAAGATTAAAATGGGGATTTTGGAGCCCTCTTCAGCGCCCTATTCTAACAGGTGGTTTACTGTACCAAAGAAGAATGGTACTTTGAGATTCATTCAGGATATGCAGCCCGTGAACAAAGTGACAATCAGGAATGTGGGTACAGGTCCAGTTGTGGATGAATTTGCTGAGGCTTTTGCAGGACGAGCCATCTACTCACTAGGTGACTTGTATTCAGGTTATGATCAGTTTCAGCTTGCCTTGGAAAGCAGGGATATTACTACTATGCGGACACCTATTGGTCTTGTGAGAATGTGTACCTTGCCTCAAGGTGCTACAAACTCAGTTGCTCATATGATGAATGCTATGCATATAGTTCTTCGAGACTATATTCCGCAGTATACCATGCCATTTCTAGATGATGTGCCTATTAAGGGTTGTGCAGAAGAAGAAAAGAATGAAAGTCTTGATTTGCGTGGATGTAGACAGTTTGTGGCTGATCACTTGAATGCTTGTGAGCAAATATTGACACGATTAGAGGAGGTAAATTTGACACTTTCAGGGCTGAAATCTGTCTTTGCTGTTAATGAAGTCATCATAGTTGGGCATATGGTTGGATATTATGGCAGAAAGCCTTCTCCTGCAAAGGTGGATGCCATAAACAGGATTGCAGAGTATTGCTCGACTACTTCAGAGGTGCGGAGATTTGTGGGAGCTTGTGTATTTTACATGATTTGGATTCCTCATTTTGCTCATATTGCAGATGTTCTCTATCAGCTGCTTCGAAAGGGGCAGAAATTTCATTGGGATGAGAAGCATTCAAAAGCCATGCGTAAGCTTAAGAAGCTATTGCAATCAGCTCCTACTCTACGCAAGGCGGATTATCAATGTGAACGGCCGATCATGTTGACAGTTGATACTAGCCCTATTGGTATAGGATGGGCTGTGGGACAGGATGATGCTGAGGGAAATAGGTATGCTATCCGCTTTGGAGCTAAAGTTCTTAATGAGCGACAAAGGAGATATCCACAGATCAAAAGAGAGTTGTGGGGAGTAGTCACTGCACTGAAGTGTGATAAAGGGTATTTCATTGGAGCTTCAGTTATTGTGGAAACAGATTGTTTGCCTTTGCTTGGCATGATTACTAGTTGCTCGACTCCAGATATAGCGATGCTTCGATGGATTGCCTATATCAAATCATTGAATCCAGAATTTCGACACATAGCAGGAAAAGATAATCCAGTTGCTGACATGCTTTCTAGAGCGAGATATGAGGATGAGGAGTCAATGCTTGCAGAAGATGATGAGACAGAGTTTGCTACTTCTGTCCTTACTCATGATTGTCATGTATCTACTGTTGAAGCTTTTATTGAAGAACTTTATGTTGATGAGTGGCTGCAAATTGGACAATATCTAAGTTCATTGACTCGAAGAGCTGATTGGACAGATGATGAATTCAAGAAAATCAGAAGAAAGGCTTATGGGTATTTCTTGAAAGATGGTTTTCTTTGGAAGCATCCAAAGAAGAGAGGAGGCTTGCCCTTGAGAGTAGTTTGTGATGTAGCGATGCAAATACAGATTATGCGAGAGTTTCATGAGAGCTCATGGGCTGGACATAGAGGTGTGTGGGCTACCTATGAGAAAATCAAAGAAAGATACTGGTGGAAAGGAATGTATAAAGATGTTTCTCACTTTGTGGAGACTTGCAGGGACTGCCAGCTTTACTCTTTAGTGCGACATCGTGATGAGCTACATCCGACTTATCCACTATGTATGCATTACAAGTGGGTGGTAGACTTGGTTACTTTGCCAGTGGGACTTTGGCAGATGAGATATCTTGTCTTGGCTAGGGAGGATCTTACAAACTATGTTGAAGGTAGACCGTTGCGGACGAAGACCACCTCTACAGTATGTAAATTCTTGTTGGAAGAAATATTTTGCAGGTATGGATGTATAGGCAAGATTACAGCTGATCGTGGAGAGCTAGATGCTGATGAAGCTAGAGAATTCTTCTCACGGCTTGGGATTAAATTGGCTCTTACTACTGCCTATAATCCAGAGGGAAATGGCAAAAGTGAAAGAGGACATCCGCCTATAGTTAAAGCATTGGCAAAAGCTTGTAAAGGTCGGATTGGAGATTGGCCGAGATTGCTACCTTTTGCATTGTGGGCTGATCGCTCTACACATAGTGTGACTACTGGATACATGCCTGCGGAGTTGATGTATGGGCAAAAACCTGTCATGCCTACTGAAATTTGTGCTCTCACTTGGAGTGTTCTTCCTTGGCATGAGAATTTATCAAGGGAAGAGCTGTTAGCCCTTCGGATTCGTCAACTAGAGAGAAGGGCAGAAGATGTGCAATTAGCCATTGACCGTTTGAAGACAGCCCGTCTTAGAAATAAGGACAGGTTTGATTTAAGGCATCGCTTGAGGCCTAGAGTCATAAAAGAAGGGGATTGGGTTCTAGTCTACGACAGTAGTCTAGAAAATCAGCATAGTAGCATGAGAAAAATGGTTCAAAGATGGTTTGGACCGTATGAAGTGAAAAAGGTTTTCGATAATGGAACCTATGAGCTGGCTGAATTAGATGGTACATTATTAAGGGTGCCTATTGCTGGAAAACGAGTCAAGATTTTTAAGAGAAGAGAAGATGAAGAATATGAGCTTGAAGCATTAACAGAAGATGGAGCCGATGGAGAAACAGGTCCGCTAGAATCAGAAGATGGACTTGACCTGTTTGTGGAGTTGAATGATCCTGGATAGTTGGCACATCCGGAGGATGCGCAGGTTTAGAGGGGGTGGATGTCGTGATGCTGCGCATCCGAGCCGTGAACACCTCCATTTTTGTTGTGCATTTGTGTTAATTTCTGCGTGTGATTCATTGTTTGTGTGGCGCATTTTAATAAACTACATTCAATGTATGTATATATTCCCTTAAATGTATTGCATATTTGATGCTTGTAATAGGAAGGAAAACCTATCCTACCCTTTGTAGACCGTCCTGTTCGTGGGAGCATCCGAGACTTGGGGCAAGCTTAGAATGAGTCCTTCACTGAACCAGATGGTAATCAGGACTCTAGTGATAAGGTCCCTGATTTTGTTGAGACTATGATATACTGTCCAAACGAGGCCGTTCATATGGTTGGTCACTATGCATCGAAGGAGGAATGGATACATATGGAAACATCCAAGGATTTCTTATCAATAAAGATTTTAAAGCACACATTACAATTTGGGATTTCAAAAGAAAGAGATCAAGGGGACAAGTGTGTTATGAATAACATACTTCAGTTTATTTAAACATTTGTTTGCTGAAACATACACGTGTGAAAACAACAATGAATCAAGGTTTGCTACCCATGTTTATGGAAGAAATCTTATCTTTCTTAAAGAAGGATTTGAATGGCTAAAAGGAGGTGAACTTTTCAGAAAATCCAGGACCTCTCCGTGCTCGAAATGGAGAGCTATTTTTGAAATGGTGGTTGTTATTCTTGGAAAAGAGAGGGAATGGAACAGAGTCTCTGGGTTTTTTTTTAGAAAGAGGGGAATCTGCAGAGACGACGTAAAAAACGGACAGGAGAACTGCTCCTCGTAGTGTGCTGAAAATTACTGTCTACTGGGGGGAGGACGGGAGCAGAGGTTAGAGAGTATCAAGGAGAGAATGATCAATTTATGCACTCCACCTTCATGCCATCGCCTCCATCGACAGTCGGGATACTTACTTCTTTCGGTTGTTTTTCTTCTGGGTCCTGATCACATTTGGTGATTTATCTCTTGTCTGATCAATGCTGAGGACATCGGCTGTCGCCCCATACCCAGGGGATTCATTTATATCACAATTCGGTGAACCTGCGCAAGCTGCATACCAAGGGACCTCTCCTAAGCAAGTTGCGCACTGCATTCTCAGCTGAATGCTTCCAAGGGATACAGCGTCAGCTGAATGCTTCCAAGGAATACGCGGGAGTCACATAGGACGGAGAATTCTGTCCACGGATGTGTTATAGACTGACATTTGGGGGAGCCGCCTGTGAAACGGAGGGAGGGAGATTGAAAGAAAAAGAAGGCAAAAATCAGAGAGTTCAAAGGTGTAAGGAGGGGATTGGGAAGTATGCGTTCCGCCCGTGAATGGTGCATCTCATCATTCGCTCCTTCCTTTCTTAGTTGTGTAATCTCTGTGCCATCGCCCAGTTCCTGACGATGATCGAGCATAGGAAGACTACTGTTAAAGCCAACCGCACTGTCTACGAGCTCGTATTGGCTGGCGATGGAGAAAAGGATTGCTCAAAGCCCGAAGAGCTCTGCAAAATGCCTGCGAACTTGGCTTCACTGATGGCTCCTCTCTGGCCGTTATTCCGTCCCTTGCCCATCTGTTCTCCTCTCAAGATTCAGATGTAAAAATATCATCATCTTGCATCTCGTATTATGCTTAATACTCACCACATCCATCAATCCATCGTAGACCGATTCTATGTGAAGCCCCAACACATGCTGTGGGTGGCAAAACCCCCAAATCCAGGAGGATTGGCCCCTGCAAATACGACTGCGGAGCATATATTCCAGAGTCACGCAACCCCCTATCATGTGATTGATGGCTTAATGTATTCGAGTAGCTCCGGAAGGTTATGTTCTCATAGACGCACAGCATGAATCCATAGAGCAGATGAATTGTATTTGCCTCTGAAGCTGTCTTTTGCAGTCTAAATCCCATCACAGAGAAGACAGGTTTGGCCTACACTGCTTATACAAATAACATGGAGAAGATGCCACTCAAGGGCCCTTGTAAGGATCCCGAGACAGGGAAATTGCCTTCTCCTTTTTCAACTTATGTTGCCTATCATTTTTTTTCGTGTGCTCTGGACCTTCTTATCCCAAAGGATCAATGGTAGTCTCTCTGAACAACAGAAAGAGATCGCAGAACCAGAATTTCCTGCAACTGAAACTATGTTCAAGGACTTGACAATGCTGTGTTTGATTGTACAACTTGGAGTCTTTAAATCTGTGCAATTTACTGGAAACTTCAAAGACATCCTTCATATTTGGGATTTAGAGATGCTGAACATGCCTGTAATGGTGAAAGAAAACTGTTTGATTTGAAGAAGTGAAGAATTAATCGTGAAAACATATGAGATACTACAGATTTTTCTAAACATGGACCTCATGTAATTTACTGAACAAGACATATAGTGAACTTTGGCATCAAATTTTTGAGTTCTTCTTGATAGTCTCTTTCATTGCTGTACCTTGAACCCCGTGTTCTGCAGCTCTCGCACGATCTCTTTGACAGCGGATCACTTTCTGCACCTGCGAATCCATAAGCGATAACCCATCTTTCCTATGTCTCCATAGCCAATGAAGATGCATTTGATACTTTTAGGATCAAGCTTATTGCGTTTTTCGTTGGGCACATGGCAGAATGCCTCACATCCAAAGACATGCAAATGATCATACGAGGGGGGCTTGCCTGCCCATACCTCCTCTGCAACCCAAAAGTCAATGCCACTGCTAGGTGACCTGTTAATGAGATGCATTGCAGTAGTAACTGCCTCAATCCAAAAGTGCTGCGATAAGCTAGCGTGTCTAAGCATGCTACGCACCATTTCCTGAATGGTCCCATTCATGAGTTTAGCCATACCATTTTGGGGTGGGGTATACGGGGCACTCAACCAACGCTTAATACCCCTCTCATCACAAAACTGCTCAAAATCACGTGATACAGACTCACCCCCATTATCTGACCTTAGGTATTTGAGCCTTTTTCTAGACTGGTTCTGTGTCAATGCAAGCGAATGCTGAAATGTGTCTAAGACATCGGATTTTCTCTTTATGGGATAAGCCCAAACCTTACGTGAGTAATCATCTATGAAAGCAACAAAGTACTTTGCCCCACCGGGCATGGGCCCACATACATCTGAGTGCACAAGAGCCAAGGGCTCACCCATGCATTTATTACTAGACTTTTTATGTGTATTTCTAGTCTACTCTAGTTTGTGGCTCAGTTAGTATGCCACCTTAGTTAGTTGAGTTTGGTTTGAGACCCATATATAGGGTTCTTCTATTTCTTTGTATGAGAGTTCATTTGGCTTACACAACTAAGAAGAGGAAAACTGTTTTCAGCCTCCACCCTTGTGTGTATTCCCCCATTGTGCAAGCAAGAAAGCTACAAGTGAGACTCCTTCCTTCTCTCCCACAATCTTGACATGGTATCAGAGCCTTGTTCGTGGTAAGGAGCTCAAGAAAGCAAGCCAAGGTCGCGGTGTTCTGGTAAGAGGAGCAGTGTTGCTTTCATTTTCTGTTTTGGGAGCAGATCTCTGCAGGTAGCACAGCCGGAAATTGCAGGAGTGCATTGTCTCAGGTTGAGACGCCCTTCGCGGTGAAGCAAGAGGGCAGTATATGCTGCGGGTAAGAGCTTTAGCTCTTGGCAACCCTGTTTTTTTGATTTGAGGCCATTTCGGGGCCTGTTTTGGAGGCGGAAGTTTTCTGCACGCACTCAGGAAAAGGCCCAGTTTTATGCTGTGCAGCCACTGCTCTACAGCTCGGTGAATAGTTACTGTAAAAATTGCATTGTATGCTTGTGCGGAGAGACATTGGGAGTTACAGAATCATCCCTGTTGCCTGTTGATGCAAAATCGTCACTAGGAAGTGACTGTGTGGTCAAATACCACTTTCGCCAGTTTTGCAGATTTTCCCTTGTGAGGGTGAAGCTGTGGTTTTTGCAGTGACAGAATTTTTTGCAGTCTTCTGTAATGGCATCTGATTCTCTTTCACAGATTGTCACTGAAAAGCTTGACAAGAACAACTTCCAAGCATGGAAGTTTAGAATGACGAATTTCCTTATGGGAAAAGGATATTGGGAATTTGTTGCAGGAAATGAAGAAGAACCAGTTCTTCCTGATGTTCCCAATCAACAGCAAATGCAGGCATTTAAAGCATGGCATGAGAGAGCCATGAAAGTTATGTATTGGCTGTCTATCAGCATTTCAGACTCTATGATTGTGCATATTCAGGATGCAAGTACGCCAAAGGAGGCATGGGATACTCTGTCAAAGATGTATAGCACAAATACGCAAGCCAGGAAAATGCAGCTCAAGCAAGAGTTGCACAATGTGCAAAGAGAAAATATGAGCATCAATGACTACCACATGAAGGTGAAGAAGATTGCAGATGCACTTGCTTCCATTGGGTCGCCAATGGAAGATGATGATTTAGTTTCTGTGACCTTGAATGGTCTAGGAAAGGATTATGCGCAATTTCAGACATCCATTTCCGTCCGTGAAAGATTTCCTGATTTTGAGGAGTTGATTGCTCTTCTAATTTCTGAGGAGCAGAGAAATGGTGGTGCATCTTCTTCAGGAGGAACTTCAAAAGAAGCTGTCTTCTACTCAAATGCTGGAAGAGGTAGAGGCAGAGGTAGAGGAGGCCGTTTTGGAGGCCGTGGTAGAAATCAGAATATGCAGCAAACTCAAGAAAACCAGTCCTATGGAGGAGGACGTGGTAACTCTAGAGGCAGGGGGAGCCAAAGATGTCGTGGTGGATGGCAAAGAGGCCAAAATGCAAACAGTAATGTTGAATGCTACTATTGTGGTAAAATGGGTCATATGGCTAAAGACTGCTATAAAAAGCAGAATGACATCATGAATGGAAAACTGCAACAAGGAAATTATGCATCTTCTAGCAGACAGGGTGATGACAGAAATGAGCATTTGTTCATGGTGCAGCACATGAACAATTCTATGACAAGTGCAGAAGAAAGCAATGATGTATGGTATGTTGACTCAGGTGCATCAAACCACATGACAGGTCATGCAGAATGGATGGAGGATGCAAGGAAAATGGAAAAACCAGGATTTGTGGAGACTGGTGATGATACTGCACATCCTATTGTGCAGATTGGAAAAATTCCCTTGTCTATGCAGGATGGGAAAAAGAAATACCTGTCCGATGTATTTCATGTCCCGAATATCACCAAGAATCTGGTTTCTGTCGGTCAAATGGTTGAGCAGGGCTTGCAGGTCAGATTTAATCCTCATGGATGCTTTGTTGAGGATATGAAAAATAAAGGTCGCTTGATAGCAAAAGGAAAGAAGAAGGGCAGAATGTTTACATTGGATGCAGACAGGCCTGAATTGGGTGCAGCAATGTTTGCACATGGGACCGGTGTAGTTGCAGATATTGATATCTGGCATAAACGCATTGGTCATGTTAATGTACAGCAACTTAAATCAATGCAGGCCCAAAACATTGTTGCAGGATTGCCTAAGTTCAAGGTTGCAGAAATGCATAAGGTATGTGAAGCCTGTCAGTTTGGAAAACAGGCAAGGAAACCATTTCCTAGACATGTTCAAGAGAGTGAGAAGCCATTGGAATTAATCCACTCTGATGTGTGGACTACTAAAGCTGCATCCCTTGGAGGCTGTCATTATTTTGTCACTTTTATTGATGACTATAGCAAAAAAGTTTGGGTGTATTTTATGAAAAAGAAAAGTGAAGTTTTTGGGCATTTCAAAACTCTTAAAGCTATGGTTGAAAAAGAAACAGGTCTGCAGATAAAATGCCTGAGGTCAGATGGAGGGGGAGAGTACCTCTCAAATGAGTTTGCAAGGTTCTTGCAGGAGCATGGCATAAAGCAGCAATATTCATACAGTCATACCCCACAGCAAAATGGAATTGCAGAAAGAAAAAACAGACATATTGGAGAGGTGTCTCGTGCCATGCTCAATGAAAAAGACCTGCCAGATTTTTATTGGGCTGAAGCAGTTGCTACAGCAGTCTACATAATGAACAGGACTCCCACTGCAGCAATACATGGAATGACTCCAGAGGAGAGGTATACTGGTAGGAAACCAGATATTTCTCATTTGAAAATTTTTGGGTGCATTGCCTATGTACATGTGCCAGATGAGTTGAGATCCAAGTTGGATCCAAAAGCTGAGAAGTGCATCTTTATTGGTTACTCTCTGCAGCAAAAAGGGTATAGATGCTATAACCCTTCTACTCGTAAGTTTACAGTGAGCAGAGATGTTGTTTTTTATGAGATGAGTGGCTGGTATAAACCAGTAAATGTGATTGATGATGTAGATGCACAAAATGGTAATGCTGCACAGAATGCAAAGCAGCAGTCACAAAATATTAGTGGACCTGGAGCATCCTCTGGCAGTGGTTCACATTCTTCGCCATGGACAGGTAGATTGAGATCAGGAGAATCTTCTCAAAGCAATGCAGATAGTGGTATGCAGGTATCACGAAAAGGAAAAGAGAAGGTTGATCAGCCCATGTTTGATGTGAATGCAGGTCACTCTTATGTGGATGGTGAATCCAGTGGCTCAGAACAGAGCATTGATGATGAGTTGGGTATTCCTTCTATTGTTACACCTGGAGTAAGGAAGACCAGGGATGTTTTGAGAGCACCTGGGAGTGAACCTACTTTGCGCAGGTCTACGAGAGCTAGGTATCCTGTGGATAGGCTGAAATATGATGGATTTACAGCCATTCACTATGCATATATGGTTAAAGTGATACAGGAACCAGAACCCACTTCTTTTGAGGAAGCCATGGGAAAAGAAAAATGGGAGAAAGCCATGGATGAAGAAATGGATGCCTTGGAAGCAAATGCTACATGGGAATTGGTACCTTTGCCTAAAGGTAAAAATGCAATTGGCTGTAAGTGGGTTTATAAGGTGAAGCACAATGCAGATGGTTCTGTGAACAGATACAAGGCAAGATTAGTAGTCAAGGGGTATGCACAAACATATGGCATTGACTATGAAGAAACATTCAGTCCGGTTGCAAGGATGGCAACCGTAAGAGCAGTCATTGCTATGGCTGCATCAAAGGGATGGTCTTTACATCAGATGGATGTAAAGAATGCCTTCTTGCATGGTGATTTGCAAGAAGAGGTCTATATGGAGCAGCCACCAGGTTATGTGCATGCTGTTCATCCTGAGTTTGTTTGCAGGTTGAAGAAAGCCTTGTATGGCTTGAAGCAAGCACCTAGAGCATGGTCTGACAAGATAGGACAGTATCTTGTCACTATTGGCTTTCAGATTTCCAAGGCAGATTTCTCACTTTATGTGAGAAAAACAGAGAACGGTATTATGCTACTTGTCATTTATGTTGATGATTTGATTATGACAGGTGACAGTGATGAAGATATCCTTCATGTGAAAATGCTATTGAAGCAGAAGTTTGAGATGAAGGATTTGGGAGAGCTGCGTTATTTCTTGGGCATTGAGGTGATTAGATCACCAAGTGGGATACAGCTCTTGCAAAGGCAGTATGGATTGGACATGCTGTCCAAATATGGGATGACAGGCTGTAAGCCTATTTCAGTTCCTTTGGAGCAGAATGTGAAGCTGAGCACAGATGTAGGTGAGCTTCTGGAAGACCCTACTATGTACAGACGCATAGTAGGAAGCTTGATTTATATGACTATTACCAGGCCAGATTTGAGCTATGTTGTTGGATTGGTAAGTCAGTTTATGCAGGCTCCAAGGAAACCACATTTGGATGCGGCTAGACGCATACTCAGGTATGTGAAGTCCACATTGCAGTATGGACTATTTTATGAGACTGGGGTTCAGATACAGTTGCATGGATACACTGATGCTGATTGGGCTGGTAGTATTTCTGATAGACGATCTACCAGTGGATATGTGTTCTCTTTTGGGAGTGCTGCAGTCACTTGGAGCAGCAAGAAACAGCCTACAGTTGCCTTGTCGAGCACAGAGGCTGAGTACAGGGGTGCAGCAATGGCTGCATGTGAGGTAGCTTGGTTGCATAAGCTACTTTATGATATGCATCAGTCTACAGATGGGCCAGTTGTCATTTATTGTGACAACATGAGTAGTATAAACTTGGCAAATAACCCAGTCTATCATGCTAGAACAAAGCACATTGAGGTGCATTATCACTATGTGCGAGAAAGGGTTTTACTAGGTCTTATTGATCTAGTTTATGTCAGCACAGAGGATCAGGTAGCTGACATATTCACGAAGGCATTGGGCGCAGAGAAGCTGCGCAAGTTCAGAGACCTGCTTGGTGTGCAGGAATTGGGATTGAGCTCGAGGGGGAGTGTTGACATATCGAGCTCCACTCGTGATACTCCAGGGTGACCGTTGTGCATTTATGTCACCGACGTGTTAGTTGCAGACGCGGTTGGTACACCGCCCCTGAATAATAGCTACATGATAGCTATCCTTATCTACTCTAGTTTGTGGCTCAGTTAGTATGCCACCTTAGTTAGTTGAGTTTGGTTTGAGACCCATATATAGGGTTCTTCTATTTCTTTGTATGAGAGTTCATTTGGCTTACACAACTAAGAAGAGGAAAACTGTTTTCAGCCTCCACCCTTGTGTGTATTCCCCCATTGTGCAAGCAAGAAAGCTACAAGTGAGACTCCTTCCTTCTCTCCCACAATCTTGACAACATCATCAAGCTGTCTAGCTAACATAAGGCTGCAAGTTAATGCAAGGACATGGCATACATCATGAAAAACAAAAGAGCTTCCAGAAGGAAACTACATCCTAACATCTCCAATGCCTACAATGTCAAGAAACCTATCATCACCAAGACACACAGAACCAAACATGGTATGATAGGTATGAAACCAATCTCTACAGGGTGTCACATGAAAGGATGCACCCGAATCCAAGAGACATCACTGCGCATACATAGAATGTATCTCAAAATTTTGTAAGGCATCGCATGAAGAAGCTGCAAGTATGTAATCATCATCTGAATCAGTGGCCTAGATGACATTAACCTCTTCTATCTTCACACTTGGCTTTGCAGGTACAATACTGTGCTCAGAATACTTTTCCTGCACTTTTTCTTTTCCCTTTTCCTTGCGCTTATCATCATGCATTTTATGGCACTGCGGCCTAATATGTCCTAATTTCCCACAATAATGATAGGTAAGATTAGACTTCCATTCCATGGGACTTACTATGACCATGTGACTTGGACCTAGACTTTTGAGAGTCCATGCCCTTATGATCATTATCATGCCTACCATGTCTGCCACCTCTAATGGTCAATGCATGTGAAGAGCGAGAAGCATCATTGTTTCTCCTATTGATTTCCTCAGTTAGTAAAGCACTCTCAACATCTTTGATTTTCAGTTCATCAAGCTTGTTCGTGCATATGGCAGTACGAAATACATCCCATGATTCAAGCAAGGTGCCAAGAAAAAACAACAGGTGCAAGTTGTCTTTGAACTCAATACCCTATGATGACAACAGAATCTTCATGATAGCATGACACTGATTGAAATGAGATGAAAGGGAGGTCCCCTTCTTCATGCGAAGGTCTATTAACTACTTCAGCCAATACATTTGTGATGTGGGACTGTGCTGCGCATAGAGTTTCTCAATCTTCTACCATAAATTCCATGCACTCTGATTTTCATCTTCAACAACATTATGATGGACTTCTTCTAATGGTAGACTTGCATAGCTCATCAACTTCCATCCAAACATCATCATCCATATCCTCGTGTGTAATACCCTTGAAACGCAAGGGTTTAATCTACAACTTCTGCACCAAAACATGCCATATTTGGGACTTCCAACATCCATAGTTGGTACCATCCAACTTGGCAATGTTAAAGAGAACTATATCTTTCAAATGACCAGCCATACTTTCCCAAATCAAAGCAAAAAAGTAAAATTGTAGGTTGTTGTAATTAGCAAAAAATTCACCAAAACCACTGCTAAAACTCGCTGAAAGGGTGGATTTCACCAAGAGAAGCACCTATCCACCAAATATGACCAAGATAACATCAAATAGTAAGCATTACCCTCATAAAAGTGCTCAAAATCTGTATATTTTAGGTTGTTGTAATAAATGATAGAAGTATGTAAAACTGTCCCAAAATGAAGCAATCATTGATACATATGTCACGGCAACTGCTAGGTAGCAAGGTACATCCAACAGTGAGTGTCTAGGGGCAAGAAGGTACCAAGAACTGTGAAATCAATCACTTGTCAAGCAAGAGACATCTCATAGGCCTATAAATCATGCATGTAATGGGTCTCGGGGTAAGAGAAGAGACCAAACACAAGTACAACTGATAGAGCAAGTAGCTCAATACATAACCATCCAAGGTGCATACAAAACTGACAAAACTGTGAGAGAGATAGGTGCATGCCCCAATAGGCAATATCAAATCATCCCACTACATACAAACTGCAGACATAAAGCTCTCAAGAGAGCAAATGCATCTAACTATCCCACAAGCTCAAGCTCATCTATAAATAAGACTCTGTGTATATCTGAATATACCAAGATGCTCCCATTTGAAGTAAAGTCAGATGCAAAGAGAGCAAGCAATGCTCTAATACATCAAATACATAGCATCAAACATGCCAAATCCCAATAGGGTACATCCGAAGCATAAATCCCAATCTATCTCAAACCCGTAAAGCATAAGCATGAAAGCATTCAAAGAGCATGTAACTAACAACCAAATGTAATGTCTAGTAGATCCAAAATGCTCAAATATATCTGAATATGAAGCTCCAAGTAACTGTCAAATATGGGAAAACCAAGTGGCATCCATATCTCACCAATGCATGAATGCAAGAAGCCTAAATGTCAAGCTGTGACAATAGGCATAGAGCAGTCCAAAGCAAGCCAACTGAAGCTGAATGCCAATGAAGAATGACCAAATCTAGCTTAATCCAAGCTCAAAAGCATTTCAAAACCAAGAAGAAGCATTTGACAACCTCCAAATACATCAGTATGATCATTCAAACCTCCAGGAAGCACCCCGTATCCATGAACCAATGCATACACCAAGTAAATGAGCTTCAGCCCACTGTATTATAACAAGAAATTTACTATTAAATGAAGCTCAAACAGTGCTCAAATATGCTCCAAATCAGTCCCAAAGAATAGACATAGCATCCCATAACATGTGGGCATCATTGGGCATCAACAGGCATCAAACGGGCAATGCCAAGAAGCATCAAACAGTAAATGACAACTGCTGCCCTGTTTTGACAGTCCTGGGACTGTGTATACAGCAAAGGGATGAAGGGGGAAGCACTCAAATCGATCACCGAGAGTCAAGCACTAATGTCAGGGAGTCAAGTGCTGCCTTGTTTTGACAGTCATGGGACTGTGTATACAGCAAAGGGCTGAAGGGGGAAGCACTCAAATCAATCACCGAGAGTCAAGCACTAATGTCAGGGAGTCAAGCAATGCTCGAGAGGATTGCCAAGAGTGCCAGGAAGCCGAGGAGGAGCAGGGAAATGCCGGGGAGAAGATCAACCCAATAGCCCCCTAAAAATGCACCAAAAATTGAGCTGGCTATTCCTAGGGGCCGGGGGATCTTCAATAGCCCTCGGGGGCAGTTGGCAATGTCAAGAGGGCTCCAATGCAGCCCGAGAAGAAGCAGATGAAGGTCTAGAAGCTTGGGGAGGAGGCGCGAGATCAAAACATACCTGCAAATGAAGGTGCCATGGCTGCCATTGAAGCTCGGGTTGAAGCTCTTCAAATCCAAGCTGAAGAGAATGACGAGCAAGCTCCAATTCCTTTGCTTTGATACCAGTTGAAAGGGAAGTGGAACCCAGGAGGAGGAAGCTTGGCGGTGAGAGCTATGGCAGATGGAGAGCAAGAGCCAAGAGAGAGAGACACTCAAAAGTGGAAACTCCAACAATGACAATGTGTGGCTGGGCCTTCCTTTATTCAAACTGTCACTAAAAGAATAAAGAATAAGTGATTGTGACAGGCACTCGCCACCTGCATTGTGCAGTGGCAGGTACTGTCAGTGTAGTAATACACAGGTAGCTAGGGGGAGGCGCCTTTACTCCCAACAACACCTACTTATATGGCAGAGCCTTATTGCCAACAGGTATGGAAACCAAATCCCAAGTGATATTCTTATACAAGGAGTCTATCTCAGACTGCATAGCCTGCTCCCAGGAGTAATTGTCACCCCTGTGCATAGCCTCATTATAGGTGAGAGGCTCTCTTGCATCTATAACCAAGACATGATGCATCGAGGGCTCAAATCTATCAGGTGGATGACTATCTCTAATAGACCGGGCTCTATTGCCTATCCAACACCTTGGCCATGTGTACCAACTGCTGCTACATGCTGACCATCTAGCTATGCCAGGATGTACTGGAGCATGTGGCTCCTCGTGTAATATAACCCTATGTATCTCTACCGCCTTCTCAGGCTACCTATGCATCTTGTCTTCATGGAACACTATATCATGGCTGTGGATGACTTTCTGCACGCCTGCGGATCCCAGAGGTGATAACTCATATTGTCTGCATCTCCATAGCCAAGGAAAATGCATTTGACACATAGATGTGCACAAGATGGAGGTTTCCCAATCCATACCTCCTCTATAACTTGAAAATCCAAACCACTAGAAGGTGACCTATTTATGATATGCACAACTGTACTCACTGCCTCAATCCAAAATCTCTGTGTGGTAGGCCTGCATGGCTAAGCATACTACGTACATGCTCCTTGATGGTTCTATTCATCTGCTCAGCCAAACCATTCTGGGGTGGGGTATAGGGGGCGGTCAACTAACACTTAATATCCCTCTCTTCACATAGCTACTCAAAAGCACGTGACACATATTCTCCCCCATTGTTAGTCTTAAGGCATTTCAACCTATGCCCAGCCTGGTTCTCAACCAATGCAAGCCATCTCTAAAACACAACCAAGACATCGAATTTAAGATTAATGGGATAAGCCCAAACTTTACATGAGAAAGTGTCAATAAACATCACAAAATACTTTGCACCACCCATAGACTGATAGGGCATGGGCCCACAGACATCCAAGGGCTCACTCATGTGTGTCCTACTAGACTTCTTATGCGTATTCCTAGTTTATCTTCCATAAAGACAATGCTCACATGAATCAAAACATGCATAGTCAAGGAGCATAAGTACTACAAACCAGAAAGAATTTTCATTCCCTTCAAAGACATATGGTCCAAATGGGCATGCCAAAGAGATACATGTGGGATGGAACCCATTGACAAAACATGGTCAACAGAGGACCCATCAACTATAAGAGGATAGAGGCTGCTAGCCTTGGCACCTCTAGCAAGCACAATAAGTTTGCCACGTGTGATCTTCTAGGTAGAATCCCCAAAAGACACATGAAACCCAGCATCATCAAGTTGCCCTACAGACATTGGAGTGTGTGTAAGTGCATGTACATGACATACATCCTGTAATAGAAAAGTATTGTCAGTAGAGAACTGCAGTCGTACATCCCCAACGCCAACAATAGCAAGTGACCTGTCATCACCCAAGTGAATGAACTGGAGATAGTGCGGTAGGAATGGAACCACTCACGGCATGGTGTAATATGAAATGAAGCAGCAGAATCCAAAAGCCAGCACTGCGCATACATAGAGTGAACCTTGGTCAATAGCATAGCGTCACAGGAACTAGCTGCAAGTACGTACTCCCCCATCAAAGTCATCAATCTGTATGACATTTATCTCCTCAATTTTCACACTGGATTTCACAAGTACCATGCTGCAATCAAAGGACTTTTCCTGTACTTCATCTTTCCCCTTTTCTTTGTGCTTCTCACTGCGCAACTCATGACACTGTGGGCATATATGACCCTTCTTGCCACAATGATGACATGTCATATTAGCATTTCTCCCACGAGACTTGTTGCATGAGTTACCATGCAACTTAGACCTAGACTTATATGAGTCTCTGCCATGGCCATTCCCATGGTCATTCTTTCCATTACAATCTCTGTCTCTAATAGCCAAAGCATGGGACACACGAGAGGCATCCAAGTTCTTATGATTGATCTCTTTCTGCAGAAGAGCGCTCTCTACATCAGGCAAGTTCAAAATAGTAGCAGGAGCATATAAGGCAATGTAGAATACATCCCATGACTCACTCAGAGTCCCAAGAAAAAATAATGGAGTAACCTCATCATTGAAGGTAATGCCCTGCGAAGTCAAGTTCTTGAGAATAGCATGGAACTGGCTCAAATGAGCAGACATCATCATATTCTCTTTCCTGCGCAGATTCATAAGTTACTTTAGCCAATACATCTGACTTGCTGGACTTTTCTTATCATAGAGGTTCTTGATCTTATCCCAAAGCTGCCAAGCACTCTGTGCTTCCTCAACCACATTTTAATGCACCTGTTTAGTGAGAGACAAAATGAGAGTGGACTTGCATAACTCATCAAGCTCCATCCATTCGTCATCAATCATAGTTTTAGGCTGCTCTCCATGCAACCTTAGTGGTTTTATCTACGATTTTTGTACCAATACTTGGTAAACTTGGCTCTTCCAATAGGCATAATTCATACCATCAAGCTTAGTGATGTTGAAGATTGCACTGTCAATGGAAGAAGATGCCATACTGCAGTTCAAAATGGTGTAGACAGTTCAAAACTGCTTGTTGTTTTCTGCTGTAAACAGCCAAAATACCACCAAAACCAAGGCAAAGTAACCACGAACTGATAGCTAATGATGTTGCCTACCAACAAGAACCATCAAAAGTATATAAAATCAGGATGATTTAGCATGAAAATTCCACATCATTCCATACATAAATGCTTGTTGTAATGAATTATAGCCAAGTACAATGAGAGAAAATTGTAGGCAAAATGAATGCACCAAGTCAACCACTGACTGTCAAAGCATAACCAGCATCAAGCGGGCACAAATCAACACGTGACAGCCATACGGACATTGAGAAAATACCCAAGCATGTCAAATGAATCCGTTAGTAAGCCAGCACACCCTCTATGTACTAGGAAAAAGTGTACACAACACTAGCAAGACCTAACATAAATAGGTGTATGCTCAGGGAGTGCAAAGCCAAAATCAGCCCAAATACATCTGTGAGGACCACAACATATCAACCATGCAATGAAGATCCCAATCTCAAATATCGGAATGCTCAAGTAGCATAAACCCACCTATTTTGTGTCTATCAAGTGTCCAAAGACACTCCCACTGGCACAAAAGCCGTAAATGTCAAGCAAGAAAGCTTGAACAAAACATGTAAGAGTGCACCAGTGACAAGTGTCCAAGATCAAGCATCAGTGAGACATCCTGAGCATGTAGGCCATGTAACATCCATACATAGAAGAACTAGACATCAAGTTCATCCAAAATGTAACTTTGGCAAGCCAATGAATCACCAAGAGAAGCTCCAAACGATCAAATGTCAAGACAAGGCAAGGCTCCAAAAGCATTCAACTCCAAACAATGTAACTAGCATGTATAGAGATGGCATAAGCCAAGCATGTCAAGACCGGTCAGACATAAGTGAGGTACATGCCAAAGTACATCTAAAGATGGAGATTCAAGTGCTAAAAAGTGGAGCTCAAGATCAACCAATGATCCAAAGCAATATCAATCTCAAATTCGATCCCTGATGATCAATACATCAAAGTATATCTCCAAAGCATGTCCCAATTCCAAGAGGCATAGGAAAACATGAAGTAATAGGCTTCAGCCCACTATTATACAACAGTGATTTACTATTGAAAACTATGATTTGTTAGCCCAAAAATAAGTCCAAGATCATGGCAATACATATATGCCTTGCATCCCCCAACAATCGGTCATCAATAGGCATCAAACCGCTTAACTAGGAAGCTCCAAACAAGCTTAGGCATCAACTGCTAGTGTAGCATTGACATTTAGTGTCTATAAGCTATTGTAAACTGGTTCAAAATAGTGCTATAAGGCCTCAGATCAATGTTCAAGGCTTGGGAGGCTTCAAATCATGTCAAGCATCGTTGCTAAGGGTGCCACAATGATTAGAGGTATGCCATGATCATCAACAAGTTGAAGAGGAGTTGTCTAGGGGCTACTAGGAACAAGTGCAAATTCATGTTGAGTGGCTGATGGCTTATGTTGCTCCTCGTGAGACTATACAAGGTGAAAGGGGTCTCAATCATGATCCAATGAAAGCCTAGTGCAAGCCCACGATAGCCTACAAAGGCTTCAGGCAAGATATGGTGTGAACAAGCTCCAATGGTGGGAGCTACGGCTGCCCCTGATCTTGCAAACCCTACCATACCTGTCAACTTCAATGAGACCCCGAAGCAAGTGAATGAATACCTTTGTTGGCATTCCTTGAGGATGCCCAAGGGGGTGGGGAAGGTGGGGAGTGACGGGAGCTTGAGAGAGTCGGGTATGGCTGCCAGGAAGGAGACCCAAAGAATGTAGGGATTCAATAGGAAGCTGAAGATGCCACGAACCAAGCTTAAGTAGTCATGAATCCATGCTCTGATACTAGTTGAAAGGTGAGAAGGATTGAAGCTTTCTTGGAAGATCTATGGCAGGAGAGCAAGAGCAAGAAAGAGAGAGAGACTAAATGGGAACTCCAACAGTCACAATGTGTGACCGTGCCTTCCTTTATTTAAACTGTCACTAAAAGAATAAATAATAAAGTGACGGTGACAGCACCCGCCACCTAGAGTGTGCAGTGACAGGTAATATTAGTGTAGTGATACACGAGTAGCTAGGCAAAGGCTCCTTTATCCCCAACAAAGTCGATGGAGCCTGCATAGCCACAACCTTGGCAGTGCCATTGTGATTTTGTGGTCCACCAGGTGTTAAACCAAATAAAAGGTTAAACTTTCCTTGGGTTGGCACTTGCGTAGAGCAGAGAGAGTAGCATAGCAAGCTCCAATAATGCAACAATGCTACTTCCATTGCTTTCACTACCTTCTAAAAGCATTTGAAATGTGAGGAGCATGGCCTTTTTCAAGATTATTCATCAAGCCATGTAGCTAAAGCATACTTGTCACTGAATTGCAACCGCTTTATAGCATTGTAAATGAATTTTAGCTCTTGTAAAGTAGAAATTCTTCTACTTTCTTTCTTGAGTGATAGTGAACTATCTTCAAGGACAAGCTTTTAGTATGGGCATCTGACCTTAATGTCACATATATGGCTAGAAGAAACTGTGTGGCTACCTTTAATATGTGCGGTAGCTAGTTATGCTAGACTTAACTTTTGAACAGCCTTTGGTCTACCTCTCTAGATAGTTGTTTAGGCAACTTGAAAAGGACAAAAGGTTCCATTTTCATTGCATCTAAAACCTTTGAAGGTTTTTTCACATGCATCATCTTCATCTCTGGAATTCGACATAGCTCCCATGTTTCCTTGTGCCATTGATTGTCTTTTGACACTTTTGTGACCCAACGAATCCTTAACAAGAATGAATCCATCTTGATTTTATTCATGCAATGTGTCTTAGAGAACATTCTTTGAAAATGAAATCCATGCTCAATCAAACATGATCTGAGAAAAGATGCAATGGTGAATCCATGTGATGTAATCAAACAAGCAATGCTACACTCGAAAAGATGGATGCACTGGAAAAAATAGTGCCTAGCCTATCTACATGTGCCCATGAGTCATGCAAAATGCAAACACAATTACTTGATTAAATTAAATCCTTTATCTCACCTCTCATCTCTCATTAATGAAATATATTGCTCCACTCCAACCTTCGAAAATCTCACAGTCTCTCTACAAAGTAATGGTGCTTATGATGTTGACCAAGAAAGCAACCCATCTCACAACTGACAGTGTCCTTCACAACCCACAAACTCACCCAACCACCTTTTTTACTCATTCAGAGATTCCTAGTTAGGTGATGAATATCCCAACACTTGTGCATGCAAAAAATTGTGCATGCACAATAAAGGTGCTCTCTCAAGTGCACGTACATCTAAAATTTATAGCTTATAGCTACAGCGGGCATCATGCGGTGCTAGTGCTCAATGATGATGCAAAATGTGCATCAACCCAACCATAGCATGGAAGTAATTAATAAAATAAGGAGATGACCCCCAAGTGCAATGTATTGAACAAGTGCAACATGAAGTGCTCGTGAACCCATAATCCCTATGATGTTCAAGAGTATCAACTAGAAAATATACATGTTTCAATATGTTTGACAGCTCTACCAATAAACTCTAGCTCCAACCTATCTAGAAAACACCAATCTCGACCAAGGCTATCAAGTTTCCACACTCAAAATCCAAACAAAATGACAAAAATAATTCCTAATCTAGACAAACACAAGAAATCAAGCTACAAAACTACAAAATAAATAATCACGCAATCAACTAAGCTAACAAAAATCCAATCTACCTATAGTTTTTCTAGGGGTTTTCAGTTTTTGTGAAAACACTTAACATATTTAGCCCCCCCCCAGTCTGCAAGTATTTATGCATAACAATTGCTTTCATAAAGTGATGCTACATTCATGAGCCAATCAAAAATCAAGTCCAATGATCTATCCACAGGCTTCTCAACAAACTCAAAGTCAAAGAGATTCAATGGTAGATTTCTATTAGTTAACTCCTCTACAAGTAAACAAAAACTATCCATGAAATTATGATCAAAATCACCAGAAATCTTCCATCTAAAGGACTTGAAACAATCCTCACCATGAAAGGAAAATACATTATTCTCCAAAATTGTCAAATCCTGCCCATACACCCTAGTAGAAAACATGTTACTTCTCGAGTTTCGAAATAAAGGTTCAACCTTCTCTTTGTTGCTCAACTCTAACTCGTCCATAGATTTATCTATGAAATCATGAACAACTTTTCCAAAAGATACTATGCAAGGATATCCCACCTCAATATCCAAATCAAACACAACATCAAAAAGAGTCTCCGAACTCACAACACCATAAAAACCAAATGCATCAGCATATGGGGACACTCCAGGACACCCAACCACACTTCTTAACTCATCAACAAAACAAGACTTAATTGAGTCTTTCACACATAAAGAGTGGTAAACACCTTCCATAATATTCTTGCAAGAAACCTTAGGGAAAACCTCACAAGAAACTATAGAAGCTTCCATGTCTCCATCATCACAAATAGCATCTTCACAATGCAACAACTTTGAGTCATGAACCTGCGCCAACTACTCCTTAACTCCCAAATTGTCAACTACCACCTCACAATCACCTTCCAACTCCTTTTTCCTATTTTTAAATCTCTCCTCCCTCAAATGTTCAATTCTTTTCAAAGCCTTACTCAAAATTATTCTCACATTTTCATCAATATCACTCTCAGGATCCTCAAAACCCCATTCAAGTTCATCAAAACCATCATCAAAATCTCTAGGAAAACTTAAAGAAACTGTAAGCCTTTCAATTGAAGTTTTTTCTTCTTCATTATTGCTCAAATCAACAATACAATCATCCGTACAACTATCAAGAAGAGTGAGGTTAGGTCTACTCAAAACAACATCAACAACTTCACAAACAAAAGCCTCTCTAGGGCTACTCACACCATCATCTACCAACTCACTAGACTCATGAGAGTCAATAACAACAACAACACCATCACAACAAGAGTCAGAATCCATAACCTCAATACTCTCTTGATCAACACCTACATCTAGAAACTCACTATCATACTCAATAACCTCATCTGGCAAAAAATCCAAAATCTCAACTTCATTTTTATATCTTCCAATTTCTAAGCCTTCCCCCTCATGGTCTTCTAAAAAGCACAAAAAATCCTCCTCAATTTTTTCTTCATCTCTCAAACACTCAGACCCATCTTTGTCCTCACTACTATCAAGGAAAATAAGCTCACTCTTTAAGTTACTACTACTCTCTTCAACACTCCCAAGACTATCAAAACAATCATCACTCCTTTCCTCATTCGAAATATTAAAACTTTCTCGACTCTCATCTTCTCCCAAAGAACATGAAATATATTGGCTCTTTAAAAAATCTAGTCTCTCCTTATCTTCCCTAAGACTCGGCTCCATCTCCGGCTCATCTCTATCAGTCGAAAACTCACCCTCATAGCCCTCAAGCTCCAAAGTAATGTGATTCAATCCTTCCTCATTAGATAAGTCACTAATCACTAGACTAGAATTAACCGTAGTCAATGAATTCTTCACAAAAATCATATTCAGTCAAACAAGTACTTTTTTTCCTCAACTACCCTAGAAATTTTCTCCTCATAAACTTCAATTGATGCCTCACAAGTCAACTCATCTCTCCTAAATAGAGAATATAGTAAACCTCTCTCAAGTTAGGCATTACTAACTCCTTCTCCTCAAATATTTTCTTCTCTACTTGGATTGAACTCAATCTCTCGTGTGTTCTTCAAACCCCAAGTTTAGTCCTAACTCTCTTGATATTTTGCTATCTTCACCACTTCTTCATAAGTTTTAGGGTTCTTAGCCTCTATTTTCACTATCCAGTCTTCTGATTTTAACCCATTTACAAAATACAATGTTTTCAAAATACTTGGGGCTATTTGTTCTTTTCACTATGTCAAACTCCATGATTCCTTCTCTTTTTTCACAAAAGTTTCTATTTTTTCCCAAATCTCACTCTGGCTTTCTCTTCTTTTATACCTAGATAGAAAAATAGTTCTAATGGTTTCGTAATCCAATTTTTGTGAAGGTCTTTAAATTTTAGGTTTCTCTTAAAGTCATCTAACCAATTTCGTGCTTTTGGGTGCAATTGATACCTAAGAATCTAGACTTTATCCTCAAGGTTTGTCACTCTTTTGATCAAACAACATAACTGAATTTTTTCTAAAAATCTTTGGGGATCCTTGGTTTGATTACCATGAAACTTAGGAAAATCATCAGGCATCTCAGCCAAACAACAAGCACAAGAATTCCAAATATATGTCACAACCAAATAAAACAATCAGGACAAAGTCAATTTTGGCACTCCTCAGCGAGGGGCACCAAAAAAGAGATGTTTAGTGAATGGTGATAGAAGACAAGCCTTACTCGCAACTCAAAAACGGAATGTTAAGGAGTGTTGATTAGGGACTTGACTTTGTCAATGTTCAACACAAAATGAAAATTTGCAACATTTGACAAACACAACACGACCAACTCACAAACACAAACAACCAACAATGCCTCTTATAGCCACAATTATTCCAAAATCAAACATAAGGTAGAGCATTGACAAATATCAAATCATTAAAATTTGAGTTTGGAAAACAATTACTTCGTATCTCATTGAAATTTGTTACAGTACTCCTTCAACTTTCGAGTTTCCACAAGGTCAATCAATACTAACATACGTCCATACACTTGTATGGGACCTTCCTCTCTCTTCTCTCATAATACAAGTTTTTCTCACAAGGGAAGGGCCGGGCCTAATGCTTTGTCCTCTCCTCTTTATATAATTTTTTGGTTTCCCGCACGTTGTGTTGTGCTTTTTGAAACATTTAAAGAATTTTCAATTGTTTAAATCTTTTTTAAAGATTTATTAGCTTTTAATATATGAATGAAGAGCCTTACAATTGTTTTAGCTTTTTATAAAGCTTTAGGAAATACCATTTCTTCTTAAACTTGCCAACTATGTTTGTTAATACCTTTGACTAATGCCCAAAAAAATTATGCTTTGTAATAATGATTTCAAAAAGCATTGTAGATTCAAAATGGCACTTTCCTTTATTATTCATTGTTTGCATGATTGAAGTTTTCTTCTTCTACTTCCATTTCTATTCCCTTGGCCAGTTGCTCTTTCCACTCACTACCACTTGACTAATGCCATTCAAGCACATAGTAACGACAATGTCATTGGCCACATCCAATTGGCCAATCTAATCATCATTGTTTTTTTCACTATAACCAAAGCCTGCAGGTCATCAGTGCCAAATGTGACAAAGGGGTCTCGAGGAAAGACTAAGGCAATTGTATATGCACCATCATGAATTTTCTTGATAACCACACTGTTTGATCACTTCAAAACATGTAGTCATAGCTTATTTTCCCCTGATCCAATACTATTTAAGTAGACAACATAGTTAATACTTTCATGAAGTCGTTGATCAAAGCTCCATAGCCACTGAAATAGAACATTCATTTGTAGGGCATTAGGTTCTCAAGAATGCATGGTTAGGCAAAGAGTAAAGACTCCCATCTTCATGACAACCCGATATTGGAGATCTTTAATGACCATACCAATGCTCGTGTGTTTAGAAGGCCCTTTGGAAGCTCCATCAAAATACAGAGTATAGGCCCAGGCTTCATTGATAGGCAATGCCATAATAATCAGCTCACTCGTACTTATGATAATCAAAATCAAGCCGAGAGAGAGGATGTATAACAGGAACAATCCCTCCTTCCTTGCTGAACTTGATAGGAATGCTTGTTAGAATTCATTGACAATGGTGGCAGTAGACCTTAATTTCCCACGTAAAGGATCAGTCTCGCCAATTAGTAACTTGATACCCTTTGCTCCACCAAATCACTCAACCTTAGTGGTAATGTTTCTCAAGGTACATATGCTCCAAATAAGGAATAATGTGTCCCATCCAATTGTCTTGGTACCTTCTACACATTAAGGCTGAATCCTGAAGGACCTGCATAGGCACCAAGCCCAACGTTAGCCCTTACACATAGTAAGGCTTCAACTTATTAAAAATAACTTTATTCTTAAACTCTACCCCTTGCAAATCTACTAGAAGGGCTGTAGAGCCATTCTTTCCTAAACATACAATCTTGTATGGTCCATCCCATTTGGGTTCTAATTTTCTTGGAAAGATCTCCCTTTGAGCATCATAATACAAGACTAACTGACCTTTCACAAATTTGTACTTCTTAACCCGAAGATCATGAAGGACTTTCATTCTCCTCTTTCCTACTTCTTAATGTAGCAAAGCCTGCAATCAAATCTCATCAAGATGTGCCAGAGAAGTATACCATTCCTGTAACACTTCTTCCTCTTCCAATGAATGATTGAGGGCAAAATGCATAGTGGGGAGCTCTATTTCTAACGGAAAAACACACTCCTCCCCATACACTATCTTGAACGGGGTGTGGCATGTGGCTCTCTTGAATGTCATATTATAAGCCCACACTTACACATATAATTTATTATCCCAATCGTGCTTGCTTTCTGATACGATCTTAGATAAGATTCTTACCAGTTCTTTATTCGTACTCTCAACCTGACCGTTCGCTTGAGGATTATACAGGGTAGTCTTATTGTGCTTAATATTTAAAGCTTCAATAAGGGTCACTATAACCTTGTTCAAGAAGTGTGTTCCTCGATCACACATAGTCTCCTTTGATGGACTGAAACAACAAACAATTTGCTCCATAATGAAAGTGGCTGTCTCCTTAGCGTTGTCCTTCACCATTGCTTAAGCTTTATACCACTTGGTAAAGTAGTCTATTGCTACAATAATATACCACTTTCACATAGTTGATGAAGGGTATATTGGTCCCACAAAATCAATACCCCATTTTTCAAAGGGTAACGTAACTAAGATGGGATTTAGAGGTCACCTATGATTTTCTCTCGCATCGTGTCTTTGATAGACATCACATCACTTAACATAACTGAAAGCATATTGGAAAATCGATGGCCATCAATATCCAACACGGAGAGCTCTTTGGGTGGTAAGTCGTCCAGTAAAACATCTCCCACATGCTGAATCGTGGTACTCCTCAAGAATAAATGGTAGCTCATCGGGAACTACACAATGACAATAGATATCATCTACTACTCTCTGATACAAGACACCCACTATAATCGAAAAGTGTAATGCTTGTTTCTTAATCTTTTTCTTTTTAGACTTTGATAAATCAGCCCCAAATCTTCGTGTGGATAAATAATGTGTTATCGCCGCATACCAGGAAGGGATGGAAGTTGTATCGATTTTAAATAGACCTTGAATATCACTTCCCTCAGCCAGAATTTCCTTTGGCTCCCCGAAATCCATGAGACATTCTAAAATACCCTATAACAGCCTTGATGGCTTGCTCCTAATCTCATAATCAAACTCCTGCAAAGTGATTAACCACTTTGCTAAATGATCAGGCAGCTGCAACTTGTTTAACAACAATCTGAGTCCTTCCGCCTTTGTAAATAATACTACCTTCTCATAAAGAATATAATGCCTAAATTTCTTTGTTACAAAGACCATTCCTAGGCACACTTTCTCCATGTATGTATAGTTAGCTTTAGATATCCCTAATTTCCTACTAGAAAAGGAAATTGGATGATACCATTTATCCTCCCAAATTTGAGCTAAATAGCAGCTGATACTATGCATTGTGGTTGTTGAAAATATGTAGAAAACTTCACCTCTTGTAGGTTCTTTTAGGATTGGCGCTTTTGTTAATTCCTGCTTCACATCCTCAAAGGATACTTGATAGACCTTATTCCACTCAAACATACAACTTTTAAAAGATAGAAGATTCATCAATGGTAATGCTCTTTCTGCCAGTGCATTGATGAATCTTTGATAGTATCCCACTGATGATAGAAAGTTGTGTACCTTTTTTGAAGTACGCAATGGGTTCATAAAGATGATAACCCTTATCTTTTTAGGCTCAATCGCAATACCAACTAAAATAATCACGTGGCTGAGTAACAACCCATAGGACACTCCAAATATGCACTTTCTAGGGTTAAGAGCAATGTAGAATTGTCTACAACACTCAAAACATTTCCTTAAAATAATCAATTGTCACTCCCTTGTGGTGGCTGTCCTCGAGTCATCAATAAAGACTTTTAACTCCTCTAGGGAAATATCATCAAAGGTCTTATCAGCTGTTCGTTGTTGCCAAGATCTAGGTGCATTGCATAGACCAAAGGCCATCACATGATACACAAAGGTATCGAAGACAATAATGAATGTTGTTTTCAATTTGTCCTCCTCCGCAATATCCATCTAGTAATAGTGCAAAGTCCCATCTGTGACCCCATCAATGGAGTCACCACTGTCCAACCCAATTGCACCAACACCACCAGTAGGTCTTAGGCCTTCGTATGAAAGACAATCTTTCCTACCAATGGCCAAGGATCTTGCTGAGACCTCGGGAGATGACGTGGTGACATGCATCAAGTTGTTAGATAACACCTTCACCACATTCACTAGGAGCTATGAGAGGCTTGATGATGGGACCTAAAATGGGCCAGCACTGGCTATGGCACTAGCCGGACCTCATACTCATGACACACAAACACCCTCACAGCCTCGCCGACCAGGAGCGTCAATCTAATGCTAAAGGAAACACTGCCCTAAAGCTTAATCTATGCGTTTATAGTTTATAGTCCAACGTTTCCCTTAAACTCCTTAGAGGGAGAACCCAAAGTACATCTCGTCACACACACATAGGAGGCACTCCACCGACTAATAGTCGAAGCCCCACTACAGCTCTCCTACATCTCAGGGATTGGCCCTTTGATGCACTGCTAAACATATAACACAAACGAGCACAAACTCCTCTCTTTCATATTTCTCGTATTTCTAGGAGATATACCATGTTTCCTTACTTAGCAGTCTCTTAGGAAACCGACCCTCTACCCTATGGAAAGGGATAACCTCACACTCTCAATCATGGGTTAAAGTCCTAAGAAAACAATTGCTATGCAGTCTAGGAGATTTTTCCTTCGATACCATGAACCATGCATAGTGCATAATGTGAATGGTTTAGTGCACAAACAAAAAGAAAATCAACATTGTGCATCAAGCGAAACCAATCTTTTCATGATTTCCATACTAACGTTTATGTATTGAAACGAGGAGACATCGAGCCTTACGCTCATGCTGCCTTTTCCTTTATCTTAAAACAATGTCCTATAGCCATGATGCAACACATAATCAAATTTAAGATTGTACTTTGACGCTCAAACTCTCCTCTCACCCTACCGTTTCATGTTTTGCAATCGTTG
Source organism: Lygodium microphyllum (assembly GCF_053477565.2). Taxonomy (NCBI): domain Eukaryota; kingdom Viridiplantae; phylum Streptophyta; class Polypodiopsida; order Schizaeales; family Lygodiaceae; genus Lygodium; species Lygodium microphyllum. The sequence goes on from NC_141143.1 coordinate 12,653,105, forward strand.
ATAGGTGTAAGAGTCGTTTTATGTGTATTTCTTTGTAGAGAAAGCAATAGATACGGACAAAAACATAGAAATGAGGGTAAACCGCGGCTAACCTCGTGCTCTACCTTCATTATACATTGCACAAACACTTATGTAATTTTCTGAAATTTTCTTTTTATCATTTCCTAAATTTCTCCCATTTAAAACCCATTTTCCACCAATTTTTGGTATTTTCTCCTCTATTATTTTCAATAAAAAATGACTAGAAATTGAGATTCATTATGGGCTGTGGCCCTTAGGTTCTTTGACAGCAAAATTTTAGGTTTTATTGATGTTATATCTCATGTTCCCCCTTTATTTTGAAAAAAAAAACCCCATTTTGCCTCTTAAATGTGTGTTTTACGGGTTTTATACCATTAATTTCAGTCATAACATTTATGATTTTCTGATAGCATAAAAACTCATTTTTTCTTCATAAAAATTGAATTATCGCTTAGGCTTTGTGTCTCGAGATCTCGGTTTTGCTATGGGACTGCGTGTCAGCTCTCATTGAATGTCCAGCATCATCAAGAACAGCATTCTTCATGTCTTCATCCACTCGGAACCAATCCGGTCTCATCCGGACAAGCTTTCCTCCATCATTCTTCATTGTCTTCTTCCACACAAGAACAGCCCCTTAAGGGAGAGAGAGAGAGGAGAGAGAAAGTTTGAAATCAGAGATCTCCATTGAGGCCACCATTTGACGGGCGAAGCACAGCGATAGAGTCAGCATCCAGAGGGAAATCACTGTCAATGATCATTGGGGGGGATTGTTTGCAGGCAGCATGCCATGATGAGAGAGGAGGAGGCGCATTTTTCGGCCGCCTGATGGCGCCTTCATCCTCACTTTTTTTGCTCATGCCCTTCATCGAAAGTTTCATGCTACATTTAAAGTTTGGGCTCCCGAGGGTCACTTGCCCATTTGGCCATTTGGCTAAACTTTTGTCCACCTCTTCGCATCTTGACCGGTTTCCTGGCCATCTCCCCGTCCGGTGTCCGAATCGAGCTCTGAAAAATCTTGGGCGTCCAACTTGACATCCCGCATTGGCCGGTAACTCCTGAAAACCCGCACGGCAATCTGAAAATTTATCAAAAATCAACAAGTGTCGCTCGGGCGCCTTTAAAGCACTTTGACGCTTAAAATCGTCCTAGGTCAAGCTTGCGCCTTCGACGTTGAATATTTTTTCCTTGATATTCGTAATTTTTAGCTATTTTTAAGCACTTCTTGTCATCAAAACTTCGCTCTCATTGGCGACCACGGGATAGGGCGACTCAGCCTGTCGAATCCCACAGTAGATCTGCACAAAACAATCAAAGGAAGCATCAAGCTGATACAAAATAGATACATACTAGACACAGCACAACACGCACCCTACCCCCTGACAATACCAAGGCATGACATCCACAAGGAGTAGGCCTAGCATAATCTGATAGAAGGTCCGAAGCTAGTCACTAACCAACTGCTCCAACACGGCCAAACTAAAAAGAACTATCAAAGAGGTTGCCCTAAGTGGTGGTCTGAAATACCTACCTAACTAAGGACAACGCAACCAGGAGCTCCTATTAGGCGAGGACTCCTATAGCTTGATCAATAATTATTTTCTTATAGCACATTTCTTCTTTTAGGATTTTTATTTTTCCATACTCGGGCATGTAAAAAGGAGAGAGCTGAGCGTAGTGACCCAAGGAGAACAGGGCATCGGCCTCAGGTCCTGTCTCGGTACCCAAGAACCTACCAAGCCCTTGCAAGGCGACACTTAATCCTTTTCTGACGCTCACTTTTATTTTTGCTCCAACCTTCCTTAATTTCTTCTTTTCCAGCAAGATGCCACCCCTAGGAAGACAAGGCATCGGCCCCGGGTCTGACTTGTCCCTAGGAACCTACCAGGCCTTCGCTAGGCAATGATCAATTGCTTATAAATTTCCCGTTCTTTTCTTTTCTATTATAGGGGTTAGAACCCCTTTTTACACACCGTTGTATTTTTATTTTCTTTAAGATATTCAAGGTTTCTTTCCCTTGATCATCATTATTTTTCTTCTGGCAGGCTTCTCTAACTGCCTCACAACTAACAAGAGATCCTAGAACGGCTGCCTAGCAGGCTAGCAAAACAGGGTCACTAGGGCTCCCTTCTAAAACAGGTCTTTAATGTCTGGCAATGGCTTTACAGGAGGCAAGGACTACTCACACCTCCCTCAAACATACTGAACCTAAACCTGGGACTTCATGCCTTGGACTCCGGTCACCAACAAGAAAAGAAAAATCCCTTACAAGCACACAAACACATATAGCATAAAAACCTCAGTACTCATAAATGAAAGATATCACCTCGATAGGGCCACGAGAAGCTTCTGCACAACAAAGGCTCCTTCCAAGCTCTTCTTCTGAACCTGTCTAGCACAAAACTCAAACAAGAAACCATTAACCGCACCTGCACTAAACAGACAACTGGCCCTCTTGGCCTAACGAAATAAAGCACTTCACTACAAAACTTAATCGGTCCTATTGGCCTAACGAAATAAAGTAATAACACCTCGTAACACTGGCCCTCTTGGCCTAACGAGATAAAACAGAGTAGCACCTACACATCCTTCCCTCGAAGAGTACAGATATACAATAATAAGCCCCTTTCCAAGGAGGAAAAAACAGGCTCGCAGCCCTAAACTAAATGCATAAGGTTATGACCCATTCCTCCTGCATAGATAGCAAGAGGCGTACGCATAACATGTTGTCTAATTAACCTATGGGTCTAGGATAATAACGGTAGATTGGTCTCGGCTACTCTCTGCATCACCCATATCAACCATCGTCTGCCATATATCGCATGCTCTGATAACATTCCCCACAAGCGACCGGGTCTTGCTTCATCATTGATCACAATATCCAAACTAGGACCACAATTAAAGAAAATTTCTTCTTCATAAGCAAGATTTTCCAGTGAATCCGCAAACTGATTCCAGTAACGTGGAATGAGCTGAAAAGACACTCTCTCAAACTCTTCAAGTAGGGTCATCGCAGTTCGATGATACATACAAAGAATGGGATTCCGCACTGTGTATGTCCCATCTAGCTGATTCAGGATTAACTGGGAATCCCCTTTTACTAACAACCAACGAATACCACCTTGTTTGGCAATATGAAGTCCCATAATCAAGGCTTTATACTCCGCCATATTGTTAGTGAATCCTACCCCAAGATAAGCAGCTAACTTCATCGTAACTCTATGTCAGGGATCTCGGATTACTACTCCAACACTCCCTTTTTTATTAGGGCCCCTAGACGCTCCATCAAAATATAATGTATACGTCCACAATGGTTTTACACAGCGTGCCATCACAAACTCCTCTATTCGTAATTATGGTAATCAAAGCTTATCATGTTGAGAGGATGAACTGACGGCTCCATCCCACCTTCTTCATTGAACTCAACAGGGATACTTGTCAACAGTCGTAAGCAGTGATGGCAGAAGACTTTGATCTCCCACACAAATGTTCCGTCTTCTTGCTCAATCACTTTGTATCCTTTGCTCTACTAGATAAGTTTTCCTTGATGGTATCTCTCCTCCAAATATGGGTGCTCCAAATAAGGGATTAACCGACCCATCAACCGACTTTAAGCTCTTTTGCAGGTCTCAAATCATCCCCAGCATGGACCTGCAATGCATTTCTCTGTATTAGCATACTTAGAAATAATAAGGTTTAATCTTATTAAGATTAACCTTATTTTTAAACTCTACTCCCTGTAGATCAGCTAATAAGGCCTTAGACCTATTCTTTCCTAGCCTTACAATCTTGTAGGGGCCATCCCATTTAGGTTCCAACTTTCCTGGAAACAACTCCCTATGCGCATCATAATAGAGGACTAATTACCCTTTTTTAAAGGGATATTTCTTTGCTCTAAGGTCATGCAACTACTTCATCCGACGTTTAGCTACCTCCTGGTGTAATAAGCTCTGCAATTTCAGCTCATCCAGGTGGGCTATGGTCGTGAAACGTTCAAAAAGGGAATCCTCATCTCCCAAGGAATGGTTAATTGCAAAGCATATGGTTGGCAATTCAATATCGAGGGGTAACACACACTCTTCCCCATAAACCAATTTAAATGGAGTATGGCCGGTAGCTCGCTTGAACGTTGTATTGTACGCCCATACTACCACATACAACTTCCTGTCCCAGTCTCATTTCTTCTCAAAGACTATCTTAGACAAGATACCCACAAGCTGCTTATTAGTACTTTCAACCTGCCCATTTGCTTGTGGATTATAAGGAGTCATTTTATTATGCTTGATCTGCCAAGCTTCTATCAAACTTTTGATCACTTTGTTCAAAAAATGGGTTCCACGGTCCGACACTAATTCCTTCGGGGGACCGAAACGGCAGATAATCTTCTCTAAAAGGAAAGTTGCAGTCTCTTTTACATTGTCCTGCCTCGTCGCCCGCTCTTCTGACCATTTTGTAAAATAATCAGTTGATACTATAATGTACCTCTTCTGGGTAGTAGACGACGGGGTGATAGGACCCACAAAATCAATACCCCACTTCTCAAATGGAAGGATAGCCATGATAGGCGTAAGTGGGCATTTTCTATTCTCTCTACTGTCATGTCTCTGACAAGTATCACATTTCTTAACGTACTCAAAAGAATCTTGGAAGATGGATGGCCACCAATATCCATCTCTTAACGCTTTCTGCGCTGTCAACCATCCTGCAAAGTGCCCTCCACATGCAGAGTCATGGCACTCTTCCAAGATGAAATGAACCTGGTCAGGCATCACACATCAGCGGTAGATATCATCAATGCCCTACCGATATAGTGTCCCTGTGATCAAGGAAAACTTCAAAGACTATTGTTTGATTTTCATCTTTTCAGACTTTGACAAACCAGCTCCCGTCTCTCCTGTTGACAGATAGTGTGTAATAGCAGCATACCAAGATGGGATAGAAGCTGTATCAATTTTAAACATTTCCTCAACATCACTTCCTTTAGCCAAAATCTCTTTCGCCTCCCCGAAATCCACAAGGCATTCCACAATACCTTGCAACCTCGGTGGCTTACTCTTAATCTCATAATCGAACTCCTGCAAAGTGATTAACCACTTTGCCAAACGATCAAGCGGCTGTAGCTTGTTCATAAGCAATCTAAGTCCTTCCGCCTTCGTATAGAACACTACCTTTTCATAGAGGATGTAGTGCCTGAATTTCTTAGCCCCAAAGACCATCGCAAGACACAACTTCTCCATGTAGGTGTAATTAATCTCTGAAATGCCCAATTTTCGACTAACAAAAGCTATCGGATGATACCACTTGTCCTCTCAAATTTGGGCTAAACAGTAGTTAATACTTTGCATGGTGGCTGCTGAAAATATATAGAACACCTGGCCTCTTTTAGGTGCTTTTAAAACGGGTGCTTTTACTAGCTCCTGTTTCACATCCTCAAAAGCTACCTTACAAGGGTCACTCCACTCAAATGAACAGCTAAAGGATAATAAATTTGTTAATGGCAATGTTCTTTCTACCAAGGCATTTATAAACCTTCGATAGTACCCTATCGACGATAGAAAGCTATGAACCTCTTTCGGAGTGCGTGGTGGGCTCATAGCAACTATAACCTTGATCTTTTCAGGGTCAGTTGCTATCCCTACTAAACTGACCACATGGCCTAGCAATAGCCCATAAGGCACTCCAAAGACACACTTCCATGGGTTAAGAGCGATACAAAATTGTCTGCAATGCTCAAAGCACTTTCTTAAAATAATCAACATCCTTTCCCTTACAGTGGCTGCACCCAGGTCATCAATAAATACTTTCAACTCATTTGGGGAGATGTCACCAAAGGTTTTGTCTGTTGTTCGTTGCCACGATCCAGCTGCATTGCATAAACCAAAGGCCATCACATGGTATGCAAAAGTACCAAAGACAGTAATAAAAGTTGTTTTCAACTTGTCCTCTTCGGCAATTGCCATCTGGTTGTATCCTGCAAAGCAATCCATGAACAAATATATTTCCCTACCTGCTAATTGATCCAAAATCTAGTCAATAAACAACAACGGGTAGTAATCTTTAGCCGTCTGCTTATTCAGCTCTCTAAAATCCACACATAATCGGATCTGGTTATTTTTCTTCTTCCTGATAACAACTGGTGAACACCATTCTGTGTGTTGTATAGGGAAGATTAACCCAACTTTCCTTAACTTCTGTAACTCCTCAAACAGCCCGTCCCTCTGTTCAAAAGGCATACGCCTTACCTTCTGACGCACAAGACGATTACCTTCTTTTACAAGAATAGTATGAACAGCCAGGCTTAGAGGAATGCCTCTCAGCTCATTATAACTCCAAGCAAAGATATCGCAGAATTCTTGAATCAGGGACACATAGTCCTCCCTTTCTACTGAACTGAGCATGGAACCTAATTTAATTGGCCGTGAATTATTCGGCGTGCCAAGGTCTAACTCAATCACATTCGACTCATTTAGAGTTATCTGATAGATATCCTCTGTAGTGGACCCCTCCTTAGATTCATCACTGGATGATGTCTCACTACCAAATGGATCGTCTGTTGTCTCTAATTCAGTAGATGATAAAGGAGCTCTCTCACTTTGAGGAGACTCAGGATAAGCATCAACTATTACTCGATTAGGACCTCTACCTAGAACCACTCAATCGGCGGGTATATCAACTTGACAATCTGTTCGTAAGATCCAAGGCCTACCTAGCAAAACCCGATAGCTAGGATGTCTTGCAAATCTTATCACCCTAAAGTCCAAGAAACATTCTGCACTCACAACTGTAACATGGACCTTAGTAATGCAACCTTCTGGTTGTCTTAGACTATCATCAGCCATTCTCATAAGGGTGGAGCTGTCTTTCTAGATGCCTAGACCCAACCTCTCCATCAACTCTGAACTCATGATATTGACAGAGGATCGAGTGTCTACAATGGCATGTTCCACTAATATTCCATCTACATAAGCTAGAACCCTAGGGCAGTTCTTTTCAGCATGGTCAAACCAATCTTCCCCTACTCCTGCTATGCCCAAGGGTTCTACAATATACCCAATATGCAGGATCTTCTTAAATTCCTTACGTACTCCTGGAGATAATTTGATCAATTGCAAGAGGTTCACATCTGGTTTGACTTCGCAAAGAGAACAGGCTAAATCAAAATCATGATAAGTAGCCAAAGCTCTCTTTTCTCGCCAAACCATCCTCTCTTTTGGTCTTTGGACTGGTTTTGGTGCTTCTTTCTTGGCTCTTGCCTTCTTTCTTGGCACTTCCTCATCCTTCTTAGGGTCAAATTTCTTGTCAACCGGCCTTAGCGGTCCCCCTTCCATACTAGGACTCTGGACTTGCGTCCCCTGATCCCCTTGTTTAGGGTTTACCTCGACCGGTTTTGGATTATCTTTGTCAACCTCTTTAGCCTTTTGGCCTCTTGTCACGACTCTTAAATTAGAGGTTTCAGCATCATGGACTCGTACAGCCTCAATAAGGCTGACTCCGTTACCTTGTGGCAACTCTTCTATATTTGTTTTTCCCCTCTGCAATATTTGTCTTGGTGCATCATTCTGTTGCAAGTTATTTCCTTGCGCTCTATGATTCACTGGGACCGATTGTTTACTCCCTTGTTGGAGAGAACTAATCTTACTCCAACAGGTAGCAGCTAAATGGCCCGACTTCCCATAAATGTCACATTTCACATTTGGACAGTTTCTAGGGAAGTGCTGTCCACCGCACCATTTACAACTAAATCTAGAGGGTCCACCCTCTTCAGGGCGTCGACTCCCTATCAAATTTTGTTGCTTCTTCAAGAAATTAACATCGACGGCTATTTGTCGATATTGTTCGAAAATCATATCACTATAATGCTTCATCATGTCCTTGACTTTGCCAAGGATATTAGATGCACTCGACTCATAACCTCGATCGTCAACCCATCGTTCCATTGGCCTAACAATCTGATTTGGCATTGGCTGTTGACCCACAAGAACAACATTCGAATTTGAAACTTGGCCTCCAACATTTGGTGGAGCCAACTGACTTGCCATAGGCATAGTCAAACTGGGAGGAGCCGGTAGTAAAGGTATATTTGAAACCATACTCCCTCTCCCAATAGGATTAGTCATAGGTATCCCTTGACTTCCATTTGTCAATGCTGGATTGCCGCCAGTAATTAACATTCATTCGAGAGGAGTAGGCCGTTTGTAATCGTGCTTCCACTCCCTCTGCCTGCATAATAGCGGTGTCTATATTTGCCAAGGCCACACTGCTCAATTGTACTTGGATATTAAAATCCAACCCATGCAAAAAGTATTGCAATTGTGCAGCTAGCGGAATGGGAATGTAAGTTTGCAACTTATGAAATACTTCCTTCAACTTCTTAGCATATGCTTTCATATTCTCGTGAGGATCTTGACGTGTTACATTCAAGACCTGCAACCAATATTGGCCACCTCTTCGAGGGGCATATTCCACTCGGAAAGCTACATAGAATTGATCAATGGTGGTTATGGTTCCAAAGTCTATGCTGTGATACCATACCGCAACCCTTCCTTTTAACGTCATATTGAAGAACATCATGAGATGTCCCTCGTCTTGGATGCGATAATTGAACATCAATCTCTAAAATTCACAAATGTGAAATTCTGCATCCTCTTCTGCTAACCCATTAAAAATGGGCAAGGGAACTCCTAAGGCTGGTAAATCCGGCGTCCCTACAGGAATCGCAATAGGCTGTGCCATGGTGACAATCAGATTAGCAATAGGAGCTTGAAATGACGGATTCACACCCCCACTTGAAGTGGGTAAACTTGGTGGAGGGGAGGAAGTACTTACGCTTCCTCCTGCACCTAATGGAATATGTGGAGCAGCTGGGTGACTAGGACCACTACTTCGTATATGTACTGGACTACTCCTTTGAGGAGAATAACGGCTTATAATCTCTAACCATCGTCTAGCCCTCTCAGCACGTTCTACTTTCTGGATTTTGGCTTGACGGTCCTTGTCAGAGGACATAAACCAACTTCCTTTTGGTCCCTAGAAACCCTAGATCCAAAAGCCACCACTTATAAGTGGCTCTCAGTAGACGCACAATTGATGGGACCTAAAATGGACCGACACTGGCTATGGCACTAGCCGGACCTCATGCTCATGACACACAAATACCCTCACGGCCTTGCGGACCAGGAGCGTCAATCTAATGCTAAAGGACACACTGTCCTAAAGCTTAATCTATGCGTTTATAGTTTATAGTCCAACGTTTCCCTTGAACTCCTTAGAGGGAGAACCCAAAGTACATAGGCATAACACCTCGTCACACACACATAGGAGGCACTCCACCGACTAATAGTCGAAGCCCCACTGCAGCTCTCCTACATCTCAGGAATTGGCCCTTTGATGCGCTGCTAAACATATAACACAAACGAGCACAAACTCCTCTCTTTCATATTTCTCGTATTTCCAGGAGATATACCATGTTTCCTCACTTAGGAGTCTCTTAGGAAATCGACCCTCTACCCTATGGCAAGGGATAACCTCACACTCTCAATCGTGGGTCAAAGTCCTAAGAAAACAATTGCTATGCAGTCTAGGAGATTTTTCCTTCGATACCATGAACCATGCATAGTGCATAATGTGAATGGTTTAGTGCACAAACAAAAAGAAAATCAGCATTGTGCATCGTGCGAAACCAATCTTTTCATGATTTCCATGCTAACGTTTATGTATTGAACGAGGAGAGACACCGAGTCTTACGCTCATGCTGCCTTTTCCTTTATCTTAAAACAACGTCCTATAGCCATGATGCAACACATAAATCAGATTTAAGATTGTACTTTGACGCTCAAACTCTCCTCTCACCCTATCGTTTCATGTTTTGCAATCATTGATAGGTGTAAGAGTCGTTTTGTGTGTATTTCTTTGTAGAGAAAGCAATAGATACGGACAAAAACATAGAAATGAGGGTAAACCGAGGCTAACCTCATGCTCTACCTTCATTATACATTGCACAAACACTTATGTAATTTTTTGGAATTTTCATTTTATCGTTTTGTAATTTTCTCCCACATTTAAAACCCATTTTCCACCATTTTTTGGTATTTTCTCCTCTATTATTTTCAATAAAAAATTACTAGAAATTGAGATTCATTATGGGCTATGGCCCTTAGGCTCTTTGACAGTAAAATTTCACGTTTTATTGATGTTATATCTCATGTTCCCCCTTTATTTTGAAAAAAAAACCCCATTTTGCCTCTTAAACGCGTGTTTTACGGGTTTTATACCGTTAGTTTCAGTCTCATAAAACTTATGATTTTCTGATTTCTTGAGCATAAACTGATCAAAATCATAGCAAACAACAACACAATGCATAATCAGCCCATGGGAACAATATTCATCAACCAAATAGCATAAAAACTCATTTTTTCTTAATTGAATTATCACTTAGGCTTTGTGTCTTGGGATCTCGGTTTTGCTATGGGACTGCGTGTCAACCCTCATTGAATGTCCAGCATCATCAAGAACAACATTCTTCATGTCTTCATCCACCCGGAACCAATCCGGTCTCATCTGGACAAGCTTTCCTCCATCATTCTTCATTGTCTTCTTCCACACAAGAACAGCCCCTTAAGGGAGAGAGAGAGACGAGAGAGAAAGACTGAAATCAGAGATCTCCATTGAGGCCACCATTTGGTGCGCAGATCGGTCGCAGATAGCTCACGTGGTGAATCCCGGAAGGTCCCCAAGAACAAAGTACTCTACTTTTTAGCACAAAAACCCATGTAAAAGCAAGCACGACAAGAGGCAAGAGACAAATTGGGTTCAATCTCCCCCATGCCTTGTGTGAGCGCTTCACAAAGCATGTATTTAATGTATATTTCCAATCTTCATGCTCAAAAATAGCCCAATTACAAAAATATGACAAGCTTTTAGCTTTTGAGTTTGCTTTCTACCAAAAATAAGAAAATAAAACTAATGGACGGTGCCCATAGAGTCTGGCACGCCCAATCTCAATGTCCAAATAGAAATAACATATCCAGGCGCATAAGCGCATACAAAATAATAATAAATAATCGATGTCTCAATAGACATAACAAAATATAGGCGTTGCGCCTATCAAAATATAATCCAAAAGTTGAAAACCCGCTAGACTCCAATGCTTTCCTCCGCCACTCCTGCTATCTCTACACATCAACTGAAGCATTCACAATCGTTAGTAAAATAACACAATTAAACCGACAAAAGTGAATACCTAGCAGTCTTCAGCTACATAAATAAATCAACTGGTTAGAAATAAATCCTAACCTTAATTTATTACGAGTGCGCACTCTAAACTCATAAACGTTTATTAATTTAATATGCATTTTGCGGAATCACCCGCTATGGAATCACCCATGTACACACTAAATTAATGAAACGCCCGAAAAGGACAGGCGTCCCCATCAACTTCTCACACAAAGAATCCTCTTTGCGTATGAGCCCCGGTCATCTAAGTTTACGGAATCCACCGTAAAACCTCACGGAATCCACCGTGGAATATGCCTCCTGGCATCATACCCCCGGGGTGGGATAGCAATTGACCTCAATTGCTATTAGCTCAATGTGGAGCTAACAGAGTGGGGAAAGCATTTAAGTCTCTAGCGTGCATCCATTGTGCTTCCTCTACAGGATGGTTCTTAAATTTGACTAGATATCTAGAGTACCTTCGGCCAGTTCTAGTGGTCATGTAGTCAGTGTCTATGATGGCTTCTGGTTCAAGTATTTCAGTCTCTTCTTTTAGTAAAGGTGGGTTTTCATAGACAGGGTGGATAGGTAATTGTCCTCTAAATGGTCTTAATAAACTAATATGAAATGTATTATGAATTTTCCAATGAGATGGCAATTCTAACTTGAATGCATTGTCATTAATCTTATGAATGATTCTAAATGGTCCGTAGAATCTAGGAGCTAATTTGACAACTGGATGTCTATCTACACTTTGCAGTCTACGCTTTTCTATTCTAAGCCAAACATAATCATCAACTTTGAAATTCATGGCTTGTCTTTTCTTGTTGGCTTGTTTGGTATATGATTGTTGGGCTTTAGCAATCATATCCTTTACTTCATCAAAAATAGTGTTATGCATAACAGCAATATCATCAGCACTTTGTATTCTATTAGACAAAGATGCAACAGGTGTAGATAATCTATATCCATAAATAACTTCAAAAGGTGCTTTCTTTGTAGATGTGTGCGGTGTATTGTTATATGCAAACTGTAATAAATGCAAATGAGTATCCCATGTCTGAGGTTTAGAGATAGTGTATGCACGTAAAAGATCTAGAATGGTGCTATTTGTGGCTTCTGTTTGTCCATTTGTTTCTGGATGAAATGCAGATGAGAAATCAATCTTTGTGCCTAGATTTGCAAACAGTGTAATCCAAAAATTATTACAAAATCTAGAATCTCTATCTGAAATAATCACTTTCGGCAATCCATGGTTAGTAAAAACAGTTTTCAAAAATAACTGTGCTGCTTGTGATGCTGTTAAAGTTTTCTTACATGCAATGAAATATGCTTGCTTACTAAATCTATCTACAATTGTCCAAATCATGTCATGGTTAGATTTAGTATTTGGTAAGCCAGTAATGAAATCCATAGATATATGTTCCCAAGGTTTAGATGGAATAGATAAAGGCATTAATAATCCATACTGTTTACCATGATGTCTTTTTATTCTTTGACAAATCAAACATTCAGAGACAAAATTAGATACATCTGCATCCATATGCGGCCAATAAAAATCTTCAGTTAACATGCGTAATGTAGAAATGATACCTCTATGACCTTGATATGGGGGACAATGAATTTCATTCAAAACAAAAGATCGGAATGGAATAGTAACACACAGTCTCTTTTCAAAGAACATGAATCCATTATTATATGACAATGAATCAACAGGAATGAAATTATTTTGAACTAATTTTTGCCAATCAGAATAAAAAGTAATATCCTGGTGATATGTGTCTTTCATAGCAATCAAAGAATCAAAAGATATGATAGAAATGTTATGAATTGCAGGTCTTCTACTCAATGCATCAGCAACTACATTTTCTTTTCCAGGTTGGTATTGAATGATAGGATGGAAACTTTGAATGAATGAAGCCCATTTGATATGACGGTCAGAAATTTGGGGTTGGCTAAGTAGATGTCTAATACTTTGCTGGTCGGTCTTTATCATGAATTCTGAACCCATTAAATAATGCTTCCATTGTTTTAATGCTTGTACAACTGCTAAGAGTTCCTTGTCATAAGTGGAATATTTGAGCTCAGAGGGTTTCAGCTTAGAACTAGAATATGCTATTGGATGGTTGTCTTGCATTAATACGGCTCCTATTCCTGATCCGCTAGCATCGGTCACAACTAAAAAGAATGGTCTATTAAAGTCAGGCAATTGTAGAACAGGGGCATTGGTCAATGCACGTTTGAGTAAATCAAAGGATTTCTGCTGATTTTCAGTCCATTGATAAACAATGCCTTTCTTAAGAAGTTTGGTCAATGGTAAAGCAAGTAATGAGAAATTACGTACAAACTTCCTATAGAAACTAGCAAGACCAAGGAATGAACGTAGTTCATGTACATTTTTAGGAATAGGCCAATGCAATATTGCATCAATTTTCTTAGGATCAATTTTTATTCCTTCTTTTGATACAATATGACCTAGATATTCTATTTCTGTCTTGAAGAATTCACTCTTGTCAGGATTTGCAAACAATTGATTTTCTTTCAGTAATTGAAAAACTAATGATAAATGCTCATAATGCTCTTTTTCACTTTGACTGAACACTAGAATATCATCAAAGAAAACAATCACACAATATTGATATTTTAGAAAAATACGGTTCATCATTCTACTGAAAGTAGCAGGTGCATTAGTTAATCCGAATGGCATGACTAAGAATTCGTAATGGCCAAACTGTGTCCTGAATGCAGTCTTAAATATGTCGGATCTATCTAACCTCACCTGATGATATCTAAACTTAAGGTCAATTTTACTAAATATAGAAGATCCTTGCAGTTTGTCCATAAGGTCATCAACTCTAGGTATAGAATACCTATTCTTTACAGTGATCTTGTTTAATGCTCGGTAGTCAATACACATCCGATAAGTATTATTCTTTTTCTTGACTAAGAGCACAGGTGCACCGAATGGGGAACTGCTAGGTCGAATTAAACCTCTATTGAGTAATTCTTCAACTTGACTTTGGATTTCTTTTTGCTCTATTTGATTGTGCCTATATGGGGCTTTGCAAGGTGGTTGTGTGCCAGGTATTAGGTCAATCTTATGGTCTTCTGGACGGGATGGTGGTAAATCTGGTGGTAGGTCTTCTGCAAAACAATCCTTAAAATATGCGAGAAATTCCTTATGCCTAGGGTGCATATGATTTTCCTTTGCGTGCAATTCATTCACCCAAATAAGATATGATTTAGTATTCTTGCGTAGTGCACGTTTTGCTTGAGTATGCGAAAGCAGTGGAAAAATATGAGATGCATGCATACCAAATAATGTAATAGATTTTCCTTGAAAATTAATATTCATTGTGTGTGTGGAATAATCTATATTGGGATTATGTTGGTGTCTCCATGGCATTCCTAGAATAATGTCGCTTGACTGTAATGGGACAACTAAGAAATTTCTTCTTTCAATATATGGACCAATTTGAATTTCTAAATCTTGAACTTCTTGTGTGCCATTGTACCTAGTGCCTAAAAATGCAGCTTTTATGCGATAGTGCGTAGGTACAGTATGCAATTTCAATTCCTTTACCAATTTTGCTGAAATAAAGTCATGGGTACTACCGTCATCATGCAATATAGTTCTTTCTTTTCCATGCACCATACATTTCATAGTCAATAATGAATGTGAAGTAGGCATACCTGGTAAAGTGTCGGAAGTAGTAATAGGATCATCCTCTTCTTCAGTGAAATCCAGTATATCCTCATGCTCGTTTTCATCCATAGCTCCAAGGTAGTTGATATGTGCTGATGGCTTCTTTGAATGACAATTTGCTGCGAGATGCCCTGGCTGGTGACACTTGTAGCATACAATGGGCTTGGCTTTGGTCACATTATTTGCAATGGCTGGGAGTCTGGGTATATTTGGATTTGCTTGTGGAATAGGCTTAGGATTTGGATTGACAGTGGATGGTAATGCAGGTGGTTTAGGCCAATTCTTGCGGAAAGATGGTGATGAGAAACGACCTGGATTAAACCTTCTGAAATTGGAATTGAATTGTTTAGATCCATAATTACCGTTTGCTTGGAATGGCTGTGGTCGTCGATCTCTTCCGCGTAACTTATCTTCAGTGTCGTGAGCTAAGGAGATGGCATCTTCAATGGTAGCAGGCTTGAACATGTTCACTTCAGCGTAGTAATGTCCAAGAAGTCCAGACATATACTTCCGCTTATGTGTCGTCTCTGGTATGTCTTCAAGCATGCGTAGCTGTAGGAGTGCATTCCAAAAACGCTCTGTATACTGTGGAATAGGCTCACGATCGCGCTGTTGAAGTAAATCCCATTGCTTGATAGCCTTCTCATGAAATTGCGGTGGAAGGAAATTTTGCATGAACTTCTTCTTGAAATCTTCCCATGTAGCAGGACATTCTATACTCTTGCGGACTACAGTCCACCAAAGTGATGCTCTGTCTATCAGATGATTAGTAACACACTTGATTTTATCTTTCTCAGGATAAGTTTCCTCATGGAAATAGTCATCAAACTGGCTAATGAATGATAAAACAGTCTTTCCTTCTCTTATGCCATTGAAAGTGCGAAACTTGAAACTTCGTTTACTTATCTTGGATTCCTTGCGAATGGTTTGTGCTTCAAGAGTGGCGTCGATGGTACGGCGAATCAAATCTTCAGCTTGAGGTTCTTCTTTGTCAGTGGACGCTCCTTGTAGCTTGGTCAATTGCGCTTGCAAGGCTTGCCTAGCTCTTCGCTCTTTGTCCAATTGCAACATGATAAGATCCAGCTTTTGCTCCATGGTAGGCTCGGGTAGATCGTCTTCAGCCATGGGATCATCCATATGTGGGGTAGTCATCCTGTAAAACTCAACAAACCTTTCTCACTCAAAATCAGTTAGCGGGATGAGCGTAGCTCAAATTTGGGGTTACAAGGCTATGTATTCTTGGGTATTTCTTCTTCAATTTTCAGAAATTCTGCAATATTTCTGTCTCCGTTTACTGAAAGTACTTCAACGAACTTGCAGATAGGTAAAACAGCTTGATGCGAACAACTTTCCAGTTCAGAGTTTTGGCATACGAACAAGTCTTCTATGAGTTTTAAGCACTAGTCAGTTCTGATTTAGTCTGACTTGCAGAGTTGCAGACTTAACAGACTTGCAGAGTTGTGGACTTGCTGGACTTAGGCCGACTTGCAGAACTTGCAGAACTTGATTCCAATTGACTTGCTGAACTTGACTTCTGATGCGCAGGACCCGGAGTTTACAGACTTGTTTGCCTTAACTGACTTGCAGAAAGCTTAATGATTTAAGCTTAGTAGCTTTAATAAATAAAGCTTATGATTTTTTTTTTTGATTTAGGATGTCGATATGTTGACGCCGAGATTGACGCCGCCCTGAACAGCCTCACGCCGCCGATTGACGAATTGTTGATTTGAGCTTTCTTAAGCTTATAACTAAGCTTATTAACTGTTAACTTTAAGCTTTGAAGCTTAATGAAGAAAAAGAGTTACTCTTTTTGTCTGTTATCCACGATTTTAGTGATAAAGATGTTTGTGTGGTCCTCCGCTGACAGAGCCTGGTCCTTCGCGATCTGACAGTGGAAACAGGGGTTCTTGATCGCCAGAAGTCTGCCTGTATCAACGGTTCGCGATGAGATTGACTGTAGAGCCCGTTTGTTCCTGGAGCTCCGCCTTCGCCCGAGATTGGTAGCGATTGGAAGCCCTTGATCTCTGCTCCGCTCTGATACCACTGGTGCGCAGATCGGTCGCAGATAGCTCACGTGGTGAATCCCGGAAGGTCCCCAAGAACAAAGTACTCTACTTTTTAGCACAAAAACCCATGTAAAAGCAAGCACGACAAGAGGCAAGAGACAAATTGGGTTCAATCTCCCCCATGCCTTGTGTGAGCGCTTCACAAAGCATGTATTTAATGTATATTTCCAATCTTCATGCTCAAAAATAGCCCAATTACAAAAATATGACAAGCTTTTAGCTTTTGAGTTTGCTTTCTACCAAAAATAAGAAAATAAAACTAATGGACGGTGCCCATAGAGTCTGGCACGCCCAATCTCAATGTCCAAATAGAAATAACATATCCAGGCGCATAAGCGCATACAAAATAATAATAAATAATCGATGTCTCAATAGACATAACAAAATATAGGCGTTGCGCCTATCAAAATATAATCCAAAAGTTGAAAACCCGCTAGACTCCAATGCTTTCCTCCGCCACTCCTGCTATCTCTACACATCAACTGAAGCATTCACAATCGTTAGTAAAATAACACAATTAAACCGACAAAAGTGAATACCTAGCAGTCTTCAGCTACATAAATAAATCAACTGGTTAGAAATAAATCCTAACCTTAATTTATTACGAGTGCGCACTCTAAACTCATAAACGTTTATTAATTTAATATGCATTTTGCGGAATCACCCGCTATGGAATCACCCATGTACACACTAAATTAATGAAACGCCCGAAAAGGACAGGCGTCCCCATCAACTTCTCGCACAAATAATCCTCTTTGCGTATGAGCCCCGGTCATCTAAGTTTACGGAATCCACCGTAAAACCTCACGGAATCCACCGTGGAATATGCCTCCTGGCATCACCATTTGACGGGCGAAGCACGGCGATAGAGTCAGCATCCAGAGGGGAATCACTGTCAATGATCATTGGGGGGGATTGTTTGCAGGCAGCATGCCATGATGAGAGAGGAGGAGGCGCATTTTTCGGCCGCCTGATGGAGCCTTCATCCTCACTTTTTTTGCTCATGCCCTTCATCGA
Organism: Lygodium microphyllum; assembly: GCF_053477565.2. Taxonomy (NCBI): domain Eukaryota; kingdom Viridiplantae; phylum Streptophyta; class Polypodiopsida; order Schizaeales; family Lygodiaceae; genus Lygodium; species Lygodium microphyllum. The sequence continues at coordinate 12,671,123 of NC_141143.1, forward strand.
AAGTTTCATGCTACATTTAAAGTTTGGGCTCCCAAGGGTCACTTGCCCATTTGGCTAAACTTTTGTCCACCTCTTCGCATCTTGAGGTTTCCTGGCCATCTCCCCGTCCGGTGTCCGAATCGAGCTCTGAAAAATCCTGGGTGTCCGGCTTGACATCCCGCATTGGCCAATAACTCCTGACAACCCGCATGGCAGTCTGAAAATTTATCAAAAATCAACAAGTGTCGCTTGGGCGCCTTTAAAGCACTTTGACGCTTAAAATCGTCCTAGGTCGAGCTTGCGCCTTCGACGTTGAATATTTTTTCCTTTATATTTGTAATTTTTAGCTATTTTTAAGCACTTCTCGGCAGCAAAACTCCACTGTCACTTGACCTAGGACTTCTCGATGAACCCCTTGCTTCTGATGTTCGTGCATTGCCATGCACTTGGGAAGGCTACGAATTTATGACCGTCAAATTTCTTAAAATTGCCGCCAAATTAATCGCTAATGGAAAAATCTCAAAGGAGTAAGCCATTCTCAGAAGACTAATTATCTCGAACTGCAAGCCTTCTCGCTCTGCACCTGAACAAGAACTGGAGGAGATCACGCAGCATGCCAGCTCTGATTCCTTGCACATCATGACCAGTGCCAAGCAAAGAAGGGCAATCAAAACAATTGAATACGACCCTACTTGTGTGGCACCTCTTTCGTTTAGGGTTTTGGCCATTACACGAAACATACACTTAGATGACCATGTGTTAGCCCACCCTTGCATTGACCAATTCCTTATGGAAGAGGAATTGCACATTGCTAGCCACCTCAACTCTAGGGACATCTTTCATCATGTCTTGACCTATATCACCCAAGCTTTCATACGACCATGTGAACTTGATCGTCATGCCCAACTTGAATATAACCCTAAGCTTGGCCAAGTAACTCGCCCCACAAAGTCCATGTGAGTCATCCTTCTTCCCTTGCTAATCCTAGGAAGGATTCCTTTAAAACTTAAGGAAAGGGGGGGGGGAGTGGAGCAAAGTGAGAGCGAAGTGATGTAGCAAGGTGTAATGATGGATGAAAATGATCAACTGAATTTAAATAGGAAAGAATGCAAGGAGGAAATAGATGTTGCTTTTGAATTATTTCCAAGTTTCATACCTCTGAAGCAGCACAAAAAATTGTCACACACATTCTTTCTTGGATTTTTGTTAGTGATGAGTCAATTCATAATGCTAATATTGGCATGGTGTAATGACAGGCACCTACCATGGCAGAACAAGAAAAGGAGAGTAAACTTCCATTCACTGAAGAGGAGCTGACAAAGTATGGGATCAGTGTTGAGACATGTGGATTTAGCCAGTTCACGTTCAAACATACCCTGAATTTAGACGATGCCATCCTGGAAGAGCCGACAGTGAAGGAGTTGGTGGATAAATGAAACCTCCCAAAATATGTGGAAAAGGTCGGACAGGCTATACATTACAGCATGTGCGCTGACTTTGTAAGGAGCTTTGATGAAGGTAGGAGCTGTGGCATGATCATAGTAAGGACTGGAGACCAGGAAAGAAGGGTGCAAGTGCCCCTTAATGCAACTATCGTTGAGAAAGCCCTGGGGCTTGTGTCCAAGAAGGAGAGGCGCCCAAGAAGAGATGTATATACCATGATGGTGTCAAGATTGTGCGAGAGAAGGAAGGAGTCTCACTTGTAGCTTTCTTGCTTGCACAATGGGGGAATACACACAAGGGTGAAGGCTGAAAATAGTTTTCCTCTTCTTAGTTGTGTAAGCCACAAGAACTCTAGTACATAGAAATAGAAGAACCCTATATATGGGTCTCAAACCAAACTCAACTAACTAAGGTGGCATACTATTTGAGCCACGAACTAGAGTAGATAAGGATAGCTGTCATCTAGCTATTATTCATGGGCGGTATACCAACCGCATCTGCAACACTGACAAGTTGGTGACATGAATGCACAACGGTCACCCTGGCATATCACGAGTGGAGCTCGATATCTCAACAGATGGGAGTCAAAAAAAATTGACGTGCACACAGTGGATGGAATCAGTTTGGCTGATATTCCAGACCCTGCAACAAAGATGCAAGCTAAAATGGTCCACGCCCTTTTCTCAGGACAGAGATACAACACTTTAATGAACAGAATCGGGTGGGGAGTCTCCTGTTTCTATTGCACGATCCGCAAGGAAAAATCCTGCCTCAAAAGCCTCCACTATCAGATATGGCGGTGTCCTGACGGCAATCATCCATGAGGCTATCAAGGATGCTGGTGTAGATGAAGAGCAAGATGTGCATCAAAGCTCACTTCACCGCGAGGAAGAAGTTTCGAATGAAAGGACAATAAGCAATAAAGGAGATCTGGAGGTACCACCTACTCAAGCAACTAAACCACGGGAGCAAAAGAAGAGTGACAAGAGCCAGAAGGAGAAGAAAGAAAGACTAAGCAAAGAAGAGCGAGCCGAGATGAAGAGGGCTCAAAGAGAGTCAAGAAGGGTGGAGGAGGAACGAAGGAAAAAAGAAGAGGAAGAACTTGAAAAAATTAGAGAAGAATCAAAGGGGGCAGAAGAAGAGAGTCAAAGAAGGGTAGAGGAGGAAGCCGAAGAACTAAGAATGAAAGAACTTGTTGAGTTTGCAGAGGCCACTCATATATCTATCAAAGAAACCCATGGGGGAGGAGAAATCAATCCTTTGAGTCCCTGCCATGAAGCTAAATCAAGTGGTAGTGTGGAAATGGCCCTAGTAGTTGTAGGCAAGGGCAAGTCCCTGCTGCATCCCCTGCCTTCCTCCTTTGTGCTAGTACCAACCAACACCACAACCACAACCACCCCGCAACCCATGCCCTCTCTAGACACGGCCCAATTGATGAACATGATGCAGCTACTTGTTAGTAAAGTGGCTAAAATTGTACCAGAAGCTGGAGCAAAAAGGCCCACTGCCGCAAATGTCTAGTCTAGGCAAGATCCAAAACGACAGAAGCTAGAGGCATCAACCACTACATCCCCTATTCCCATGCCATCTAGTGCCGACTATGATGCTTATGTGGCTGAGCTTCTAGCTCAATTGGAGAAGGCAAAAGAAGAAAAGAAGATAGCCCTGGTGGAGTTAGAGAAAGAAAAGGAAATTTTGACAGCCTTAAGGCTGGAAGTTTCAAAGCAAGGAGCCGACCGAAGAAGGGAAGTGAAAACTCTACAAGATTAGCTAGAAGCAAAGACCAAGGAATCCCAAGACAATGAGAGCCACCTAAGACAAAGGCTGGAATATGAAGAGAAAAACCTAGTGGCAGAACAACAAAGCTTGAAGTTACTAGTGCAACAGTATGTTGACTTGCAACAGAGAACTCCCGCACTGGAAAGGTACAAATAGATAGAAGCTCAGGAGGGCGAGCCAAGTGAGCAACAAGAAGATGTCGTAGCTTTCCGGCTATGGTATGAACTTGAAGAACAAGATAGATTGGAGAGGGAAATAGAGTTCCTAGAACAAGAAAGGCAGGGAGTTTCCACAGTAGAAGCACAAAGGCTGGAGAATGAGGCACAACGACTGCAACATGCATTGGAGATTACCAAGGGAGACATAGAGGCCCTCAGGGCCATGGCCTTCACCCAAAGAAGATTGCACTTTGTAGAGATCCAAAGTCACGAGCAGCTTGTGCAAGAAAATTCTGAGCTATTTGCTGAGGCAAAAAAAAGATTCAGCATTGCAAATCAAGCAAAAGAAATTGCTGAAGAACAACTGGCTCAAAAATCTAGGGAAAGAAACCAACCCTAGTTCTTAACGAATGAGCAGTACAACAGGTTGTGACAACCTTGGTAAGTGAGCTGGAGGAGGGAAGAAAGAAGATGGACAAGAGAGCCAGTGAGTGGGAAAGAAATAATTTTGAAAGAGTTAGGGATTTAACAGAACGCTTGGCAGTGGTGGCTGAGTGCGAGAGAGTGCTTGCGCAGTCTAGGGCAGAAGCTGCTGATGTATGTGCCAACACACAAAGGCAAGCCTTCCTTAGCACAGTACTACACGTCACCCATGCGGAGGACAATGATTCAGTGGAGAAGGTAAGAAGGAAGCTAGAACTGACCACCCGAGCACTAAAGTATGGCCTTCGTGAACTGGAGCTTCCAATAGGCACATGAATCATAAAATAGCAGCAATTTCACTACCTACACCATGCCAGACTCTCCACTATTAAGCTTAAGGAACTTGGGTTTGAAGAGCATGAGCAATCACCACCACCACCACAAGCAGTTCCATCAGTTGTCGAGCAGAATGTCGAAAAGGGTCCGGACTTTGAGCACAATGCTAAAGAAGAGCAACAAAGAATGCCCAATCCCCCACTACCAGACCTCCCGCTTGAAGAGCCCAAAGATGCCCATATGCACGCGCGCACTGTGGCAGCCAGAAGAAGAAGATAAGAACTAGCAAAGGAAGCCCAATGCAGAGCACGACCATTGCCAAGATAATTCCTTGAAGAGCCTGTGCCGCTACAGGGGGATCCCCATCCTATCGATTGGCCTCAGGAATTGGTCATATGGCATCAATAGGAGTTCTAGACGAGGCCGTTTGAACTTTCATTTGCTTATCCATGCTCTTTGGACCATGTTTGCCCCTAGGTATTCTAGCCAAGATCAAGGATCTGGCTAATGATCTTGCAAATAGGTGGATAGAGGAAAAAAGCCTCATAATAACCAGATAGAGGCAAGAGCCTGAAGACTACTGGCAAGATAAGGTAAACAGGGTTCCCAAAACCGTCCAAGGCTACGAGGCACAGCCAAAGTGGCGGAGGAGGATTTGGGGTACCAATTTTGACACTTGGACAGCCTTCTGCAGCTCGCTCCCTAAAGAACGCAATAACCCCATCTACATGCCCTACCCTCGTAGGCATGTAGTTGACTATGATCGAAATATTCATGGGTATTTTGACTTTCCTAAGATATATAATGTTAATGCTCAGAGCCCCGAGGAATCCCTAGTCCTTAGGTTAGAGGATCTCCTCCCATCTATCAACCGCTTCCTCACAGATTTTTCTTATTGCCCAGATCCAACCTTCTTAACTACCTGCAATTATCTTAGACTTATCAAGTTCCTACTAATGCAGAGACCCACAGCCGAGGAAGCCCACCTCCCTCCACTCTTTTTTGGCATCAACCTAGGGATAGATAGTAGAGCCATGACTAGACTAATGATGAGGGAAACCCTGATTCCCTCCTTTTGCCTAGAAATCTTAGAGGATATGAGTGATACCCACTTCAGGATGTGCAATCATCCTTTCTTGTCATCCACACCTCTAAAGGCCCGGGCCAGTATTAAAGAATATCTACAAAGTTGTGCATTCCTATCCCAATGCTTGTGACCGCCTCGTAATCCAGCTGAAGGTGATAGGCATTAGCCAGGACATCTTCCTTGTATGCAATTCTTCAAAAAAAAAAGAGAGAAGAAAAAGAAAAAGAAAAAAGAAAAAAGAACAAGGGCTCACTTCACTCACTACACCTAGGGTTTACACCTAGCCCCTCCCCCACTTCACGCTTAGGACACATCAACGGCAAGACTTCCAGACCTGTCACCCTGAGCTTTGCATTGCACCTCCAACAACACATGCACTGGGTCCTCAAGTGTGGGACATTACCAAGGGCTTACCCAAGGTTAGAACCATCTCTCAGTTCCACTACACATGCACTTACACCACACCGTGAGACAGACACACCCCTTAGGGAGTACACAACTTTCTCTTGCAGGCTATGATCATGACTCAGTGAATGGCTACCCAGCTAAAGAAGATCATTAATGACATCCGCTAATGACCAGGAATTTTTCCTTGAGTCGAAGAGGACACCACTACAACAGCTTTAGGAGCTTTTGCATACTCCGATGGTTGGATGGACCAACATGCTTGATGTAGCTGACCATCTGCCTATTGATGGCTACCATGATTGAACCAAATCAAGTAGAAGGAAAACTCAGTGTTGGACCCACCATTGGCATAGATTTTGGAACCTCATATTCTCCAAATGTATGTTCAAACCCCTAGACCTACGGATTGCTTATTGATTAAGTGCTTTCGGATTAGTACGGGATGCACGGCAACATGGTTCTCAAAAGTCGACTCGCAATGAACATGATTAGAGATGCCCATGCAACAACTTTATCAACCGTCGCAGAAGGGGAGCTACAACTGTGTGAGAAATACCGAGCATCTTCATGAAGTCTAAAGCATGCTGGAATCTCTCCTGGTCATCGTTAATCAAACTCCATCACCTCTCATTCACAACAGCACCTTTTGATTGTGGTCATCTACCCACCAGTTCCACTTAGCAACAACCCCACTACTCCCCACCACAGCGCCATGGGACTGGCACTTAGCTAGGAGGGGGGTAATGTTTACTGCAGTATAGAGGAGCAATGGCGGAGAGGAGTGGGAAAATGGAAAAAGGAGATAACCAAAAGGGCACAGGAAAAAGGAAGGAAAAGGTGCCCCAAATGGAAGTCAGACCCTGAAAATTTTGAATGACGACCTCTTTAGAAGGTGTCAATGTCTCCTCGAGAAAAGAAAAGAGTAAAAGTGCACCATTAATTGTGAAAGCACTCCCGAATCCTTGTAAAAGAGTGCCAGGCTCACTCTTATGCAAATTGTATGCACTAGTTGGGAATGGGATAAGTTAGAACGGTGGGAAATAGGAAAAGAGGGCCTAGGCTAATGGCCGGCCATGTAAAAAGTGGGGATGACCGCCCAAAAAGTAGGGCATGTATATAAAGTTCAAAAGTGAATGAGAAGATCATTCTTGTGTGTGGCCAAAGCTTCTTCTTCTTCTTCTCTTGTTTCTTGCCTTCTTGCTTATGCTTGAGTGAGGGATTGAGGGAGTGTGAGGGAGTGAGTGTGTGAGAGTGAGGGATCATGGAGAAGAAGCTCCCCATCTTCTCTCTTCAGCTTCTCTTCTTTTCTTATCTTCTTTTTTCTCGCGTAGCTATGGAGGATGGAGCTTGATGGCAAGGGCTTGAGCTTGCTTGAGCTTGCCTCCACAAGGATCGTGGAGCTACCGGAGTGCAAGAGAGAGGAGGGAACTTGATCAAGCATCAAGGTAAGCTCACTACACCCGTAAGGTAGGCATTGCGCGTCGGCTATGTGAGAGGTAGCCATGGCCGCTCAACTTGAAACGCTTGATCAATAAGCAGTCCGTAGGTCTCGAGGTAAAGCTCCATAGCTACCCTTCAGCAATAGGTACAAAGGCAAGAAGGACCAGCTTTTCTGTGACTTCTGCAAAAGGACCGGACACACCGAGATTTTTTGTCATGCCAGAAAGAGGTCCCAAAATGCCTATCTAGTTGCCGTTAAAGAAGAAGAATAAAATGGAGCAAAAGAAGAAGAAGGAGAAGAAGACCACCAGGAGAAGGATAAACCTCATCAGTCCTTCTATTCAAATAGACTTCTTTAGCCTTGTATTGCCTAGCCCTAATGCTTCGGATATAAACTTATAAACTCCTCATGTAGCCTTGTACTACAGCTTGTGTACACTTTGTGAGGCCCCTACTACAACCTCTGGATGTCCATCATGTTTGTGGTACCACACTTAGCTTTTCTGCAACAGTCTCTAGAGTTTTTTCCATGTTTATGGTGTGCCCACACTTTGCAGGAGTTGCTCTCACTAAATCCTCTACACACTTTGTACTTCTGGTTGTGATTGAGGAGGGGTGTTGAGATATTTTCAATCACACCTACTTCAATCTCTTTGTAAGGAGCAATGAGTGCACATGATTAGAATCCCATATGCACAGTAGGAGAAGTGCTACCATTTAGTTTCATATAAAGAATTTTACTTGCACTCTTTTTCTATGTAGTGAAAGTACTCTTTTCTTTCCAGTAAAGTGTCCTCGTCACTGTCCACACACAAGATTGTGTTTATGAGTCCAAGTCTCAATCTTGGAATCTAATTCACTTGTGTGACAGTTTGACTTGCTAGTGTCAATGTCTTCGCGAGTTCATTCTTCCTATTTCAACCTCCATAGCTTCTGTCATAGCCATGTCCTAGATCAGAGTTTTTAACAAGGGGGCCACTAGCCCTCTTAAGACCCCTAGCTAGGGAAGCCCCTAGTCCCCAAAACAGGGATTCCCAATAACTCCCACACCTTGCAAATTGATGCATTGTACTCTATTTAATGCAAAGGCTATATCCACAAGGTCACCTTTTTGCCATCTGGTCACATAGACCTCATCTAACATACAAGTCAGGACCCAACCAATGTGTTGACTTACACATGGCTTCTTCTCATAATGGGGACCTTACAACTTAGAGCACCATTGGTTCATTGGTGGCACCTTATGAGGGTTGGACATTGATCATATCTAACAAAAATTTCCCTTGCATACTTTATATCAATCTCTTCTTACATGTATTCTATTCTAAAATTGTCACCCTCATCTATCTCTATGAGTTGCACAATTGAAGCTCTAGAATTATACGTGCATATGTGTCTATTTGTCTGTGTGCTTGTATGTATGTGTTTATGTGTGTTGCCTCTCTTATCCCTTCAATTGAGTAGTTGAAGCCCCTCTTTTCTTTAGTCTCATGGCATTTGAACACGGGGGGGATCACCCATAAATATGTAAGCGTAGCACGGAGATTCAAAAGAATGCTATTTTACATATTTTTTATATATAGACGGGTGTGAAATAAAGGATTCATTTACAAATTGAATAGAAAATGGTTGTACTTTATTTTGGAAAAAATCACAAATAAGAGTATTTTTAAATAGACCTTGAATGCACATGATATAGAGGGTTTACATATAGTGAAACCCCCCAAGCATTTGAATAAGACATGCTTTATGGTTTATCAAAACCTTGATGTTTTTTCATGAAAGGAATAAAATCAAGTAACATTTGAAGCATCCAAGGTAAAAAAGCACTCCCTATACCAAGTTCATTTTCAATCAAGAAAAACTCAAAAGTGTACTTGCTATAAGCCTTATGTGAGACATTGAGTTGCCCAATGCTGGTAATGCATTGTGATTAAATTTGAGAAATACAAGTTTTCTTGTATGAAAATATATTATCATAAACTATTCCTTGCAACTTGAATTTTGATGTGCCTTTTCTTTCGGAGTTACTTTCTTGTAATTTTACATAGTCTTTCTACAACCTATATTCCCATTTTAGATTGTGTTTAGCTTCTATCAATCCATTTCTAGAATTCTCTCACCACAAAATATACTTAATTTCATTATTGTATAGCTTCTTACACTATATATTGTGCTTGAGCTCAACTACTTTCATATGGTTCAGGGACATTGTGATATACTTCTTTTGTAACTTGGACAAAGTTGAAGAGTATTTTATATTCTCTCTCCCCCTCAAATTGTCTGGTGTTATACATGTCTTGGATAGATTCACTAGCTCCTGCATAGTAAGGGATGGAGAGTTTTCTGTAAATGATTAAACACTCTCTTTCTTGCCTTCCTTTTTGACTTGTAATATTGCAAGATTTACATTTCACTTCAATAAAAACTAATTCAAGGATCTTTTTGAGTCCCTTCCAATCTAAGAGTGGGGACTTAACAAAGGGGACAAAGAGAAAGGAGACAAAGAGAGACAATCATGCGCTACTATATTGTTGGATAGGTGCCTCTGCTCTCTCTCTCTCTCTCTCTCTCTCTCTCTCTCTCTCTCTCTCTCTTTTCCCAAGGGGATTTGAGGCCCTACCATAACTCCCCATGGTGTGTTTAGTTGTAACGTGCCCGCTCCTCAAATTGCGGGACACGTCTTAGCAGTCCATCGAGAGATATATATAGAAGACGCCACTCGGAACTCCCAAGGAATGACACGGGGTTTGCCAACTAGGGTCTCTTGAGTCTGCCTCACAACGGAACTTATCCGGCCGTTCCCACTAGGATCAACCTGAAGTCCGGGTTCCTTGTAGTCCGGTCTTCCTAACAGCCTTCTAGCGTCAATTTACAACTGCTCCACTTTGCGTAGATACAACTAGACCAAAGCAGACTCATACCGCACTTGGTTCAAAGAGAATGGGAAACGAGAGGGATGCATTGCTCGACCTCTCTGCTCGTAGGGCTAGTCCCATTCCGGTCCCCTAAAATGGTATGAATTAGGTTTTAACTTACAAGTTCTAAGGTCCTTGTCTATCTAACATTCACATCAAATAAATTCCATTGAGAAAAGCTCTCGGCTAACCGAGACCACCCTGCCGTAGGATGGACTCGACGGTCACATCCACCATGCTTCCCTCAGGGGTTGTATTAGTTATCTAGTTACCTACCACAATATGTTTGACACATAAAAGCAGCTTCCTTAATTAACCCGTTAATCACAGGTTCCTTTACGTAATTTAGGGCACAGACACTAAGACAAGATAAAACAAGATCAAGCACTTCCTTAACTTATCTTGAGATTAATGTTTGTCTCCTGCCCATACAGGAGAATTAAGTGTTCCTTTCTGCCACATAAATAATCATTCCGTATCTTGGAAATAAAAACCCGAAGGTTTATCCTACCAAGATTTTTCCTTGTAACTAGTATCCAGAGCCTCATGATCCCATCCTGAGTCACGTAGAACACTTGTGTAGGGTCCGAAGGCATTGGGATTTATGGCGAGAGCCCCCCTAGCACCCAAGCATCCTCCTATGCCAAGTAATTTCCATGGAGAGACCTCTCGCGGCGGGTTCGGTCCACATTCCCAACATGGATTCATAAACCCCCTTGGTTAGGGTTTGGCAGTTTGCGAGGGGTAGCTAGCACCATCCTTCCTTAATTATCCCTTTAGGAAATCATTCACAACTGAAGCAACCAGCCTAATAACATTTACTAGGGAAAACATCCCTTTTGTTCCCATGGCAATTTATCCTTACAGTTCCCGCCATGAAAATATAATCACTTGGATATTCATCCAAAATCACAACCAGTCCTTAAGTATCCTTTCGGAAACAATCAAGCTGAAACAACCAGCCTAACATCCTTTAACTAAGAAATCATCCTTTCCAAATCCAGTAAGTAACCTCTCTGCTAACTAGCATATTTTCCATCTTAATCAAGGCCAACCCTCATTAGAAACATCAATGAACACAATATTAGTGAGTTTGGGAATCTCCCAATTCTCATTTTTTGAATACTAAAAAGGTGGCACCTAGATAATATGCCCATATGTTTCTCAAAACCATATGATGTGACCTATAATTGGAAAGCGCTTGAAAAATTGATTCTATTGAGCTATAGAGTGCTTGATTTGGAGTTATAGTGTTCAAGTTATGACAAATCAAAACATTTAACCACGTGTCCCAAACTTATGGAAAATTCCCATATTCCCCAATATGGTGTTAATGGTAAACCATTTCAACAAGTCCCTTAAGCCACCATTGCTTTGGAACTTAGCTTATCCCTACTTAAATCATTTTCAGTCTTGATGTATTGCCTCCCTAGGGTTTACTCTCCCCCTTTGGATCTAGGGTTGCTCAAGGAACAATTTTAATGGTTATCTTCTAGATCTTTTTAATTATCTATGTGATTTCACCTTGACCTTTATTAATCATGGCTACCTATTTAGGGTAGAAGATCAACCCATCTTAAGCCCTTTAATGGTGAATACATGCAATTCTACCTCTATTTAAGAATTCAAGATGCGTGAGAAGAATCTAAATCTTGGTACAACCTAGATATGAGCTATAGTTGCCAGAGGATTGGTGGTATTCATGACTCCGCTTGCATTGGATATGTTTCTAGCTCTGTTTGCAAATTCCGCACTTGTGCTCCTTGTATCTCATCTCTTGGGTGCCATCCTTGTGCGTTATTGGTCTTGCAACCCTTGAGATAAATGGACCGCTCTTGCCTTGGTAGAAGGAAGTGGTATGATGGTTCACAAGGAATCTAAGGCCAATCAATGTGACTTCAAACATGCATAACTCTTCTTCTTCTTTTACCCTCTCCCCAATTTGTTTTTCTTCTATCTCACCCTCTCCATCTCATAGTCTTCTCTCCCTCTTTCTTTCTCTCTCACTCTTGTTTCACTTCTTCTTCTCCTTCTCTCTCTCCCTCTTCTTCTTCTTTTTCTCCTCTCTCTCCCACTTCTTCTCCTTCTCTCTCTCCCTCTTCTTCTTCTTCTTCTTCTTCTTCCTCTTCTTCTTCTTCTTCTTCTTCTTCTTCTTCTCTCTCTGAGAACGGAGTTTTGAGTGCGGGATGTGCCTAAAATTTGCCCAAAAATCTGAAATTTAGGGGAACAATATTTAACATTGAAGGCGGCGGCTCCAGCTAGGACGATTTTAAGCACCAAGTGAAAGACGACTTTTAAAAGGCGCCCGAGTGACACTTGTGGATTTTTTATAATTTTTTAGACTGTTGTGCGGGTTGTCAGGAGTTTCCAGTCAATGTGGGATGTCAAGACGAACACGCAAAAATTTAGAGCACTCGAATCGGATGCCGGATGAGGAAGTGGCCAAGAATCGGTCAAGATATGAAAGGATGGACATTTGAGAGGCCAAAAGGGGTGCCTTTTGGAGCCTTTGAAACCCCCCCCCCCGCCCCCTTCAAAATTTTAAGCATACAAGATGAAAACAATGTGGAAGACCATGGCGTGCAGGCAGCGGCCGTTTTTTTCGCCTCCTCTCTCCACATCATGACTTTTTGGCTGTGAAGAAGCTATGGAATGGACAATGGGGGGTAACTCCTCCCTGTGGGCTGAGCATATCGCCATCCTTCGCCCATGCAATGGTGGCCTGAATGAAGAGATGGAAATCTAGTCTTTCTCTCTCCTCCCTCTCTCTCCCCTAAGGGGCTGTTCTTGTGTGCAAGAGGAAAATGAACAATAGTGAAGGAAAGCTTGTCCGCCGGTTGGGACCGGATTGCTTCCAGATCGATGAAGACATGAAGATTGTTGATTGTGAAGATGTTGGACATTGAATGTGGGCTGACCCACAGTCCCGCACCAAAACTGAGATCCCAAGACACGAAGCCTAAGCGGTAATTCAATTTTTATGAAGAAAAAATGAGTTTTTATGCTATTTGATTGATGAAACATTGTTCCCATGGGCTGATTATGCATTATGATGTTGTTTTCTATGAGTTTCAACAGTTTATCAACTGAAAACCAAAAAATCATAAGTGATATAGCTGAAATTAATGTTGTAAAACCTGAAAAACACACGTTTAAGGGAAAAAATGGGGTTTTTTGCAAAATAAATGGGAAATATGAGACATAATACCTACAAAACCTAAAATTTTACTATCAAGGAACCTAAAGGCCATAGCTCACAATCAATCTTAATTTTTAGTCATCTTTCATTGAAGAAAATAGAGGAAAAACACCAAAAAAGGTGAAAAATGGGTTTTAAATAGGAGAAAAATAGGAAATGGTAAAATGAAATTTTTAGAAAATTACATGTGTGTTTGTGTGCAGCATATAATGAAGGTTTCAGTGGTACATCTGCCGGGAGCCACTTATAAGTGGTGGTTTTCGGATCTAGGGTTTCTAGGGACCAAAAGAAATTTGGTTTATGTCCTCTAACAAGGACCGTCAAGAGGAAATCCAGAAAGCCGAACGTGCTGAGAGGGCTAGGCGACGATATAGAAGAGTTTCGAAGAAAAGTTGCAACCACAGAGGACCTTGACTAATTTCAGGATAGAAGATCAATCAAGTGAATAAATACAAATCAGCAACAGCAACTCCAGCTTAATGTGCATTGAGCAAAAGAATATTTTTAACAATCATTCCCCAGCAATACTAAGTTTCAATTCCAAGCTTGATATGACTGCAATTGTCTCCTATGATGATGATCAATTGGGAAGATACAACTCTTAGAAACCACCTGTTCTGACAGGCACTGAAAGTGGCTTTGTTGGGTAAAACTCCCTCTTGCAAGTTCTCACTTGGTGATGCAGACAGAAAGGATGCATACAAGAGTATCTCTACCAGGTGGAAAATTGCCTCCTCTGTATAGGAAGCCACTGAATGCATCTTATTCCTTTCATGTATTTCCTGACCCTCCTAGACCAAATCCTTCTGACAAAAATCATAGTAGAATACTGTATGCAGTGATCAGCACAGAATTGTCTGACAAGCCAAGGGGTGGCATATTTCTTGCAGCACCCTTATTATTAGCCACAAGGACTCTCAAGAATAACATAAACACAGATCCTGATGTGTGCACTCTCTCAGATACAGACAGACCCACATCTTTATCTGTTGAAAAAGGGACAAATTCAAGCAGATGCTATCAGAGCTCCCACTGCAACTCTTCAACCTACTTGAAGTTTGGCATAACTCCTACGTGGTATAGTAACACCATCATATCCAATAACTCATCTTCCTTACTGGAATCAGATGTAACCAATTTGGAGCTCTTTTTCTTTATTGAATGGAAAGACTAGCCACTAGATATAGATTCAACCCCACCACTAGAACTTGTCCAGATCAACAATACGGTTTCTGTTTACCCAGATGTGTAATTCTGTTTACCCAAATGTGTAATTCTGTTTACCCAGATGTGTAATTCTCCTCTCTCTTCCTGTCATAAGTCTTCCAAAATTTATAACCCATAAAATAATCTGAAGGATACACAAGAAATCTAGTCATTGCTTCTTGTACTTGGCTATTCATATTGACAACAGAAACCTTGACAGTGAGAGACAATGTACAAGGATCATCTTCCAATCCTCCAAACTCAATTTTCACTTCATGTGTTCCATCCAGCCTATTACACCTACGATTTGAGAGGAGACAGAATTACCAACTCTGCTCTCTCCCAAAGAAACCGTCGAGGATACTCTGATTATGTCTCTCCTCTATAACACAAAAACTGAGAAAGTCCAAGAGTACATTCCTCCCAGTTTTGGCATGAAGCCGCAAAGCTTATCCTTCATAACCTCATACACCAGTAGTCCCATTTGCCTCCCTCTACATGACCTCGCTCGCATAGGAGTAATTCAATGTCAAGCAGTCTGGTTATGTGCCTGCGATCATCTACTTCATCGTTTGAATTGCCATACTGTATGACAAACTCTCCAGTTTTACTACAACTGCGCCTATGAGCTATTGTAGAAGAGTGCGAAGCCCATTCTCCAAGAGCTAGTTTTCATCCTTGACGATAATCGTTTGCTTATGATCATTCTGTTCTTCTTCTCGGAATTCAAAGTATTGTTCTTCCATGGAAACAAAAAAAAACAACCGTGGAATTACGAATTCTGCTTTCCCCCCCAGAAAACTAATTCGAAGATCTCTTCATTGCCCACTGAGGCAACCTAGCGAGATTTTGATTTGATTATGCTCCTGTAGAAGCTCCAATCTCTCAGGGATGTGCGAAATTGATCTATGCAGTGGCTATTATCAGAAAAATTTAGTCCGATGCTCTTTTCTTGTAATGAGTCAGGGACCTGCAGGGTGGAATCATCATTGTCATCTGAGCTTTTTGCATCTGGGGTATTTACTGGATCAATATGATTACTGGTACACCCCTCGATTCAAAAGAGTGGGAAGGAAGTAGTTTTGATTGCCACAAGGCGCATAATGAGGCCTCCTAAAGAAGGAGTCTCCCTTGACTCATCCTCGTAACCAAACATTAACCAGCACATGAAGCCATTCTCTAGGATTTTTTTCTTACTCCCCTGAGATTGTTCGGCCCCGAACTTTCTCCCTGCTTTTTCCTTTTGCCCCTCTGATTAGTATGTACCATCCTGAATATGCTCCGCTCTCCCTATAAAGCCTCTCCGTCCCTCAACATGGCTAAATAATTCTCTTGATTGTGCATCTTCTCTGTCTCCGTCTGATTTACCTGGCATTTCATCACGGAGACTTTGCTTTTCATTCCCTGATAGATTATAATATCATCGCGCTTGTTCTCTGCATCTAAAGATATGTAGTTTGCTTTTGCTAATTTGAACACACTATGCAGTCCTTCTCAGACTGTGCCATTCCCCTCTTTTATCTCTCTCACTTTCTCTGCTTTTGTCCTCTTTTCCGACCCTTTCTCCCCCAAAAAGCCCATTTGAAAAATCTCCTTCCATAATAGGCTCTAGAAAAGTGGCCTTTAGAAAAGCATACAAGCCCTCATCTGTCAAGATTGTGGGAGAGAAGGAAGGAGACTCACTTGTAGCTTTCTTGCTTGCACAATGGGGGTATACACACAGAGGTGGAGGCTGAAAATAGTTTTCCTCTTCTTAGTTGTGTAAGCCAAAAGAACTCTCATACAAAGAAATACAAGAACCCTATATATGTGTCTCAAACCAAACTCAACTAACTAAGGTGGTATACTAACTAAGCCACGAACTAGAGTAGATAAGGATAGCTATCATGTAGCTATTATTCATGGGCGGTGTACCAACCGCATCTGCAACTAACACGTCGGTGACATAAATGCACAATGGTCACCCTGGCATATCACGAGTGGAGCTCGATATCTCAACACTCCCCCTCGAGCTCAATCCCAATTCTTGCACACCAAGCAGGTCTCTGAACTTGCGCAGCTTCTCTATGCCCAATGCCTTCGTAAATATGTCAGCTACCTGATCCTCTGTGCTGACATAAACTAGATCAATAATACCTAGTAAAACCCTTTCCTGCACATAGTGATAATGCACCTCAATGTGCTTTGTTCTAGCATGATAGACTGGGTTATTTGCCAAGTGTATACTACTCATGTTGTCATAATAAATGACAACTGGCCCATCTGTAGGCTGATGCATATCATAAAGTAGCTTATGCAACCAAGCTACCTCACATGCAGCCATTGCTGCACCCCTGTACTCAGCCTCTGTGCTCGACAAGGCAACTGTAGGCTATTTCTTGCTGCTCCAAGTGACTGCAGCACTCCCAAAAGAGAACACATATCCACTAGTAGAACGTCTATCAGAAATGCTACTAGCCCAATCAGCATCAGTGTATCCATGCAACTGTATCTGAACCCCAGTCTCATAAAATAGTCCATACTGCAATGTGGACTTCACATACCTGAGTATGCGTCTAGCCGCATCCAAATGCAGTTTCCTTGGAGCCTGCATAAACTGACTTACCAATCCAACAGCATAGCTCAAATTTGGCCTGGTAATAGTCATATAAATCAGGCTTCCTACTATGCGTCTGTACATAGTAGGGTCTTCTAGAAGCTCACCTGCATCTGCGCTCAGCTTCACATTCTGCTCCAAAGGAACTGAAATAGGCTTACAGCCTGTCATCCCATATTTGGACAGCATGTCCAATCCATACTGCCTCTGCAAGAGCTGTATCCCACTTGGTGATCTAATCACCTCAATGCCCAAGAAATAATGTAGCTCTCCCAAATCCTTCATCTCAAACTTCTGCTTCAATAGCATTTTCACATGAAGGATATCTTCATCACTGTCACCTATCATAATCAAATCATCAACATAAATGACAAGTAGCATAATACCTTTCTCTGTTTTTGTCACATAAAGTGAGAAATCTGCCTTGGAAATCTGAAAGTCAATAGTGACAAGATACTGTCCTATCTTGTCAGACCATGCTCTAGGTGCTTGCTTTGAGCCATACAAGGCTTTGTTCAACCTGCAAACAAACTCAGGATGAACAGCATGCACATAACCTGGTGGCTGCTCCATATAGACCTCTTCTTGCAAATCACCATGCAAGAAGGCATTCTTTACATCCATCTGATGTAAAGACCATCCCTTTGATGCAGCCATAGCAATGACTGCTCTTACGGTTGCCATCCTTGCAACCCGACTGAATGTTTCTTCATAGTCAATGCCATATGTTTGTGCATACCCCTTGACTACTAATCTTGCCTTGTATCTGTTCACAGAACCATCTGCATTGTGCTTCACCTTATAAACCCACTTACAGCCAATTGCATTCTTACCTTTAGGCAAAGGTACCGATTCCCATGTAGCATTTGCTTCCAAGGCATCCATTTCTTCATCCATGGCTTTCTCCCATTTTTCTTTTCCCATGGCTTGCTCAAAAGAAGTGGGTTCTGGTTCCTGTATCACTTTGACCATATAGGCATAGTGAATGGCTGTAAATCCATCATATTTCAGCCTATCCACAGGATACCTAGCTCTCATAGACCTGCGCAAAATAGGTTCACTCCCAGGTGCTCTCAAAACATCCCTGGTCTTCCTTACTCCAGGTGTAACAATAAAAGGAATACCCAACTCATCATCAATGCTCTGTTTTGAGCCATTGGATTCACCATCCACATAAGAGTGACCTGCATTCACATCAAACATGGGCTGATCAACCTTCTCTTTTCCTTTTCGTGATACCTACAT
The DNA here is from genome assembly GCF_053477565.2 of Lygodium microphyllum. NCBI lineage: Eukaryota > Viridiplantae > Streptophyta > Polypodiopsida > Schizaeales > Lygodiaceae > Lygodium > Lygodium microphyllum. Next base: position 12,689,340 of record NC_141143.1, read on the forward strand.
ACCACTATCTGCATTGCTTTGAGAAGATTCTCCTAATCTCAATCTACCTGTCCATGGTGAAGAATGTGAGCCACTGCTAGAGGACGCTCTAGGTCCACTAATATTTTGTGACTGCTGCTGTGAATTCTGTGCAGCATTACCATTTTGTGCATCTACATCATCAATCACATTTACTGGTTTATACCAGCTACTCATCTCATCAAAAACAACATCTCTGCTCACTGTAAACTTACGAGTAGAAGGGTTATAGCATCTATACCCTTTTTGCTGTGCAGAGAGTAACCAATAAAGATGCACTTCTCAGCTTTTGGATCCAACTTGGATCTCAACTCATCTGGCACATGTACATAGGCAATGCAACCAAAAAATTTTAAATGAGAAATATTTGGTTTCCTACCAGTATACCTCTCCTTTGGAGTCATCCCATGTATTGCTACAGTGGGAGTCCTGTTCATTATGTAGACTGCTGTAGCAACTGCCTCAGCCCAATAAAAATCTGGCAGGTCTTTTTCATTGAGCATGGCACGAGATACCTCTCCAATATGCCTATTTTTCCTTTCTGCAATTCCATTTTGTTGTGGGGTATGACTGCATGAATATTGTTGCTTTATGCCATGCTCCTGCAAGAACCTTGCAAACTCATTTGAGAGATACTCTCCCCCTCCATCTGACCTTAGGCATTTTATTTGCAGGCCTCTTTCTTTTTCAACCATAGCTTTAAGAGTTTTGAAATGCCCAAAAACTTCACTTTTCTTTTTCATAAAATACACCCTAACTTTTCTGCTATAGTCATCAATAAAAGTAACAAAATAATGACAGCCTCCAAGAGATGCAGCTTTAGTAGTCCACACATCAGAGTGGATTAATTCCAATGGCTTCTTACTCTCTTGAACATGTCTAGGAAATGGTTTCCTTGCCTGTTTTCCAAACTGACAGGCTTCGCATACCTTATGCATTTCTGCAACCTTGAATTTAGGCAATCCTGCAACAATGTTTTGGGCCTGCATTGATTTAAGTCGCTGTACATTAACATGACCAATGCGTTTATGCCAGATATCAATATCTGCAACTACACCGGTCCCATGTGCAAACATTGCTGCACTCAATTCAGACATGTCTGCATCCAACGTAAACATTCTGCCCTTCTTCTTTCCTTTTGCTATCAAGCGACCTTTATTTTTCATATCCTCAACAAAGTATCCATGAGGATTAAATCTGACCTGCAAGCCCTGCTCAACCATTTGACCAATAGAAACCAGATTCTTGGTGATATTCGGGACATGAAATACATCGGACAGGTATTTCTTTTTCCCATTCTGCATAGACAAAGGAATTTTTCCAATCTGCACAATAGGATGTGCAGTATCATCACCAGTCTCCACAAATCCTGGTTTTTCCATTTTCCTTGCATCCTCCATCCATTCTGCATGACCTGTCATGTGGTTTGATGCACCTGAGTCAACATACCACACATCGTTGCTTTCTTCTGCACTTGTCACAGAATTGTTCAAGTGCTGCACCATAAACAAATGCTCATTTCTGTCATCACCCTGTCTACTAGAAGATGCATAATTCCCTTGTTGCAATTTCCCATTGATGATGTCATTCTGCTTTTTATAGCAGTCTTTAGCCATATGACCCATTTTACCACAGTAGTAGCATTCAACATTGTTGTTTGCATTTTGGCCTCTTTGCCATCCACCACGACCTCTTTGGCTCCCCCTACCTCTAGAGTTACCACGTCCTCCTCCATAGGACTGGTTTTCTTGAGTTTGCTGCATATTTTGATTTCTACCACGGCCTCCAAATCGGCCTCCTCTACCTCTGCCTCTACCTCTTCTAGCATTTGAGTAGAAAACAATTTCTTTTGAAGTTCCTCCTGAAGAAGATGCACCACCATTTCTCTGCTCCTCAGAAATTAGAAGAGCAATCAACTCCTCAAAATCAGGAAATCTTTCACGGATGGAAATGGATGTTCCGAACTGTGCATAATCCTTTCCTAGACCATTCAAGGTCAAAGAAACTAAATCATCATCTTCCACTGGCGACCCAATGGAAGCAAGTGCATCTGCAATCTTCTTCACCTTCATGTGGTAGTCATTGATGCTCATATTTTCTCTTTGCATATTATGCAACTCTTGCTTGAGCTGCATTTTCCTGGCTTGAGTATTTGTGCTATACATTTTTGACAGAGTATCCCATGCCTCCTTTGGCGTACTTGCATCCTGAATATGCACAATCATAGAGTCTGAAATATTGATAGAAAGCCAGTACATAAATTTTCTGGCTCTCTCATGCCATGCTTTAAATGCCTGCATTTGCTGTTGATTGGGAACATCAGGAAGAACAGGTTCTTCATTTCCTGCAACAAATTCCCAACATCCTTTTCCCATAAGGAAATTCGTCATTCTAAACTTCCATGCTTGGAAGTTGTTCTTGTCAAACTTTTCAGTGAATCTGTGAGAGAGAATCAGATGCCATTACAGAAGTCTGCAAAAAATTCTGTCACTGCAAAAACCACAGCTTGAGCCTCACAAGGGCAAATCTGCAAAACTGGCGAAAGTGGTATTTGACCACACAGTCACTTCCTAGTGACGATTTTGCATCAACAGGCAACAGGGATGATTCTATAACTCCCAATGTCTCTGCGCACAAGCATACGATGCAATCGTTGTGGTAACTTTTCACCGACCTGTAGAACAGTGGTCGCATAGCATAAAACAGGGCCTTTTCCTGAGTGCATGCAGAAAACTTCCGCCTTCAAAACAGGCCCCGAAATGGCCTCAAATAAAAAAAACAGGGTCGCCAAGGGCTAAAGCCCTTACCCGCAGCATATACTGCCCTCTTGCTTCACCGCGAAGGGCGTCTCAACCTGAGACAATGCACTCTTGCAATTTCCGGCTGTGCTACCTGTAGAGATCTGCTCCCAAAATAGAAAATGAAAGCAACACTGCTCCTCTTACCAGAACACCGCGAGCTTGGCTTGCTTTCTTGAGCTCCTTACCATGAACAAGACTCTGATACCATGTCAAGATTGTGGGAGAGAAGGAAGGAGACTCACTTGTAGCTTTCTTGCTTGCACAATGGGGGAATACACACAGAGGTGGAGGCTGAAAACAATTTTCCTCTTCTTAGTTGTGTAAGCCAAAAGAACTCTCATACAAAGAAATACAAGAACCCTATATATGGGTCTCAAACCAAACTCAACTAACTAAGGTGGTATACTAACTGAGCCACGAACTAGAGTAGATAAGGATAGCTATCATGTAGCTATTATTCATGGGCGGTGTACCAACCGCATCTGCAACTAACACGTCGGTGACATAAATGCACAACGGTCACCCTGGCATATCACGAGTGGAGCTCGATATCTCAACATCATCTTCATATCATAGCTTACAATGGCTCTTTCATATCATATACTTTCGAATTGTCTCCAAACTTTGGAATTCTTTTCCTCGGATGCGCAGCAGTACAACATCCACCCCCTCTAATCTTGCACATCCTCCGGATGGGCCAACTACCCATGATCATTATCATCAAGATCCACAAACAGATCAATCTCTTCATTGTATATTTCCGGTATATCAACAAGATTATCTATCATATCATCTGTCTCTTCTATTGGAGTTTCTTCTCATTGCTCTTCTCTTGCAAATTCTTCCAATGCATAATCCTCATCATCTCTTTTCTTGAAAATCTTGATTCTTTTTCCTGCAATAGGCACTCTAAGCACTGTTCCATCTAATTCTATCAGCTCATATGTTGCATTGTCAAAGACATGTCTGACTATGTATGGCCCAAACCATCTTTTCACCATCTTCCGAAGTGCAGTATGCTGATTTTCAAGGCTGCTATCAAAGACTAATACCCAGTCTCCCTCTTCTATTGCTCTAGGCCACAAGCGATGCCTGCTATCAAACCTGTCATTATTTCTTAGTCTAGCAACCTTCAACCTGTCAGTAGCTAGCTGAATATCCTCTGGTCTTCTCTCCAACTGCCGAATCGAAAGAGCTAAGAGCTCCTCTCTCGTCAAATCCTCCTGCCAAGGTAAAACTGACCAAGTCAAAGCACAAGTCTCAGTTGGCATAACCGATTTCTGACCATACATATATCCTGTGGTAACACTGTGAGTCGTATGATCAGCCCACAAAGCAAATGGTAGAAGTCTCGGCCATTCTCCAATCCATCCTCTGCATGCTTTGGCTAATGCTTTCACTATCGGCAGATGCCCTCTTTCACTCTTCCCATTTTCCTCTGGATTTTATGCTGTGGTTAGAGCCAACTTGATTCCTAGTTGAGAGAAAAACTCCCTATCTTCATCTGCATCCAATTCACCACAATCCGCAGTGATCTTACCCACACAGCCATACTTGCAGAAAATTTCTTCCAATAAGAACTTACACACTGCACTAGTGGTCTTCATTCTCAAAGATCTGCCCTCAACATGATTGGTAAGATCCTCTCTAGCCAAAACAATATACCTCATCTGCCATAGACCCATAGGCATAGTAGCCAAGTCAACTACCCACTTATAATGAATGCATAGTGGATAGGTCGGATGAAGCTCATCTCGATGCACTCTTGCCATCAATGTCACCATGTACCCGTAGGGTGTTCGGGCTCCTAGAGCTAGTACATGCATCCATGGAGATCAAGCAAGCTGATATAGTGGTAAGTGTGGGATGCAAAGGGTCATTCCCAAGCATGCCATCTATGGGGCAGCCACCAGGGTCAAAAGGGAACCCGTCCGATGAGTCATAAAATTGATCAGTTTCAAGATCCTCTTCGTACTCAGCATTTTCAACAAGTGTCATTATGGGAGAGTTGTCATGTGAGTCCTCTTCCAACTTGTCACTATGTTCTAGCACATACATGCTATTAAACTTGACAATGGAGTTCTTAAAGGGGCATTTGGATGCATGATCAGTCATGTACTTATCTCCACATTTAAAGCACAAGCCCTTAGTCTTGTGATCCTTGAGAACCTCGGGAGGAATGAATTTTTGACCATTAGAACTAAAGCCATTCCGTGTCTTATTTTTAGCATACTTTGGGTCACTTTTGGAAGGGGGTGCTGTCCCAAAACTGCCATATTTCCTTTCAGCATTAAAAGTGGGGTAGTGGGGATTTTGGGGCTGCCATTCCCTGCATTGTTGCTGCGATAATTACCAGTATATGGGGGTTTCCTAGTAGGGTATCTTTGATGTCTTGCAATGGGCTGCATGCCCTCATTGCAACGGTATTTCCGACCATATCGTTCAACGAATTCTATGGCTGCAAACAAAGTGGCTAGCTTCTAAGCCATTACATCAGCTGAACGATTCACATCTAGCCCATAAATGTATTTATGAAATTTGGCCTCATCACATTGACGGCCTCAACATACATGGATAGGTTCATAAACTAGTTGGTATACTCCCTCACTGTGAGATTTCGCTGATCAAACTGATACCATTGCCTAGCTAAACGTTCTTTCTCTACCAGGAAGACAAAAACTTGTATCATATGCATCTTGAAATCTTCCCAATCATGAAACTGCTGATTTTCTCTTTGAATAAATCTCCACCATATGTGGGCAAAACCTTCCAGGTGAAGGGAGGCAAAAATAATCTTTGCCTCATCGGTGTTGAGATATCAAGCTCCATGTCACCGACTTGTTAGCTTGCAGATGTGGTTGGTACACCGCCCATGAATAATAGCTAGATGACATCTATCCTTATCTACTCTAGTTTGTGGCTCAGTTAGTATGCCACCTTAGTTAGTTGAGTTTGGTTTAAGACCCATATATAGGGTTCTTCTATTTCTTTATACTTGAGTTCTTTTGGCTTACACAACTAAGAAGAGGAAATTTTTTTTCAGCCTCCACCTTTGTGTGTATTCCCCCATTGTGTAAGTGAGAACGCTACAAATGAGACTCCTTCCTTCTCCCACAATCTTGACATGGTATCAGAGCTTGGTTCGTAGTAAGGAGCTCAAGAAAGCAAACCAAGTTCGTTGTATTCTGGTAAGAGGACCAGTGTTGCTTTCATTTTTCGAGTTTGGGAGCAAGTCTCTGCAGGTAGCACCGCCGAAAAGTGCAAGAGTGCATTGTCTCAGATTGAGACGCCTTTCACGGTGTAGCAAGAGGGCAGTATATGCTGCAGGGGCGGGCTTTAGCCCTTGGTTGCCCTATTTTTTTTATTTGAGGCCATTTCGAGGCTCATTTTGGAGGTGGAAGTTTTTCGCACACACTCAGGAAAAGGCCCTGTTTTTTGCTGTGCGACCACTATTCTACAGGTCGGTGAAAAGTTACCGTAGAAATTGCATCGTATGCCTGTGCGCAGAAACATTGGGAGTTACAAAATCATCCTTGTTGCCTGTTGATGCAAAATCGTCACTAGGAAGTGACTGTGTGGTCAAATACCACTTTCGTCAGTTTTGCAGATTTGCCCTTGTGAGGCTGAAGCTGTGTTTTTTGCAATGATAGAACTTTTTGCAGTGTTCTGTAATAGTGTCTGATTCTCTTTCACAAATTGTCACTGAAAAACTTGACAAGAACAACTTCCAAGCATGGAAGTTTAGAATGACGAATATTGGAAATTTGTTGCAGGAAATGAAGAAGAACCTGTTCTTCCTGATGTTCCCAATCAACAACAAATGCAGGCATTTAAAGGATGGCATGAGAGAGCCAGAAAAGTTATGTATTTGCTGTCTATTAGTATTTCAGACTCTCTGATTGTGCATATTCAAGATGCAAGTACGCCAAAGGAGGCATGGGATACTTTATCAAAAATGTATAGCACAAATATGCAAGCCAGGAAAATGCAACTCAAGCAAGAGTTGCACAATGTGCAAAGAGAAAGTATGAGCATCAATGACTACCACATGAAGGTGAAGAAGCTTGCAGATGCACTTGCTTCCATTAGGTCGCCAGTGGAAGATGATGATTTAGTTTATGTGACCTTGAATGTTCTAACAAAGGATTATGCACAGTTCTGAACATCCATTTCTATCCGTGAAAGATTTCCTGATTTTGAGGAGTTGATTTCTCTTCTAATTTCCGAGGAGCAAAGAAATGGTGGTGCATCTTCTTCAAGAGGAACTTCAAAAGAAGTTGTCTTCTACTCAAATGCTGAAAGATGTAGAGGCAAAAGTAGAGGAGGCGGATCTGGGGGCCGTGGTAGAAATCAAAATATGCAGCAAACTCAAGAAAACCATTCCTATGGAGGAGGACATGGTAACTCTAGAGGCAGAGGGAGTCAAAGAGGTCCTGGTGGATGGCAAAGAGGCCAAAATGCAAACAGCAATGTTGAATGCTAAAGACTGCTATAAAAAGCAGAATGACATCATGAATGAAAATTTACAACAAGGGAATTATGCATCTTTTAGTAGACAGGGTGATGATAGAAATGAGCATTTGTTTATGGTGCAGCACATGACCAATTCTATGATAAGTACAGAAGAAAGCAATGATGTGTGGTATGTTGACTCAGGTGCATCAAACCACATGACAGGGCATGCAGAATGGATGCAGGATGCAAGGAAAATTAAAAAATTAGGATTTGTGGAGACTGGTGATGATACTACACATCCTATTGTGTAGATTGGAAACTTTCCTTTGTCTATGCAGGATGGAAAAAAGAAATACCTGTCGGATGTATTTCATGTCCCGAATATCACCAAGAACCTGGTTTCCGTTGGTCAAATGGTTGAGCAAGGCTTGCAGGTCAAATTTAATTCTCATGGATGCTTTGTTGAGGATATGAAAAATAAAGGTCACTTGATAGCAAAAGGAAAGAAGAAGGGCAGAATGTTTACGTTGGATGTAGACATGCCTGCATTGAGTGCAGCAATGTTTGCACATGGGACCAGTGTAGTTGCAGATATTGATATCTGGCATAAACGCATTGGTCATATTAATGTACAGCGACTTAAATCAATGCAAGCCCAAAATATTATTGCAGGATTGCCTAAATTCAAGGTTGCAGAAATGCATAAGGTATGTGAAGCTTGTCAATTTGGAAAACAGGCAAGGAAACCATTTCCTAGACATGTTCAAGAGAGTAAGAAGCCATTGGAATTAATCCACTCTGATGTGTGGACTACTAAAACTGCATCTATTGAAGGCTATCATTATTTTGTTACTTTTATTGATGACTATAGCAGAAAAGTTTGGGTGTATTTTATGAAAAAGAAAAGTGAAGTGTTTGGGCATTTCAAAACTCTTAAAGCTATGGTTGAAAAAGAAACAAGCCTGCAAATAAAATGCCTAAGGTCAGATGGAGGGGGAGAGAACCTCTCAAATGAGTTTGCAAGTTCCTGCAGGAGCATGGCATAAAGCAGCAATATTCATGCAGTCATACCCCACAACAAAATGGAATTGCAGAAAGGAAAAACAAGCATATTGAAGAGGTATCTCGTGCCATGCTTAATGAAAAAGACTTGCCAGATTTTTAATGGGCTAAAGCAGTTGCTACAGCAGTCTACATAATGAACATGACTCCCACTGTAGCAATACATGGGATGACTCTAGAGGAGAGGTATACTGGTAGGAAACCATATATTTCTCATTTGAAAATTTTTGGTTGCATTGCCTATGTTCATGTGCTAGATGAGTTGAGATCCAAGTTGGATCCAAAAGCTGAGAAATGCATCTTTATTGGTTACTCTTTGCAGCAGAAAGGGTATAGATGCTATAACCCTTCTACTCGTAAGTTTACAGTGAGCAGAGATGTTTTTTTAATGAGATGAGTAGCTGGTATAAACCAGTAAATGTGATTGATGATGTAGATGCACAAAATGGTAATGCTGCACAGAATTCACAGCAGCAGTCACAAAATATTAGTGGACCTGGAGTGTCCTCTAGCAATGGTTTACATTCTTCACCATGGACAAGCAGATTCAGATCAGGAGAATCTGCTCAAAACAATGCAGATAGTGGTATGCAGGTTTCACAAAAAGGAAAAGAGAAGGTAGATCAGCCCATGTTTGATGTGAATATAGGTCACTCTTATGTGGATGGTGAATCCAGTGGCTCAGAACAGAGCATTGATGATGAGTTGGGTATTCCTTCTATTGTTACACCTGGAGTAAGGAAGACCAGGGATGTTTTGAGAGCACTTGGGAGTGAACCTACTTTGTGCAGGTCTACCAGAGCTAGATATCCTGTGGATAGGCTGAAATATTATGGATTTACAGCCATTCACTATGCCTATATGGTCAAAGTGATACAGGAACCAGAACCCACTTCTTTTGAGCAAGCCATGGGAAAATGAAAATGGGAGAAAGCAATGGATGAAGAAATGGATGCCTTGGAAGCAAATGCTACATGGGAATTGGTACCTTTGCCTAAAGATAAGAATGCAATTGGTTGTAAGTGGGTTTATAAGGTGAAGCACAATGTAGATGGTTCTGTGAACAGATACAAGGCAAGATTAGTAGTCAAGGGGTATGCACAAACATATGGCATTGATTATGAAGAAACATTCAGTCCGGTTGCATGGATGGCAACCGTAAGAGCAGTCATTACTATGGCTACATCAAAGGGATGGTCTTTACATCAGATGGATGTAAAGAATGCCTTCTTGCATGGTGGTTTGCAAGAAGAGGTCTATATGGAGCAGCCACTAGGTTATGTGCATGCTATTCATCCTGAGTTTGTTTGCAAGTTGAAGAAAGCCTTGTATGGCTTGAAGCAAGGACCTAGAGCATGGTCTAACAAGATAGGACAGCATCTTGTCACTATTGGCTTTCAGATTTCCTAGGCAGATTTCTCACTTTATGTGAGAAAAATAGAGAAAGATATTATACTACTTGTCATTTATGTTGATGATTTGATTATGACAGGTGATAGTGATGAAGATATCCTTCATGTGAAAATGCTATTGAAGCAGAAGTTTGAGATGAAGGATTTGGGAGAGCTGCGTTATTTATTGGGCATTGAGGTGATTAGATCACCAAGTGGGATATGGCTCTTGCAAAGGCAGTCTGGATTGGTCATGCTGTCCAAATATGGGATGACAGGCTATAAGCCTATTTCAGTTCCTTTGGAGCAAAATGTGAAGCTGAGCGCAGATGCAGGTGAGCTTCTAGAACACCCTACTATGTACAGACGCATAGTAGGAAGTTTGATTTATACGACTATTACCAGGCTAGATTTGAGTTATGCTGTTGGATTGGTAAATCAGTTTATGCAGGCTCCAAGGAAACCACATTTGGATGCGGCTAGACGCATACTCAGGTATGTGAAGTCCACATTGCAGTATAGACTATTTTATGAGAATGAGATTCGGATACAGTTGCATGGATACACTGATGCTGATTGGGCTGGTAGTATTTCTGATAGACGATCTACCAGTGGATATGTGTTCTCTTTTGGGAGTGCTGCAGTCACTTGGAGCAGCAAGAAATAGCCTACAGTTGCCTTTCGAGCACAGAGGCTGAGTACAAGGGTGCAGCAATGGCTACATGTGAGGTAGCTTGGTTGCATAAGCTACTTTATGATATGCATCAACCTACAGATGGGTCAGTTGTCATTTATTGTGACAACATGAGTAGTATACACTTGGTAAATAACCCAGTCTATCATGCTAGAACAAAGCACATTGAGGTGCATTATCACTATGTGCGGGAAAGGGTTTTACTAGGTCTTATTGATCTAGTTTATGTCAGCACAGAGGATCGGGTAGCTGACATATTCACGAAGGCATTGGGCATAGAGAAGCTGCACAAGTTCAGAGACCTGCTTGGTGTGTAAGAATTGGGATTGATCTCGAGGGGGAGTGTTGAGATATCGAGCTCCACTCATGATATGCCAGGGTGACCGTTGTACATTTATGTCACCGACTTGTTAGCTGTAGATGCGGTTGGTACACCACCCATGAATAATAGCTAGATGACAGCTATCCTTATCTACTCTAGTTCGTGGCTCAGTTAGTATGCCACCTTAGTTATTGAGTTTGGTTTGAGACCCATATATAGGGTTCCTCTATTTCTCTGTACTTGAGTTCTTTTGGCTTACACAACTAAGAAGAGGAAAATTGTTTTCAGCCTCTACCTTTGTGTGTATTCCCCCATTGTGTAAGTGAAAAAGCTACAAGTGAGACTCCTTCCTTCTCTTCCACAATCTTGACAATCGGTACAGGGATAAATGAGAAAATAGGCTTCCAATTTAGAGGTCCATTCCTCTAATTCAGCAGAAGATGAGGACTGCCCATTAAACTTAGCAAACACAATCTTGTCACGCAACTCTTTTGGGCCTTGTTGTCCATGTATGCCATGTGCTACATGTTGCCCATGTATGTTGTGCTGCCCATGCATGCCTTGCTCTCCAAACCTTGGCTGTCCAAAATTTCCATGTGGGCCATGCTGCCCATTCATTACACGAGGACAAAATTGCACATTAGGATCTTGCTGTCCAAAATGACCATGTTTCCCATGCATTAAATACGAACTGGGCTGAGCATTAGGGCCTTGCTGCCTAAAACTGCCATGTGCATGCTGCCCATGTACACCTTGCATTACATGCTGCCCAAAATTTGCATTAGGCCCTTGCTGGCCATTCCCATGAGTGTGCATATAGGTTTCATTACGGGGGAGTTGTGGTCCAAGGATGGGCTTGAAGGGTTGGTAATGGGGAAGGGAAGGATGGGTTCATCATGTCCAGTGGAGGGCTCACTCGTCTCATAAGTGCTATGGGGAACGCCATGGGTGCCACCAAAACCTTATGGGCTATGCCCAGTCTCCAAGGGAGGAGGGCGGTTGGCCTCACGGGGAGGGACATGCTCCTTGGGCCGATCCGAGGAGGGTGCAATGGTGGGGATGAGGGCGCCCACGCTCTTGATGAGTAAGTCCATCTTGGCCATCATCTTGGAATGACGATGATCTTGGCGGGTTTTCGGGTTTCCATCTCCCTATGGCATTGTTCCAAATCTCAATGTCGTTCGGTATGACGAGTCTCATGTTGACATAGAGTATGGTTAAGCATAGAGAAGCGGTCCATCTTGGGGGCACTCTCTTCAAACCTGTCTTCACGATTCTCTTGGGCTGAGCTAGGATCATTCATTGAGGCATGGGAGTCCCTTATTTCATAGTGGAAGTCCTCTTGGGCCTTGGCTTTACCCTTGTGGCCTGCCATCCCAAGTGCAGTCCACCAAACCCCTTGTTATAGAAATGGCAATATCTTGAGTTAGGAAGCTCCGATTGCCAAAATTTTTTATTCAAATTAAAGCTCTCAATCCCCTCTACGAGCCTATGTAAAAAGACTTTTGTGGGCTAAGTGTGTAGGACTGTTGAGTGTCCCACATTACCTCTCTAAGCACAAAATTGGGCGTATCTCCCAAATCATAGGGCGAAATGGGGAGATTTTTGGTACAGATCGAAGGGGGGGTTCCCTCTTAGAATCAAGCCACACTCAGTCACACAAGAAGGCTTTTCTCTTATTAACTTTTGCGGGCTAACTGTGTGGGACTGGCTTTCTGCAATACCCTGCAAGGACTCCTTCAATGAGCATACATTATCCCAATGCTGAGGTGCTTAATTCAAGACATCCAAGGCCTCAATGGTGGTTCTCAATGCCACATAGAGCCATACATCATTTGCATCCATAGTTCTCTTACTGAGACCATTTTCATGACTGCATACCCTGCCCATCCTGCATGCATCCACCATACATTCCCAAGTGATACATGTCATTACCAATACATGTACAAGGTTGTGGATGTAAATGATCAAGGCTCGGGCCATTCATTCAACTGTACCTGCACTTGCAAGAACTTCTAGCCTCTGGATCACCAAGAAGTGGGCAAAGTTCCCCCCGAGCCGAGTTGTGCACCCCTTCAGGGTCTTTGATGGCAAGGGGGGGTCACCCTTCTTTTGTCTTGCCACCTCGCCTGGCATCAGGCTTTTCGTCACCCAAAATATACATGGCAGACATTTATTATTAAGCAACCTACATGATATGCATTTACAAATTGAGGATTGGGCCTTTCATGATATGCAGGATCAATAAGGAAAATGGGATGGGAAAAGGGGTTACCTCTACAAATCAGTGACTCACTGATTGCATGACTTACCCTTCTTACAAATTTCTTTTCTTATCTACTGTCGGAATCAAAATAAGATTACGATTAAGGATTAGAGTAAAATCTTGATCAATGGGGAAAGAAATTTAAAGAGTATTCAGCGCCATGCATGCATTTCAAGGGTGTGGAATGGGGATGGGAATCCAATTCGCACTCTCAAACTCCAAGAAGGCATACAATTCTTCCATATCTCTCATCAAGTGGCTGAGCTCAACAATTGGATGTAAAAGAGAGAGCAAGAACCGATTGACATACCTTATTCAAGCTTGGGGAAGAGTTAATTGCTGCCCTTTCCAAGAAATTCGTGGTTGTCCTTCTTCTTGCAGCCCGTGGTTGTATGGGGGCCTTCAATGTCATATATCCTCACTTGTTGAAGCTTGTGGCTCCCGAGGTAAGAAAATTGAAGGGGCTTCAGTGTGCCATGAGCTTGGTTGAAGGCTTCATGGCTGCCATGGCTACTACCCACAGTAGCGTTTGAGATATGTCAAGAATTGGTGGGGGATCTCAATACCCGTGCTCAAGCTTGCCTAGAAGTATGCCAAGAGCTAGAGGATGAAGTAGGGAGGGCTAGAGCTTAGCTGGAGCAAGAGAAAGTGAGTAGGCCACTCAGCGCAAAATGTGCTTGATTTTTGCGCTAGCCTCAAGAGGCTTTAGGCAAGTCAGATGGGGCTCATGGGTGCTCTAGATGCTAAGCATGAAGGGGGGAAGGCTCTAGGACAAGCCATTCCAACTGAGGAAGAGGGGGAAGCAAGATTTCTGCACTTCTTGAGCTGAAGGTTCCATGGCAGCTTGAAGGAAGAAGGAGAGAGAAGGTTCTCTTGAAAAAGTAACTGTGCTTTTGGACTTCTCTAACTCTACTACACTCTTTTTTCCCACAACCCTCAAGAAACTTACATGGAAATTAGTGACAACCTGCCAAATTTATCTTCCCACCTCCAGATGTGTCCATGGTTCTTGGAAAGGCTCCAAGAAAGGCTGCCATAGTCTTCAAGAGGGATGACAGCTTGCCTAAGTACTCCCTGTGTACCTTTGAGAGAGATGTAATTGAGGTTTTCAAACTGTGAGAACCCTAAATCTATGGGAAAAGAAAAGGATCAAAGACAAAGCTCTGATACCACTTGTAATGAAAGAGATGTAACTGAGGTTTTCAAACTGTGAGAACCCTAAATCTATGGGAAAAGAAAAGGATCAAAGACAAAGCTCTGATACCACTTGTAATGAAAGAGACCTAACTAACCTAACTAAGGAAGAGAAGAGAGAGAAGGACTGCATGAGAAGAAGAAGAGGAGAGAGAAAGACAGGGAGAAAAGAGAGAAAGAGAGGAAAGGGAGAAAGAAGAAGAAGAAGAATCCATGAAAGCTTGTGAAGGTGAAAAAGAGAGATTCTTGATAATTATGTGGTGCCTCAGAATACCCTCTTACACCTTATATACCGTCAGTGTGGCTGGTATGTTCCCATGCCATGTTCCCGTGTTCCCCGCTCGTTACAATTTGTTTGTGCAATCTCCAACTTTTCTCTCGAATTTCATGCCAATATGCAGCAAGCACAATCTTGAGGGTAATCAAGGAAAAATCACATCTAAATTAGAAGTTGTTGGGTCCATAAGCTACAGTGAATAAGGCTTGAAATATCTCATGTGCCATAAGTTGATTGAGAATTCTCTAAAACTAAGACCAGATTTTAGTCTATTGATCATGATGTTGAAAGGCTTTAAAAAATTTTCATTTCAATTCTTAATATAACAATAGAGAGAGATCTTGAATTAATGCTCCAATACCACGTGAGACTTACCCAAGCCTAAATTCCTTTAGGATAGGTAGTCTTCAGTAGTCATCTAGGAATCAATCCTAGCCATCACTATCCATGCCAAAACTTTTAGCCTTCAAATTTAGATGGCTAGGCAATTCCTAGGTCTACCTTGCATATGAAGCATCTGGCCTCATCCCATGAGGATTGACATGTAGGTTCCTAGTACACAACTAAGATTGCTATCAGTTGTCTAACAACAAACTTAAGATGAACAAATTTCATGAATTATCCCAATTTAAGGTAAGCAAGCAGCACACTCGAGCTCAATGATACTGAGAAACAAGGGGGAGCTAGGCATCATTCTCTCTACTAATAAGGGATAGTCTCACATCGACCCCTTAACACAATACATATTGGCTCTAGTGTACTGACTCATAGAAATGTCTCAATTTAACAAGTCTTATTTTAAGGTTTGGCAAAAGCCACCCAGCTAATCGAGTCAACCTTGCCTAGGGCAATTTCATCGGGAAATCCTCCACCCACTTCCCTCTAAAGCATATTTTAATGTTCTAAACAAGGCATGCTACCTTACTATAACATATCAAAATAACTTCCTTAATTAATATTTACACTTGGTTCCTTATCACATCCTTAGTATACATACACTAAGCAATCCATTGAGAAAATAAATATTCATTAATATTTCTTACCATAGATGTAATTAGTGTGATTTTTATCACATTTAAAAGCAACCACAAACCATTGCTAATTTCTCAACAAATTACTCTTTTCGAAACAAGACCGAAAATAGATTTATTCATAAATTCATAATACAAGCTCATCTCATGTGTTTGCATGTATTTAGTTTTTCATACACATGAACGCACCCTTTTTCCTTTTCTTTCCATTTAAAAAAATTAAACCCAATATTCTAAATTTCTTTTTCCACTCATGTGTGTGAACACACTTTATTCAACATTCCACTATTTGCAACAATCTAATCATTATCGATATGTGTAAACGATCCCTATAGAATTTACTTAAACTTGTGCACATGAACGCTTTTTATCAAAATACCAATATAAAGACATTCTAGGCTACTTAGAAATACTATTAAATTTATGTAAGTAAATAAACAATGATAATTTAAAAAATAATAATTTACAAGAAAGATCGGACTTATATTTTCAAAACTTTATTAAAATTCACACCCTAACCTAAGACTTAATGAGATTTTTCTACAAATTCACGACATTTTCTAGTAATTTAACTAATTTTTCCTATTAAAATTTTCATAAAATTAATATTTTTGGTCATATTTAAGTAAGCTTAAATTTTAATCTAGTGTATTTTAAACATTTTAATTTTTTATATTTTCTTAAAATTTTGGGTATTATTTCTACTATACTTCTAGTTTTTAGAATGTAAACTATGAAAATAATATAGGATTATTCTTCTTTTTTTTAAGTCCTACTAATTATGATAAATAAAACTTAATATTTGATAAAAATTATTTTAATTTTTATTCTAGTTTTTTTTAAAAAATTCAACATTACTTCAACTAATAAAGGACTAAATTTTAAATTCTATCCAGCTTTATAAAAACTGACACTATTTTAACTATTTAATAATAATAAAGAATTAAATATTATACCTAGGTCATGGTATCATGGTTGCCCGAGGATCTCGCTATGTGGATGCGTTGACAAGGAGCCATCATAGATAAGAAAGATAAGAAAATCAAGGGTTTTCGAAGAAGGAGATGGCATGTGAACAACCTTTAGCTTCCTCGTACTGCAGAGTCTCCTCACCTCTAACTCAAGATTATTGCTCCCTCACTCACTCACCAGAGTTGACTACTCGTTGTTGTGTGTTGAAAATGAGAAGAGGGGCCCTCTTTTGTGTGTGTGTGTGTGTGTGTGTGTGAGAGGAGGGGAGAGGTGTTTTCATATTTTATGAGCTTATGGAAGAAGGGGGACTGTTTTGTATTATTATAAAGAGAACTCTTTTTCTTTTATAAAAAGTTTTTTTTTAATTTGTTTATGGTAAATATATTTATGATAAACTTTTGATTTTTCATTTATAAGACTATGAGAGAGAGAATGGGTGGGTGGGTGGGGGGGAAGGAAGGGCATGCGTATTGCCATTAGGCACCACCTTTTTCTTGTTTTCTCTTATCCTCCCCCTAAAGATAAATGGCCTTAATTTTTTTAACAAATTAATGGTTAATTATTATTATTATTACTAAAAATATTTTATATATTTATCTTTATATATTTTTTCATTTCAATCTTTTAAAATTCTTGGTTCAAAGAAAAACTATATATATATATATATATATATATCTCTTTAAATGAATAAAAAATTTGAAATAGTTTTTAAAAAAATTCAATAAAATTGTAGAAGTTCCTTGGTTTTAAAATAAGTTAGATTTTTTGTTTTTAATATATGAAATTTCAAATAATAATTTTGAAAAAGCTAACTTAATTACTCTTTATTAAGAAAAATTTATTTAAATCCAAAAAATCATTTTTTAGATAATAATCAAGTATATTCTCTTGAAAAAAAATTCGAGTATGTTATAGGTCGCTCTATCAATACCAACACTCCTTAGTATCTCTCAATCGGTCGTACTTCTTTGGGTTGTGCCCTAGTAGCAGAGCGCATGATAAGATGGAAAACTTGTTTTTGGAATTCCATGGAAGAAAGAGCAAGGATTCTCAAAGGTTCGTAGAGAAGCTAGAATTGGGTTGTATCATTCAAAGACTTTTGGAACTAGCTCCCAATTGGAATATGAAGCTGCAAAACAAGCTTTTCTAGAATATTCTCAAGAGACTAAGACCCCACAAGAATGTGGAAAAGGGTTGAGCTATGCCAAAGGAAACAAAATCAAACTATTGAGTCTTTTGACCTAGACTTTGAAAGACTGTGGGACCATTGGAACAATGCCTTGATAAAGAGCAAAGGGAAAGGATGATGCTGAAGCACAAAAAAGTAAGCCCAAGGAGGATCCAAAGAAAGATGAGACAAGGACTAGAGCTCCTAGAAGGCACTACCATGCCATTGACTTACCTTTAGATCAAGGAGAGGAGACCATCATATACAAAAGGACCTACTTGGAAGAAAAGGGAAAGGTGGAGTAAAAGGTGAGAGCACAAGTGGAAGCAAGAAGATGCAAGAGTGGTAGAGATTCAAGCAAGAGAGAACAAGATGATGCATGGGAACTTCAAAAGTCACAATATGTCACTTGCTTTCCCTTATTGTATTGTCATTGAAAGAATAAATAATAAAGTGACAGTGATGGGTGGCCGCCACCTATAGGGTACAAGTGTGCAAGCACTAAATATATAGTGAATATGGTACATGTGGCCTTGAACCCCCAACAACCTCCCATTTAAAGGTGAATGTGCTTGAGTGTGGAGAAAATAAGAAAAAAGTTACCAAATTACAAAGTGTGCATAGAACTACAACAAGATGAAAAATAGACATCATCTCATCCTACACCCGTACATGTGAGTTATAAGTTAATTATCTCATTATATGGGACTTGAGACCCCAAAATATCTATTGATGCCAAAGGCAAAAGTTATAATAAGCTATGTTTGACAGATACTAGGTGGTATCGAGTGTTAGATTTGGGCATAAGCCAATTTATTGGCCACTAATATGAGTGATGACATTAGAAACTAGACAATAATTAATCAACTAATGTCAATCTAATGGCTAATAACTACTTAGAGATACTTGAAACATAAATTGGCCTAGCCAATTTAATTATTGGCTGGTGAAATTATTTTTAAACATTAGAATAATCATTAAATTAAATTTTAGAGTTAATATTCTATAAATTAATTCAATAAGCTAGATAATGAAAAAATGATATTAGAAAACTATCACTTAGCAAAACTTGCCCATACAAGTGAAAAAAATGTTTTTGGGGGCTAGTGAAAGTCTATTCTAGCCATTGTGAGAGAGAAGAATTGTCATAATGTCCCTCAATCCTGACCTCTCAGCAGTTAATGAAAGGGAAATCGATCACACTCAGCCCACCCTTTGTCTGCTCTATTGATAGATATAGGAGGGCAACCGAGTTCCTTACACCCATTGATGTAATCCTCACTGCCACTTGTGCAAAGGTTGTATGTCTTGTGCACAATTGATGGTGCAACAGAACGGATTGTGCTTTGTGCATTGAGAGGCCCAGCCTAATGCTACAATCATAACAAGACTTGGCATTATCCTATGTTTTTCCTTTGTCTTTTTCACGCATATCATTGCGCATCTTATGGCATTATGGGCTTATATGACCTTGCTACCCACAATAATGACAATAAGAGAGGAATTAGGACCATTGGACTTAGTACATGACTGTCCACAAGACTTAGACTTGCCCCTATTGGATTGTGTCTCTACCATAATTATTATTCCCTTTTTCATCATGTCTACCTCTAATTGTAAGTGCATGAGAAGTATGGGCTACACCAATGTTCTTCCTATTTACTTATTTTGTAAGCAAAGCTATGTCTATATCGAAGCATTTAAACCCATCTCTAGGAGGTTTGGCCCTCCTAACATTACAAAATGTATCCCAAGACTCACAAGCAAGAATAGAGACTTTATGTTATCCTTAAGCTTAATGCCCTAAAGATAAGCTAACTAATAATGGAGTAGATATAGGAGTGCCCTCCTTCGTATGAAGATCCACAAGTTTCTTTAACCAATACAACTAAGATGGAGGACTATCACATATATTTTCCCATAAATCAGAAGCACCATCTTCTATCTCAATAACATTGAAATAAACTTTCTTGGACAATGACAAGATAATAGTGGACTTGCATAGCTCATCTAAATTAGCCCATGCCTCTACAACAAACTCCTTGGACTTTATGCCTTTGCATTTCAATGGTCAGAATTTTCTTCTTTTACACCAATACCTACCAAATCTAGGTCTTCCAATAATTGAAGTTGGTGCCATCCAACTTATATGTTAAAGATGGCACTGTCCCCAATAGCATATGCCATGATAACTATAAAGCAAAGAGTAAACATGTTGTCATAATAGTAGTAAAACAACCCTAAAATCATCCCAAAACCAATTGCAAGAAGTGGGGTATAATGCAAAATACAGTTGTCCACAAAACAGATGCCATAGGGTGCCTATAATAAGTATACTCATAACAAGTATTTTCTCTCAAAGAACTACTCAAAACTAAAATTTCAGCATGGTTGGTTGCAAAAATACAATAAATGAGTGTTTAACTGTGGGAAAAAGACCAAAATACAATGCTTCCACTACCAAGAATATCCAGGTAGCAATCTGGATATGCAATGCAACTAGCAGTGCAAGATAGGCAAGATACTACATAGATATATTGATGCTTGGTATTGGTTATTATACCGGGATATGCTTATGTTGAGCTCTAGGCTTTAGTTTTGAGCTTTGGCGCTTGCATATTTGTGGTGACTACTTGCTTTGAGGCTTTCTTAGTTATAGGCTTGAAGACATATTGTGGATACATGCTCCCGGATGTATTGCTTTATGTCATTGGGTACCCATATATTATGAGACATATGTATTGAGCTTTGCTTTACTCTTTGACATTTTGGTTTGCTTCCATGGGAGCATTTTGATCTTTTCTTTGCAGAGCTTGGACTCTTGAGTCAATGGGAGACTCTTACTTGTCTATGTATTTATACTCAATGGGCTATGATCTACATTGTTCGTGCAAATATTGGTGATTTTGGAGTGATTTAGCTTTGGTTTATACACCTAGTACTTCTTCCTGTCAGAAGAGTTTGTTAGCTTTGGATGCTTGTTTGGTTATATACTTGAGCCTCACTATTCATATGCATTGAGCTAGTTGCCAATTGGTGGATCTCTATTGCTTCTTGAGATCTTGTATGTATAGTTGGCTTATGTACATGCTACTCTTTTGTTTGGGATTGCATCTATGTCTCTGGCATCTTTGGGTCTTTGATAGTATGTGATACCTTGCATGTAGGCATTCAATGCATAAGCCTTAACTGTGAATGCTTGCTGCCCATAGGATATTACCGCAAAGAACTCTTCAAGAACTGAGCTAAACAAGCTCTAAGTATGATTCTTTTGTAGTGAGTCAAAAACTCGGACTACGCAGACCTCTCCCAAGATGAATTGTCATCTATGCACATGGCCTCCTCATAAGTAAGGGGCTTATCAGAACCTATCACCATGACATAATGCATAGTGGGCTCATAATGATTAAGAGGATGTGAGGCTCTAATAGAGCATTGCAAAACTTGTAGTGGATTGGGTACATACTATCCTCTCCATCCATCATCAACAAGATCCTACACAATAGGCAAATCATGGGCTATCGGAGCATCAATAACAATTGCAAGCTATTTTACTGGGACTGGCTATATGATAATAAGAGAAGACTCCTAAAATATCACCCTATGCACCTCAATCACTTGCTCATGTTTCTTATGCATCTTATCCTCATGAAACACAATATTATGGCTAACAAATAACTTCCTAGCTTGTGGATCCCAAAGAAAATAGCCCATCTCACCTCCAGCACATCAAATCTAAGAAAGATGCATTTGACACACTTTGGCTTCTTATGAGTATTACATGTCTATCTACCACATAAACAATGATTGCAAGAATTGAAATATGAATAGTCCAAGATGGGAGGTACTACTAACGAGTCAAACATTTCATTCCTTTGAGTGACATGAGCCCAAGCTGACGATGCCACAAAGATATATGAGGAAGATCATTAACGAACAATACATGGTCTATGGATCTAGAAACAAGAAAAGGATAAAGAGTACCAACTTTGGCACCTCTACTAAAAATGAGGTTGCCATAGTGGTTTTCCATGTATAATCACAAAAAAAAACGATATATAGTATCATTTGACTATCCAATAGAGATAAGGCTTTTGGTCAAAGCTAGTACATGATGTATATTATGCAACACAAAAGAAGTACTAGTAGGAAACCACAAACATACATCACCTGTGCCAATAGTGTCACATACTTGATCATCTCCCAGGCGTACTAAACCAAAAATTATATGGTAAGTGTAGAACCAATTATGATAAGAGGTAACATGAAAGAAAGCCCCCAAATCAAGTAACCAGCATTGAGAGAAAGAAGACTGACCATCAGTCAACCATGTAGCACCAAGTGAAGAAGAAACCCAAATATAATCATGTGAATATACTCCAATGCATTAATGTCCTCAATCTTGACAGTGAACTTAGTGATGCATTGATTATCAGATGCCTTAGCATTATCTTGTACATTTACTTTGTCTTTCTCATGCCTATGGCATTTTAACCGCATATATCTCTGTTGCCCACAATCATGACAAGCAAGAGAGAACTTAAAACTGCAAGATTTATGTGACCCTGTGCACGAGATCTAGACTTAGATCTATTTTTTTATTGTTCTCTACCATTGCAGTCATAACTATCTCTAGCATCATTCTTGCCTCTAATTGTAAGAGCATAAGAGGCACCAACTACATCAACATTCTTCCTATTCACTTCCTCAATGAGTAAAGCTCCCTTTACATCTAAGCATTTGAAACCATCCTCAAAAGCATTAGTGCTAATGACAATACAGAAAGTATCCCATGACTCAGAAAGAGTGACAAGCAAAAACATAGACTTGTTGTCATCATCAAAGATGATCTCCCGTGATATAAGCTAGCTGCAAATAGAGTGAAACTCATTCAAATAAGTAGATAAAGAAGTTCCTTCCTTCATACAAAGGTCCATAAGCTTCTTAAGCTAGTACAACTATGAAGCAAGACTTTGCTTATTATAAAGATTGCATATGTTCTCTCATAACTACTATGCACTACCTTCAATCTCAATTATATTAAAATATACTTGCTTAAACAAAGACAAAATGATAGTGGACTTACATAGCTAATCAATGTCATCCCAAATGTCAACATCCATATCTTTTGGCTTTATACCTTTGCATTTCAATGGCTTAACTTGCTTCTTTTGCACCAAGACTTGCCATACCTGAGTCTTCCAATAGTTAAAGTTATTGCCATTCAACTTATAAAGTTAAAGATGGCACTATCCCCATAAGCACTAGAAGCACCAACCATTATGGCTACAAAATAAAGAGAGAATGGGCTACTATAATAATAGTAAAAATGCCCCAAAACAGAGCCAAAAATAAATGCAACATGAGGAGAACTCAATGTATCACTATTCAAAAAGTGAAAGCACTATAGTGCCTGAAACAAGTGTTAGCTCTCATTAAAATAGCTCAAAACTAAATTTTAGTGATGTTATCCATAAAAATGTACTAAATAAGAGGTCAACTATATGCAAAGATACTCTCACTACCAAGGAAGTCTAGACAACAACATGACTTACAATGCAACTAGCAATATCCAAGAAAGAGCATGCAACTCCAAGTACCAAATATTATAAAAGAATCCAAAAGTGTTAGATGCACATGCATCCCAAGCAAAGAGGTAACCAATTACATAAGCTAACTATGTATAAGAGATCTATAAGCTACATTCAACTCACCGAGAATCCCTTTAGTGGCTAATATCCACCAATTGGCTATAATTTTATATATCTATGCCTTTGTTTTTTTTTAAGTTGAGTAGGTTGAGTTTTAACTTTGAGACTTTTTCTTCGCCCACATTTCTAAGGGATATTGAAGTTATGAAGGTTCTTTTGCCATTCATGTGCATGAAAGAAAAATTCAAAGAAATAGATTAAATTTGCCCCAATATTTATAAGTTTTGGGGTATATATATATACATTTTCAACATTGTTATATACTTCATGTTTATATAGATATTGATCAATAGTAGAAACATTCTAACATTTTGAGAGAATATCACTCCAAATGTTAAGATAAGAATAGCTATATTGATAAAAAGGTAAGGGATAGTCCATCCATTATTCTTGTAGTGAGAACCTTAAGAGTAAGAATCTAATTTGGGGAAAAGACAGATGGTTGGGGTTTGTAGGAATATTGTTGACCATACGTAAAAGGTATCCTCAAATAGATCTCACATATTTTCTAGAAGTCTAGCTACGGTTATAACAACTTATGATACATACATTAGCCATCATTGCTCACGTAAAGATTTTGAGATGTTTATGTTTTAACTAAATTACATTATTAACTATTCCATTCCTTTATACCACAATTTAGTTCATGTCGTTGCAAGTTAGTCCATAACTCTCTGTGTGTGTGTGTGTGTGTGTGTGTGTGTGTGTGTGTGTGTGTGTGCACCATACATTGCAATAGCATGTGCAATATAGATATGTAGGCCCCTCAAGTAGGTAATATGACATAGCTTTTTCACATAATAGTTCCATTTCATTGGTGCAAGACTCACTTCGAGCCCCATGGTTGATTCTAGGTTTTTCTCACATATGGATAGGCATTCCATGACATGTTAGAACTTAAAGGGCATGATGATTGAGCATATTCAGATATCCTTTCATTTGTGTTGGATAACTTGCAAATTATAAGGGTATTTTAAGGTTTTTCCATAATTGGCATGCATTTTTGTTAGTATTTTATGTTACGGTTTATGCTTTTACATGGTACAATGGTGGCATGCCATCATTAAAAATTTAGTCTTAGCTTCATTGAGTTAAGACCTAATTTAGTTCAACTTAATATCATAGTTTTTCCACACACACACACACAACCTTTTAGACATGCAATATGCTAGATACTCTAGAAACCATCACCCTTGCATTTGTGAATGTACATTTTAATTTTTTATTGGTTCATGTTGGAAGGAAAATTATCGCCCAACTAGATACTATAGGCAAAAGGGAGGCCAAAAAGAGACTATAAAGACACAATGGACTTTTAGATGAAGGCGCAACAAGGTCCATCCACTTGTAACACAAGTACTCGGGGACAAGTTGATGCCAGGAGGCATATTTCACGGTGGATTCCATGCCACGGTGGATTCCGTGCCACGGTGGATTCTGTGCAACGATGGATTCCGTGAGGTTTTACGGTGGATTCCGTAAACTTTGGTGACCGGGGCTCATACACAAAGTTGATTCTTTGTGCGAGAAGTTGATGGGGACGCCTGTCCTTTTCGGGCGTTTCATTAATTTAGTGTGTACATGGGTGATTCCATAGCAGGTGATTCCACAAAATGCATATTAAATTAATAAACGTTTATGAGTTTAGAGTGCGCATTCGTAATAAATTAAGGTTAGGATTGATTTCTAACCAGTTGATTTATTTATGTAGCTAAAGATTGTTAGGTATTCACTTTTGTCAGTTTAATTGTATTATTTTACTAATGATTGTGAATGCTTCAGTTGATGTGTAGAGATAGCAGCAGTAGCGGAGGAAAGCATTGGAGGATAGGGAGTATTCGATTTATCATTTATATTTTGATGGGCACATACCTTAGGCATGGCGCCTATATTTTGTCACGCCTATTTATTGAGGCGTTGGATATTTATTATTATTTTGTATGCGCATGGACGCATGATTATGTTATTTGTACTTGGACATTGTATTGGGCATGCCAGACTCTTTGGGCACCGTCTGTTAGCTTTATTCCTATTTTGTGCTAAGGCAAACTCAAAAGCTAAAAGCTTGCTATTTTGTAATTTGGGCTATTATTTGAGCTTGAAGATGATTAATACATAAAATACATGCTTTGTGGAGCGCTCACACAAGGCATGGGGGGAGATTGCACCCAATTGGTCTCTTGTTCATGTTGTTCATGCTTTTTACATTGAATTTTGTGCAAAAAGTAGAGTTCTTTTGTTCTTGGGGACCTTCCGGCATTCACTATGCAAGCGTACAGCATCCGATCTGCGCACCAGTGGTATCAAAGCGAAGCTAAGATCAAGAGCTTCCAATTGCTACCCATCTTGTGCGAAGGCGGAGCTCCTGGAACGATCGAGCTCTACGGTCAATCTCGTCGCGAACAGTCGATACAGGCGGATTCCTGGGGGTCAAGAACCTCTGTTTCCATCATCAGATCGCGAAGGACCAGCTTGCAGAGGTGGAGGACCACGTGGATATCTCCTACATCAAGTCGTCAAGAAACAGAGATAAGCTCTCATAATCTCAAAAGTTTTAAAGCCTTATCAAGCTTCATAAGCTTAATAAGCTTGGTTTAAGCTTAAAAAGTTTAACTTTATCAAATCGTCAACGCCTGGTACAAGAATATGCACACGAAATTTTCGGCGTCAGGAAACCCTCCCCCCCCCCCCCACGATTTCACGTTTTTCATCTAACTAAGCTTAAAAGCTTAGTTACTAAAGCCACAAGTCACATAAGCCTTACAAACTCTGCAAGTTCTGCAAGTATTCTAAGTTCAAATCCTGCAAGTTACATAAAGCAACCAAGTTCTGCAAGTCTTCATACTCTGCAAGTCACATAAGTCAGCAACTCTGCAAGTCAGACAAGTCATCTGAAGTCAAAACTGACTTCTGTTCAAAACTCATAGAAGGGCTGTTCCTGCGCAGAAACTCCAAACTGCAAAGTTGTTCATTGGAAGGTACTCTACGCATACACAGGTTTGCTGAAGCATTTTCAGCATACCAAGAAGGATACAACACAAATTTCTCAAAGATTACAAATCCCGCAATAGTCGAAGACGAAGATTGTGAAAGCCACACCCAAAAATATATAAGCCTTGTATTCCCGATCTTGAGCTACGCTCATCCCGCTAACTTGATTTTGAGAGTGAGAGGTCTTTTGAGTTTTGCAGGATGACGGAACCACATATGGATGATTTAATGGCTGAAGGCGACCTACCTGAACCTATGACCTATGATGGAGCAAAAGCTGGACTTAATTATGATGCAATTGGATGAAGAACGACGAGCTAGGCAAGTATTGCAAGTTCAATTGGCTAATTTACAAAGATCGACTACCGACAAAGAGGAACCTCAATCTAAAGATCTTATTCGACGTACCATTGACGCGACTCTCGAAGCTCAATCCATCCGCAAGGAAACAAAGATAAGTAAAAGAAATTTCAAATTCCGTACTTTTAATGGCACTCGAGAGGGAAAAACTGTTCTTGCATTCATTAGTCAGTTTGACGACTACTTTCATGAGAAAACCTATGTAGAAAAAGATAAAATCAAGTGTGTCACTAATCATTTAGTGGATAGAGCATCTCTTTGGTGGACTGTGGTACGCAAAAGTATAGATTGTCCCACTACTTGGGAGAATTTCAAGAAGAAGTTTATGCAAAATTTTCTTCCTCCACAATTTCATGAAAAAGATATAAAGCAATGGGATCTTCTTTAGCACGGGATCGTGAGCCTATTCCTCAGTATACTAAGCGTTTTTGGAATGCATTACTCCAGTTACGCATGCTTGAAGATGTACCTGAAGCGACGCACAAGCGCAAGTATATGTCTGGACTCCTTGGGCATTACTACGTTGAAAGCCTGCTACTCTTGAAGACGCAATTTCATTAGCTCGTGACACTGAAGACAAGCTGCGAGGTAGAGATAGACGTCCACAACAATTTCAATCCAATGGTAACTATGGATCTAAGCAATTCAACTCAAATTTTAGAAGATTTAATCAAGGTCGTTTTCCTTCATCATCTTCCGTAAAAATTGGGCAAAACCACCTGCTTTACCATCCAATATCAACCAAAACCCCAAGCCTATTCCACAACCAAATCCTAATGTACCTAGACTTCATGCCATTGCAAACAAGGTAACCAAAGCCAAGCCTATAGTCTGTTATAAATGTCACCAGCCTGGACATCTAGTAGCAAATTGCCATTCAAAGAAAACACCTGTCCATATCAACTACCTTGGAGCAATGGAAGATGAAGAACATGAAGAAATGCCTAATTTCACGGAAGATGAGTGTTTGGTATATGATTGCTGGGCTTTGGCAATCATGTCTTTAACCTCATCAAAAATAGTATTGTGCATACTAGCAATATCATCAGCACTCTGAATTCTATTTGACAAAGATGCAACATGTGTAGATAATCTATAACCATAAATCACTTCAAACTGTGCTTTCTTTGTAGATGTGTGTGGTGTATTGTTATATGCAAACTTAATAAATCCAAATGTGTATCCCATGTCTGAGGTTTAGAAATAGTATAAGCACGTAAAAGATCTAGAATAGTGCTATTAGTAGCTTCTGTTTGTCCATTAATTTCAGGATGAAATGCAGATGAGAAATCAATCTTTGTGCCTAGGTTAGCAAACAGAGTAATCCAAAAGTTGTTACAAAATCTAGAATCATGATCTGAAATAATAACTTTTGGTAATCCATGGTTAGTGAAAACAGTTTTCAAAAACAATTGTGCTGCCTATGATGCTGTTAAAGTTTTCTTACATGGAATGAAATATGCTTGTTTACTAAATCTATCTACTACTGTCCAAATCATATCATGGTTAGATTTAGTATTAGGTAAACCAGTAATAAAATCCATAGAAATTTGTTCCCAAGGTCTCGATGGAATAGACAAAGGCATAAGTAATCCATACTGTTTACCATGATGTCTCTTAACTCTTTGACAAATCAAACATTCAGAAACAAAGTTAGATACATCAGTGTCCATATGCGGCCAATAAAAATCTTCAGTTAATGTACGTAAAGTAGATATGATACCTCTATGACCTTGATATGGAGGACAATGAATCTCATTCAAAACAAAAGATCGGAATGGAACTGTAACACATAATCTCTTTTCATAAAACATAAATCCATCATTATAAGATAATGAATCAATAGGAATCAAGTTATTTTGAACTAATTTATTCCAATCAATATGAAAAGTAATATCCTAATGATAAGTATCTCTCATAGCAATCAAAGAATCAAATGATATAACAAAAATATTATGAATGGCAGGTCTTCTACTTAATGTATCAGCCACTACATTTTCTTTACCGGGTTGATATTGAATGATAGGATGAAAACTTTGAATAAAGGATGCCCATTTGATATGTCGGTCAGATATTTGGGGTTGGCTAAGTAAATGTCTAATACTTTGCTGATCGGTCTTAATCATAAATTTTGAACCCATTAAGTAGTGTTTCCACTGTCTTAATGCTTGTACAACAGCTAATAATTCTTTGTCATATGTGGAATATTTCAGTTCAGAGGGTTTCAGCTTACAACTAGAATAGGCTATAGGATGATTGTCCTGCATAAGTACAGCTCCTATTCCTGATCCACTAGCATCAGTCACTACTAAAAAGAATGGTCTATTAAAATCAGGCAGCTGTAAAACAGGGGCATGGGTTAATGCATGTTTCAATAAGTCAAAGGATTTCTGTTGATTTTATTGGACCAATGATAGACAATACCTTTCTTCAGAAGTTTAGTCAGTGGTAAAGCAAGTAATGAAAAATTACGCACAAACTTCCTATAGAAACTAGCAAGACCAAGGAAAGATCGTAACTCATGCACATTTTTAGGTACATGCCAATTCAATATTGCATCTATTTTCTTAGGGTCAACTTTAATTCCATCAGATGATACAATATGACCTAAATACTCAATTTCTGTTTTAAAGAATTCACTCTTTTCAGGATTTGCATACAATTGATTATCTTTTAATAATTGGAAAACCAATGACAAATGCTCATAATGTTCTTTCTCATTTTGACTAAACACCAAAATATCATCAAAGAAGACAATAACACAATACTGATATTTCAAAAATATACGATTCATCATTCTACTAAATGTAGCAGGTGCATTAGTCAATCCGAAAGGCATCACTAAAAATTCATAATGACCAAACTGTATCCTAAATGCAGTCTTGAATATGTCTGACTTATCTAGTCTCACTTGATGATAACCAGACTTAAAGTCTATTTTACTAAATATAGCATATCCTTGCAGTTTATCCATAAGGTCATCGACTCTAGGAATTGGATACCTATTCTTTACAGTGATCTTATTTAAAGCTCGATAGTCAATGCACATACGATAGGTATTATTCTTTTCTTGACAAACAGAACAGGTGCACCAAATGGAGAACTACTAGGTCTAATCAATCCTCTATTTAGTAATTCCTCAACTTGACTTTGAATTTCTTTTTGCTCTATCTGGTTATACCTATATGGTGCTTTACAAGTTGGTTGTGTGCCAGGAATCAAATCTATCTTATGGTCTTCTGGACGTGAAGGAGGTAAACCAGGTGATAGGTCTTCGGCAAAACAGTCTTTAAAATGTTCAAGAAATTCTTTATGCCTAGGATGCATATGATTTTCTTTTACTTGCAGTTCATTCACCCAAATGAGATAAGATTTACTACTTTTGCGTAATGCACGTTTAGCTTGAGTATGCGAAAGTAGTGGAAAAGCATTAGAGGCATGCATACCAGACAATGTAATATGTTTTCCTTGAAATTTTACATGAATTGAATGTGTGGAATAATCTATATCTGGATTATGCTGATGACTCCAAGGCATACCTAAAATAATATCACTTGACTGTAATGGAACAACTAGAAAATTTCTTCTTTCAGTGTATTGACCAATTTGAATTTCTAAGTCATGCACTTCCTGTGTACCATTATACCTAGTACCTAAGAATGCTGCTTTAATGCGATAATGCGTAGGTACAGTCTATAACTTCAATTATTTTACTAACTTTACAGAAATAAAATCATGAGTACTACTGTCATCATGCAAAATAATCTTTTCCTTTCCATGCACCATTCATAGTCAATAAAGAATGTGGAGATGGCATACCTGGTAAAGTATCTGAAGAAGTAGTAGTGTCATCCTCATCTTCCGTGAAATCAGGCGTATCTTCATGTTCGTCTTCTTCCATTGCTCCAAGGTAGTTGACATGGACAGGTGGCTTCTTCGAATGGAAATTTGCTGCTAGATGTCCAGGCTGGTGGCATTTATAACATACTATAGGCTTGGCTTTGGTTACATTGTTTGCAATGGCGGGAAGTTTAGGTACATTAGGATTTGGTTGTGGAATAGGCTTAGGGTTTTGATTGGCATTGGATGGTAAAGTAGGTGGTTTTGCCCAATTTTTACAGAAAGATGATGAAATGAAACGACCTTGATTAAATCTTCTAAAATTTGAGTTGAATTGTTTAGATCCATAGTTACCATTGGCTTGGAATTGGTGTGGACGTCTATCTCTACCTCGCAGCTTGTCTTCAGTGTCGTGAGCTAATGAAATTGCGTCTTCAAGAGTAGCAAGATTGAACATATTAACTTCAGCGTAGTAATGCCCAAGGAGTCCAGACATATACTTGCGCTTGTGTGTCGCTTCAGGTACGTCTTCAAGCATGCATAACTGCAGTAATGCATTCCAAAAACGCTCTGTGTACTGAGGAATAGGCTCACGATCCCATTGCTAAAGAAGATCCCATTGCTTTATAGCTTTCTCATAAAATTGTGGAGGAAGGAAATTCTGCATAAACTTCTTCTTGAAATTCTCCCAGGTAGTGGGACAATCTATACTCTTGCATACTACAGTCCACTTAAGAGATGCTCTATCCACTAAATGATTAGTGACACACTTGATTTTATCTTTTTCTGCATAGGTTTCCTCATGAAAGTAGTCGTCAAACTGACTAATGAATGCAAGAACAGTTTTTCCCTCTCGAGTGCCATTGAAAGTACGGAATTTGAAATTTCTTTTACTTATCTTTGCTTCCTTACGGATGGTTTGAGCTTCGAGAGTCGCGTCGATGGTACGTCGAATAAGATCTTCAGATGACA
The DNA here is from genome assembly GCF_053477565.2 of Lygodium microphyllum. Lineage (NCBI taxonomy): Eukaryota > Viridiplantae > Streptophyta > Polypodiopsida > Schizaeales > Lygodiaceae > Lygodium > Lygodium microphyllum. Next base: position 12,720,865 of record NC_141143.1, read on the forward strand.
TTACTACTCCTTCGGATACTTTACCAGGTATGCCAACTCCACATTCTTTATTGACTATGAAATGTTTAGTGCATGGAAAGGAAAATATTATTTTGCATGATGATGGTAGTACTCATGATTTTATTTCTGCAAAGCTAGCAAAAGAATTGAAATTACAGAATGTACCTACGCATTATCGCATTAAAGCAGCATTCTTAGGCACTAGGTATAATGGTACATAGGAAGTGCATGACTTAGAAATTCAAATTGGTCAATACACTGAAAGAAGAAATTTTCTAGTTGTACCATTACAGTCCAGTGACATTATTTTAGGTTTTCCTTCGTGTCATCAGCATAACCCTGATATAGATTATTCCACACATTCAATTAATATTCAATTTCAAGGAAAACATATTATATTGTATGGTATGCATGCATCTAATGCTTTTCCACTACTTTCGCATACTCAAGCTAAACATGCATTATGCAAAAGTAGTAAATCTTATCTCATTTGGGTGAATGAACTACAAGTTAAAGAAAATCATATGCATCCTAGGCATAAAGAATTTCTTGCACATTTTAAAGACTGTTTTGCCGAAGATCTACCACTTGGTTTACCTCCTTCACGTCTAGAAGACCATAAAATAGATTTGATTCCTGGTACCCAACCACCTTGCAAAGCACCATATAGGCATAACCAGATAGAGCAAAAAGAAATTCAAAGTCAAGTTGAGGAATTACTAAATAGAGGATTGATTAGACCTAGTAGTTCTCCATTTGGTGCACCTGTTATGTTAGTCAAGAAAAAGAATAATACCTATCGTATGTGCATTGACTATCGAGCTTTAAATAAGATCACTGTAAAGAATAGGTATCCAATTCCTAGAGTCGATGACCTTATGGATAAACTGCAAGGTTCTGCCAAATTTAGTAAAATAGACCTTAAATCTGGTTATCATCAGGTGAGACTAGATAACTCTGACATATTCAAGACTGCATTTAGGACACAGTTTTTTCATTATGATTTTTTAGTGATGCCTTTCAGATTGACTAATGCACCTGCTACATTTAGTAGAATGATGAACCGTATATTTTTGAAATATCAGTATTGTGTAATTGTCTTCTTTGATGATATTTTGGTGTTTAGTCAAAATGAGAAGGAACATTATGAGCATTTGTCATTGGTTTTCCAGTTATTAAAAGATAATCAACTGTGAAAATCCAGAAAAGAGTGAATTCTTTAAAACAGAAATTGAGTATTTGGGTCATATTGTATCATCTGATGGAATTAAAGTTGACCCTAAGAAAATAGATGCAATATTGAATTAGCATGTACCTAAAAATGTGCATGAGTTACAATCATTCCTAGGTCTTACTAGTTTCTATAGGAAGTTTGTGTGTAATTTTTCATTACTTGCTTTACCATTAACAAAACTTCTGAAGAAAGGTATTGTTTATCATTGGTCAGATAATCAACAGAAATCCTTTGACTTATTGAAACATGCATTAACCCATGCTCCTGTACTACACTTGCCTGATTTTAATAGACCATTCTTTTTAGTAGTGACTGATGCTAGCGGATCAGGAATAGGAGCCGTGCTTATGCAAGATAATCATCCCATAGCCTATTCTAGTTGTAAGCTGAAACCCTCTGAACTGAAATATTCCACATATGATAAAGAATTATTAGCTGTTGTACAAGCCTTAAGACAATGGAAACACTACTTAATGGGTTCAGAATTCATGATTAAGACCGATCAGCAAAGTATTAGACATTTACTTAGCCAACCTCAAATATCTGACCGACATATCAAATGGGCATATTTTATTCAGAGTTTTCATCCTATCATTCAATATCAACCCGGTAAAGAAAATGTAGTGGTTGATGCATTAAGTAGAAGACCTGCCATTCATAATATTTCTGTTATATCATTTGATTCTTTGATTGCTATGAAAAATACTTATCATCAAGACATTACTTTTCATGCTGATTGGAATAAATTAGTTCAAAATAACTTGATTCCTATTGATTCACTATCTTATAACGATGGATTCATGTTTTATGAAAAGAGATTATGTGTTACAGTTCCATTCCGATCTTTTGTTTTGAATGAGATTCATTGTCCCCCATATCAAGGTCATAGAGGTATCATATCTACTTTACGTACATTAACTGAAGATTTTTATTGGCCGCATATGGACACTGATGTATCTAACTTTGTTTCTGAATGTTTGATTTGTCAAAGAGTTAAGAGACATCATGGTAAACAGTATGGATTACTTATGCCTTTATCTATTCCGTCTAGACCATGGGAACAAATTTCTATGGATTTTATTACTGGTTTACCTAACACTAAATCTAACCATGATATGATTTGGACAGTAGTAGATAGATTTAGTAAACAAGCATATTTCATTCCATGTAAGAAAACTTTAACAACATCACAGGCAGCACAATTGTTTTTGAAAACTGTTTTCACTAACCATGGATTACCAAAAAATATTATTTCTGATCGTGATTCTAGATTTTGTAACAACTTTTGGATCACTTTGTTTGCTAACCTTGGCACAAAAATTGATTTCTCATCTGCATTTCATCCTAAAACTAATGGACAAATAGAAGCCACTAATAGCACTATTCTAGATCTTTTACGTGCTTATACTATTTCTAAACCACAGACATGGGATACACATTTGCATTTATTACAGTTTGCATATAGCTATACACCACACACATCTACAAAGAAAGCATCGTTTGAAGTGATTTATGGTTATAGATTATCTACACCTGTTGCATCTTTGTCAAATAGAATTTAGAGTGTTGATGATATTGCTAGTATGAATAATACTATTTTTGATGAGGTTAAAGACATGATTGCCAAAGCCCAGCAATCATATACCAAACAAGCCAATAAGAAAAGACAAGCAATGAATTTCAAAGTTGATGACTATGTTTGGTTGAGAATAGAAAAATGTAGATTACAAAGTGTAGATAGACATCCAGTTGTGAAATTAGCCCCCAGATTCTATGGACCATTTAGGATCATTCATAAAATTAATGACAATGCATTCAAGTTAGAATTACCACCTCACTGGAAAATTCACAACACATTTCACATTAGTTTATTAAGACCTTTTAGAGGCCAATTACCTGTACACTCTGTTTATGAAAACCCACCTTTGTTAGAGGAAGAGACTGAAATACTTGAACCTGAAGCTATCATAGATACTGACTTTATGACCACTAAAACTGGCCAAATATATTCTAGATATCTAGTCAAATTTAAGAACCATCCTGTAGAAGAAGCCCAATGGATGCACGCTAGAGACTTAAATGCTTTCCCCACTCTGTTAGCTCCACATTGAGCTAATAGCAATTGAGGTCAATTGCTATCCCACCCCGGGGGTATGATGCCAGGAGGCATATTTCACGGTGGATTCCGTGCCACAATGGATTCTGTGAGGTTTTACGGTGGATTCCATAAACTTTGATGACCGGGGCTCATACACAAAGTTGATTCTTTGTGCGAGAAGTTGATGGGGACGCCTGTCCTTTTCGGGCATTTCATTAATTTAGTGTGTACATGGGTGATTCCATAGTGGGCGATTCCGCAAAATGCATATTAAATTAATAAACGTTTATGAGTTTAGAGTGCGCACTCGTAATAAATTAAGGTTAGGATTGATTTCTAACCAGTTGATTTATTTATGTAGCTGAAGACTGTTAGGTATTCACTTTTGTCGGTTTAATTGTATTATTTTACTAACTATTGTGAATGCTTCAGTTGATGTGTAGAGATAGCAACAGTGGCGGAGGAAAGCATTGGAGGATAGCGAGTATTCAATTTATCATTTATATTTTGATGGGTGCATACCTTAGGCATGGCGTCTATATTTTGTCACGCCTATTTATTGAGGCGTTGGATATTTATTATTATTTTGTATGCGCATGGGCGCACGATTATGTTATTTGTACTTGGACATTGTATTGGGCATGCCAGACTCTTTGGGCACCGTCCATTAGCTTTATTCCTATTTTGTGCTAAAGCAAACTCAAAAGCTAAAAGCTTGCTATTTTGTAATTTGGGCTATTATTTGAGCTTGAAGATGATTAATACATAAAATACATGCTTTGTGGAGCGCTCACACAAGGCATGGGGGGAGATTGCACCCAATTGGTCTCTTGTTCATGTTGTTCATGCTTTTTACATTGAATTTTGTGCAAAAAGTAGAGTTCTTTTGTTCTTGGGGACCTTCCGGCATTCACTACGCAAGCGTACAACATCCAATCTATGCACCACAAGTATATAGCACAAAGGGCTTTTACAATTGTAGAAACTATCAACCATGTGGTTGTATTGATGATAATATGCTTCTAATAGTAGTGCCTTTTAACCACAGATAGAATGGTGAGGAAGACCAACTACAGTGACCTCTATCCCTCCTTAATGCATGCACTAGGTTGAGAGATACAAAAATAGGCCAAAACGTGCATGTGGAATTAGTCCAATGTGTATTGGAAAAATGTGTTTTCATGGACACTATTGTTGTGGGCAACACACTAGTTGCAATGTATTCCTAATGAGGTTTGCTTGTAGAGGCACACCAAGTGTTTGAGAGGTTGCCCATTCAAGATTTAGTGTCATGGCATGCTTTTATTATAGGGCATGCAGCACATGGACTATAGCCTTGCCTTTTCTCATTTGGGAGGCATCATGTAACTTGGTGTCAAAAGGTGGCCTAACGTTTCTTAAAAAGCAAATTTATGTTGGTACTACCTAGCTCTATGAGGTTTCTTAAAAATGACATTTATGTGCTTAGTTTGCATGTTGCATTAGGCTTTCTAAAAAGAGGCTAACCCCAATGGGGTTATAGGTCAAGTGGTTTCAGCATGCTCAAATATTCAAGGCCTAAAATCTAAATTTCTGTTACAAGTAGTGCTCGACATCTCAAGGTCTTTTGATCCAATCATTCATGACTATTGTTAACCCCAAGTCAAGAAGGCGAAAGAATGAATGAAAAAGTGGGAAGAGGATGGAAAAAGAGCAAAGGTACGCAGGCGACCTCTAAAGCTAAGCTCGGGCCAAAAGCGTAATTTGAAATGAAAGGCGCCTCAAAAAACTCCAAAAGCTCGTGTAAAAGAGCACCAGGCTCCCTCCTGTGCCAATTGTGAAGTATTAGACGGGTGTAGGCTAGAGGCATAAGACTAGAAGAGGGAAATAGAGAAAGGACCTTGCCACAATGGCCAGTCATGTAAAAGAAAGGGATGGGTGCCCATGGGAATTTAGGGTTTTGTATATAAAGTTCAAAAAGTGAATAAAAGCTCATTCTTTGATGTGTGGCTAACACGAGCTCTCTTCTTCTTCTTCTCTTCTTCTCTTTTCCTTGCTTGTGTGTGCTCTTAAGAGAGGGAGTGTGAAAGTATGGGAGAGTGAGTGTGTGGGAGTGAGGGATCAAAAGGGTGAAGCTCTTCACCATCTCCTCTTCTCTTCTTCTCTTCTCTTCTCTTGCGCGCATGGCTATGGTGGATGGAGCTTGGAGATGGAGGAGGCTTGAGGATGCTTGAGCTAGCATCTAGGATCGTGGAGCTACCGATGTGTGTGAGAGAGAAGGAAACTCATATCGGCATCAAGGTAAGCTCACTATACTCGTAGGTTTGACGGTGCATTGGCTAGGTGAGAGATAGCCATTAGAGCTCGCTTGGAACGCTTGAAACAATAAGCGGTTCGTGGGTCTTGGCGGTTGAGCGAAAGCTCCCACATTTTGGTTCTGTTTTGCCAAGACCAATGGATTCAAGCTTGAGAGCTTGCACGCCTCATATCGAGCATCGAAGTAAGGGATTCATCCCCGAAACGGAGCTCGAGATAGGTAGGAAGTTTGGGTGTTTTGATCTTCGAAACAATTAAGTATTTTGGGTCAGTTTGTTTGTTTGATGATTGGAAAACATGGAGAAATCATTTCAGTTTGTTGTTTTTTATTCTTGTTCCATTTAGCATAGGATAGGATTAGGAAATGGAAACGGAAAAGGATAGGGTTTACCATTGCAAAACAGGGCATAAATCATGCAAAAAATGGAAAAAAAGCTTGCTTGGAAGCTTAATATTGGCAAGTGAGTGATTGGGAGCATCAAAACCTTATCCAGGAGGGGGTTTAAGAGCCAAGAGGCCAAGGGAGAGCTCATTTGCAACCATTGCAGTGAGAGAGAGAGAGAGAGCCCCCGCAAATATTCAATTCGATCTTGTCATCGGAGAGCCTACCGCTCACCTCAGGTATACCATTTACTTTCCTTGGTACCTTAGTTAGGATCTGGAAGTTTATGCTTGGAGTGATTGCCTAAATCATGAGATTTGATCGAAATCATCATCGCTCGGCATTCATTGCGCCACATTTGGCCCGTCCGAGTGACCGTTTTTGGGCCGAGTCCCAAACTCGATCCTCGGCCCCTGCCATTCGGCCAGCTCAACCCGGAAACCCTAATCGGCCCTCGCCCCATAGTCTACTCTGCCCGTTCAAGTGACAGCACTCAGCCTGGAGTCCACTTGGTCCCATTTACCAATTCGGCCCTCCACCAAGACCCAACTCGGCCCTCGGCCCAAGACCCAACTCGACCCTCAACCCAAGACCTGATTCGGCTCGTCCGAGTGACGGCACTCGGCCCTCGGCCGGCGAAAAGTTTGATCCTCAAACCAGTGTGATTCGGCCTATCCGAGTCACCCACTCGGCCCCTACAATTCAGACCAATATGACCGAGTGTGAATTTGTCTCAACTTTTCAGAAATTTGACATAACCCGACTGGAGCTTAGCAACACAAACTATCGCAAGCTCTCCTAACGCTCAGAACTTGATTTTGGTGCATGGAATAGAGAAAATCGTAAGGCGTAGCTGCTTAGCATCTTGAGTGGGCTGCCGGGAGACCTAGAGGCAACCCGCTGACCAATAAAACACTGATTGGACCCAAAAACGAGCAAGGCAACATAATAGAAAAACCCTAAACCCCGTCAAGACAGCCAGAGAATTGATTGACAAAGCCTATCAGGCCCAAAACAAAGCGAGGGTGCCTAAGACACTTAGAGACTGTTTGCCGCACTCACCTTGAATTTCCGTACTTGAAGTGCACTTAAGGAAAATTCAAAGCCTGATTGAGCACAAGTGCACTGAAAAAAACACACGCACTGAGTGGAGATAAATTGAGGACTGTATTTAATAAGTCAAGGAACTCACTCAGATAAACCACTCAAGGAATCCACCAATAGGAGAGAACCCACAAACGGAGACAAACCATCAATACGCGAAGTAGGACCAAGCAAGTAGTGCCAACGAAGTGGATTTGACAAACCTACTCAACCTGATCAATAGCTTGGTGGAGCAGGAGAACTCGATTATGGCAAAAGAAAGCTCAGACCGCAGGTCTAATGAGGAACTCGACTTAGACGTCTTCCTAGAGGCTATTCAGCTAGCTGGTCAGCAGCTACGATGCGCACACCCGGTATGAGCACTGCGGCTGGATAGCAGATGCTATCATCGCAGACTTAGATAAAGAGAGAAAGCTAGCCCACAAAGCATTGCAAACCATAGTCGAATACAATAGAGACCAACATGCCAGGAGCCAAAGGCAAAGCACGGAGTTACGTGAGGTGCAATGAAAGATGAATTTAGCCGGTAGAAACCAAATGGATCACGAGAGAGCCCTAGAAGGAGACTTAACGTTGAGCGAGCTTCTCATGAAGCGATTGCTAGAGAGCACCGTAGCAGAGCAAAGTGTTGCAGCATTGGCGACATCACTGCTGGCAAGATTTGTTAAATGATGTGGATCTAGGACATGACACAAGCTATGGTGGATCAAAGATGTAAACCAAGTTCATAATGACATGGACAAGTACGCAGAGTGAGAAAATTTCAATGGCGTCAAGAATCTCTTCATCAAGAGATTTTCCGAGCCTGGATGCTTCAATAATCTGCTAATACGACTGATGAATGTCAAGCAGAAAGAGAAGGAGGACATTCGTGATTACGTAACCCACGTGAGGAGTCTCTTCAAGAGAATCCCTATGGGTGAACTACTAACTGAAAGAGCAATTTCAAGTGTATTCATCAGCGGAATTTGAAACGAGGAACTATATAAGGCTTTGGCAGGCAACTCGAGCTTGCAACAAGATGCACTAGCTAGGGTTTTTGAGGAAGCCATCAGAGTTGAAGATCAGCTCTGAAAGAGCAGAGCTCCAAGAGCTCCAACTTAGAAGAAACCAACTCATGAAGTTCAGAGAGAGTGTCAGCCTCTAGTGAACGACCAACCCCATCATCCCAAGATAAGGGGAAAGCCACCGAGACAAACCAAGACTTGGCTAATGTCAAGATGGAGATAGCCAAGCTGCAAGACATGTTGAGATGACCAATGTGCCCACACATCCAATGTGTGTACTGTGGCGGAAACCATTTGCTAGCCGAGTGTCAAGACCCTCGGTCGAGACCTTGCGCTAACTGCAACAGGTTCGGTCACGACATCGTGCATTGTAGATTTCCGAGAAGACTTTCGTACTCGCAACCATACGGCTAGCCTTACCTAGCAAACAAGCCGTAGCCACTCTTCGGAAGGGGAGCCCCATTGGCCCTTCCTACACCTAACGACATTAAGCCAGTTGTCCCTAGGGTGGACATAAACCCTATAGGCATACCTAGACCGCCCGGTCCCTACGTGACCCATCCACCGAGTGACACTCCAGTCCACTACGTGGAAGAGCCAAATGAGGAAGAGACTTACTTATATCCTTATGTCTCTCATGACAACAAGGGCAACGCAGTCCTTATGGACTATCGACCAGTACCGGTGATGGTGTTAGGGAGAGGACGAGGTAGAGGCCTAGGAGGGCAAACACAAGATCCAATCATCTCTTGGACTTGTGGTCACCCAGGGCATGTCTCATCACTTTGCCCTAAGAGGGAGCTACATAATAGAGACAAAGCTAACCTAAGGTGCGTACTCTTTGTCGATTGCCCAAAGCGGAATCACCCATCTCTTCATCAATTGCCCAAAGCGGAAACCTTCTTCAAGTTCAGCCAATGTACCATCTGTCCCATTGGGGATGTTTGGTGTCAAGAACCTCGATGAGGAGGCCACACCTATCCCATTGCAGGTCATGACCCGTGCACAGACGAAGAAGGTTGGCATATCACTACCAGGACCTAGCAACCTCGATGCAACCTCGATAGGGAGGAAGAGCCACAGGCGGAGAAAGAAGAGGTCAGAAGCTAAGATTGCACTGAAAATTGAGAGTGCTATAACTCTGCTTGTTGGGAAGAAGGTCACGAACGCAAAGGCAGAAACTTCAGCCCCTAAGACGGCCGAAAAGGGAAGTGCCAAGGTAGGGGAATACTCGCATCCGAAGGGCCAGCTAGAGGCCATAGAGAAAGTGAAGGACTGGGTGAAAGAGGCCCAAGAGCACTTAAGGGATGTTGAACCCATCCTAAAGGACGAGATCGATGATCTCCTCAACATAAGCACTGCGCCAGTCTCACCCCCTTGACCAAAGTCAGGAGATGCGACTGCACCACAGGCATCACCACTTAGGCCAAGCCTTGATGCTGTAGGCCTGCAAATCAGTCACGGCCATTGGCCAGGACAATCCAGTTTAGGAGAGAGACGAGCAGCCAATGACCTCCTTACCACACTAGTGACCACCCTTGTGACGTTAAGCCTAGGAGACCTGCTTAAGCAGCATCCCACCCTATGGCAAGACCTGAAGCAGTGGGTTGAGGGGTCACGAGAACAAGCTATTGATCTGTATGACCATGCTACACTCTGTGCCAAAATCCTTACATATTATTGCTTTTTGGGAAGGCACCGAGATGCATGCAGTGTTACCAGTCCTAGCCTTAGGTGACACAATGAGAAATGGGATCGTAGATAGGGGAGTCAGGGTTAGTGTGCTGAGCCACGCAATACTTCAGACTTGGGAAAACCCACCTGTCAAGACCGCTCGATTTAATGTCACGTTAGCAAATGGCATGAGAGTGAAGCTATTCAGGGTACTTAAAAACTGGCCAGTCAAAATTGCAGGTGTCCGGTTCTCTGTCGAATTTATAGTCATGAAGGGGGTGGACTACGATATCCTATTAGGACGACCCTAGATGCACAATGCCAGAGTTATCGAAGATTGGGGTAACGGCTTGATCTTCCTAGGCAACAGAACAGAAGCTGTGAGGGTAGAGATGGACACTTGGAAGACCTCACCAATCAACTTGGATGCCATCTTCGCGATGCTCAAGGGTAATGCTCAAGTCAAGAAGTCTTATGGGCCCTTGACCAAGTATATCCCATGCCCAAAGGATGAGTGAGATCGGATGCATGTCCTTGCCACAGTCGACCTGCGGTTCTTGGATCATGAGGCATATGAGCAAGCCATCAAAATGATGGGCAAGTCTGACGGCATGCCCTCCGTACTAGTTTGCATGATGGTAAGAACCCTTCGTGGGAAACCTAAGCCCTGTCACCTTCCAAATGCTAAGAAATAAAAGAGAACTCCAGGAGGTTCTGGAATACTTAACGAACAAGCTAGCTGACAATCCAACAGCAAACTTCAAACCACTCCACAATCTCTTAGACGAATCCAAGTGGCAATGGACCAGGGTGCATGACTTAAAACTTATGTACAACTGGGCCCTAGTCCCTTATCAATGACAAGAGATATACCAAGCCCTAGGAGACGACGAGCAATCTGACACAAAGGACTCTGATAACAAGTACGAAGACTGTCAATCCTTCAGCGATGAAAGTGAGGGTGAGATAGATACCGTAGAATACGACACTGAGGGACATGAAATAAAACAAATACGGGTAGACTCCAAGCAACAGAAAAAGAGTGTCTTCAGGATAGAGGGAGGGGTCATGTGCACGGATTGTGATCGTGCTTGGTTAGAACACATAGGAGCCATAGACCTTGAGCAAGCAGGCCTAGCCCAATCGGGAGCCACATCAGTACTTAGGATAGAATCACCATCTGAACTGCGACCGCCAAGGGAGGCCACCTCTTCTAGCGAAGACGGTGAGTTTGACTCTGAGTCAGAGGTAAGTTTGGATAGCGATCTAGAAATACCTAGGCTGCCCAAGACCCGATGCACCAACATGGACCTTGTCAAGATTGTGGGAGAGAAGGAAGGAGTCTAACTTGTAGCTTTCTTGCTTGCACAATGGGGGAATACACACAAGGGTGGAGGTTGAAAACAGTTTTCCTCTTCTTAGTTGTGTAAGCCAAAAGAACTCTCATACAAAGAAATAGAAGAACCCTATATATGGGTCTCAAACCAAACTCAACTAACTAAGGTGGCATACTAACTGAGCCACGAACTAGAGTAGATAAGGATAGCTATCATGTAGCTATTATTCATGGGTGGTGTACCAACCGCGTCTGCAACTGACAAGTCGGTGACATAAATACACAACGGTCACCCTGGCGTATCACGAGTGGAGCTCGATATCTCAACACTCCCCCTCGAGCTCAATCCCAATTCCTGCACACCAAGCAGGTCTCTGAACTTGCGCAACTTCTCCGTGCCCAATGCCTTCGTAAATATGTCAGCTACCTGATCCTCTGTGCTGACATAAACTAGATCAATAAGACCTAGTAAAACCCTCTCCCGCACATAGTGATAATGCACCTCAATGTGCTTTGTTCTAGCATGATAGACTGGGTTATTTGCCAAGTGTATACTACTCATGTTGTCACAATAAATGACAACTGGCCCATCTATAGACTGATGCATATCATAAAGTAGCTTATGCAACCAAGCTACCTCACATGCAGCCATTGCTGCACCCCTGTACTCAGCCTCTGTGCTCCACAAGGCAACTGTAGGTTGTTTCTTGCTGCTCCAAGTGACTGCAGCACTCCCAAAAGAGAACACATATCCACGGGTAGATCGTCTATCAGAAATACTACCAACCCAATCAGCATCAGTGTATCCATGCAGCTGTATCTGAACCCCAGTCTCATAAAATAGTCCATACTGCAATGTGGACTTCACATACCTAAGTATGCGTCTAGCCGCATCCAAATGCGATTTCCTTGGAGCCTGCATAAACTGACTTACCAATCCAACAGCATAGCTCAAATCTGGCCTGGTAATAGTCATATAAATCAAACTTCCTACTATGCGTCTATACATAGTAGGGTCTTCCACAAGCTCACCTGCATCTGTGCTCAGCTTCACATTCTGCTCCAAAGAAACTGAAATAGGCTTACAGCCTGTCATCCCATATTTGGACAGCATGTCCAATCCATACTGCCTTTGCAAGAGCTGTATCCCACTTGGTGATCTAATCACCTCAATGCCCAAGAAATAACGCAGCTCCCCCAAATCCTTCATCTCAAACTTCTGCTTCAATAGCATTTTCACATGAAGGATATCTTCATCACTGTCACCTGTCATAATCAAATCATCAACATAAATGACAAGTAGCATAATATCTTTCTCTGTTTTTCTCACATAAAGTGAGAAATCTTCCTTGGAAATCTGAAAGCCAATAGTGACAAGATACTGTCCTATCTTGTCAGACCATGCTCTAGGTGCTTGCTTCAAGCCATACAAAGCTTTCTTCAACGTGCAAACAAACTCAGGATGAACAGCATGCACATAACCTGGTGGCTGCTCCATATAGACCTCTTCTTGCAAATCACCATGCAAGAAGGCATTCTTTACATCCATCTGATGTAAAGACCATCCCTTTGATGCAGCCATAGCAATGACTGCTCTTACGGTTGCCATCCTTGCAACCGGACTGAATGTTTCTTCATAGTCAATGCCATATGTTTGTGCATACCCCTTGACTACTAATCTTGCCTTGTATCTGTTCACAGAACCATCAGCATTGTGCTTCACCTTATAAACCCACTTACAGCCAATTGCATTCTTACCTTTAGGCAAAGGTACCAATTCCCATATAGCATTTGCTTCCAAGGCATCCATTTCTTCATCCATGGCTTTCTCCCATTTTTCTTTTCCCATGTCTTGCTCAAAAGAAGTGGGTTCTGGTTCCTGTATCACTTTGACCATATATGCATAGTGAATGGCTGTAAATCCATCATATTTCAGCCTATCCACAGGATACCTAACTTTGGTTGACCTGTGTAAATTAGGTTCACTCCCAGGTGCTCTCAAAACATCCCTGGTCTTCCTTACTTCAGGTGTAACAATAGAAGGAATACCCAACTCATCATCAATGCTCTGTTCTGAGCCACTGGATTCACCATCCACATAAGAGTGACCTGCATTCACATCAAACATGGGCTGATCTACCTTCTCTTTTCCTTTTCGTGACACCTGCATACCACTATTTGCACTGCCTTGAGAAGATTCTCCTGATCTCAATCTGCCTGTCCATGGTGGCGAAGAATGTGAACCACTACTAGAGGACGCTCCAGGTCCACTAATATTTTGTGACTGCTGCTGTGAATTATGTGCAGCATTACCATTTTGTGCATCTACATCATCTATCACATTTACTGGTTTATACCAGCTACTCATCTCATAAAAAACAACATCTCTGCTCACTGTAAACTTATGAGTAGAAGGGTTATAGCATCTATACCCTTTTTGCTGCAGAGAGTAACCAATAAAGATGCACTTCTCAGCTTTTGGATCCAACTTGGATCTCAACTCATCTGGCACATGTACATAGGCAATGCAACCAAAAATTTTCAAATGAGAAATATCTGGTTTCCTACCAGTATACCACTCCTCTGGAGTCATCCCATGTATTGCTGCAGTGGGAGTCCTGTTCATTATATAGACTGCTGTAGCAACTGCTTCAGCCCGATAGGTCTTTTTCATTGAGCATGGCACGAGATACCTCTCCAATATGCCTGTTTTTCCTTTCTGCAATTCCATTTTGTTGTGGGGTATGACTGCATGAATATTGCTGCTTTATGCCATGCTCCTGTAAGAACCTTGCAAACTCATTTGAGAGGTACTCTCCCCCTCCATCTGACCTTAGGCATTTTATTTGCAGACCTGTTTCTTTTTCAACCATGGCTTTAAGAGTTTTGAAATGCCCAAAAACTTCACTTTTCTTTTTCATAAAATACACCCAAACTTTTCTGTTGTAGTCATCAATAAAAGTGACAAAATAATGACAGCCTCCAAGAGATGCAACTTTAGTAGTCCACATATCAGAGTGGATTAATTCCAATGGCTTCTTACTCTCTTGAACATGTCTAGGAAATGGTTTCCTTGCCTGTTTTCCAAAATGACAGGCTTCACATACCTTATGCATTTTTGCAACCTTGAATTTAGGCAATCCTGCAACAATATTTTGGGCCTGCATTGATTTAATTCGCTGTACATTAACATGCCCAATGCGTTTATGCCAGATATCAATATCTGCAACTACACCGGTCCCATGTGCAAACATTGCTGCACTCAATTCAGACATGTCTGCATCCAACGTAAACATTCTACCCTTCTTCTTTCCTTTTGCTATCAAGCGACCTTTATTTTTCATATCCTCAACAAAGCGTCCATGAGGATTAAATCTGACCTGCAAGCCCTGTTCAACCATTTGACCAACAAAAACTAGATTCTTGGTGATATTCGGGACATGAAATACATGGGACAGGTATTTCTTTTTCCCATCCTGCATAGACAAAGGAATTTTGCCAATCTACACAATCGGATGTGCAAGATCATCACCAATCTCCACAAATCCTGGTTTTTCCATTTTCCTTGCATCCTCCATCCATTCTGCATGACCTGTCATGTGGTTTGATGCACCTGAGTCAACATACCACACATCACTGCTTTCTTCTGCACTTATCACAGAATTGTTCATGTGCTGCACCATAAACAAATGCTCATTTCTGTCATCACCCTGTCTACTAGAAGATGCATAATTTCCTTGTTGCAGTTTTCCATTCATGATGTCATTGTGCTTTTTATAGCAGTCTTTAGCAATATGACCCATTTTACCACAATAGTAGCATTCAACATTATTGTTTGCATTTTGGCCTCTTTGCCATCCACCACGACCTCTTTGGCTCCCCCTGCCTCTAGAGTTACCACGTCCTCTTCCATAGGACTGGTTTTCTTGAGTTTGTTGCATATTCTGATTTCTACCACAGCCTCCAAATTGGCCTCCTCTACCTCTGCCTCTACCTCTTCCAGCATTTGAGTAGAAGACAGTTTCTTTTGAAGTTCCTTCTGAAGAAGATGCACCACCATTTCTCTGCTCCTCATAAATTAGAAGAGCAATCAACTCCTCAAAATCAGGAAATCTTTCACGAACTGAAATGGATGTCCGAAACTGTGCATAATCCTTTCCTAGACCATTCAAGGTCAGAGAAACTAAATCATCATCTTCCACTGGCGACCCAATGGAAGCAAGTGCATCTGCAATCTTCTTCACCTTCATGTGGTAGTCATTGATGCTCATATTTTCTCTTTGCACATTGTGCAACTCTTGCTTGAGCTGCATTTTCCTAGCTTGCGTATTTGTGCTATACATCTTTGACAGAGTATCCCATGCCTCCTTTGGCATACTTGCATCCTGAATATGCACAATCATAGAGTCTGAAATGCTAATAGACAGCCAGTACATAACTTTCCTAGCTCTCTCATGCCATGCTTTGAATGCCTGTATTTGCTGTTGATTGGGAACATCAGGAAGAACTGGTTCTTCTTCATTTCCTACAACAAATTCCCAATATCCTGTTGAGAGAGAGAGAGAGTACGAGAGAGATACACAAGACATGCTCCCAAAGAATAATTCATATTGATGTAGAGTTAGTATATATAGGTGAGACCCAAGTCAAGTGAGAGATGATATATATAGTTGTAACATCCCCACTCAAACAAAGGTCTCTGGCTGCGAGTGAAAAAACCCTTGGGGAGAACAAGGGGAAAACCTGAGCCCCTACACATACCTACGATACAAAAATGATTTACTATAAAGTTTTCTTGAATACAATGATACATGCCTCAATCAGTGAGACAAGAACTTGGAACAATACCAAGTTCATGTCTTAATGAGCTAAAGCGAGCTTCACTAAGAGCTTTTGTGAAGATATCTGCAACCATTTGATCACTGGGACAATGCTCCACCATAATGGAACCTTTCTTGACTTCATGTCGAACATAATGATAATGAATAGCAATATGCTTTGATTTACTATGTTGTATATAGTCTTTGGTAAGACTAATAGCACTTTGGTTATCGCATCGAAGAGGTGTACTAGATGATGAAGGATGTCCCAAATCTGCAAGTAGTTGTCGAAGCCAAACTAGCTCGCGAGCTGCTAATGATACAGCAACATATTCGGCTTCAGTTGTAGAAACCGCAACACATCGTTGTTTCTTGCTGGACCAAGAAACCAAACATCCATTTACAAAGAAACAATTCCCACTTGTAGATCGCATGGATAAGTGTGAACTTGCCCAATAAGCATCTGTATATCCAATAAGGTCAAGAGAAGTTGAAGAAGATAAAGAAGAATCCTCTCGACGACGATAAATAAGACCAAATTCCTTAGTACCCTTGAGGTACTTAAGAATACGTTTTGCAGTACTCCAATGAATAGTGGAAGGGGAAGAAAGATACTGTCCCAAAAAGTTAGCTGCAAATAAAATATCTGGTCTTGTGTTTAAACCAATAAATTGAAGACAACCAACAAGATTAGCAAAAGGTTGATGAATGGCTGATTCTTCATTGCGTGTTGTAGATGTACCCTTGGTAGAGCTTGAAAGAATGGGAGTGTTAGCAGAGTGCGCATTTGTCAACCCAAACTTCTTAACAATATCATTAATAAACTTTGTCTGGCGAAGAAGAAGAATGCCTTGTTGTCGGTGTCGTTGAACTTGAATACCCAAACAAGAATGTATCTCACCAAGATCCACCATTTCAAATGCACTCGATAAAAGCTTCTTCATAGCATCCAAGAAAGCAATATTATTTGACACAAGAATAGTATCATCAACATATAGAGCAAGAATAATAAAATATTTATCTTCCCTTTTGATGTAAAGATTTGGGTCAGCAAAACATGCAACAAAACCTTTAGATGTGAGGAACTGATCAATCTTAATATACCAAGCACGAGAGGCTTGCTTCAATCCATATAATGCACGATGAAGTTGACATACAAGATGCTCCTTTCCTGCAATCATAAAACCTTCAGGTTGCTCCATATAGATTTCTTCTTCAAGATCTCCATTGAGAAAATCCGTTTTAACATCCATTTGGTGAATTTCTAGATCAAATAGTGTTGCAAAAGCCAAAATCATACGAACAGTTGTGGAGCGCACAACGGGAGAAAATGTTTCTTGATAATCTACTCCTGCAATCTGTGAGTAACCTTTTGCAACAAGTCGTGCTTTGAACTTATCAAACGAGCCATCAGCTTTGGTCTTGGTTTTATAAACCCATTTACATTTGATAGGAACACGATTTAGGGGGAGTTCAGTAAGAATCCATGTACCTTTGGAGATTAAAGAATCGTACTCAGCTTGCATAGCTTCTTGCCATTGATCCCTTTGAGACGAATTGATAGCTTCCATATACGATATTGGATCCTCTTGGACAGACATAGCATCATCAAAGACATCATATTCAATAGAATAGAATCCATGCTCTATCTCAATAGGAAGATCAACATAGATCTCCAAATTTTCATCAATTTTCTTTGGAGGTGAAGGAGGTTTATGATCATCAGAATTAGTAGAATCACAAAGCAAGTAAGGAAATGCACTAAGCAAAGATTGTGTATCATCTGAAACATCTGACGACCATGTGCCACCCATAGTCTTCTCATCAAATATAGCATCACGACTAATGATAACCTTTTGAGAAGAAGGATCATAAAATTTGTAACCTTTGGAATGATCTGAATAACCAAGAAAAATAACCTTCAAACCTGGAGGATCCAACTTATGTCGAGTGTCCTTGGGCACATGAATATAAGCAATGCAGCCAAATGTGCGAAAGTGAGAGACTGAAGGTGTCTTCCCTGTCCAAACTGTTATAGGAAGTTTACCAGCAGGTGCAGTAGTTGGAAGATGATTTTGAATAAAAACAGCTGTTAGAAGTGCTTCAGTCCAAAACTTTCGAGACAAACCAGAGTGTATAAGCATGCAACGTATAGCATTAAGAATCGTGCGATTTTTGCGTTCAGCAACACCATTTTGCTGAGGAGAATAAGGAACTGTAAACTCATGATGAATACCTTGATCCTTACAGAAGTCATCAAATAGATTGGATACATATTCACCGCCGTTGTCACTGCGAAGCGTCTTTATAGAGAATCCAGTTTGAAGCTCCACACTTATCTTGTATTGTTTAAATATAGATAAAGCCTCAGACTTATGTCGAAGAAGATAGACATGTGTGTACCGTGAGAAATCATCAATGAAAGTTATAAAATATCGATATTGAGACTTTGAGGCAGGAAAAGGACCGTAAATATCGGTATGAACCAAATCCAAGAGAGCACAGGAATGTGATGAAGTAGAAGTGTGGAAAGGCGAACGATGGTGTTTTCCAAGTGCACAGTACTCACATATTCCCATACGTGGATGAGATTTAAGATCCATACCTTGCACAAGACCATGACGATGAAGATCAAGAATTTTGGCAAAATCGGAGTGTGCAAATCGTTGATGCCATAATTTGCAATCTGCATCTCCAGGGGCAGTAACAACATTTGCAACTGTATCATTCAATGATAGCTCAAATAGATTACCATGTCGAGGAGCCACTGCTATAGTATGCCCGTCTTTCTCTATACGACATTGATTATGATCAAATCCAACAAACAAACCAAGATCAACTAGACGAGCAACAGAAAGAAGATTTCTTTGCAAATCTGGAACATGAAGAACTCCTCTTAATATTCTAGTGGATGAAACAGTCCCCAGATATAAATCACCCACTCCTTTGACTTGACAAGTCGTATCATCCGCAAGATAAACAAACTTCTTGACAGGAAGAGAATGATAATTGTGAAGCCACTGTGATTGGTATGTCATGTTTCCAGTGGCACCTGAATCAACGATGAATAGAGAACCATCATGAACATGAAGTACCTTTTCTGGAGAGATATCATAATGGACGAAATTGAGCTCCTGATGAGTATGATCATCATCAGTTGTAGTTTGTTGAACAATATAAGCTCGAGAACGTTCTTCATCATATCTGCGTTTATAACAACGACGAGATGGATGATCTGTGTGTGCACAATAATCACAAGGAGGAAAACTTTTGGACGAGCGAGGTTGCTTTGTAGTAACTCCATGCTCCTCATCATATTGACGTGCCCAGCAATCAGAAGCCACATGACCTTTCTTATCACAATAAGAACAATGTTTGTTAGGATAAGCAAGACGAGAAGATTTACTACCTGGATTAGAGCGTCCACCCTGCTGAAAACGTGAAGCAGGACGCTTGCGAGCAACAAAAGCAGCATCAAAATCCCTTTGTTCCCGAGTGACCAAAACAGCATCAGATTTTTCCAAATGATGCTCATGACGTTGAGAATATTCAATAAGAGATATACATGCTTTGTCAAAGTGGATATCATCCTTGTTAGACAAAATAGTGATGATATTGTCATATAAAGGATCTTTGATGGTATGAAGAAGTTGAGTAACAATCTGATTTTTAGCAACAGGAGCGCCAGCAGCACCAAGCTGATTGATAATGTCTTTAAAAGCCTCGATATGAGAGTGCATAGAGGTACCAACCTTATATTGAAGATTCTTCAAACAAGTTTGGAGATATAAAATTTCGGTGACCGATTTCTTCTCAAACGTTGAGATAAGATACTCCCAAATAGCATGAGAGGTTTCCAGATGAAAGACATCCAACATAAGTGAGTCAGGAAGTGCAGACAATATATAACGACGAGCCGCTTTGTCATGACGAATCCAATCAGTATGATCAATTTTCCATTGTTCAAATAATGGACCATCAGTAATCAGAGAATTGTTATTCATCACATCAATAGGTTGGACTGGGCAAGACAGGTCGCCCAAAACAATATCAAATAATTCATCACCTTCAAGAATTAGCATCATCTTTGCTTTCCACCCAGGAAAGCCTTGTCCTTGGAAGAAGGGAACCGAACGTTGACCAGACGGATATCCATTAACAATTACGCAATTGGCCATGCCTGTATGTCGAGAGAAAACAAATAAGATGAGATCACAGAATCTGCAAACCATGATCAAGACGAGCGTAGTTGAGACGCATGACAATCAAAATAGGGATATGCACGTAAGAACGATGAAAAGTATTGAGTGACTAAAAAGAAAGCCTGAAATAGAGAGGCGTAACGTGCAAGACGAAACGACGCATATAAGAAAAGTGCTATTTCGATCGGAGCAAAGAACGTGAACGATAATAAAACATCGCTAAAAATAGCAAGATGTTTGCTTGTCGTAATCAACATCATTACGAAGACGAGCGATTAATAAACTATAATTGGGGATTAACGAACTGTAATTAGAAATACAGTTTTAAATAAAGAATCGCAAATTTGAGCAGAATTGCTGTCTTGAATCCTGAACTGTCATAACTTTTGATCTAGAACTCCGATTGACAAGCGGTTTTGACAAAATTAACTAATACTTCTAATTTGAACAAGTTCATGTATCAAATCATCACTTGTGCAAAGAATTCAATCAAGTATAAACAATGAAACAACTTATCTTCCTTGTTGTTGCTATGCATCCATAGCTCTGATACCATGTTGAGAGAGAGAGAGAGTACGAGAGAGATACACAAGACATGCTCCCAAAGAATAATTCATATTGATGTAGAGTTAGTATATATAGGTGAGACCCAAGTCAAGTGAGAGATGATATATATAGTTGTAACACTTTTCCCATAAGGAAATTTGTCATTCTAAACTTCCATGCCTGGAAGTTGTTCTTGTCAAGCTTTTCAGTTACGATCTGTGAAAGAGAATCAGACGCCATTATAGAACACTGTGAAAAATTCTGTAATTGCAAAAACTCAGCTTCACCCTCACAAGGGCAAATCTGCAAAACTGGCGAAAGTGGTATTTGACCACATAGTCACTTCCTAGTGACGATTTTGCATAAACAGGAACCAAGGATGATTCTAAAACTCCCAATGTCTATGCGCACAAGCATACGATGCAATTTCTACAATAACTTTTCACCGACTTGTAGAACAGTGGTCGCACAGCATAAAACAGGGCCTTTTCCTGAGTGCGTGCAGAAAACTTCCGCCTCCAAAATAGGCCCCGAAATGGCCTCAAATCAAAAAAATAGCATATACTGCCCTCTTGCTTCACCGCGAAGGGCATCTCAACCTGAGACAATGCACTCCTGCAATTTTCGGTTGTGCTACCTGCAGAGATCTGCTCCCAAAACAGAAAATGAAAGCAACACTGCTCCTCTTACCAGACCACCACGAGCTTGGCTTGCTTTCTTGAGCTCCTTACCACGAACAAGGCTCTGATACCATGTCAAGATTGTGGGAGAGAAGGAAGGAGTCTCACTTGTAGCTTTCTTGCTTGCACAATGGGGGAATACACACAAGGGTGGAGGCTGAAAATAGTTTTCCTCTTCTTAGTTGTGTAAGCCAAAAGAACTCTCATACAAAGAAATAGAAGAACCCTATATATGGGTCTCAAACCAAACTCAACTAACTAAGGTGGCATACTAACCAAGCCACGAACTAGAGTAGATAAGGATAGCTATCATGTAGCTATTATTCATGGGCGGTGTACCAACCGCATCTGCAAACTGACAAGTCGGTGACATAAATACACAACGGTCACCCTGGCGTATCATGAGTGGAGCTCGATATCTCAACAGACCTACCCATCCACCTGAGGCACAGATGATTGAAGTAGGACAGGGTGAAACAACCCAGGGACACATGAACAGACGAAGAACGAAAACCGTAGGACCTCCCTAAAAAATTTACGAAATTCAAAAAAGGAGATAGGGTAGTGATCCTTTTGGGTGCCAAACGGCAAGGGCAAATGAGAAAATCAATCGAGGGACCAACCAAGGTGAAGGAGGTGAACCTAGCCCAAGAAGGGGAGACACACCAACCAGCCTTCATTGCCGATGACTTGACTGAGGAAGAAGAAATGAGTCTTGTCGCTCTCTTGCAAGAGTATATAGATGTATTCTCTTGGTCCTTGGAAGAGCTTAAAGGGGCGAGTGTAGTGACTCATAATATACCCATGGCACCAGATGCAACGCCGGTGAAGCAACGACCGTACCCACTGAATCCAAAGCACACTCATGCTGTCAAGGAAGAGATTGATAAGCTGATGAGAGCAGGATTCATTTACGAAATTGAGCACACGGACTAGGTATCACACATAGTCATCGTGATGAAGAAAAACAGAAAAATTAGAGTGTGCGTCAATTACAAGAAGGTGAATGCTGCTACTAAAAGGGACAATTACCCATTGCCATACACCAAGCACATGCTTGAAAGAGTGGCGGGCAAGGAGACCTATAGTTTTCTAGATGGTTTCTCAGGATACAATCAGATGCAAGTGCATCCTGTTGACAGGCATAAGACTGCCTTTGCCACTGAGTGGGGTGTCTTTACTTACATAGTTATGCCTTTTGGGTTGACTAATGCCCCTGCCACTTTCCAATGCCTCATGTGCACCATATTTAAAGACATTCTTTGCAAAGAGTTGGAAGTCTTTATTGATGACCTCTGCATTCACTCGATCTAGATGGAACACTTACATAAACTCCAAGCAGTCTTTGAGCAATGTCGCCTATATCGTCTCTCCTTGAACCCCTTGAAATGCCAGTTTTGGGTGAAGCATGGATGCATCCTGGGCCACGTGGTGTCGAAGAACGGCATTGCCACTGACTTCTCAAAAGTCAAGGTTATTGTCGACCTTGCACCCCCAATCAACTACAAGGGAGTCCAATGCTTCTTAGGCCATACAGGATACTATCGACGGTTTGTGTTGAATTATGCATTGATAGCTAGACCTTTATACAAGCTGTTGATTGTCTTTGAATGGATTGAAGCATGCCAACAAGCATATGAAGAGATGAAAAAGGCTCTAACCACAGTACCAATTCTACAAGCCCCAGATTGGACCATTACCTTCCACGTGCATATCGATGCTTCTAAATTTGTTGTGGGGGTAGTGTTGTGCCAACCTGGCAAGCACAACCTAGACTATCCAATGAGCTTTGCTAGTAGACAACTCACTGAGACAGAAATGAACTACTCGACAACAGAAAGAGAGGGCGTGGCCATGGTGTTTGCTGTGAAGAAGCTCTGGCATTATCTATTGGCTACACCCTTTACCTTTTTTTGGACCATCAAGCCTTGCTATATCTAGTGAATAAACCTTGCGCTACAGGACGCATAGCTCGATGGCTCCTTCTGCTTTTGGAGTTTGACTTCTCCATTATTGTACGAAAGGGAAAACAACACTATATGGCTGATCATATGTCACGCATCCCCACAGGAAAAGCCACTGGAGAAGGCATTGTCGATGAATTGCCAGATGCCCATCTCTTTAACCTCTCCAGTGATAGAGATTTATTCAAGGCCGATCTAATGCCATATTGGGCAGATAACATAGTCCAAGTACTTGAGCACGAACTATCTGAATGCCCAATAGAGAAGGCAAGACTAAGGTGACTCATTCTCAAGATCCAACCCTACCAGTTGATAATAGGCCAGTTGTATCGCCTAGGGCAAGATGGTTTGTTGCGCAGATGCATGTGCGAGTATGAGATGCATGACGTGCTCTCAAAGGCACACATCGAAATTGCTGGTGGACACTTTAGCGGAGACACGATGGCCCGCAAGGTGTTGCAGTCTCAACTATGGTAGCCAATGATGTTCCATGATGTAGCACGACTTGTTAAGCATTGTGACGAGTGTCAGCGGACGAAGGTCCCGATTCACAAGGATCAAATGGAGTTGACCCAATCATTGCATGACAACCCATTGAAAAATGGAAAATCAACTTCATAGGACCCATCGGCCCTGCTGCACAGTATTCGCAGGCCAAATACATTATTGTGGCCACAGACTACCTAACAAAGTGGGCAGAGGTGAGAGCAACACGAAAGAATGATGCTCGAATGACTGCCAAGTTCTTGTGGGAGCAGGTGATCTCACGATTCGGCTGCCCCATCAAACTAGTCAGTGAGACCAGGGCACACACTTCATCAATGAAGTGATAGTGCATCTCCTATCCACCTTCCTAATTATCCATCGAACATCCTCTCCATACTACCCTCAAGCAAACGGCCAAGTAGAATCCACGAATAAGATTCTTGTCAATGTCCTAACCAAGGTAATCTCTGCCTCGTGCCAACCACTGGATAACAAGCTAATGGCAGCCTTGTGGGCTTACCGCACAGCTTATAAAACGGTTGTCGACCAAACCCCCTTTAGGTTGACCTATGTAACCGAAGCAATTCTCCCTATAGAATTCTTCATGCTTAGCCTGAGAATCACACTTCAAGAACGATGGGAAGGAAAGGAGGCATGGATGCAATGCCTAGTTGAACTCGACTTCCCTTCTAGCCACTCATGCACTCGTATGTGAAAAGGCACGACGCAAGAGCTGGTTTGACAAGCACGTCAAGCAACACGACTTCGAACATGGCAACTTAGTGCTCTTATACTCAGTTAAGGGGCATAAGCAAAAAATGAAGTTTAGGGTCTTGGACCTTTCAAAGTTCGTGTAAGCAACCGAACGGGCAATGTCGAGCTCAAGACTCTAGAGGTGAGGAAATAGGCTTCTTCAATGGCAGTCGTGTCAAAACGTACTACCCTCCCATGCATCCTCTGCAGCATGAACCACCAATGTTGGAACCACCTGTCAAAGTACGAGTAGCCACAATCACTGAAGTCGATGAGGAGGATGAGGAAGTTGTAGAGCCCGCATACTTGCACATCATGGTCACTGCGAAGCAAACATGCGCCTTCAATGCCTTGATCGACGAGGGAGCTGAATTCAATGTCTTGACTCACAATCATTGGACCCAACTTGGAAAACCACCATTACAACCCACTAATGCCAAATTAAGCCCATATGGAGGCCGCTCATACGGACTTCTCGACAAGTGCAAGGCCGCGGTTTCTATCGAGTCTGAGACTGTACCAATGATCTTCTACGTGTTGTTAGATGCCAAAGATGCAGCCACAGAGTCGCTACTAGGGTGAACCTTCAAAAAGAAAACTCGTTGCAACGTTGATTATGAGTTGTAGCGCATCCACGTTGCCATAGGCAACGTTCGCATTGTTACAGCTTTTAGCAAGGACTGCGCAACCTCACCATAGTCTACAAGGCCACCGATAGAAATATTAGCAGCCAAATCTAACGAAACTCTAAACCTAGGAAACCAAGGCGCAGTCACAGAAATCAGCGCATGATCAAGCAAAGGTGGGTCCCTAAAGCCCTCTTGCACGCACAAGGCTACTATGAGGGGAATGCCTGGATATGGATCCCTAAAGCCCACATGGCTAAGTTCACCATTCGTACGCCGCCCTCAAGCTTGATCACCCCAAGCCCCATAGAACCTCAAGACCATAAGCCCCAGTGCTTACCTCAAGACCATAAGCCCCAATGCTTTCTAGACCCACATCCATCAAGCTCATCCACGCACATGCCCAAGAGAGTCGAATAAGCCTATCGGCCCAAACGACAGACATCGTCACATGAGCCATCACTCGCTAGAGCCAACCCGACTATAATGATCCATTCTGAAGGCAATAGTCCATCGGATGTAACTACTACTTCCGCAACCCTAATCTAGGAGGTCCAACTGCAATCTCAAGAACAACCGCAGCTGGAACTGTTCATTATCAAAGGCTCTAGTGCTATCAAACCCCAACCACCAGCACGTCTTAAACCCTCCTATGAGCAAAAATCATTTTTGACACTGACCTCAGATCTAGCCGAAGATACGAGGGATGACGTGGTCGATTTCATTAGAGGACTAGATGCCACTTTTAGAGAGCTAGCTCTGAGCTACGACTGCTTGGACTTAGGCTTGTTGCCTGAACCTTTTGCAATCGAAGTTCATACGATGCCTTGTTCTTGGGAGACGTTTGAACTTGCCTACGCAAAAGCAGCTAACTCCACTGCTGAATTGCTCAATAGCGAGATCTCTAAAGAGTAATCCCTCAAATAGTGCTATTGTCATGTTGGGGGTCGAAGGTCTACCACCAGGGTTGAGAGCAGAAGAGGAGTGAGATATTCAAAGGGGAGAGAGGAGAATGATTGGGGTTTGATGGATTCTTGGGTTATGGAGAGAGTAGATGAGATAGAGAGTAACGAATATCTTACATAGCAGTGTCATACAAGTTTACCATAATAAACTTGGATCCAATTACATCAATAACCATAAGGTTTATGCATAGAACTATATCAGATTTTGTTCCATTTCCTACAACAAATTCAAGCTCTAATGTCCTCCATTTAATGAAGATACATGTATTGAGACTTCAAGATACAAGGTATAGAGAGATAGAACTCATTACAAGTGACATAGAGTCCAAAGGATGATAAAAATGCATCAATAGAACCACAAATGTACTTCAGCCCTGCATTAAAACAGTAATTTCCAGCCCTCAAACTTGACTCATAAATGTATACAAACTCATGGGAAAGACTCTCATTACAATCTCAACCAACGCCCTATTGTTTCGGGAGCATTGTCTACACAAGGAAGTGATTAGATTTTAAGAAACCCCTTCAAATGAATGAATTTTACCTGCCCTGTTTATGACAGTTTTGGGAAAGCCTATTCAGCCCATACATTGGCAAAAATCTCCTCTTGACTTGTCCCAAAGTCACTCAAGTACTTGGGCACAAGAAGGGCTTCAATGGTACACAAATATGGTAAGAGAATGGAAGAAGACGCTCATAAGAGCAGGCTGAATACCTTATCTCTGTTTTTCCCTTTCATGGACTATCATACAACTCATTTTCGTGTTACCAAATGGATGGGGCAAAAGGACTCTTACCTTCTTTGTTTGTATCTTCTCTTGATCCTTAGTTTTCTTTCTGTTTGCATGCTTTGGAGCATTCACCATAGTCTTCAACTCTCCCTCCAACTTCCACAGGTGTGCATGCCCAAAAAATGCGCTGCAAAACGTGGGCTGCACTCCTCTCCTTCTTCCACACAAAAAAGAGTTCACATAAATCATATACAAGTCATATAAGTCCTTTGCAACTATTACTCCGTGTCTCTTGTGGAGCTAGTCAACTTTGGACTGTTCTTGACAAAAGTTGGATCTTCCAAGCTAATGAACTTCAAAAACCAATGTGACATAACCTGTAAACTATCAATTACCACCTGTTGATCAAGTTGAAGGTCCTCATATACACTATCATTGCCATTTTTCTTGATACAAACTGAAAATTGCATGTCAAGTTACAAAGGAACTTATAATATTAAATGTCAACTAAGAAAAATGTAAGGGAATAATGACTGAATTATGTATGAAAGTTTCTTATGTGGATCCTAATGAAGTTTTTCTACAAACATAAGAACTCCATATTTTATGCCATGAATAGAAAACCCTTTGACAGCACCTCATCACGTCATATGATCAGCGAACCACTTCTACCATCACTGACCAAGAAATTGCAGAATTATCAAAACTTGCTGATACTGAATCCCCATTCTTGAGGCACTGGTACACTCTCAAGTTGCAATGGGAAGTAGAAGGGTGCCAAGTCATGAAAAATGTTGAGCAGTGCCGTGCAATCAAAATAGCGGAGTACGACCCCACGTACATCGCACCAACCTCGTATAGAGTGTTAACCACTCTTTCTGGCGGACCCCTGGAAGAGCACATCAAACAACACCCTTATCCCGATCACCTATTGATTGAGGAAGAGCTACATATTGCTAGCCGTGTTGCTTCCAGTGACTTTTTAACAAATATTCTCACTTACATCACACATGTGGGCATGTAACGTGTCCACTAGAATCCTCTAGGACACGTCTTGGCAGTCCATCGGAAGGCTGTCTAGAGAACTCCGCCCGGCACTCCCATGGAATGTTACGGGCTTTGTAATCTAGGTCTTTCCGCGTCTGCCACGTAGCGGAAGTGTCCTGGCCGTTTCCCACTTAGGATCGACCGGAATTAAGGTTTTCTAGTTTGGCCATTAGCTAGCGGCAACTAGCATCAGACTCGAGCAAACTACTTTACGCAGAAACGCCAGGTCTGAAGCGGATTCACGCTGCACTTGGTTCAAGGAGAATGGGAAACGAGAGGGATGCAAGGCTCGACCTCTCTGCCATAAGGCATAGTCCCATTCCGTTCCCCTAAAACAACGTGAATCGGGTAATAGTTAATTCTAAGTCATTGTACTCGTTACTTGTTTCGGTGATGACGATCATCCTCTGTTCGTTGAAGACTTTGAGAAAAGTTCCCGGCTAACCGGGACCACCCATCCATAGGTCAGACCCATGGTCCGTCCTCCGCACTTTCCTCGGTTTGTTTTAGTTATGTAATTACCTACCACATTAATTTGACATATAACAAACAGCTTCCTTGATTAACCCTGTTAAGCACTAGTTCCTTCACGTAATCTTATCACAGGACATAAAGAAAACAATGTCAAACAACTTCTTTGTTATCATTTTATCCCTTTTGTCTTTGAAATACAAGGAGTTCCGCCCGTAGGCTTGATCATAATCCGCCCGAAGGCTATCCAGTAATCCACCAGGGATCACTAATCCAAGTTTCCGCCCGTAGACTAGTATGCGGGCCTCGAGATCCAATCCCGAGTCACGTTAGCCTCTTGTGCAGGGCCCGGAAGGCGAGGGATTTACGGCCAGAGCCCCCTCTGGCACCCAAGCGTCCTCCTGCTCCAAGTAGAACTCAACGGAGAGACCTCTCACGGCGGGTTCGGTCCACGTTCCCGGCGCGGTTAACAACCCCCTTGGTTAGGGTCAGGCAGGCAGTCGGGGGTAGCTGAAGCTGCCTCTCCCTTCAGGCCTTCAACCTGAAGTATTTAGATATCTTTTCATCCTTTAGTTCATTGAGCAAACAATGCAAACAGTGTTTCTAAACTGTTACAAGCACAATCAATTTCAGTGGGTGTTTATTTGGCCAACTGTTAAAAAGTGAATCTTTCTCTCCGAATGCATCCAGCATTCGATCTGGGATCAAATTGCGACTTGGCAAGATCCCCAAGGGTTTGTTTGTTCACCCTTTTGTCCTTGGGTTAGGGCCATACCCTGTTAACCCAACTTAACCAATACCTTAGGTAATAGTAAAACCTGGCGACCATGTCGCTTCAATTTATTGATTGGTCATTTGCTTCCTGGCAAATACCTGGCAAATACCTAACTCTCCTTTTTCTTGGAAATTATTCCCCAAGAAAGGTGATGTAACAGGATGATTACTCATCCTCTTGTAAGTTAATTTTGCGCAATAACTTGCCAACCTCATTTCAAGAAATGACAAAACTCTCTTGTGGTCAAATCACAAGTCTATGCGATGTTGCAACTTTTGCACATGTGTTGCATCTATTTCACGGGATCATTTCACCCATTGAATGGCGTTTTCCGGTCACGGAATTACCTCCAGTCGAGTAGCAGGGTTTAGGGTGTCTTCTTACCCCACCCATTCCTAATTATATTGGTCACGATCCTAGGAATTTCCAACTCAGTCGGAGTTTCATCATTTGAACGAGTGATCCTTAGGATAGAAAACCTTAGACCATTTTATGCATGAGCATCCAATTGATTCGACATCTCGTGAATGTGTGTAAGATCTTTGGGTTTGCGGGTTTTGACTTGGCAACCAGTGTAAAACTAGGTCGAATTCTAATTGCACTAATCCCTAGTTAGCACTTGGGATACCTATCATATCGACTGAGCCATGCCCATATGAATCCCTTGTGGTTTAGGTTACTTAGACAACTTAATATACTTGTCTTGCGACAAGGATGATCCTTCCCTAAAGGTAATAAACTAAATCTAATGGAGAACAATAGTTACAACTACACCAATACGCGTAAACATGCGATTTATTGCTTCTACGCATCGCATGGTTCACGATAACTTTATCTTTCCTTGGTGTAGTAAAAATGCATGATAATCTGGATACTAACTTTTCCTAGGACCTACTAGGACTTACATCAAATAATCATGCCTACAACCTTGTTGTCTACACTTTAGAATCTTATGCTTTGACGAACCATGCAACCTTTCCTAAATGCGGCTCTTGATGAATGACATTTTTTCATGATGACTATGCAATACGCAACGTTCTTCTAGCTACAATGGAGCTCATACAAAACTAAAGCTAGTGATAATTTATTCCATTTCACTTGCAAGTCCATAAGATCATTCCCGTACTCTTCTATTTCTATTGGGTGTTAAATTTTCCTCATTAAATCATTACGAGGAGGAAGTTGCCTAACATGCGGCACATGCTTATTCCTACCATGTCTAAGAAGAAAAAATGCACTTATAAATTCCATTTCTTTGCCCTAAGTAATATATGTTCAGACTCATTACTTTGATAATGTACCAAAATAGCTACATGCAGCTAGTCTTCTAAGGCAGACAACTCGTTTCAATTTCATGTCCTGCTTCAACCTTGCCTAATGTTTCAAAATATACTTTATCAAATGTATTTTACCACTGCCACATGCCTTAAAAATAAGCGTAAAATGCATTCTCCCTTATGGAACTAAGCGCACCTAATCATTTCTTTATGCGAAAATAAACTTGAAAGAACCTGGACTTGTGGGCTCGGGGAGATACCCACTTGTATGCTCGGAGATGAACCTCCCGCAGTCGCACCTTGTGATCTTTTTGGGGCCATCGTAGATGTAGAGGATTTGGGCTCCGGTTTTCGTCCGCACCCCTTTATGGCTCTCTAAATATCGTACGAGTCTTGGCAAGTAGTCTCGAAATATGTTTACTTCTCCCTTATGTAGGAATACCCCTTTATAGGGTATGGATTTTAAGATCCCGGAAAGCTCGTGGAAACGGGCTTATGGGAGGTCTTTATGAGCTTCACCCTCTCCTCTTCAAGGTCCCGGGGGTATGAATAGACCTTTGGGGGATGTAGTGGAAAGGGGGGTTAAGGAAGCCCCCCCTTAGAAGCTTCTAGGCTTTTGCATCCACGTCGGGGGGGGGGGGGGGGTTCGTGAACCAGGCGGGGCGGCGGCGGACTGTGGCGGCCTGGCGGGACGTGGTGGCGGCTATGGCGGCTGGCGGCTCCCTTCACAGTGGCGACGGCCTAGTCTCCTTCCCCTTTCCCAATGGAGGCAGCAGCGTTTCCTTCCCTCCCTCTCACGGCCCGTCCTTCCTCTTCTCACGCTTTTCCTCCCCCCCCCCCCCCCTCACTCCCTGGGGAGGGGGGTTCTTATAGGCCTTGGGGGGAAAGAGGGCCTCCACACACGTGGAGGACTCCTCCTCATGCAATCCGACCCACTCCTCCTTGGCCATTCCTTCCCACACTCCCTCTCCTCCAGCCATGCATCGGCTGGGGGAAG
Source organism: Lygodium microphyllum (assembly GCF_053477565.2). Classification (NCBI taxonomy): domain Eukaryota; kingdom Viridiplantae; phylum Streptophyta; class Polypodiopsida; order Schizaeales; family Lygodiaceae; genus Lygodium; species Lygodium microphyllum. The sequence continues at coordinate 12,752,335 of NC_141143.1, forward strand.
GGATAATAATTAAAAAAATTTGCCTAAAATTTATCCAAATTGCCCCTTCAAAAAGGGTGTTCCCTTGCGGCTTTTACGGTCTTCAACCTCAGCCTCGTATTTACAATGTGGCGGCCTCATTTTTGAGCATGCACGGTATGGATTATGCTACCAATAATACGATGTAGGGGGTCACCTTGCACAGGATTTACACGGCGTGCGGGAAGTCAATATTTACGGTACGCAGTGTGCGGAAATATTACATTCTCTCCCCCTTAGAAGAATCGAGATGTCCTCATCTCGAGATAAACTGGGGATATTGAAGATTGAGAGAGCTTTCATCCCCCAAGGTAGCATCCTCTTCGGGATAATCTTTCCACTGGACGAGGCATTCTTTCAAGGTTCTAGATCTTAACTGTCTGACATCTAAAATCTTTTCCGGTCTTAGTTCAAGGACTCCTTGACTAGGCATTACAATTTGTTGGTCATCAAGTACATGATTTGGGTTGGGTACATATTTTTTTAAGAGACTGATATGGAATACATTGTGAACCTTTAGGTTATCAGGAAGTTGCAATTTATAAGCATTGGGTCCCAGGCATTTGAGGATTTTGTACGGTCCACAATACCTTGGACTTAGCTTCTTGCATTCACCTAGAGATAGAGAACTCTTTTTCGGCCGTACACGAATGAAGACCATGTCTCCTTCTCCGAAGACCCTCTCTTGGCGTTTCAAATCCGCATATGCCTTTTGTCTATCTTTGGCTGCTTGTATGTCTTGTCTTATTGACCTTATTTGGTCATCCATGTCCTCCAACATTTGTCTTGAAGCTTCCACTCTCAGGGTAGGATCAGAAAAATTTAGGGGACTTCGACAATCATGACCATACAATGCCTGGAAAGGCGTCATTTGAATGCTCTGCTGGTAAGAAGCATTGTAAGCAAATTCTACTAACGGCAAGTATTGAATCCACCTCTTCGGTTCTCGACAGCAGTAAGCCCTAAGCATATCCTCAATGATTTGATTTACTCGTTCTGTTTGTCCATCCGTTTGGGGATGGTAGGCAGTGCTAAAACAGAGCTGAGTTCCAATAGCTTCAAAGATAGCTCTCCAAAAGTGTGAAGTGAAAAGAGAGTCTCGATCGCTAATGATCCTTCTAGATAGCCCATGTAGCTTGAATATCTCTTTGATAAACACTCTAGCAATGTCGGAGGCTTTATAGTTTGTCTTTACTGGAATCAGGTGTGCAACCTTAGTAAGCATGTCAACTACAACCATAATGGAGTTGTATCCTCCTTGGACTTGGGGTAAGCCCACCACAAAATCCATACTGATGAATTCCCATTTCATTTGGGGAATGTCAAGTGGTTGCAATTTCCCTGGCATCAAGACATGTTCAGCCTTGATACGTTGGCAAGACAAACATTCAGTGACATATTTGAGGACGTCACCCTTGAGCCTCTCCCAATGATAGCTCTTCCTAACTGCATTAAGAGTTTTTGCATAGCCAGGATGTCCTGCGAAAGGGGAATCATGAGCTTCCCATAATATCTTTTGCTTAAGTGACTGGCTTGTTGGTATACATAACCTTGTTCTGTAATAAACAAGTCCATTATCAGTGGAAAATTCCCGATACTTAGCTTGTGACTTCAGATTCTGCTCTTTGGTGGCTATTTCTTTTATCATTGCTTGGTAGGCTAAGTCATGGCTTGCTTCCTCTTTAGCTAGTTCGAGTATAGGGTTGCTTGGCATAGATACCTTTGTAGCCAGAGATCTGGCCGTTGATGGATTCTGCAAGATTAGGGAGTTTAGGAATGCCTTGCGACTGAGTGCATCGGCAACCACATTCTCTTTTCCCGGTCGATACTTGATTTCAAAATCATACTCCTCCAATACTTCGATCCATCGACGTTGCCTCATGTTGAGCTCGTTCTGGGTAAAAATCCATTTGAGACTCTTATGATCTGTTACTAGAGTAAACTTGTTACCCAACAGGTAGTGTCTCCAAAGCTTTAGAGCATGGATGACAGCTAATAACTCCAGATCATGCGTGGCATAATTCTTTTCATGACTCTTCAATTTCCTTGAAGAATATGCTACGGGATGACCTTCCTGCATAAGAACACACCCCAAGGCAAGAATGCTGGCATCAGTTACTACCTTGAACTCCTTATTGAGGTCGGGAAGTTTCAGAATAGGTGCTGATACTAAACATTGCTTCAATTTGTCGAAGCTATTTTGTTCGGGAGTTGACCATGTAATAGAAGTCTGCTTCTTTAGTAAGTCGGTAAGAGGTGCTGCAATCAAAGCATAGTTTTTGATAAAGACCCTATACCATCCTGTCAAGCCAAGAAAACTGCGTATTTCTTTGACGGATACTGGTATTGGCCATTCAAGCACATCTCTGACTTTGGCTGGGTCTACTGATATTCCTTCTGATGATACTATGAATCCTAGATATTCAATCTGACGTTTGAAAAATGTACACTTCTTCATTTTTGCATATAGCTTATGAGACCTCATTGTCTCAAGGACAATCCGAAGTTGAGATTCATGATCTTCTTCCTGTCTAGAATAGACTAAAATGTCATCGAAGAAGACAAGCACGAAATCATCAAGATATGGTCTAAAAATATCTTGCATTAATCTATTGAAGGTGGCAGGTGCATTTGTAAGCCCGAATGACATAACTAGGAATTCAAAGTGCCCATATCTTGTATTGAAGGCCGTTTTTGGAATATCTTCATCCTTGATCCTGATTTGGTAATAACCTGACCTGAGATCAATTTTGGAGAAGATCTTTGCACCTTGAAGGCGATCAAGAAGCTCATCTATTCTGGGAATATGATATTTGTTCTTGACTATTGATTGATTCAACGCTCTGTAATCAATACATAGCCGAAGTGTTCCATCTTTCTTTTTCTGGAACAGTACTGGTGCTTCCCATGGTGAACTGCTAGGACGGATGTAGCCCTAATCTAGTAGTTGCTTGAGTTGTTCCTTCAACTCAATTGCTTCGGATATAGACATTCTATAGGGTCTCTTCGCAATTGGCACTAGCTTGATCTCATGATCTACTTCCCTTTGAAGCGGGAGTTCCGTTAACTCTTCAGGAATTACGTCCACGTATTCCCTCAGCCAAGTGGCCAAATCACTTTACTTCTTTATCAATATTCATAGTCAAGACAATCGTTGATTAAAAAGTTTTATTCCATTCATATCAGCATAGCCCTTTCGGGGTACAATTATTTCTTGGGGCGATGGAACAAGTTAATACATTAATTCGAAGAGAATAAGATATTATTGCATTCAGCTACAGGAACTGAGTAGTAGTACGGATTTGGGTCATCGATCTTCAGGAATCGATAGTTCATTGGAAGATTAGGGTATCTTTTCCTTTGATATCCCTTCTTCTCATGACGTCCCAAAACCTTGATTCGGTCGGCAGGGATTCTTTGAATCACTTCCCCGTACACCTACTTATTCTGGTTAACCCTTCGACCTCCGACCTGTAGGGTCGCGTTTGCATGAGCCTCAACGAAGATGAACAGCTTCACGATCTTCAAATCCTCCATCCACTTGATTCTCTTCAAGTTAATTTGAAGGTACGTAGGTTGATAGGCAGTTATGTAATAGATCCCTGAAACACCCATCCATCTCCGTTCCACGTACACAGGCGATGGATTGTAAATGCGGTCTAGGATGTTCATCATCTCAACCCTTTCTCGATAATCCGTGGAATGCATCGCGGTCATATACATGACTCGGAACACTAAGAACTTGTTCCATGCTTCATAATTCTGCAAGACAGCATTGGAAGTAAGGAAATGTTTGGACGGAAACAATTTCTTTACTTCATTTTTAATGAAATCTCATGAAAACAATTCCATTGTTGGTCGGCTCTGATACCAACTGTAACGTGTCCACTAGAATCCTCTAGGACACGTCTTGGCAGTCCATCGGAAGGCTGTCTAGAGAACTCCGCCCGGCACTCCCATGGAATGTTACGGGCTTTGTAATCTAGGTCTTTCCGCGTCTGCCACGTAGCGGAAGTGTCCTGGCCGTTTCCCACTTAGGATCGACCGGAATTAAGGTTTTCTAGTTTGGTCATTAGCTAGCGGCAACTAGCGTCAGACCCGAGCGAACTACTTTACGCAGAAACGCCAGGTCTGAAGCGGATTCACGCTGCACTTGGTTCAAGGAGAATGGGAAACGAGAGGGATGCAAGGCTCGACCTCTCTGCCATAAGGCATAGTCCCATTCCGTTCCCCTAAAACAACGTGAATCGGGTAATAGTTAATTCTAAGTCATTGTACTCGTTACTTGTTTCGGTGATGACGATCATCCTCTGTTCATTGAAGACTTTGAGAAAAGTTCCCGGCTAACCGGGACCACCCATCCATAGGTCAGACCCATGGTCCGTCCTCCGCACTTTCCTCGGTTTGTTTTAGTTATGTAATTACCTACCACATTAATTTGACATATAACAAACAGCTTCCTTGATTAACCCTGTTAAGCACTAGTTCCTTCACGTAATCTTATCACAGGACATAAAGAAAACAATGTCAAACAACTTCTTTGTTATCATTTTATCCCTTTTGTCTTTGAAATACAAGGAGTTCCGCCCGTAGGCTTGATCATAATCTGCCCGAAGGCTATCCAGTAATCCACCAGGGATCACTAATCCAAGTTTCCGCCCGTAGACTAGTATGCGGGCCTCGAGATCCAATCCCGAGTCACGTTAGCCTCTTGTGCAGGGCCCGGAAGGCGAGGGATTTACGGCCAGAGCCCCCTCTGGCACCCAAGCGTCCTCCTGCTCCAAGTAGAACTCAACGGAGAGACCTCTCACGGCGGGTTCGGTCCACGTTCCCGGCGCGGTTTACAACCCCCTTGGTTAGGGTCAGGCAGGCAGTCGGGGGTAACTGAAGCTGCCTCTCCCTTCAGGCCTTCAACCTGAAGTATTTAGATATCTTTCCATCCTTTAGTTCATTGAGCAAACAATGCAAACAGTGTTTCTAAACTGTTACAAGCACAATCAATTTCAGTGGATGTTTATTTGGCCAACTGTTAAAAAGTGAATCTTTCTCTCCGAATGCATCCAGCATTCGATCTGGGATCAAATTGCGACTTGGCAAGATCCCCAAGGGTTTGTTTGTTCACCCTTTTGTCCTTGGGTTAGGGCCATACCCTGTTAACCCAACTTAACCAATACCTTAGGTAATAGTAAAACCTGGCGACCATGTCGCTTCAATTTATTGATTGGTCATTTGCTTCCTGGCAAATACCTAACTCTCCTTTTTCTTGGCAATTATTCCCCAAGAAAGGTGATGTAACAGGATGATTACTCATCCTCTTGTAAGTTAATTTTGCGCAATAACTTGCCAACCTCATTTCAAGAAATGACAAAACTCTCTTGTGGTCAAATCACAAGTCTATGCGATGTTGCAACTTTTGCACATGTGTTGCATCTATTTCACGGGATCATTTCACCCATTGAATGGCGTTTTCCGGTCACGGAATTACCTCCAGTCGAGTAGCAGGGTTTAGGGTGTCTTCTTACCCCACCCATTCCTAATTATATTGGTCACGATCCTAGGAATTTCCAACTCAGTCGGAGTTTCATCATTTGAACGAGTGATCCTTAGGATAGAAAACCTTAGACCATTTTATGCATGAGCATCCAATTGATTCGACATCTCGTGAATGTGTGTAAGATCTTTGGGTTTGCGGGTTTTGACTTGGCAACCAGTGTAAAACTAGGTCGAATTCTAATTGCACTAATCCCTAGTTAGCACTTGGGATACCTATCATATCGACTGAGCCATGCCCATATGAATCCCTTGTGGTTTAGGTTACTTGGACAACTTAATATACTTGTCTTGCGACAAGGATGATCCTTCCCTAAAGGTAATAAACTAAATCTAATGGAGAACAATAGTTACAACTACACCAATACGCGTAAACATGCGATTTATTGCTTCTACGCATCGCATGGTTCACGATAACTTTATCTTTCCTTGGTGTAGTAAAAATGCATGATAATCTGGATACTAACTTTTCCTAGGACCTACTAGGACTTACATCAAATAATCATGCCTACAACCTTGTTGTCTACACTTTAGAATCTTATGCTTTGACGAACCATGCAACCTTTCCTAAATGCGGCTCTTGATGAATGACATTTTTTCATGATGACTATGCAATACGCAACGTTCTTCTAGCTACAATGGAGCTCATACAAAACTAAAGCTAGTGATAATTTATTCCATTTCACTTGCAAGTCCATAAGATCATTCCCGTACTCTTCTATTTCTATTGGGTGTTAACTTTTCCTCATTAAATCATTACGAGGAGGAAGTTACCTAACATGCGGCACATGCTTATTCCTACCATGTCTAAGAAGAAAAAATGCACTTATAAATTCCATTTCTTTGCCCTAAGTAATATATGTTTAGACTCATTACTTTGATAATGTACCAAAATAGCTACATGCAGCTAGTCTTCTAAGGCGGACAAGTCGTTTCAATTTCATGTCCTGCTTCAACCTTGCCTAATGTTTCAAAAGATACTTTATCAAATGTATTTTACCACTGCCACATGCCTTAAAAATAAGCGTAAAATGCATTCTCCCTTATGGAACTAAGCGCACCTAATCATTTCTTTATGCGAAAATAAACTTGAAAGAACCTGGACTTGTGGGCTCGGGGAGATACCCACTTGTATGCTCGGAGATGAACCTCCCGCAGTCGCACCTTGTGATCTTTTTGGGGCCATCGTAGATGTAGAGGATTTGGGCTCCGGTTTTCGTCCGCACCCCTTTATGGCTCTCTAAATCTCCTACGAGTCTTGGCAAGTAGTCTCGAAATATGTTTACTTCTCCCTTATGTAGGAATACCCCTTTATAGGGTATGGATTTTAAGATCCCGGAAAGCTCGTGGAAACGGGCTTATGGGAGGTCTTTATGAGCTTCACCCTCTCCTCTTCAAGGTCCCGGGGGTATGAATAGACCTTTGGGGGATGTAGTGGAAAGGGGGGTTAAGGAAGTCCCCCCTTAGAAGCTTCTTAAGAAGCTTCTAAGAAGCTTCTAGGCTTCTGCAGCCACGTCGGGGGGGGGGGGGGGTTTCGTGAACCAGGCGGGGCGGCGGCGGACTGTGGCGGCCTGGCGGGATGTGGTGGCGGCTATGGCGGCTGGCGGCTCCCTTCACGGTGGCGACGGCCTGGTCTCCTTCCCCTTTCCCAATGGCGGCAGCAGCGTTTCCTTCCCTCCCTCTCACGGCCCGTCCTTCCTCTTCTCACGCTTTTCCTCCCCCCCCCCCCCCCCCTGACTCCCTGGGGAGGGGGGTTCTTATAGGCCTTGGGGGGAAAGAGGGCCTCCACACACGTGGAGGACTCCTCCTCATGCAATCCGACCCACTCCTCCTTGGCCATTCCTTCCCACACTCCCTCTCCTCCAGCCATGCATCGGCTGGGGGAAGGGATAATAATTAAAAAAATTTGCCTAAAATTTATCCAAATTGCCCCTTCAAAAAGGGTGTTCCCTTGCGGCTTTTACGGTCTTCAACCTCAGCCTCGTATTTACAATGTGGCGGCCTCATTTTTGAGCATGCACGGTATGGATTATGCTACCAATAATACGATGTAGGGGATCACCTTGCACAGGATTTACACGGCGTGCGGGAAGTCAATATTTACGGTACGCAATGTGCGGAAATATTACAGGGCACTCGACCTTTTGATCTAGATCGTGAAGCTCAGTTAGAATACAACCTCGAATTCTACACTTGGTTCCTACGCTGGTAACTCCTAGACCCATTGCAGAATGCCCCTGACCTCCTAACCTTCAATCCTAGGAAGGATTCTTCTTGAGCTGGAAGGGGAGGTGGGTGAGGTGAAACGCATAAACACGTAAACAATGAGCAAGATAGGAAAAATGGCACGATAACTTTGAAATAAAAGGCAAAAAGTTAAAGTCGGAAGGGAAGATTCTACATTGGATGGGATTTTAATGCTTTCATTTAATAAGCATATAGAGTCTTTCTTTTTAATTATGACTTTTCCAGCGAATTATTAATTTGGAAGCACTAATGGAAACTTGGGATTATGATAGGAAAAAAAGATGTCGTAGCAAGTCCGCGCCCACCAACTTCCATTCACGGAGGAGAAAAGAACGCAATACCGCATCACTCTTGAAAGCCGCGCCTACAACTAGCTCAAGTTCCGAACCATTCATAATGTAGAGGGTGTGGTGGCCAAGGAGGAAGCGACCAAGAGAGTCATCGAGCAATGCAACCTCACCAAGTACCTTGAGAAATTTGCGCAAGAGCCTAACCACATGAAGTCTGTGGAGTGTCTCAGGACATACAACCCTGATAATGAGTGCTGCATCATCATGGTGGGAAGGGGAGAAAATGCTAAATAGGTACAGGTTCACTTAAATTGGTGGAAAAGGCATTGGGATTGGAGCCGAAGATAGAGAAGAAGCAGAAGAGGGATGTGTATGCCATGTTGAAAATGAAAAAGGAGGATGTGCTAACTAATGATGGCATTAGCATCCAAGACATTCCTGATGTGGAAGCCAGACTACAAGCGAAGCTAGTGCCGGCGCTCTTCTCCAGCCACCAGTGCTACAATGACTTAATGCATCGAATCAGTGTGTCTGTGCGAGAGAATGTAGCATCTCACACCTTGCATGAACTCAACTGGAAGGGATATATGTATGCAAAACCATTGACCAGGCGGCTAAAGTACTAGCTTTAGGAAGTACATCAGCAGGAGGGGAGTCCCCAGCTTCCAAGGCCATGGAAAGAAAAAAGGCCTTGTCCAAGGCCTTGTTTATTGCCTATGGAAGTATTTTGACTGCACTCATCTAGGAGGCAGTGAAGGAGACACAAGATGCAGAAGAAGGAGAAGGAGAAACGCTTGACAGGTCACCCCCTCACCAGGACCAAGAGAAGTCCAGTGACAGGACCGAGAGTGATAAGGAAGGGCAGGAACAAGAAGAACAATCGGGCAAAAAGTAGGCCAAGAAACCCAAGAAGAAGACGGCACAAAAGAAAAAGAAGTAGGATAAAGGCCACAAGAAGGAGAAAGATGATTTGGAGAAGGCAAAAAGAGAATCCCTCAAGAAGGCCGAGGAGAGGGAGAAGAAGAAGAAATAGGAAGAAGAAAAAGCAAAGGAAGAAGTCAACAAGGCTAAAAAGGTATCGAAACAGGAGGCCGAGAAGAGGAAAAGGAAAGAACAGGAAGAAAAAGAGAAATTGGAGGAAGAGTACAGGAAAACTGAAGAAGAAAGGCAAAGAAGAGCTGCTGAGGAAGAAGAGGAACTGAGAAGGAAGGAGGAGGAGGACTTGGCCAAAGCCACACGCCGGTCCATCTAGCACCAGAGCAAGGTCGATGATCTGGGAGCTTGGAGCCCGCTAAGGGAAGAAGGGCCTGGTTCCAGTACATAGGTAGGAGAAATCATGCCGCCCGATGTCCTTGAAAGCAAAGGCAAGGCCCTTATCCATCCTATCCCTACCCTCATGGAGACTCCCACCGAACCAACCACCATCACCCCTAGCATCCCCACCAGCGTAGAGGTCTCCAACTTCGTGGAATGGATGCAATATTTTATCAATAAGGAAGTGGCCCAGGGAAAGAGCACGGAGACCACGGCCACGGGGCAAAACAGACCAGCCACAGATGCTGAGTCAAGACAAGACCAGAAACGTCAGAAAGTGCAGGCCTCGACCACTCCAATCCACACAAGAGTGACGCCACCAGCCAATTACGGCAAGTACGTCACCGAGTTGCTCTCCTAGCTGGAGAAGGCTAAGGAGGAAAAGAAGATGGTTGTGGCTAATTTGGTGGCAGAAAAGGAGTCGGTGATTATGCAACAATGAGAGATCTTTGATCTCAAACAGGAATTAAAGGCCAAGGAGGACATGGAAGAGAGCTACAAGCAACGGCTAGAGGATGAAAATCAGGATCTGGTGCACATGTAGAGAGAGTATAAGCTCCTATTGATGCAACATGGGGAATTGAAGGCAAAAACTGCCAACATTGAGGAAATGATGGAGAAATTGAATGCCAAAGAAGAGGAGAGAAAAGAAGAGAGGAAGCAACAGCAAAAGGAGATCGAGTCAATGGCTGATCAGCTACACTTGGGAAGGAAAGAGCAAGAGAACATGAGAAGGGAACTGAAAGACCAAGAGTAGAAGCTCATAACCCTGGTACAGAAGCAGGGAGAGAGCATGGAAGAAATGAATAAGAGAGCAGAGGAATGGGCAATGCAGAATGAAAAAAGGGTGGACACTGACACGACGAATTGCTTTGGTGGAGGAAAAAAAAATCATCGCAGAGAGTAAAGCAGAAGCCACCCAGATAGCCTTCAATGCCCAACAAAAGGCTTTCATTAACACACTAATGGACACGACCCGCCCAGAGGGAAAGGAGCCATTGGAGGTGGTATAGAAAAAACTGAGCATCACACACAGAGCTCTGCATGCAGGGCTGTAGATGCCACCCCAACCTGTGGAGGTTAGGCTGAGCCTAGAAGAGCAACGAAAGTACCTGCTACTAGCTGGCCTAACCCTCCAGGAAATTGATGCAATGGGCTTTGAAAAAGGGGCACAACAAGAAGATCGGCAGGGGGAGGAGGCTGAGCTTGAATTCGATATGGGGAGATTCAGAGAAAAGGTGATCCCACAGCCCCCTTCGCCGCATGTCCAAGAGCAACAACAGGTTGATCCATCTGCAGAGAGACAAGCCGCACTCAAGGAAAGACGGAGAAAGTTAGTCGAAGAAACTAGGAAGTAACTAAGAGCCAAATCGGTCGTGCAGCTATCCACACCCCTTCCACCATGCCCCGATGACCTCCTTGCTGGATTCCACACAGAGCTCGTGATTTGGAAGCGGCAGAAAAGAGAAAAAGACCCATTCATCTTGAGCTTCCTCATGCCCAACAACCTGCGAAGGGTCCTACCACTCAAGGTGATGGAGGAGGTGATCGTGACTGGCAGCCGACTAGGACAGAAGTGGATGGAGGAAAGGGAGAGGACCCTCACTCTTTGGGAAAATGAAGAAGTTGAGTTTTGGCAAAACAAGGTGTTTGAAGTACCACATACAGAGATATAACTGCCAACCCCTATGGAGGAGGCGAGTGTGCAACATAAGCATGCTCGCCTGGATGGCTTTTTACAACACCCTGTCCTACGAGAGGAACGATGCCACGTTCATGGCGTACCCTTATAGGGTAGGTGTGGATTTTGTTGCCACCCTCCATAGGCATTATGATTTTCCTATCATCTACAAATCCAATGCTACCTCCTTCGAACATGCCCTCCTCTTCGACTGGGGAAGCCTAAATGATTCCGTGACGCATTTCCTCGCGAATTTCTCTTCATGCCCCGATCCAGTCTTTGTAACTACCTATAATTATCTTAGGTTACTTAAGTTATTACTCAAGTAGGACCAACCCCACTAGAATGTGGCTCCATTTGGCTTCTCTAATGAACCTTATTACCAAGCTTCCGCAAGCACCCGAGTTTACACATGGCCCTACCCTCACACGACTACTTCATCAACTGCCTCTTAAACTCCAACAGTAGCCAAGAGTGCCATGGGATTGGCACCCGTCTCAGAGGGGGTAATGTTAACCCCAAGTCAAGAAGGCGGAATAATGAATGAAAAAGTAGGAAGAGCATGGAAAAAGAGCAAAGGCATGCAAGCGGCCTCTAAAGCTAAGTTGGGGCCAAAAGCGTAATTTTAAATGAAAGGCGCCTCAAAAAACTCCAAAAGCTCGTGTAAAAGAGTGCCAGGCTCCCTCCTGTGCCAATTGTAAAGTATTAGACAGGTGTAGGCTAGAGACATAAGACTAGAAGAGGGAAATAGAGAAAGGACCTTGCCACAATGGTCAGTCATGTAAAAGAAAGGGATGGGTGCCCATGGGAATTTAGGGTTTTGTATATAAAGTTCAAAAAGTGAATGGAAGCTCATTCTTTGGTGTGTGGCTAACAAGAGCTATCTTCTTCTTCTTCTCTTCTTCTCTTCTCCTTGCTTGTGTGTGCTCTTGAGAGAGGGAGTATGAGGGTGTGGGAGAGTGGGTGTGTGGGAGTGAGGGATCAAGAGGGTAAAGCTCTTCACCATCTCCTCTTCTCTTCTTCTCTTCTCTTCTCTTGTCTTCTCTTCTCTTGCGCGCGCGGCTATAGTGGATGGAGCTTGGAGATGGAGGAAGCTTGAGGATGCTTGAGCTAGCATCTAGGATCGTGGAGCTACCGGTGTGTGCAAGAGAGAAGGCAACTCATATTGGCATCAAGGTAAGCTCACTACACTTGTAGGATCGACTGCGCGTCGGCTAGGTGAGAGATAGCCATTAGAGCTCGCTTGGAACGCTTGAAACAATAAGCGGTCCGTGCGTCTGGGTGGTTGAGCGAAAGCTCCCACAACTATGGTGTTGATCATTGCTTATACGTCATGCAAGCCTTCAGGATAAGGGGCAAATGCAATTCAAGAGCATGAGAACCTACCATGAGATCACTCCAACATGGAACATCACACGTCCATGATTAGTTTTTGGTCTTTGGGTTCATAGGCTCAGGAGATGTGAATGGTTTTAATCAATCTATCACATTTGAAGCATTACATGATGACAAAGTAGAATGAAGGGTTTTTATCAACAAGTTGCATGTGAGATTGATGAATGGTTGAGCATATTCAAAGTGAAGACATTGATATGGGTATGTGATTGCATCACATTCCAAGGTGACTTGATTCTCTTGGTGAGCCTGTACATAGTGAATAATACATGAACCTATGTACAATAGGTTTGAAGCAGATCAAGTTGGTCTTCTTATGGTTATTCATTGTACTTGAATGGTTTCAGCATTACTCAAACCTGATGAATCCATTGATTTTATCTATGGAGTTAGTGTGTTGGATTATTGTACATATGAGGCTTACAAAAAGAAATGATTTAATAGGCTTGGAATTTCATATTGCAAGAGCAAAATCTCTTTGTAGCTTTGGATATAACCTATGCTTCTTAATAGAGGTGCTTCTTGAAAATGTGCAAATCTAAAGATTGGAAGACTAGCATTTGAAGATGTAGAGCAATTTGGATTAAAATGATATAGGAGCTTATGGGTATACAAGTAATATCTGTATAGATGATGGTAGGCAAGAATATGCAAATAAAAACTCAAAAGAGAAAACAGAGTGGAAGAAGCCCCATTGTGATCTTCAATCTTCAGAGTAATATGCTTGATTCATGTTAACCCTCACATGAACAAGGTGGAAAATCCCAAAAATCTAAAGCAAAAAACAAGGCCGAAGCAAAAGTGAAACGGAAGACGAAGGCACGCCAAGAAAAATCTGGAAACACAAGAAGTGCAAAAAAATCCTAAATCAAGGACAGAGATGTACAAGAAAAAGCATAAGTCGATACTTTTATAAAAGAGCGCAAGGCGCACCATGATTTATTTTAAGAGCCTTGGGCTCTCACCCATGCAAATTGTAAAGGTATATGGGCGGTAGGAAGGAAGATAGGAAGATAGGAGGACAATGGGAAAAATGGCCTAGAGGCCATAGCCGACCATGTAAAAAAGAGGATAAGGGGATGACCGCCCAAAAGGGATTTAGGGTTTTGTATATAAAGTTGAAAAGTGAATAAGAAGCTCATTCTTGTGTGTGGCCAAAAGTAGCTCTCTTCTTCTTTTTCTTCTTCTTCTTCCTCTTCTTCTTCTTCTTCTTGCTTGCTTGAGCTTGTGCTTAAGAGAGGAAGTGTGAGAGTGTGAGAGAGTGAGTGTGTGAGGGTGAGGGACTATGGTGGAGAAGCTCTCCACCTTCTCCTCTCTTCTTCTCTTCTATTCTCTTCTCTTCTCTTGCTCACGGCAATGGAGATTGGAGTGTGGAGCTTGAGTATCGAGCTCACTTGAAGCTTGCACTTGGATCATGGAGCTACCAGAGTGCTCAAGAGAGGAAACAACTCGATCGGGCATGGAGGTAACCTCACTACACTCATACAGAGATAGCGTGTCGGCTATGTGAGAGGTAGCCATTAGTGCTCAGCTTGAAATGCTTGAAGGAATAAGTGGTCCGTGGGTCTTGGCGGTTGAGCTTGCACCTTTACATTTTGTTTCTATTTGCCGGGATCGACGGATTCAAGCCTTGAGTACTTGCACGCTCCAAATCAAGCATTGAAGTAGGGGTTTTTTCCAAACCAGTGCTTGAGGTGGATAGGAAGGAAGCGAGAGAGTTTGAAGAGGTATTTGATCTCCTTAGCAAGTAAGCTTTTGGTTTTTTGGATTTGGAAAAGTAGGTTGGAGTAGTGTAGGTTTTTTCTCTGTGATTTGGATACATTAGGGTAGGAAAAAACAAAGAAAAAAAAAGGAAAACAAGCATTGGGATTTATGCTATCATAACAGGGCAAGAGGGTTTGATTTGTTGCCGATTTGTATTTTGGAGTTTATTTGCTATTCTAGGTATATACAATCCTTCATTAGGGTCTATTTTTACATTATGGAAGTTTGTGCGATCCCTCATAACCAAAATCATTAGAATCAAGTCAATTTTTATCATCCTTGGAAAACCCATCCGCAAGAGTCAGACACAGTTACCAAGGTCCGACTCCTTGAATCGAACCGTCTAACTCCTAGAGTCAGACGTACCAGTTGCACCAGTCAGACTAGATTCAGGTCCAGGACCAGGTCAAACTAGTCTAACCACCTTCTGTCAGACAACCCCCACTCAAACCAAACTTGGGAATCAGACCACCTTGGTCTGATCGGGCTACCATCCAATCGAAATATCCAATCGGACTCGGAACATCTGACTCCCAGAGTCGGACCACCTAGAATCAGAAAAAAAACTATCAAAATCAGACAGAAGTTTGTCAAAATCGGACAGGTGAATAGAATACAAATTTGATACATCTAAGCCCTAAAACCGACCCAACGACTGTATAGAGCCAAAAGCACATCATAGATCTATCACTGAGCTAAAATCTAGAGCAAGTAGTTCAAAACTTGGCTATGAATAGTCCTTCAAATCATGCATGGTATTTAGCATAATGGCCCTATACGTCGGGGGGAGTGCCTCCCCGAACCCCTGTAGAGCGGGTTCTGTCCCCTCTGCACGTGACTCCTCCAACACTTCCAAAGCACCTAAAGCCTAAGCTTGAGGAGAAATCTCTTGAAGATTTGGCCAAGGAGATGGTGCATCTGACCAATGAATCAGAGATGAAGTGCATGATGAAGCTTGATCACAAGTTGACAGCCATCACACGTGCATGCGTCTATGTGGACATTGGAAGGCCAACACCAAAGCATACAAAGCTCATAGCCAAACCCCTGACTTGGGACGAGCAACAACATGTTTACTCTCGTCGCTATGTAACTGTTGCTGAGGAAGTCATAAAGGACATCCCAAAGGCCATAGCTAGAGAATTGTGCTTGATACCCTCACTTTATACTGCTCAATGTGAGATAAACAAGGAAAAACTCGAAGCAATCAAACAAAAAGGGAAAGGACAAGGTAAGTTTATGCAAAAATGGTACTCCAACCAAATTTTAGCAGCCAAAATTGGCCACCGACTAATGATACTCGCTGAGCAAAGGAAAGCCCTTTGGACATCAATACATGATCCATGTACGTTGCCCCGACCTCATTAAGAGTTTTGGCAATGGTCCATGAGGTCTAGCTTTCTGCCACCCACTGTCCAAAAACATCCCTTGTACGATAAATTGCTTCTGGAAGAAGATCTACACGTGGCTAGCAGGCTAGGAGTAGGGAGCATGGTACTTGATGTTAGCGCATATGTCCTCTGTCTCACTAAAGTCCCTGGAATTCTTAATCTCTATGCTTCCCATCAATACAACCATGACTTCTTCAATTGTTTTCATCCAAGCCTACATGATAGGAACCCTAAACCATCACTTGGTTCTACATTAGAGTCACTTGAACCTCTAGAGCAAGAGAAAAACAGCTCTAAACACGATACCCGCTCTGATAAGAAGCAATGGAGGCATGCTCAATGGGTAAGGACAAGAGTCTAGAGCAAATGCCCAACTAGGAGCAACTGCCAATGCAATTGGATGAGGGGCTAAACTGAGGGAAATTAGCTAAAGAGTTAGACTCTCCAAAAAGAGAGGTAGTTGTACTCTCACAACCTCGTGAGGTCGTTCAACAGGCAGGGGCTATGTCCCATGAGGACACACTAGAAAAAGAGAATGTTGAGGCCCAACCAAGCACATCAATGGCTGACCTAGTTCAAGTCCTGAGTCTCTAAAGTATACACCTCAATTACCCAAGAAAAAGAGGAGAAAACAATGGCAGTTGCAAGTGGATGTAGGCACCAAGAAGGTTGAGACCAAGTGTCCTAAAGAGTTGAGGAATAAAGCATCGAGTCCACCCACGAATGAACCCATTGCCGTCTCTCTTAACAGCGGTGATACGTCAAACACATCTGTGTGTTTTGATAAGTCAAAGCAACCATTACCATCAATGGTTGCTTGCAACACTCAATCGACTGACAATAGAACTTACATTGACCAATAAAGAGTGGATACAACACTATCACAACAGGTTGACAAAACACAACAATCATATTTGAGGAGAACCATGACACAATAGCAGTAAAGCCTTAGGAGGAGAAACATGAAAATCCCGAGGATAGGAGCAATCCTAGCAATGACCAATCTTGCTCATCCAGGCCTAAGACCCCAGCTATGCTAAAGTCTAGGGAAACTCCTAGAACCTTGCATGAGATAGCAACCGAGCAAGCCCTCATTGAACATAGAAGTGTCACAGAATGCTTGACTGAGTTGGACGCTAAACTCAAATTATTCGCACGTGCCTACATCACTAACATAGGCACGTTCCCTAGGGAGTAGCTTAAGGAATATTGTCATATCCACTATCTTGGGAAGAGCAAGAATATCTTAATAAGCACTATGACAAGCTCCTACATGAATGTATGCAACTCATCTCTGACAAGGAAATCAACGAACTACGCTTAGTTGTGACATTTAATGGAGTGCTTTGCCAACCAAACCTCTTAGAGATAGATCAACTAAAGTGACAATTAGAGGGTCAAAGTCAATTTGAAAAACGTTGGTTTGAAAACCGTGCTACAATGGCGGAACTTAGAGCCCATATTATAGTCTTAGAGGAGTGATTGGCCAAATGGTGGTCTCAAAGAGACCCAACCTATGTGGTGCCAACTTCCTTTCGAGTACTGACTGTCATTTGGGGTATGGACTTAGCCCCAAAAATAGCCAAGAGAACTCTCTGATTGATCAAATTCTCACTGAGGAAGAGCTACATGTTGCGAGTAGACTCAGACAAGGTACCATGCTACTCGATGTTGCAAAATATATGTTGTTATTGAGTAGGCTGCCACGATTACTAGACGCGTGTGCCACACTTTAGTACAATCCTAAGTTCTACAATTGGTTTTTATCCTCACCAAGTGACATGGATTCATAAATGTCTACATAAATAAACAATGTGTTTTGTGACTGTGTATAGATAATACCAAAAAAGCAAAGCTAGCATACACGCAAGCAATGATAATCAAGCGCAAGTGATACACATCGAAGTCAACACTATGGGATTCAGATAAGTGATGCCTTTTTGAGCTGCACCTATTCATTATGATTGAAGCATATGATTTGTATGTACTCTCACGAGTTGCCAAGTAAATATAGGATGACACAGGTCTCTGTACAAAAGTATTCAATGTCCAAGTCACCACAAGACCACCAACCCCACAAAGAGCCATTATAGAGAAAGCAATAGAAATACCAATAACAAAGAGCCATGATGGAACCCCCGCTTGTTGGAAGAGAAAATCACCCTTGCAAAAAGCACACATTGCATTTGAGCATGGCCCAAAGCATAGTCATTGGCTACTCTCTCTTTCTTGACCAAACTCTACATCCAGGGCAAGATTAAGGTGGCAAGCTCCCGTTCACGACGAAAGAGCAAGCAAAGTATGGCTTGATGTTAGAAATGAGGAGTTTCAGTTAGTTCACATTCAAGTTTACCATAAACCTAGAAGACACCATCATGGAGGAGCTAGCCATAAAACAACTCCTGGACCAGTGCAGTCTACATAAATATGTAGAGAAAATCAGGCAAGTTGTTGATTACAACAAGTGTGCAAAATTTCCAAGGAGCTTCGATGCTGAAAAAACTATGACATGGTGATGATAAGAAGAGGAGAGTAAGCTTGCCAAGTAGAGGTGGAGTTTAGCCATGTGATGGTGGAGAAGGCCCTGGGTTTAGCCAGCAAAACAAGACTAAGAAACACCCAAGGAGGGATAAGTATAACATGCTGGGGGTGAGCCAAAATCCAGGAATAAGAGGGAGACAAAGTCCACAAGGAATAGCAGGACAGAATGGAGAGAGTTACTAATACAAAGGCGAATGACCAACCATCGTAACAGCCATCATAACAGCAAGAGAGTGAGAGGACAATCTGTGAGAAGAAAGGCTCAAAAATTGTCAAGTCAAGCACAAAGGAAAGATCACACTCTCAAAATCCCCATAAGAAGCACTCGATCCACCTCCAAAGAAAATAGAGAGCTACAAAGGGTGAAGGAGGAATCGAAGAGATTAGAAGAAGAGCGTGCCAAGCAAATGCCAGAAGAGAAGGAAGAATGACTAAGGCAAAAGGGAGGAGAAGATTACTCTAATAAAGATGGAATCAAAGATTTAGCCTACAAGCTAGCACATCGTTGCAACATGGACTCCATGACATGACACCTAAGCCTAACACTAGCTTAGAAGTAGAGAAGCAATGTGCTCCCCTAAGCCTAACACTAGCTTAGGAGTAGAAAAGCAATGTGCTCCCCTAATCTCAACTGGCTGAACCTCACAGGAACTCTCCTTGCTAGGGGCTTGGGGAGCCAAAATAGTAAATGCAACCACCTCAATAAGAGCCACTGGAACTGTTTCACAAAGAAGGGCGTGACTCCAAATCAGATCAACAAAAGAAAGAATGAGTGCAGGAACCAAGCCCCCTCCATGGCCACGACAAGTACAGTTAGAAGAGAAAAGATCTCCATGCCAAGCCATGCATTCCTTGCCAAATCTCTTAGGTACCCTCAAAATGTAACTACTGTAGAGCATTAAGATGATGTCTAGTGTGTCCCCTCCCAATGCATCTCCAAAAAAAAAAAGGAAAAGAAAAAGAAAAGAGAAAACAAACAAAAGACCCACATAAATAAAAAGGAAAGGAATAATGAGCTTTTCCATGTATATTAGGTGCCACAAACACTGCACCTAGGGGTCCTCAGGTTAGGCACATCGAGTGGCCTTGGTGAGCTGGCTTTGTGCCTAACCCCCTAGCCCTTCCTGTCCCCCCACTTCACACTTAGGGCACATCAAGGGCACGACACACCTAGGTAATTCGTGCTCGCCTATGGTCAGATATGTCTCCCTAAGTGACACCCACAACACCTCTCCTCTACACAAACTGGGTCCTTAAGTGTGGACAACACCACAGGCTTCCCTAAGGTTCGACCCAACTCCCAGTTTCACTAGCACAAACACCATGCAACACTGCACAATGAGGTAGACACACCCCCAAGTAGTGCACTTTCTTTTTCCTTTTTCAGGTATACTCAACAATGGCAATCAACCACCAACATTGAAGGCCCCCACTACTCGATCAAATCTAATCTTGTCCTTTGCAATATAATCTTAGCGTCAATGAGTTCAATTATCCTACATTGTGTTGAAAAAAGCAAAAGTAATGTCTCAAGAAGCCTTCAAGTGTACTTCTCCTCAACATCAACAAATTTTTCCACCCCATTGAACCCTCACTTCATCCACACATTGCTACAAGAAATCAAACCAGCAATAACTACGTACTATCTAAGTATACACGTGCACTCACATAGTACCTGCACCACAATTCATACACAATTTGGGTCCTCAAGTGCAGGACAATACTCTCGGCTTGCTTAGATTTTGACCTGTCTCACAAACTAATCAAACTACGTCTTGTGCACCATAAGAAGACTAGCACTAACCCCTAGGGAGAGACCATATGACAAGTTTTCAATTGTAGGTATTAAATGCTCCAACGAAAGTACCCTCAGCTCTTCATCAACACTCAAATCTAAACTCTTCTCCTTTATCATCATGCAAGCCCTCCAAAAAATCGTCATACGTAGAATCCCCAGAACACCAACACCTCCAAACAAAGAACAATCCTATCACCAACTACAACAATCCTATCACCAAGAGCCTATTGAGAATCAGCAATCACACTCACTAAACAACCTCTTTGAATGGAGCTTCAGGGTCAAGGATATGCAGGCTAACCTATCCCATATGCACAATGGTGCCTACTACACTTTCCTACTTTCCTATAAAGCATTGTACTTGCTTCATTTTCTTAATGCAATGATAGTACTCTTTTCATTTTAGTGAAGTGTCAATGTCATTGTCCACATACACAAGATTGTGTTTATGAGTCCAAGTCTCAATCTTGGAACCTAATTCACTTGTGTAACAAACAGTGTCTTTATCTTCTTCATCATGAGTCCACACTTCTTCTTTCATCCACCATAACTCACTGCCATGCTGTAGATCCCGCATTTCTCACATGGTATCAGAGCACAGTTGGGCATGGCATTGCTTCTCCAGCCTCTCTTGATTCCTCTCAACCTCAATCTAGCTCAATGTCAGCTCATGACTTCATCTCCAAACTCTACTCTCACTGAAGCTTCCATGGCAGCCATAGCGAGCAGCACCCTGTTAGATTGAGCTGCTTATATCTCACTCCACAGGTCAAATCTCTTGGAGCTTCCTTTTGGAAAAGTATTCCCCAACTCACAAAGCTTCCCTATATCACATCAATCCATGACATTTGGCTATCTGAAGCTCAGCATTGTGAAAATTCTCAATCTCTGCTCTGTGTCTGCCATAGCCAGACAGGACCTACCTCACTTGGAGCTTCAATAACTTCTCAATCAAGCCACTTCAGCTCTTGATTCCTTCTAGGGGATTTTTCTTCTACTCAAGGCGCTTCATCCTGGCACATAAATCGACCACATTGCTGTGCCCTGACCTTGGCATTACAGAAATCGCGGAAACCTGTCGTGAAGTGTGCCAAATCTGATCGAGTGCCCTGCGTGCTTCATACAGCCTGCAATCTGGACGATTTTCGTAGGGCTTTGATAGCCCATGAAGTAAGATTCCTAGGCATGTAAAATTTTTTGAAAATGATCAAGTATAGCTCCTGCAATCTGAGAAAAACTAGGCCCCTGTCTCAGAAACCCTAATTCCACCATAGCCAAAATTTCTCAAGCTTTTTTTTTCCTCAGTTTTTTCTTACTCGTGACACTAAACCAAGCTAAAGCCCACTCTAATCCATTAACCCAGCATCAAATAAAGGAGGGGAAGGACCTGAGAAGATTGAAGAACGACGGAACGATCCCGAACAAGAAGAATCAAGCTCAGCATCAACACTGACATAGTGTGTTTTCACACTGTCACTAACTGTGTCTCTTGACACTACATTCTGCTCTTCTACTGATAAAATCTTAGAATTCTCGTGTTGATTTGCTGCTGATCTTGCAACCTCAACATGGGAAAAGACTCTCCAAATGCTCGATTCAAAGGAGTCGGGTTTCACACCTGGCAAACCCGCATCAAGCTCAACTTGATGAAAAAGGGTCTCTGGGCCATCACAAATGGCAAAGAGAAGAAGCCTCGAGACGCGGACCTTGCAACTACTTGGAAAAAGAATGATGACAGAGCTCAGGCCATTATCAAACTGGAGCTAGACGATAGTTATATCCACCATGTGGATAACTGTGAGACCTCACAGGATACATGGAAAAGACTTGACACCTTGTTCGGTGCACAATCTAAATCATCAAAGTATGGTCTCCTGATTGAGTTCTTCAGGCTTGAAATGAAGTCCAGCACATCACTTTCCACACATCTCAATTACATGGAAGGACTCCTAACCCAACTTGCAGGAATCAACATTAAAATGGATGAAGATGTTTGCATCGGTGTTCTACTTAAGAGTTTGCCTCCTGAATATAATAATGTATCAACAACTTTAATCAATATGCCAAATCCTGAACTTGTTGATATCCAGGCATCACTGTTAGAAGAGGAAAAGAAGCTAAAAACTAAGGAAGAACCAAGTACCTCTAGAGATGAGCATGCATTATATGTTGGCAACAGGTACAAAGGCAAGAAGGATCAGCTCTTCTATGACTTCTGCAAAAGGACCGGACACACCGAGAAGTTCTGCCACGTAAGAAAGAGATCCCAAAAGGCCTATCTAGTCGTAGTCAAAGAAGAAGAAGAAAATGGAGCAAAGGAAGAAGAAGATGAAGATGAACACCACCAGGATCGGAAGGACAAGACTCATCACTCTTTCTACTCTCATAATTCTGATAGACTGTTTTAAAAGCCTTGTACTTCCTTGCCCTAATGCTTCCTGCCATAAGCTTTGTAAACTCCTTATGTAACTTGGCATTACAGTCCCTGTACACTTTGTGAGGCCCCTGTTATAGCCTCTGGATGTCCATCATGTTTTGGTGCCCACACTTAGCCTTTTCTGCAATAGCCTCTGGTGTCTACCATGTTTGTGGTGTGCCCACACTTTGCAGGTGGTTCTCATTACAGCCTCTACACACTTTGTGCCTTTCTAGTTGTGATTGAGGAGGGGTGTTGAGAATCAACAATCACACTCACTAAACAGCCTCTTTGTATGGAGCTTCAAGGTCAAGGATATGCAGGCTAACCTATCCCATATGCACAATGGTGCCTACTACACTTTCCTACTTTCCTATAAAGCATTGTACTTGCTTCCTTTTCTTGATGCAATGATAGTACTCTTTTCATTTCAGTGAAGTGTCAATGTCATTGTCCACATACACAAGATTGTGTTTATGAGTCCAAGTCTCAATCTTGGAACCTAATTCACTTGTGTAACAAACAGTGTCTTTATCTTCTTCATCATGAGTCCACACTTCTTCTTTCATCCACCATAACTCACTGCCATGCTGTAGATCCCGCATTTCTCACATGGTATCAGAGCACAGTTGGGCATGGCATTGCTTCTCCAGCCTCTCTTGATTCCTCTCAACCTCAATCTAGCTCAATGTCAGCTCATGACTTCATCTCCAAACTCTACTCTCACTGAAGCTTCCATGGCAGCCATAGCCAGCAGCACCCTGTTAGATTGAGCTGCTTATATCTCACTCCACAGGTCAAATCTCTTGGAGCTTCCTTTTGGAAAAGTATTCCCCAACTCACAAAGCTTCCCTATATCACATCAATCCATGACATTTGGCTATCTGAAGCTCAGCATTGTGAAAATTCTCAATCTCTGCTCTGTGTCTGCCATAGCCAGACAGGACCTACCTCACTTGGAGCTTCAATAACTTCTCAATCAAGCCACTTCAGCTCTTGATTCCTTCTAGGGGATTTTTCTTCTACTCAAGGCGCTTCATCCTGGCACATAAATCGACCACATTGCTGTGCCCTGACCTTGGCATTACAGAAATCGCGGAAACCTGTCGTGAAGTGTGCCAAATCTGATCGAGTGCCCTGCGTGCTTCATACAGCCTGCAATCTGGACGATTTTCGTAGGGCTTTGATAGCCCATGAAGTAAGATTCCTAGGCATGTAAAATTTTTTGAAAATGATCAAGTATAGCTCCTGCAATCTGAGAAAAACTAGGCCCCTGTCTCAGAAACCCTAATTCCACCATAGCCAAAATTTCTCAAGCTTTTTTTTTCCTCAGTTTTTTCTTACTCGTGACACTAAACCAAGCTAAAGCCCACTCTAATCCATTAACCCAGCATCAAATAAAGGAGGGGAAGGACCTGAGAAGATTGAAGAACGACGGAACGATCCCGAACAAGAAGAATCAAGCTCAGCATCAACACTGACATAGTGTGTTTTCACACTGTCACTAACTGTGTCTCTTGACACTACATTCTGCTCTTCTACTGATAAAATCTTAGAATTCTCGTGTTGATTTGCTGCTGATCTTGCAACCTCAACATGGGAAAAGACTCTCCAAATGCTCGATTCAAAGGAGTCGGGTTTCACACCTGGCAAACCCGCATCAAGCTCAACTTGATGAAAAAGGGTCTCTGGGCCATCACAAATGGCAAAGAGAAGAAGCCTCGAGACGCGGACCTTGCAACTACTTGGAAAAAGAATGATGACAGAGCTCAGGCCATTATCAAACTGGAGCTAGACGATAGTTATATCCACCATGTGGATAACTGTGAGACCTCACAGGATACATGGAAAAGACTTGACACCTTGTTCGGTGCACAATCTAAATCATCAAAGTATGGTCTCCTGATTGAGTTCTTCAGGCTTGAAATGAAGTCCAGCACATCACTTTCCACACATCTCAATTACATGGAAGGACTCCTAACCCAACTTGCAGGAATCAACATTAAAATGGATGAAGATGTTTGCATCGGTGTTCTACTTAAGAGTTTGCCTCCTGAATATAATAGTGTATCAACAACTTTAATCAATATGCCAAATCCTGAACTTGTTGATATCCAGGCATCACTGTTAGAAGAGGAAAAGAAGCTAAAAACTAAGGAAGAACCAAGTACCTCTAGAGATGAGCATGCATTATATGTTGGCAACAGGTACAAAGGCAAGAAGGATCAGCTCTTCTATGACTTCTGCAAAAGGACCGGACACACCGAGAAGTTCTGCCACGTAAGAAAGAGATCCCAAAAGGCCTATCTAGTCGTAGTCAAAGAAGAAGAAGAAAATGGAGCAAAGGAAGAAGAAGATGAAGATGAACACCACCAGGATCGGAAGGACAAGACTCATCACTCTTTCTACTCTCATAATTCTGATAGACTGTTTTAAAAGCCTTGTACTTCCTTGCCCTAATGCTTCCTGCCATAAGCTTTGTAAACTCCTTATGTAACTTGGCATTACAGTCCCTGTACACTTTGTGAGGCCCCTGTTATAGCCTCTGGATGTCCATCATGTTTTGGTGCCCACACTTAGCCTTTTCTGCAATAGCCTCTGGTGTCTACCATGTTTGTGGTGTGCCCACACTTTGCAGGTGGTTCTCATTACAGCCTCTACACACTTTGTGCCTTTCTAGTTGTGATTGAGGAGGGGTGTTGAGAATCAACAATCACACTCACTAAACAGCCTCTTTGTATGGAGCTTCAAGGTCAAGGATATGCAGGCTAACCTATCCCATATGCACAATGGTGCCTACTACACTTTCCTACTTTCCTATAAAGCATTGTACTTGCTTCCTTTTCTTGATGCAATGATAGTACTCTTTTCATTTCAGTGAAGTGTCAATGTCATTGTCCACATACACAAGATTGTGTTTATGAGTCCAAGTCTCAATCTTGGAACCTAATTCACTTGTGTAACAAACAGTGTCTTTATCTTCTTCATCATGAGTCCACACTTCTTCTTTCATCCACCATAACTCACTGCCATGCTGTAGATCCCGCATTTCTCACATGGTATCAGAGCACAGTTGGGCATGGCATTGCTTCTCCAGCCTCTCTTGATTCCTCTCAACCTCAATCTAGCTCAATGTCAGCTCATGACTTCATCTCCAAACTCTACTCTCACTGAAGCTTCCATGGCAGCCATAGCCAGCAGCACCCTGTTAGATTGAGCTGCTTATATCTCACTCCACAGGTCAAATCTCTTGGAGCTTCCTTTTGGAGAAGTATTCCCCAACTCACAAAGCTTCCCTATATCACATCAATCCATGACATTTGGCTATCTGAAGCTCAGCATTGTGAAAATTCTCAATCTCTGCTCTGTGTCTGCCATAGCCAGACAGGACCTACCTCACTTGGAGCTTCAATAACTTCTCAATCAAGCCACTTCAGCTCTTGATTCCTTCTAGGGGATTTTTCTTCTACTCAAGGCGCTTCATCCTGGCACATAAATCGACCACATTGCTGTGCCCTGACCTTGGCATTACAGAAATCGCGGAAACCTGTCGTGAAGTGTGCCAAATCTGATCGAGTGCCCTGCGTGCTTCATACAGCCTGCAATCTGGACGATTTTCGTAGGGCTTTGATAGCCCATGAAGTAAGATTCCTAGGCATGTAAAATTTTTTGAAAATGATCAAGTATAGCTCCTGCAATCTGAGAAAAACTAGGCCCCTGTCTCAGAAACCCTAATTCCACCATAGCCAAAATTTCTCAAGCTTTTTTTTTCCTCAGTTTTTTCTTACTCGTGACACTAAACCAAGCTAAAGCCCACTCTAATCCATTAACCCAGCATCAAATAAAGGAGGGGAAGGACCTGAGAAGATTGAAGAACGACGGAACGATCCCGAACAAGAAGAATCAAGCTCAGCATCAACACTGACATAGTGTGTTTTCACACTGTCACTAACTGTGTCTCTTGACACTACATTCTGCTCTTCTACTGATAAAATCTTAGAATTCTCGTGTTGATTTGCTGCTGATCTTGCAACCTCAACATGGGAAAAGACTCTCCAAATGCTCGATTCAAAGGAGTCGGGTTTCACACCTGGCAAACCCGCATCAAGCTCAACTTGATGAAAAAGGGTCTCTGGGCCATCACAAATGGCAAAGAGAAGAAGCCTCGAGACGCGGACCTTGCAACTACTTGGAAAAAGAATGATGACAGAGCTCAGGCCATTATCAAACTGGAGCTAGACGATAGTTATATCCACCATGTGGATAACTGTGAGACCTCACAGGATACATGGAAAAGACTTGACACCTTGTTCGGTGCACAATCTAAATCATCAAAGTATGGTCTCCTGATTGAGTTCTTCAGGCTTGAAATGAAGTCCAGCACATCACTTTCCACACATCTCAATTACATGGAAGGACTCCTAACCCAACTTGCAGGAATCAACATTAAAATGGATGAAGATGTTTGCATCGGTGTTCTACTTAAGAGTTTGCCTCCTGAATATAATAGTGTATCAACAACTTTAATCAATATGCCAAATCCTGAACTTGTTGATATCCAGGCATCACTGTTAGAAGAGGAAAAGAAGCTAAAAACTAAGGAAGAACCAAGTACCTCTAGAGATGAGCATGCATTATATGTTGGCAACAGGTACAAAGGCAAGAAGGATCAGCTCTTCTATGACTTCTGCAAAAGGACCGGACACACCGAGAAGTTCTGCCACGTAAGAAAGAGATCCCAAAAGGCCTATCTAGTCGTAGTCAAAGAAGAAGAAGAAAATGGAGCAAAGGAAGAAGAAGATGAAGATGAACACCACCAGGATCGGAAGGACAAGACTCATCACTCTTTCTACTCTCATAATTCTGATAGACTGTTTTAAAAGCCTTGTACTTCCTTGCCCTAATGCTTCCTGCCATAAGCTTTGTAAACTCCTTATGTAACTTGGCATTACAGTCCCTGTACACTTTGTGAGGCCCCTGTTATAGCCTCTGGATGTCCATCATGTTTTGGTGCCCACACTTAGCCTTTTCTGCAATAGCCTCTGGTGTCTACCATGTTTGTGGTGTGCCCACACTTTGCAGGTGGTTCTCATTACAGCCTCTACACACTTTGTGCCTTTCTAGTTGTGATTGAGGAGGGGTGTTGAGAATCAACAATCACACTCACTAAACAGCCTCTTTGTATGGAGCTTCAAGGTCAAGGATATGCAGGCTAACCTATCCCATATGCACAATGGTGCCTACTACACTTTCCTACTTTCCTATAAAGCATTGTACTTGCTTCCTTTTCTTGATGCAATGATAGTACTCTTTTCATTTCAGTGAAGTGTCAATGTCATTGTCCACATACACAAGATTGTGTTTATGAGTCCAAGTCTCAATCTTGGAACCTAATTCACTTGTGTAACAAACAGTGTCTTTATCTTCTTCATCATGAGTCCACACTTCTTCTTTCATCCACCATAACTCACTGCCATGCTGTAGATCCCGCATTTCTCACATGGTATCAGAGCACAGTTGGGCATGGCATTGCTTCTCCAGCCTCTCTTGATTCCTCTCAACCTCAATCTAGCTCAATGTCAGCTCATGACTTCATCTCCAAACTCTACTCTCACTGAAGCTTCCATGGCAGCCATAGCCAGCAGCACCCTGTTAGATTGAGCTGCTTATATCTCACTCCACAGGTCAAATCTCTTGGAGCTTCCTTTTGGAGAAGTATTCCCCAACTCACAAAGCTTCCCTATATCACATCAATCCATGACATTTGGCTATCTGAAGCTCAGCATTGTGAAAATTCTCAATCTCTGCTCTGTGTCTGCCATAGCCAGACAGGACCTACCTCACTTGGAGCTTCAATAACTTCTCAATCAAGCCACTTCAGCTCTTGATTCCTTCTAGGGGATTTTTCTTCTACTCAAGGCGCTTCATCCTGGCACATAAATCGACCACATTGCTGTGCCCTGACCTTGGCATTACAGAAATCGCGGAAACCTGTCGTGAAGTGTGCCAAATCTGATCGAGTGCCCTGCGTGCTTCATACAGCCTGCAATCTGGACGATTTTCGTAGGGCTTTGATAGCCCATGAAGTAAGATTCCTAGGCATGTAAATTTTTTTGAAAATGATCAAGTATAGCTCCTGCAATCTGAGAAAAACTAGGCCCCTGTCTCAGAAACCCTAATTCCACCATAGCCAAAATTTCTCAAGCTTTTTTTTTCCTCAGTTTTTTCTTACTCGTGACACTAAACCAAGCTAAAGCCCACTCTAATCCATTAACCCAGCATCAAATAAAGGAGGGGAAGGACCTGAGAAGATTGAAGAACGACGGAACGATCCCGAACAAGAAGAATCAAGCTCAGCATCAACACTGACATAGTGTGTTTTCACACTGTCACTAACTGTGTCTCTTGACACTACATTCTGCTCTTCTACTGATAAAATCTTAGAATTCTCGTGTTGATTTGCTGCTGATCTTGCAACCTCAACATGGGAAAAGACTCTCCAAATGCTCGATTCAAAGGAGTCGGGTTTCACACCTGGCAAACCCGCATCAAGCTCAACTTGATGAAAAAGGGTCTCTGGGCCATCACAAATGGCAAAGAGAAGAAGCCTCGAGACGCGGACCTTGCAACTACTTGGAAAAAGAATGATGACAGAGCTCAGGCCATTATCAAACTGGAGCTAGACGATAGTTATATCCACCATGTGGATAACTGTGAGACCTCACAGGATACATGGAAAAGACTTGACACCTTGTTCGGTGCACAATCTAAATCATCAAAGTATGGTCTCCTGATTGAGTTCTTCAGGCTTGAAATGAAGTCCAGCACATCACTTTCCACACATCTCAATTACATGGAAGGACTCCTAACCCAACTTGCAGGAATCAACATTAAAATGGATGAAGATGTTTGCATCGGTGTTCTACTTAAGAGTTTGCCTCCTGAATATAATAGTGTATCAACAACTTTAATCAATATGCCAAATCCTGAACTTGTTGATATCCAGGCATCACTGTTAGAAGAGGAAAAGAAGCTAAAAACTAAGGAAGAACCAAGTACCTCTAGAGATGAGCATGCATTATATGTTGGCAACAGGTACAAAGGCAAGAAGGATCAGCTCTTCTATGACTTCTGCAAAAGGACCGGACACACCGAGAAGTTCTGCCACGTAAGAAAGAGATCCCAAAAGGCCTATCTAGTCGTAGTCAAAGAAGAAGAAGAAAATGGAGCAAAGGAAGAAGAAGATGAAGATGAACACCACCAGGATCGGAAGGACAAGACTCATCACTCTTTCTACTCTCATAATTCTGATAGACTGTTTTAAAAGCCTTGTACTTCCTTGCCCTAATGCTTCCTGCCATAAGCTTTGTAAACTCCTTATGTAACTTGGCATTACAGTCCCTGTACACTTTGTGAGGCCCCTGTTATAGCCTCTGGATGTCCATCATGTTTTGGTGCCCACACTTAGCCTTTTCTGCAATAGCCTCTGGTGTCTACCATGTTTGTGGTGTGCCCACACTTTGCAGGTGGTTCTCATTACAGCCTCTACACACTTTGTGCCTTTCTAGTTGTGATTGAGGAGGGGTGTTGAGAATCAACAATCACACTCACTAAACAGCCTCTTTGTATGGAGCTTCAAGGTCAAGGATATGCAGGCTAACCTATCCCATATGCACAATGGTGCCTACTACACTTTCCTACTTTCCTATAAAGCATTGTACTTGCTTCCTTTTCTTGATGCAATGATAGTACTCTTTTCATTTCAGTGAAGTGTCAATGTCATTGTCCACATACACAAGATTGTGTTTATGAGTCCAAGTCTCAATCTTGGAACCTAATTCACTTGTGTAACAAACAGTGTCTTTATCTTCTTCATCATGAGTCCACACTTCTTCTTTCATCCACCATAACTCACTGCCATGCTGTAGATCCCGCATTTCTCACATGGTATCAGAGCACAGTTGGGCATGGCATTGCTTCTCCAGCCTCTCTTGATTCCTCTCAACCTCAATCTAGCTCAATGTCAGCTCATGACTTCATCTCCAAACTCTACTCTCACTGAAGCTTCCATGGCAGCCATAGCCAGCAGCACCCTGTTAGATTGAGCTGCTTATATCTCACTCCACAGGTCAAATCTCTTGGAGCTTCCTTTTGGAAAAGTATTCCCCAACTCACAAAGCTTCCCTATATCACATCAATCCATGACATTTGGCTATCTGAAGCTCAGCATTGTGAAAATTCTCAATCTCTGCTCTGTGTCTGCCATAGCCAGACAGGACCTACCTCACTTGGAGCTTCAATAACTTCTCAATCAAGCCACTTCAGCTCTTGATTCCTTCTAGGGGATTTTTCTTCTACTCAAGGCGCTTCATCCTGGCACATAAATCGACCACATTGCTGTGCCCTGACCTTGGCATTACAGAAATCGCGGAAACCTGTCGTGAAGTGTGCCAAATCTGATCGAGTGCCCTGCGTGCTTCATACAGCCTGCAATCTGGACGATTTTCGTAGGGCTTTGATAGCCCATGAAGTAAGATTCCTAGGCATGTAAAATTTTTTGAAAATGATCAAGTATAGCTCCTGCAATCTGAGAAAAACTAGGCCCCTGTCTCAGAAACCCTAATTCCACCATAGCCAAAATTTCTCAAGCTTTTTTTTTCCTCAGTTTTTTCTTACTCGTGACACTAAACCAAGCTAAAGCCCACTCTAATCCATTAACCCAGCATCAAATAAAGGAGGGGAAGGACCTGAGAAGATTGAAGAACGACGGAACGATCCCGAACAAGAAGAATCAAGCTCAGCATCAACACTGACATAGTGTGTTTTCACACTGTCACTAACTGTGTCTCTTGACACTACATTCTGCTCTTCTACTGATAAAATCTTAGAATTCTCGTGTTGATTTGCTGCTGATCTTGCAACCTCAACATGGGAAAAGACTCTCCAAATGCTCGATTCAAAGGAGTCGGGTTTCACACCTGGCAAACCCGCATCAAGCTCAACTTGATGAAAAAGGGTCTCTGGGCCATCACAAATGGCAAAGAGAAGAAGCCTCGAGACGCGGACCTTGCAACTACTTGGAAAAAGAATGATGACAGAGCTCAGGCCATTATCAAACTGGAGCTAGACGATAGTTATATCCACCATGTGGATAACTGTGAGACCTCACAGGATACATGGAAAAGACTTGACACCTTGTTCGGTGCACAATCTAAATCATCAAAGTATGGTCTCCTGATTGAGTTCTTCAGGCTTGAAATGAAGTCCAGCACATCACTTTCCACACATCTCAATTACATGGAAGGACTCCTAACCCAACTTGCAGGAATCAACATTAAAATGGATGAAGATGTTTGCATCGGTGTTCTACTTAAGAGTTTGCCTCCTGAATATAATAGTGTATCAACAACTTTAATCAATATGCCAAATCCTGAACTTGTTGATATCCAGGCATCACTGTTAGAAGAGGAAAAGAAGCTAAAAACTAAGGAAGAACCAAGTACCTCTAGAGATGAGCATGCATTATATGTTGGCAACAGGTACAAAGGCAAGAAGGATCAGCTCTTCTATGACTTCTGCAAAAGGACCGGACACACCGAGAAGTTCTGCCACGTAAGAAAGAGATCCCAAAAGGCCTATCTAGTCGTAGTCAAAGAAGAAGAAGAAAATGGAGCAAAGGAAGAAGAAGATGAAGATGAACACCACCAGGATCGGAAGGACAAGACTCATCACTCTTTCTACTCTCATAATTCTGATAGACTGTTTTAAAAGCCTTGTACTTCCTTGCCCTAATGCTTCCTGCCATAAGCTTTGTAAACTCCTTATGTAACTTGGCATTACAGTCCCTGTACACTTTGTGAGGCCCCTGTTATAGCCTCTGGATGTCCATCATGTTTTGGTGCCCACACTTAGCCTTTTCTGCAATAGCCTCTGGTGTCTACCATGTTTGTGGTGTGCCCACACTTTGCAGGTGGTTCTCATTACAGCCTCTACACACTTTGTGCCTTTCTAGTTGTGATTGAGGAGGGGTGTTGAGAATCAACAATCACACTCACTAAACAGCCTCTTTGTATGGAGCTTCAAGGTCAAGGATATGCAGGCTAACCTATCCCATATGCACAATGGTGCCTACTACACTTTCCTACTTTCCTATAAAGCATTGTACTTGCTTCCTTTTCTTGATGCAATGATAGTACTCTTTTCATTTCAGTGAAGTGTCAATGTCATTGTCCACATACACAAGATTGTGTTTATGAGTCCAAGTCTCAATCTTGGAACCTAATTCACTTGTGTAACAAACAGTGTCTTTATCTTCTTCATCATGAGTCCACACTTCTTCTTTCATCCACCATAACTCACTGCCATGCTGTAGATCCCGCATTTCTCACATGGTATCAGAGCACAGTTGGGCATGGCATTGCTTCTCCAGCCTCTCTTGATTCCTCTCAACCTCAATCTAGCTCAATGTCAGCTCATGACTTCATCTCCAAACTCTACTCTCACTGAAGCTTCCATGGCAGCCATAGCCAGCAGCACCCTGTTAGATTGAGCTGCTTATATCTCACTCCACAGGTCAAATCTCTTGGAGCTTCCTTTTGGAGAAGTATTCCCCAACTCACAAAGCTTCCCTATATCACATCAATCCATGACATTTGGCTATCTGAAGCTCAGCATTGTGAAAATTCTCAATCTCTGCTCTGTGTCTGCCATAGCCAGACAGGACCTACCTCACTTGGAGCTTCAATAACTTCTCAATCAAGCCACTTCAGCTCTTGATTCCTTCTAGGGGATTTTTCTTCTACTCAAGGCGCTTCATCCTGGCACATAAATCGACCACATTGCTGTGCCCTGACCTTGGCATTACAGAAATCGCGGAAACCTGTCGTGAAGTGTGCCAAATCTGATCGAGTGCCCTGCGTGCTTCATACAGCCTGCAATCTGGACGATTTTCGTAGGGCTTTGATAGCCCATGAAGTAAGATTCCTAGGCATGTAAAATTTTTTGAAAATGATCAAGTATAGCTCCTGCAATCTGAGAAAAACTAGGCCCCTGTCTCAGAAACCCTAATTCCACCATAGCCAAAATTTCTCAAGCTTTTTTTTTCCTCAGTTTTTTCTTACTCGTGACACTAAACCAAGCTAAAGCCCACTCTAATCCATTAACCCAGCATCAAATAAAGGAGGGGAAGGACCTGAGAAGATTGAAGAACGACGGAACGATCCCGAACAAGAAGAATCAAGCTCAGCATCAACACTGACATAGTGTGTTTTCACACTGTCACTAACTGTGTCTCTTGACACTACATTCTGCTCTTCTACTGATAAAATCTTAGAATTCTCGTGTTGATTTGCTGCTGATCTTGCAACCTCAACATGGGAAAAGACTCTCCAAATGCTCGATTCAAAGGAGTCGGGTTTCACACCTGGCAAACCCGCATCAAGCTCAACTTGATGAAAAAGGGTCTCTGGGCCATCACAAATGGCAAAGAGAAGAAGCCTCGAGACGCGGACCTTGCAACTACTTGGAAAAAGAATGATGACAGAGCTCAGGCCATTATCAAACTGGAGCTAGACGATAGTTATATCCACCATGTGGATAACTGTGAGACCTCACAGGATACATGGAAAAGACTTGACACCTTGTTCGGTGCACAATCTAAATCATCAAAGTATGGTCTCCTGATTGAGTTCTTCAGGCTTGAAATGAAGTCCAGCACATCACTTTCCACACATCTCAATTACATGGAAGGACTCCTAACCCAACTTGCAGGAATCAACATTAAAATGGATGAAGATGTTTGCATCGGTGTTCTACTTAAGAGTTTGCCTCCTGAATATAATAGTGTATCAACAACTTTAATCAATATGCCAAATCCTGAACTTGTTGATATCCAGGCATCACTGTTAGAAGAGGAAAAGAAGCTAAAAACTAAGGAAGAACCAAGTACCTCTAGAGATGAGCATGCATTATATGTTGGCAACAGGTACAAAGGCAAGAAGGATCAGCTCTTCTATGACTTCTGCAAAAGGACCGGACACACCGAGAAGTTCTGCCACGTAAGAAAGAGATCCCAAAAGGCCTATCTAGTCGTAGTCAAAGAAGAAGAAGAAAATGGAGCAAAGGAAGAAGAAGATGAAGATGAACACCACCAGGATCGGAAGGACAAGACTCATCACTCTTTCTACTCTCATAATTCTGATAGACTGTTTTAAAAGCCTTGTACTTCCTTGCCCTAATGCTTCCTGCCATAAGCTTTGTAAACTCCTTATGTAACTTGGCATTACAGTCCCTGTACACTTTGTGAGGCCCCTGTTATAGCCTCTGGATGTCCATCATGTTTTGGTGCCCACACTTAGCCTTTTCTGCAATAGCCTCTGGTGTCTACCATGTTTGTGGTGTGCCCACACTTTGCAGGTGGTTCTCATTACAGCCTCTACACACTTTGTGCCTTTCTAGTTGTGATTGAGGAGGGGTGTTGAGAATCAACAATCACACTCACTAAACAGCCTCTTTGTATGGAGCTTCAAGGTCAAGGATATGCAGGCTAACCTATCCCATATGCACAATGGTGCCTACTACACTTTCCTACTTTCCTATAAAGCATTGTACTTGCTTCCTTTTCTTGATGCAATGATAGTACTCTTTTCATTTCAGTGAAGTGTCAATGTCATTGTCCACATACACAAGATTGTGTTTATGAGTCCAAGTCTCAATCTTGGAACCTAATTCACTTGTGTAACAAACAGTGTCTTTATCTTCTTCATCATGAGTCCACACTTCTTCTTTCATCCACCATAACTCACTGCCATGCTGTAGATCCCGCATTTCTCACATGGTATCAGAGCACAGTTGGGCATGGCATTGCTTCTCCAGCCTCTCTTGATTCCTCTCAACCTCAATCTAGCTCAATGTCAGCTCATGACTTCATCTCCAAACTCTACTCTCACTGAAGCTTCCATGGCAGCCATAGCCAGCAGCACCCTGTTAGATTGAGCTGCTTATATCTCACTCCACAGGTCAAATCTCTTGGAGCTTCCTTTTGGAGAAGTATTCCCCAACTCACAAAGCTTCCCTATATCACATCAATCCATGACATTTGGCTATCTGAAGCTCAGCATTGTGAAAATTCTCAATCTCTGCTCTGTGTCTGCCATAGCCAGACAGGACCTACCTCACTTGGAGCTTCAATAACTTCTCAATCAAGCCACTTCAGCTCTTGATTCCTTCTAGGGGATTTTTCTTCTACTCAAGGCGCTTCATCCTGGCACATAAATCGACCACATTGCTGTGCCCTGACCTTGGCATTACAGAAATCGCGGAAACCTGTCGTGAAGTGTGCCAAATCTGATCGAGTGCCCTGCGTGCTTCATACAGCCTGCAATCTGGACGATTTTCGTAGGGCTTTGATAGCCCATGAAGTAAGATTCCTAGGCATGTAAAATTTTTTGAAAATGATCAAGTATAGCTCCTGCAATCTGAGAAAAACTAGGCCCCTGTCTCAGAAACCCTAATTCCACCATAGCCAAAATTTCTCAAGCTTTTTTTTTCCTCAGTTTTTTCTTACTCGTGACACTAAACCAAGCTAAAGCCCACTCTAATCCATTAACCCAGCATCAAATAAAGGAGGGGAAGGACCTGAGAAGATTGAAGAACGACGGAACGATCCCGAACAAGAAGAATCAAGCTCAGCATCAACACTGACATAGTGTGTTTTCACACTGTCACTAACTGTGTCTCTTGACACTACATTCTGCTCTTCTACTGATAAAATCTTAGAATTCTCGTGTTGATTTGCTGCTGATCTTGCAACCTCAACATGGGAAAAGACTCTCCAAATGCTCGATTCAAAGGAGTCGGGTTTCACACCTGGCAAACCCGCATCAAGCTCAACTTGATGAAAAAGGGTCTCTGGGCCATCACAAATGGCAAAGAGAAGAAGCCTCGAGACGCGGACCTTGCAACTACTTGGAAAAAGAATGATGACAGAGCTCAGGCCATTATCAAACTGGAGCTAGACGATAGTTATATCCACCATGTGGATAACTGTGAGACCTCACAGGATACATGGAAAAGACTTGACACCTTGTTCGGTGCACAATCTAAATCATCAAAGTATGGTCTCCTGATTGAGTTCTTCAGGCTTGAAATGAAGTCCAGCACATCACTTTCCACACATCTCAATTACATGGAAGGACTCCTAACCCAACTTGCAGGAATCAACATTAAAATGGATGAAGATGTTTGCATCGGTGTTCTACTTAAGAGTTTGCCTCCTGAATATAATAGTGTATCAACAACTTTAATCAATATGCCAAATCCTGAACTTGTTGATATCCAGGCATCACTGTTAGAAGAGGAAAAGAAGCTAAAAACTAAGGAAGAACCAAGTACCTCTAGAGATGAGCATGCATTATATGTTGGCAACAGGTACAAAGGCAAGAAGGATCAGCTCTTCTATGACTTCTGCAAAAGGACCGGACACACCGAGAAGTTCTGCCACGTAAGAAAGAGATCCCAAAAGGCCTATCTAGTCGTAGTCAAAGAAGAAGAAGAAAATGGAGCAAAGGAAGAAGAAGATGAAGATGAACACCACCAGGATCGGAAGGACAAGACTCATCACTCTTTCTACTCTCATAATTCTGATAGACTGTTTTAAAAGCCTTGTACTTCCTTGCCCTAATGCTTCCTGCCATAAGCTTTGTAAACTCCTTATGTAACTTGGCATTACAGTCCCTGTACACTTTGTGAGGCCCCTGTTATAGCCTCTGGATGTCCATCATGTTTTGGTGCCCACACTTAGCCTTTTCTGCAATAGCCTCTGGTGTCTACCATGTTTGTGGTGTGCCCACACTTTGCAGGTGGTTCTCATTACAGCCTCTACACACTTTGTGCCTTTCTAGTTGTGATTGAGGAGGGGTGTTGAGAATCAACAATCACACTCACTAAACAGCCTCTTTGTATGGAGCTTCAAGGTCAAGGATATGCAGGCTAACCTATCCCATATGCACAATGGTGCCTACTACACTTTCCTACTTTCCTATAAAGCATTGTACTTGCTTCCTTTTCTTGATGCAATGATAGTACTCTTTTCATTTCAGTGAAGTGTCAATGTCATTGTCCACATACACAAGATTGTGTTTATGAGTCCAAGTCTCAATCTTGGAACCTAATTCACTTGTGTAACAAACAGTGTCTTTATCTTCTTCATCATGAGTCCACACTTCTTCTTTCATCCACCATAACTCACTGCCATGCTGTAGATCCCGCATTTCTCACATGGTATCAGAGCACAGTTGGGCATGGCATTGCTTCTCCAGCCTCTCTTGATTCCTCTCAACCTCAATCTAGCTCAATGTCAGCTCATGACTTCATCTCCAAACTCTACTCTCACTGAAGCTTCCATGGCAGCCATAGCCAGCAGCACCCTGTTAGATTGAGCTGCTTATATCTCACTCCACAGGTCAAATCTCTTGGAGCTTCCTTTTGGAAAAGTATTCCCCAACTCACAAAGCTTCCCTATATCACATCAATCCATGACATTTGGCTATCTGAAGCTCAGCATTGTGAAAATTCTCAATCTCTGCTCTGTGTCTGCCATAGCCAGACAGGACCTACCTCACTTGGAGCTTCAATAACTTCTCAATCAAGCCACTTCAGCTCTTGATTCCTTCTAGGGGATTTTTCTTCTACTCAAGGCGCTTCATCCTGGCACATAAATCGACCACATTGCTGTGCCCTGACCTTGGCATTACAGAAATCGCGGAAACCTGTCGTGAAGTGTGCCAAATCTGATCGAGTGCCCTGCGTGCTTCATACAGCCTGCAATCTGGACGATTTTCGTAGGGCTTTGATAGCCCATGAAGTAAGATTCCTAGGCATGTAAAATTTTTTGAAAATGATCAAGTATAGCTCCTGCAATCTGAGAAAAACTAGGCCCCTGTCTCAGAAACCCTAATTCCACCATAGCCAAAATTTCTCAAGCTTTTTTTTTCCTCAGTTTTTTCTTACTCGTGACACTAAACCAAGCTAAAGCCCACTCTAATCCATTAACCCAGCATCAAATAAAGGAGGGGAAGGACCTGAGAAGATTGAAGAACGACGGAACGATCCCGAACAAGAAGAATCAAGCTCAGCATCAACACTGACATAGTGTGTTTTCACACTGTCACTAACTGTGTCTCTTGACACTACATTCTGCTCTTCTACTGATAAAATCTTAGAATTCTCGTGTTGATTTGCTGCTGATCTTGCAACCTCAACATGGGAAAAGACTCTCCAAATGCTCGATTCAAAGGAGTCGGGTTTCACACCTGGCAAACCCGCATCAAGCTCAACTTGATGAAAAAGGGTCTCTGGGCCATCACAAATGGCAAAGAGAAGAAGCCTCGAGACGCGGACCTTGCAACTACTTGGAAAAAGAATGATGACAGAGCTCAGGCCATTATCAAACTGGAGCTAGACGATAGTTATATCCACCATGTGGATAACTGTGAGACCTCACAGGATACATGGAAAAGACTTGACACCTTGTTCGGTGCACAATCTAAATCATCAAAGTATGGTCTCCTGATTGAGTTCTTCAGGCTTGAAATGAAGTCCAGCACATCACTTTCCACACATCTCAATTACATGGAAGGACTCCTAACCCAACTTGCAGGAATCAACATTAAAATGGATGAAGATGTTTGCATCGGTGTTCTACTTAAGAGTTTGCCTCCTGAATATAATAGTGTATCAACAACTTTAATCAATATGCCAAATCCTGAACTTGTTGATATCCAGGCATCACTGTTAGAAGAGGAAAAGAAGCTAAAAACTAAGGAAGAACCAAGTACCTCTAGAGATGAGCATGCATTATATGTTGGCAACAGGTACAAAGGCAAGAAGGATCAGCTCTTCTATGACTTCTGCAAAAGGACCGGACACACCGAGAAGTTCTGCCACGTAAGAAAGAGATCCCAAAAGGCCTATCTAGTCGTAGTCAAAGAAGAAGAAGAAAATGGAGCAAAGGAAGAAGAAGATGAAGATGAACACCACCAGGATCGGAAGGACAAGACTCATCACTCTTTCTACTCTCATAATTCTGATAGACTGTTTTAAAAGCCTTGTACTTCCTTGCCCTAATGCTTCCTGCCATAAGCTTTGTAAACTCCTTATGTAACTTGGCATTACAGTCCCTGTACACTTTGTGAGGCCCCTGTTATAGCCTCTGGATGTCCATCATGTTTTGGTGCCCACACTTAGCCTTTTCTGCAATAGCCTCTGGTGTCTACCATGTTTGTGGTGTGCCCACACTTTGCAGGTGGTTCTCATTACAGCCTCTACACACTTTGTGCCTTTCTAGTTGTGATTGAGGAGGGGTGTTGAGAATCAACAATCACACTCACTAAACAGCCTCTTTGTATGGAGCTTCAAGGTCAAGGATATGCAGGCTAACCTATCCCATATGCACAATGGTGCCTACTACACTTTCCTACTTTCCTATAAAGCATTGTACTTGCTTCCTTTTCTTGATGCAATGATAGTACTCTTTTCATTTCAGTGAAGTGTCAATGTCATTGTCCACATACACAAGATTGTGTTTATGAGTCCAAGTCTCAATCTTGGAACCTAATTCACTTGTGTAACAAACAGTGTCTTTATCTTCTTCATCATGAGTCCACACTTCTTCTTTCATCCACCATAACTCACTGCCATGCTGTAGATCCCGCATTTCTCACATGGTATCAGAGCACAGTTGGGCATGGCATTGCTTCTCCAGCCTCTCTTGATTCCTCTCAACCTCAATCTAGCTCAATGTCAGCTCATGACTTCATCTCCAAACTCTACTCTCACTGAAGCTTCCATGGCAGCCATAGCCAGCAGCACCCTGTTAGATTGAGCTGCTTATATCTCACTCCACAGGTCAAATCTCTTGGAGCTTCCTTTTGGAAAAGTATTCCCCAACTCACAAAGCTTCCCTATATCACATCAATCCATGACATTTGGCTATCTGAAGCTCAGCATTGTGAAAATTCTCAATCTCTGCTCTGTGTCTGCCATAGCCAGACAGGACCTACCTCACTTGGAGCTTCAATAACTTCTCAATCAAGCCACTTCAGCTCTTGATTCCTTCTAGGGGATTTTTCTTCTACTCAAGGCGCTTCATCCTGGCACATAAATCGACCACATTGCTGTGCCCTGACCTTGGCATTACAGAAATCGCGGAAACCTGTCGTGAAGTGTGCCAAATCTGATCGAGTGCCCTGCGTGCTTCATACAGCCTGCAATCTGGACGATTTTCGTAGGGCTTTGATAGCCCATGAAGTAAGATTCCTAGGCATGTAAAATTTTTTGAAAATGATCAAGTATAGCTCCTGCAATCTGAGAAAAACTAGGCCCCTGTCTCAGAAACCCTAATTCCACCATAGCCAAAATTTCTCAAGCTTTTTTTTTCCTCAGTTTTTTCTTACTCGTGACACTAAACCAAGCTAAAGCCCACTCTAATCCATTAACCCAGCATCAAATAAAGGAGGGGAAGGACCTGAGAAGATTGAAGAACGACGGAACGATCCCGAACAAGAAGAATCAAGCTCAGCATCAACACTGACATAGTGTGTTTTCACACTGTCACTAACTGTGTCTCTTGACACTACATTCTGCTCTTCTACTGATAAAATCTTAGAATTCTCGTGTTGATTTGCTGCTGATCTTGCAACCTCAACATGGGAAAAGACTCTCCAAATGCTCGATTCAAAGGAGTCGGGTTTCACACCTGGCAAACCCGCATCAAGCTCAACTTGATGAAAAAGGGTCTCTGGGCCATCACAAATGGCAAAGAGAAGAAGCCTCGAGACGCGGACCTTGCAACTACTTGGAAAAAGAATGATGACAGAGCTCAGGCCATTATCAAACTGGAGCTAGACGATAGTTATATCCACCATGTGGATAACTGTGAGACCTCACAGGATACATGGAAAAGACTTGACACCTTGTTCGGTGCACAATCTAAATCATCAAAGTATGGTCTCCTGATTGAGTTCTTCAGGCTTGAAATGAAGTCCAGCACATCACTTTCCACACATCTCAATTACATGGAAGGACTCCTAACCCAACTTGCAGGAATCAACATTAAAATGGATGAAGATGTTTGCATCGGTGTTCTACTTAAGAGTTTGCCTCCTGAATATAATAGTGTATCAACAACTTTAATCAATATGCCAAATCCTGAACTTGTTGATATCCAGGCATCACTGTTAGAAGAGGAAAAGAAGCTAAAAACTAAGGAAGAACCAAGTACCTCTAGAGATGAGCATGCATTATATGTTGGCAACAGGTACAAAGGCAAGAAGGATCAGCTCTTCTATGACTTCTGCAAAAGGACCGGACACACCGAGAAGTTCTGCCACGTAAGAAAGAGATCCCAAAAGGCCTATCTAGTCGTAGTCAAAGAAGAAGAAGAAAATGGAGCAAAGGAAGAAGAAGATGAAGATGAACACCACCAGGATCGGAAGGACAAGACTCATCACTCTTTCTACTCTCATAATTCTGATAGACTGTTTTAAAAGCCTTGTACTTCCTTGCCCTAATGCTTCCTGCCATAAGCTTTGTAAACTCCTTATGTAACTTGGCATTACAGTCCCTGTACACTTTGTGAGGCCCCTGTTATAGCCTCTGGATGTCCATCATGTTTTGGTGCCCACACTTAGCCTTTTCTGCAATAGCCTCTGGTGTCTACCATGTTTGTGGTGTGCCCACACTTTGCAGGTGGTTCTCATTACAGCCTCTACACACTTTGTGCCTTTCTAGTTGTGATTGAGGAGGGGTGTTGAGAATCAACAATCACACTCACTAAACAGCCTCTTTGTATGGAGCTTCAAGGTCAAGGATATGCAGGCTAACCTATCCCATATGCACAATGGTGCCTACTACACTTTCCTACTTTCCTATAAAGCATTGTACTTGCTTCCTTTTCTTGATGCAATGATAGTACTCTTTTCATTTCAGTGAAGTGTCAATGTCATTGTCCACATACACAAGATTGTGTTTATGAGTCCAAGTCTCAATCTTGGAACCTAATTCACTTGTGTAACAAACAGTGTCTTTATCTTCTTCATCATGAGTCCACACTTCTTCTTTCATCCACCATAACTCACTGCCATGCTGTAGATCCCGCATTTCTCACATGGTATCAGAGCACAGTTGGGCATGGCATTGCTTCTCCAGCCTCTCTTGATTCCTCTCAACCTCAATCTAGCTCAATGTCAGCTCATGACTTCATCTCCAAACTCTACTCTCACTGAAGCTTCCATGGCAGCCATAGCCAGCAGCACCCTGTTAGATTGAGCTGCTTATATCTCACTCCACAGGTCAAATCTCTTGGAGCTTCCTTTTGGAAAAGTATTCCCCAACTCACAAAGCTTCCCTATATCACATCAATCCATGACATTTGGCTATCTGAAGCTCAGCATTGTGAAAATTCTCAATCTCTGCTCTGTGTCTGCCATAGCCAGACAGGACCTACCTCACTTGGAGCTTCAATAACTTCTCAATCAAGCCACTTCAGCTCTTGATTCCTTCTAGGGGATTTTTCTTCTACTCAAGGCGCTTCATCCTGG
Source organism: Lygodium microphyllum (assembly GCF_053477565.2). Lineage (NCBI taxonomy): Eukaryota > Viridiplantae > Streptophyta > Polypodiopsida > Schizaeales > Lygodiaceae > Lygodium > Lygodium microphyllum. Next base: position 12,795,337 of record NC_141143.1, read on the forward strand.
CACATAAATCGACCACATTGCTGTGCCCTGACCTTGGCATTACAGAAATCGCGGAAACCTGTCGTGAAGTGTGCCAAATCTGATCGAGTGCCCTGCGTGCTTCATACAGCCTGCAATCTGGACGATTTTCGTAGGGCTTTGATAGCCCATGAAGTAAGATTCCTAGGCATGTAAAATTTTTTGAAAATGATCAAGTATAGCTCCTGCAATCTGAGAAAAACTAGGCCCCTGTCTCAGAAACCCTAATTCCACCATAGCCAAAATTTCTCAAGCTTTTTTTTTCCTCAGTTTTTTCTTACTCGTGACACTAAACCAAGCTAAAGCCCACTCTAATCCATTAACCCAGCATCAAATAAAGGAGGGGAAGGACCTGAGAAGATTGAAGAACGACGGAACGATCCCGAACAAGAAGAATCAAGCTCAGCATCAACACTGACATAGTGTGTTTTCACACTGTCACTAACTGTGTCTCTTGACACTACATTCTGCTCTTCTACTGATAAAATCTTAGAATTCTCGTGTTGATTTGCTGCTGATCTTGCAACCTCAACATGGGAAAAGACTCTCCAAATGCTCGATTCAAAGGAGTCGGGTTTCACACCTGGCAAACCCGCATCAAGCTCAACTTGATGAAAAAGGGTCTCTGGGCCATCACAAATGGCAAAGAGAAGAAGCCTCGAGACGCGGACCTTGCAACTACTTGGAAAAAGAATGATGACAGAGCTCAGGCCATTATCAAACTGGAGCTAGACGATAGTTATATCCACCATGTGGATAACTGTGAGACCTCACAGGATACATGGAAAAGACTTGACACCTTGTTCGGTGCACAATCTAAATCATCAAAGTATGGTCTCCTGATTGAGTTCTTCAGGCTTGAAATGAAGTCCAGCACATCACTTTCCACACATCTCAATTACATGGAAGGACTCCTAACCCAACTTGCAGGAATCAACATTAAAATGGATGAAGATGTTTGCATCGGTGTTCTACTTAAGAGTTTGCCTCCTGAATATAATAGTGTATCAACAACTTTAATCAATATGCCAAATCCTGAACTTGTTGATATCCAGGCATCACTGTTAGAAGAGGAAAAGAAGCTAAAAACTAAGGAAGAACCAAGTACCTCTAGAGATGAGCATGCATTATATGTTGGCAACAGGTACAAAGGCAAGAAGGATCAGCTCTTCTATGACTTCTGCAAAAGGACCGGACACACCGAGAAGTTCTGCCACGTAAGAAAGAGATCCCAAAAGGCCTATCTAGTCGTAGTCAAAGAAGAAGAAGAAAATGGAGCAAAGGAAGAAGAAGATGAAGATGAACACCACCAGGATCGGAAGGACAAGACTCATCACTCTTTCTACTCTCATAATTCTGATAGACTGTTTTAAAAGCCTTGTACTTCCTTGCCCTAATGCTTCCTGCCATAAGCTTTGTAAACTCCTTATGTAACTTGGCATTACAGTCCCTGTACACTTTGTGAGGCCCCTGTTATAGCCTCTGGATGTCCATCATGTTTTGGTGCCCACACTTAGCCTTTTCTGCAATAGCCTCTGGTGTCTACCATGTTTGTGGTGTGCCCACACTTTGCAGGTGGTTCTCATTACAGCCTCTACACACTTTGTGCCTTTCTAGTTGTGATTGAGGAGGGGTGTTGAGAATCAACAATCACACTCACTAAACAGCCTCTTTGTATGGAGCTTCAAGGTCAAGGATATGCAGGCTAACCTATCCCATATGCACAATGGTGCCTACTACACTTTCCTACTTTCCTATAAAGCATTGTACTTGCTTCCTTTTCTTGATGCAATGATAGTACTCTTTTCATTTCAGTGAAGTGTCAATGTCATTGTCCACATACACAAGATTGTGTTTATGAGTCCAAGTCTCAATCTTGGAACCTAATTCACTTGTGTAACAAACAGTGTCTTTATCTTCTTCATCATGAGTCCACACTTCTTCTTTCATCCACCATAACTCACTGCCATGCTGTAGATCCCGCATTTCTCACATGGTATCAGAGCACAGTTGGGCATGGCATTGCTTCTCCAGCCTCTCTTGATTCCTCTCAACCTCAATCTAGCTCAATGTCAGCTCATGACTTCATCTCCAAACTCTACTCTCACTGAAGCTTCCATGGCAGCCATAGCCAGCAGCACCCTGTTAGATTGAGCTGCTTATATCTCACTCCACAGGTCAAATCTCTTGGAGCTTCCTTTTGGAAAAGTATTCCCCAACTCACAAAGCTTCCCTATATCACATCAATCCATGACATTTGGCTATCTGAAGCTCAGCATTGTGAAAATTCTCAATCTCTGCTCTGTGTCTGCCATAGCCAGACAGGACCTACCTCACTTGGAGCTTCAATAACTTCTCAATCAAGCCACTTCAGCTCTTGATTCCTTCTAGGGGATTTTTCTTCTACTCAAGGCGCTTCATCCTGGCACATAAATCGACCACATTGCTGTGCCCTGACCTTGGCATTACAGAAATCGCGGAAACCTGTCGTGAAGTGTGCCAAATCTGATCGAGTGCCCTGCGTGCTTCATACAGCCTGCAATCTGGACGATTTTCGTAGGGCTTTGATAGCCCATGAAGTAAGATTCCTAGGCATGTAAAATTTTTTGAAAATGATCAAGTATAGCTCCTGCAATCTGAGAAAAACTAGGCCCCTGTCTCAGAAACCCTAATTCCACCATAGCCAAAATTTCTCAAGCTTTTTTTTTCCTCAGTTTTTTCTTACTCGTGACACTAAACCAAGCTAAAGCCCACTCTAATCCATTAACCCAGCATCAAATAAAGGAGGGGAAGGACCTGAGAAGATTGAAGAACGACGGAACGATCCCGAACAAGAAGAATCAAGCTCAGCATCAACACTGACATAGTGTGTTTTCACACTGTCACTAACTGTGTCTCTTGACACTACATTCTGCTCTTCTACTGATAAAATCTTAGAATTCTCGTGTTGATTTGCTGCTGATCTTGCAACCTCAACATGGGAAAAGACTCTCCAAATGCTCGATTCAAAGGAGTCGGGTTTCACACCTGGCAAACCCGCATCAAGCTCAACTTGATGAAAAAGGGTCTCTGGGCCATCACAAATGGCAAAGAGAAGAAGCCTCGAGACGCGGACCTTGCAACTACTTGGAAAAAGAATGATGACAGAGCTCAGGCCATTATCAAACTGGAGCTAGACGATAGTTATATCCACCATGTGGATAACTGTGAGACCTCACAGGATACATGGAAAAGACTTGACACCTTGTTCGGTGCACAATCTAAATCATCAAAGTATGGTCTCCTGATTGAGTTCTTCAGGCTTGAAATGAAGTCCAGCACATCACTTTCCACACATCTCAATTACATGGAAGGACTCCTAACCCAACTTGCAGGAATCAACATTAAAATGGATGAAGATGTTTGCATCGGTGTTCTACTTAAGAGTTTGCCTCCTGAATATAATAATGTATCAACAACTTTAATCAATATGCCAAATCCTGAACTTGTTGATATCCAGGCATCACTGTTAGAAGAGGAAAAGAAGCTAAAAACTAAGGAAGAACCAAGTACCTCTAGAGATGAGCATGCATTATATGTTGGCAACAGGTACAAAGGCAAGAAGGATCAGCTCTTCTATGACTTCTGCAAAAGGACCGGACACACCGAGAAGTTCTGCCACGTAAGAAAGAGATCCCAAAAGGCCTATCTAGTCGTAGTCAAAGAAGAAGAAGAAAATGGAGCAAAGGAAGAAGAAGATGAAGATGAACACCACCAGGATCGGAAGGACAAGACTCATCACTCTTTCTACTCTCATAATTCTGATAGACTGTTTTAAAAGCCTTGTACTTCCTTGCCCTAATGCTTCCTGCCATAAGCTTTGTAAACTCCTTATGTAACTTGGCATTACAGTCCCTGTACACTTTGTGAGGCCCCTGTTATAGCCTCTGGATGTCCATCATGTTTTGGTGCCCACACTTAGCCTTTTCTGCAATAGCCTCTGGTGTCTACCATGTTTGTGGTGTGCCCACACTTTGCAGGTGGTTCTCATTACAGCCTCTACACACTTTGTGCCTTTCTAGTTGTGATTGAGGAGGGGTGTTGAGAATCAACAATCACACTCACTAAACAGCCTCTTTGTATGGAGCTTCAAGGTCAAGGATATGCAGGCTAACCTATCCCATATGCACAATGGTGCCTACTACACTTTCCTACTTTCCTATAAAGCATTGTACTTGCTTCCTTTTCTTGATGCAATGATAGTACTCTTTTCATTTCAGTGAAGTGTCAATGTCATTGTCCACATACACAAGATTGTGTTTATGAGTCCAAGTCTCAATCTTGGAACCTAATTCACTTGTGTAACAAACAGTGTCTTTATCTTCTTCATCATGAGTCCACACTTCTTCTTTCATCCACCATAACTCACTGCCATGCTCTAGATCCCGCATTTCTCACACAGCCAATCAGGCCAACAAAGTGCCACCAACGACCTTCATCCGTACCACCACCAAAACTCCTCCACGGCAAACCACAGTAGTCCCTTCCACCCACGTCTTTGGTGCATGCGAAAGCCTACTACCTACGACAGAGAGTGCCATGGGTCTGGCACTCGTCTAGGAGGGGGATAATGTTAATCCTCAAACAAACAAGGTGGAAAATCCAAAAAATCTAAAGCAGGAATCAAGTCCGAATCAAAAGTGAAATGGAAGACGAAGGCGCGCCAAGAAAAATCTGGAAACACAAGAAGTGCAAAAAAGTCTTAAATCAAGAAGAGAGGCACACAAGAAAAAGCATGAGTCAATACTCTTGTAAAAGAACGCAAGGCACACCATGATTTATTTTAAGAGCCCCAAGCTCTTACCCGTATAAATTGTAAAGGTATATGGGCGGTAGGAAGGAAGCTAGGAAGATAGGAGGACAATGGGAAAAAGAGCCTAGTCAGCCATGTAAAAAAGAGGATAAGGGGATGACCGCCTAAAAGGGATTTAGGATTTTGTATATAAAGTTGAAAAGTGAATGAGAAGCTCATTCTTGTGTGTGGCCAAAAGTAGCTCTCTTCTTCTTCTTCTTCTTCTTCTTCTTCTTCTTCTTCTTCTTCTTCTTCTTACTTGCTTGAGCTTGTGCTTGAGAGAGGGAGTGTGAGAGTGTGAGGGAGTGAGCGTGTGAGGGTGAGGGACCGTGGTAAAGAAGCTCTCCATCTTCTCCTCTCTTCTTCTCTTCTCTTCTCTTCTCTTCTCTTCTCTTCTCTTCTCTTCTCTTGCTCGCGGCAATGGAGCTTGGAGTGTGGATCTTGAGGATCCATCTCGCTTGAAGATTGCACTTGGATCGTGGAGCTACTGGAGTGCTCGGGAGAGGAGGCAACTAGATCGGACATGGAGGTAAGCTCCCTACATTCGTAGAGAGATATAGCACGTCAACTATGTGAGGGGTAGCCATTAGTGCTCAGCTTGAAACGCTTGAAGGAATAAGCAATCCGTGGTGACTGTTCGCCTCTACAATTCAAAATAGCCTATGAGATCATACAAGCAAGGTGTTGTCATACTGAGTTGTTAAAAGTACACAGATATTCCAATTGGCCCTTGAGTATAGTATTGCTGCAAAAGCGATCATCATGTTGCAAGAACGGTAGCTGCTCTCTTTGACGTACTCACCATCAACAAACCAGAGGCAAACTAGAGGCAAACAGTTTTGAGTGCCTGTTTTTGCAACAAAGAAGGCTGCTTCTATTTGCGCTACTTTTGGGAGAGTTTAGCATTAAAGGAGGAAAGGAGTCTATGATTAACTGCCTATCTGACGTGAGAACAGAGGCAGTTCCTCTAGGGGATACACTTTGACTGGATAGAGGAGGATATGTTCTGCTACCATTGGCCTCTAAGTTGGATGTTTTCAAGGAAAATCTAAGAATTGTGAACATGGCCAACCAAAACTAGATCAAGCAAATGTTCTCTTGCAAGCTCTACAATAGAGTGCTGCTCCATTAGACTTGCTACCGATTGGACTCCTTCTGGGCATGGTACTAGGAATGGGAAATGGATTTGTAGCTATTGAAATACCAACTAAAGTTTTCTGCTTAACACAGATGGGTCTATGTTGACGGTCTACCCCCTTTAGCAAAGAAATAGACTATTGCAACTCTTTTTTGGCCAGATTTTGCAAGCAATTGTGGTATCTATAATTTTCAAGCTAAAACCCATAATGAGCTATTAGAAATAGTATCTATAATCCTCAAGCTAGAAAATCACAGCAACATACATAAAAATGCAACTACACAAAACATGGTATTCCTTGATGCCAAGCCATTAAGACGTGGGACCCAAACACCATGTTGTGTATAAGCATAAGGTAACTAGAAATCATATGCCCAAGACACTCCAAGGAGACTGATATATTCCCATATAAGAACAAAATAAGGCAATAGTCAAGGTACCTTTGGTGCACAGATCGGATGCCGTATGCTCGTGTAGTGAATGCCGGAAGGTTCCCAAGAACAATAGAACTCTACTTTTTGCACAAAATTCAATGTAAAAAGCATGAACGACATGAACAAGAGACCAATTGGGTGCAATCTCCCCCCATAACTTGTGTGAGCGCTCCACAAAGCATGTATTTTATGTATTAATCATCTTCAAGCTCAAATAATAGCCCAAATTACAAAATAGTAAGCTTTTAGCTTTTGAGTTTGCTTTAGCACAAAATAGGAATAAAGCTAATGGGCGGTGCCCAAAGAGTCTGGCATGCCCAATACAATGTCCAAGTAGAAATAAAATAATCATGCGCCCATGCGTATACAAAATAATTATAAATATCCAATGCCTCAATAAATAGGAGCGATAAAATATAGGCGCCATACCTAAGGTATGCGCCCATATAATCAATAAATCGAATACTCGCTATCCTCCAATACTTTCCTATGCCATTGCTGCTATCTCTACACATCAAATGAAGCATTCACAATCGTTAGTAAAATAATACAATTAAACCGACAAAAGTGAATACCTAGCAGTCTTCAACTACGTAAATAAATCAACTGGTTAGAAATCAATCCTAACCTTAATTTATTATGAGTACGCACTCTAAACTCATAAATGTTTATTAATTTAATATGCATTTTGCGGAATCACCCGCTATGGAATCACCCATGTACACACTAAATTAATGAAACGCCCGAAAAGGACAGGTGTCCCCATCAATTTCTCACACAAAGAATCCACTTTGTGTATGAGCCCCGGTCATCAAAGTTTAACGGAATCCACCGTAAAACCTCACGGAATCCACCGTGGCACAGAATCCACCATGAAATATGCCTTCTGGCATCATACCCTCAGGTTGGGATAGCAATTGACCTCAATTTCTATTAGCTCAATGTGGAGCTAACAGAGTGGGGAAAGCATTTAAGTCTCATCCACTTGCATCATAATTAAGTCCAGCTTTTGCTCCATCGTAGGTTCAAGTAGGTCGCCTTCAACCATTAAATCATATGTGGTTCCGTCATCCTACAAAACTCAAAAGACCTCTTTCTCTCAAAATCAAGTTAGCGGGATGAGCGTAGCTCAAGTTCGGGAATACAAGGCTTATATATTTTTGGGTGTGGCTTTCACAATCTTTGAAAAATCTGTTTTTTATCCTTCTTCGTATGTTGAAAATGCTTCAGCAAACCGACGTATGCGTAGAGTACCTTCCAATGAACAACTTTGCAGTTCGGAGTTTCTACGCAGGAACAACCCTTCTATGACTTTTGAACAGAAGTTAGTTTTGACTCCAGTTGACTTGTCTGACTTGCAGAGTACCAGACTAATGTGACTTGCAGAGTTTGTAGACTTGTAGAACTTGGTTGCTTTGTCGAACTTGCAGAACTTCGACTTGATAGACTTGCAGAATTTGAACTTTGCAGACTTGCTGAGTTGAGAAGCTTAAGTGACTTGTTGCTTAAGTGATTAAGCTTGGCTTAATCAATCAAAACGACGAAATCGTGGGGGAGGGGCCGTTTTTCAACCAGGCGGCGCAAATTTCGCGGCACATTCAGAGGCCTCACGATGCAATTTTGTGAAGCTTAAAGCTTCTTTAAGCTTAAGCTAAGCTTCTTAAGCTTTTAAACTTATGATTAGAAGACTTATCTCTCTAGTTTTTGACAACTTGATGAAGAAGAGATAGAAGTGGTCCTCCGCCTCTGCAAGCTGGTCCTTCATGATCTGATGATGGAAACAGGGGTTCTTGATCGCCAGGAATCTACCTGTATCTACCGTTCGCGACGAGATTGACCGTAGAGCCCGATCGTTCCAAGAGCTCCGCCTTCGCACAAGATGGGTAGCGATTGGAAGCTCTTGATCTCAGATTTGCTCTGATACCACTGGTGCGCAGATCAGATGCCGTATGCTCGTGTAGTGAATGCCGGAAGGTCCCCAAGAACAATAGAACTCTACTTTTTGCACAAAATTCAATGTAAAGAGCATGAATGACATGAACAAGAGACCAATTGGGTGCAATCTCCCCCCATGCCTTGTGTGAGCGCTCCACAAAGCATGTATTTTATGTATTAATCATCTTCAAGCTCAAATAATAGCCCAAATTACAATATAGCAAGCTTTTAGCTTTTGAGTTTGCTTTAGCACAAAATAGGAATAAAGCTAATGGGCGGTGCCCAAAGAGTCTCGCATACCCAATACAATGTCCAAGTAGAAATAACATAATCATGCGCCCATGTGCATACAAAATAATAATAAATATCCAACGCCTCAATAAATAGGAGCGACAAAATATAGGCGCCATGCCTAAGGTATGTGCCCATATAATCAATAAATCGAATACTCACTATCCTCCAATGCTTTCCTCCGCCACTGCTGCTATCTCTAAACATCAACTGAAGCATTCACAATCGTTAGTAAAATAATACAATTAAACCGACAAAAGTGAATACCTAGCAGTCTTCAGCTACATAAATAAATCAACTGGTTAGAAATCAATCCTAACCTTAATTTATTACGAGTGCGCACTCTAAACTCATAAACGTTTATTAATTTAATATGCATTTATAGTATCAACTTGTTTGGATTTGACCTTTGCGCCAAAACTTCTTGAAAAAAAAATCTCATATAGGAGGGTGTATTTCTCCTGTTGAGCCCACATGTATATCATCTTCATCAATGACATCTACACTGCCAATTTCCACCTCCAAACTTCATAGACTCTTTCCAACTATGGTAGCTCTACCACTACTATCATGACTAGCTACTTCTACAACCCTCATAGCAATCATGCTCCTTTCATCACGCAAATCACACACAAGACTCACTGCTATCTTGACTAGCTACTTCTACATCCCTCATAGCAGGATTGTTCCTTGCATCACACAAATAATTGGTAAGATGCCTGCCTATTTCTCCTATTTCTGAGCCTTGATAACAATCCTAGCTTCCTAATCAATAGCCCCAAATGATTCCAATAGCTCATTTATTTGCACTTTAGTCGAATAGTAAGGGAGACAACTGATTTTTTTAAAAATTCAACCGTTGGCAGAGAGCTTTGGCAACCCAGAATCAGCCTACAAGTAGGACAAAAGAACAATAGGGCACTACTCAACACATGGATAGATTTTTGGGACATACAAGCATGGAGCTTGTGAAGATGACAGTTGATGAGAATGCCCCACAAGAATTATTTAAATTGATTATGTTCAAACATTATGTTGATGAATGTCTGTGACATTTAGACAAAATTCATTCAAAGCATATCCTATGTGGATAATAAATGTCAACACAATAGAATGTACCTATGTTCTAGTAGTAGTGCCTCTATCAAGCTTCAGGGCTAATATGGATAGGGCACCCTGGTCATTGGAAGAGGTGGAAATGGTAGGGATGGATGCATATTGGGATCTGAGGCAAAGTGGGGGGAAGGAAGGCCCTTTGGGTTGAGCAAGGCTTGATATGTAGCTAATTGATGTTGTGGGGTGTTGGCCAATACTCTAGGGGAGCTAGCATGGTGTGACCATAGGTCAACCTTTTGGGGAGTTCGGGCTAGAAGATGGGGAGGAAGAAGAGGAGCTTATTCCACTTATAGATTGTGTGGCATGAGAAGCAATCCACCTCTCAGCAACACTAGCCCTAGCTTCCTATGAACCTGTAGTACTCGTTGTTCTCTAGCTGATTTTGCACCTTCCCTTTGCTTTTCCTTTGTTTATAGTCAAATTTTTTTAGAATAATTCCTCTCCTTCTCAGACTGCCTGATGAATCATTTCTAGGGGCTACTTGTTGAGCTCATTGCTTATTTCTAGCTAATTTTGCACCTTATCTTTGCCTTTTCACTGCTTATAATCAGAGTGTCTGGTTTTGCACATCATCTTTGCTTGAATCATTCCCACTGCCATTTGTGTTGCTCAATCTTTGTTTCCCAGCTGACTTTTGCACCTTCCCTTTGCTGTATTTCTCCTTCTTCTTAGATTGCCTAATGAATCACCATTTACTTTACTTCTCCTTCTTCTCAATTTGCATAATGAATTAGAATCATTACTCTACTACATGTATTGCTCAATGTATGTTCTTATTCTTATTGTTAGATTGCCTGATGAATGGTCACCCTGCTTGACTATATTCCTCCACATATGTTTTCCAATTGATTCTGCACCTTCCCTTTGCTTTTTCTATCTTGCTCATATTCAAATGAGGACTTGGTTGACTCAGCCCAAGCATGGTAGCCAACAAGGGACTATAGTCATTGTGCCTCCTAACTCTCACTGATGTGCCTACACAATCGAGTTTATGCCATCCAATCCCATGGCATTGCTTCCTTCTTCAACGGTCTGCATCTCCACAAGCACAAATTCCCTCTCATGATTTATGTAGACATTTACTACACATCACCTAGTGCACTGTTGCACATGGCAAGGCATTAGGATACACTACGCTTGTTGTAGACACAATGTTACCTTATGCCTACACACAACATGGTGTCTAGGTTCCATGTCTTAATGGCTTGGAACCAAGGGATACCACGTTTAGTGTAGTTACAAAAATTTACAAAAGATGAAGGAATTTAGTTAAAATAAGTTACATAGGGATTTGTAAAATATACCTTGAACACACGTGAATATAGGATTTATACCTAGAGACCCCCATGATCCCAAGAGATAAATTGTTAGAGGCAATCTCGATCATTTATCCACAGGACATCCATGTTCTTCAAGAAAATTTCAAAAAAAGATTCCATGTCCCTAAAGATTACTTTGAAAGAGTTGTACAACTACAAGAGTTCGAAGAAACCATCTCAATACTAGGTGGGGATGCACTTTTAGAGTAATCACAATGCTTTGGAGACACTATGTAGCAGCAGTTTAGTGAGCTCCCAGAGCCTACAAAGTTAGGTGTTATTACCTAAATATGAAACAAGTTAACCATAAGCCAAGTTCTCCAAGATCATAGACAATGATTTTAGAATTAGTCGAGGATGAAAGAATTTTTAGCATCATGGGGTTTTGAAAGAATAGGTGTATAACAAGCTAAGTACAAACTTGGATATTCGCATGAAATCATATATTTCCTAGTACTCAATAGAGAACTTTCCATATGATTGAGTATTAGCATATTGGATATCAACTAATGCTTGGAAAAATCATGTGAATATTAATATAAGGTTGATAGTACTAACAACATATTTAGTAAACCTAAATGAAAATAATGAAGTACCTAGTGCCATTGGATGGCAAGCTTGAGACATTCAAGTATTTCTCTTTGTATATAATAAACTTAAATAAAAATACTCTTCAATAGAAAATGTAAGTCATTTTATATTATATTTTATGAATATATTTTTAATGGATATTTTTCACAACATGATTGAGCTTTGATAATTTTCTATTTCATGATCATGATTAATTTTTGCTTTTATCATATTGTTTTCTTTTCATTAACATGGTTGAACTATCTTTCATTATATGATTTTGGTATTTTATTATTAAGAAAAATTTATTATTATTAGTCTAAATTTAACACTTTTGAAGTTCTATATCTTTATAAGTGTCACTATAAATATTTGCGATACTAATTATAATTTTTTAAATTTAGATAAAAATTACCTCATTTTTAAATTCTAAACTAAAACTTTAACCACATATTCTGTAATATAAAATTATAGATAAGTCCTTAAAGGGATCCGTGCAACTCACTACTCATGAATAATGAAGCTCAGTATACATAATAAAGTATGTATCCATGATTGAAAATTAATTTGATAAGAGAAAGTATAGGATAACAAAATATCATATAAAGATCTACCCCCCACAATGTGATCCACAACTGTAAGGACAATCTTTTCATAAACCAATGAGTAGATAGAGAGATCCCATGGGCTCCAAAGGCCAAACTCTGCAATAAAAAACAAAAAATTCTTCCATTGGAAGAAAGTTAGAGTATCGAAGAGGAAAGCAAGCTCAATACATATACATCATAGTATCTAAAAGCCTAATAATACCAAGGAATACATCCGAGAGTATATAAAATATATGAATATCCAAGCCCGTAAATTGTAGATCACTGACTAACGCAACCTCTACCAAATATAAATGTAAAAGAGTAAATTGATATCAATGTTTAAAGCTCAAAGAAGATTATATCCAATATAACCATCAATGGAAAGTATGCATATGATCCAAGTCCACTATTTATGACATCAATAAATCTTTCAACGGCTGAGAAAAGTGAGCTATAATCGATTTATAGAGCATCTCTAAGCATTAATACATCATTGCAACATTAAACAGTTAGTTAATAAGCATCAAAGAAGCATAAACATTTAAAAGTTTATTGCCCCAATCTATGAACAATAGGTTTGTCCACAATTGTGAGTCAATGGTGGCTAATCATCTCTGCCCTTAATAGAACCCTAGGGTTGTAACAAAGATTAATAAGTGCTATATAACATTGATTGATAATATTGATGCATATGAATATTTCCACCTAAGCATTTGCAATAACCTACTAGACCATGTTTCCTATCCCTAAAAAAAGTGAGCAACGAAGAAGTGAAATTGAAAGGTGGATTTAGGCTAGTGCTAGCATCATTAGAATACAAGGTGTAATATTTCCACTCGTGAATATTGATTTCCCCCACACTGTGTAAACCTCGTGCAAAGGTTATCTTTCATATTGGAATTACCGGCAGTAGAATGTGTAACCTGCACGCGAGAAATCGAGACCATCCGCATTGGCAAAGCAAGCTCGAGGGTTCAAATCCGAAATTCACACGTAAACACCCTCTTGGGAGGGGAAAAATGGATATTATTAAAGCAAATTTTTTTTATATTTATCCCTTTTTCCCCCAGCGGATGCATGGCTGGAGGAGAGGGAGTGTGGGGGGATGGGCTTGGTTGAGTCGTGGGCTGCATGAGGAGGGGGGAACCCATGCAGGGGCCACGTGGTGGAGCTCTCCTCTCCCCCCCCCCTTGTCCTATAAATACACCTCTAAGGTGTGAAGGGAGAGGGAGGACGAATGCTGCAGCCATCACCGTGCTGAGGGGAGGAGCTGTCAAAAAGTGGCCGTGCTGTGAAGGTGGAGGCTACTACCCTGCCGTCATCATCTCACACGAGACCCCCCTTGTGGTCAAGTGGAGGAAGAGAGAGGAGAGTGGGAGGCTGCCGTGCTGAGGGGAGGATTAGACGAGAAGGAGAACGCTGCCGTGCTGTGGGAAGAAGGCCGCCGCCTGCTGTGAGACCACCAGGAAGCTGCCCATCCCCGCCATCATCATCAAAGTCCCTCCCCTTGTCTTCGACGCCTTCTCCTTCCCAATCATTGGCCCTCCCACGACGTCTTTACTGATCTTCAGAAGCTTCTATGGATAAGCCCATAAGCCTTGTTCCTACGTGCCCTTCCCGGTTTTAAAATCGGGCCTTCCATAAGCCCAAATCCCGCAAGCCCGGTATTCTCAAGGATCCGCACTTTGGAAGGGATCTCCTGCGTACGAGGGAAAAGGGGAAAGATCTTGAAGCTGCTTACAACAGTTGGAGAAGACTCACCGATCGCGTAAGGGTAAAGGCAAACCGGAAGTCCGTAAACACGCTAACGATGGCTCCCAAGAAGTCGCAAGGCGCGCCTGCGGGAGGTTCTTCTCCTAGCATTCACGTGGACATCTCCCCGAGCCCACAGACCCAGGTTTTTACTATTGTGATTTCATACTAAGGTAATGCATTAAGCATGACAACTCCGTGGATTAGGAAGCACCCGTGCATGTTCAAATTCACCTAGCCTAGTTAAATGCAATTGGGGAAAAATTGGTATTTCCAATATAAACGCAAATTGTCCATCCATCTTACGACCTTAATAGTAAATTGCCTTGTCGTGCATTTTCAAAGGAAAGCCACATATTGCCTAGGGTTAAAGAGGAAATTGTTAAGTGCATTGGTCATGAAGGAAAGGAGTATTTTTGCAATAACTCCCTTCGTTATGATTCGCATGAGGGAATTGTTAACTTCTGTTGCACGGCATGAAAAAGAACCCCGATCTTATAAGTTGCATGGGAAAAGATGCTTGGAAATGGATTAAATCGACACTTGCCTTAGTATTGCATGAACTTCATTCACGATGTTGTTGTATCTAAGGGTCGCATTTATACTTTCGAAAATTTCATTTCATCAAGTTGCATTTAGGAATGATTGCATGGCTTATAAAAGCATGAAATTCAAATACTTAGACAAAAGGTTGTAGGCGTTATTCCTTGATGTAAATCCTAGTAGGCCCTATGTAAGTTATTCTTCAAATTATCATGCCTTTTGACTTTAGCAAAAAGGGATAGGGCTATTGCGGATCTTATGGTGCGTAGAAGTAATGAATTACATGTTTACATGTATTGTAACATTTTGCAACTATTTTTCTAATTTAGATCAAGTTTATCATCTCTAGGAAAGAATTGTCCTTGTCATAAGACAAGTAGGTCAATGTACCCAAGTCATTTGTGGTATCATGACTGTTAGGGTTTCGTATAGGCATAACTAGCCGATTCAATAAAAACCTCAAGTACTAGCTAGGGCTTGGCACGTTAGAAATGCAGTCAAGTATCGTACTTGGACGCCAAGTCGAAGCCCTCAAACCCAAAGGTCCTACCCACCTTCCCGGAATGTTGAGTCAATTGGATGCTCACGCAAATAATGATCTAGGGTTTCTACCCTAAGGATCATTCGACCTAATGCTAGAACTTGGATTGAGTTGGAATCCCTAGGACCGAATGTTGTCGGCCTAGTGCAATTAGGATTGGGTTGAGTAAGAAGGCACCCTAAACCCTACTTCTAGTCTAATCATAATTCCTTGACCAGAAAACACCGTTCAATGGGTGAAATGATCCCTTGGAATAGAGGCGACACTTGTGCAACAAGTTGCAACGTCGCATAGCCTTGTGGTTTGATCACAAGAAAGTTTTGCCATTCCTTGGAATGAGGTTGGCAGGTTCTTGCGCAAGTTTAACTTGCAAGAGGATGAGTAGTCATCCTGTTACATCACCCTTATTGGGAAAATTTGCCAAGTTAAGGGAAGTTAGGTAGTTGCTTGGAAGCAAATGATCAATCAATAAATTAAAGCGACATGGTCGCCAGGATTTACTGTTAATAAAACCTAAGGTATTGGTTAAGTTGGGTTAACAGGGTATGACCCTAACCCAAGGACAAAAGGGTGAACAAATAAATCCTTGGGGGATCTTGCCAAGTCGAAATTAATCCCAGATCAAATGCTGGATGCATTCGGAGAGAAGGATTCACTCCTTAATAGTTGGCCAAATAAACGACCACTGAATTGATTGTGCTTGTAATAGTTTAGAAAGCACTGTTTGCCTTGTTTGCTCAAGGAACTAAAGGATGAAAAGATATCTAAATGCTTCAGGTTGAAGGCCTGAAGGGAGAGGCAGCTTCAGTTACCCCCGACTGCCTGCCTGACCCTAACCAAGGGGGTTGTTGACCACGCCGGGAACGTGGACCGAACCCGCCGTGAGAGGTCTCTCCGTTGAGTTCTACTTGGAGCAGGAGGACGCTTGGGTGCCAGGGGGGGCTCTGGCCGTAAATCCCTCGCCTTTCGGGTCCTGCACAAGAGGCTAACGTGACTCGGGATTGGATCTTGAGGCCCGCATACTAGTCTACGGGCAGAAGCTTGGAATAGTGATCCCTAGCGAATTACTGGATAAGCCTTCGGGCGGATTATGGACAAGCCTACGGGCGGAACTCCTTGTATTTCAAAGATAAAATGATGAAATGATAATAAAGAAGTTGTTTGATATTGTTTTTCTATGTCACGTGATAAGATTACGTGAAGGAACCAGTGCCTAACAGGGTTAATTAAAGAAGCTGATTGTTATATGTCAAATTAATGTGTTAGATAATTACATAACTAAAACTAACCGAGGAAAGTGCGGAGGATGGACCATGGGTCCGTCCTACGGATGGGTGGTCCCGGTTAGCCGGGAACTTTTCTCAAAAATCTCGAAGATCAGTGGGATGATCATCATTATCAAAACGAATAATGAGAGCAATGTCCTAGACCCGATTTACGGAATAGGACTATGCCTATTGGTAGAGAGGTTGAGTTTTGCATCCCTCTCATTTCCCATTCTCCTTGAACCAAGTGCAGCGTAAATCCGCTTCGGACCTGGCAGTCGCTTGGGTCTGACGCTAGTTGCTGTTAGTTAATAACCAAACAGGAAAACCAAATTCCGGTCGATCCTAAGTGGGAACGGCCAGGATACTTCCGCTACGTGGCAGACACGGAAAGACCTAGATTGCAAAACCCGTAACATTCCAAGGGAGTGCCGGGCGGAGTTTTTTAGACATCCTTTCCGATGGACTGCTAAGACGTGTCCTGGATGATTCTGGTGGACACGTTACAGTTGGTATCAGAGCCGACCAACAACGGAATTGTTTTTATGAGATCTTCATAAAATGAAGTAAAGAAATTGTTGATGTCCAAACATTTCCTCATCTTCAATACTGTCTTGCAGAACTATGAAGCGTGGAACAAGTTTTTGGTGTTCCGGATCATGTTTATGACTGCAATGCATTCTCCGCATTATAGATAGAGAGTTGAAATGATAAACATCCTGGAGCAGATTTATAATCCATCACCTTTATATATAGAACGAAGATGGACTGGGTCTTCAGGAATCTACTACATAGCTGCCCACCGGTTCACTTATCTACAAACCAACCTAAAGAGGATCAAGTGGTTGGAAGACTTGAAAGTCGTGAAGCTGTTCATTTTTGTGGAAGCTCACGTAAATTCGACTTTGCATATTCAAGGTCGGAGGGTTGAATTGAACTCATATGTATATGAGGAAGTAACCCGTGTAATCCCAGCCGACGGGATTAAGGTGTTGGGCCGCCATGAGAAGTATGGATTCCAACGGAAAGGATATCCTGAACTTCCAATGAATTATCGATTCCTAAAGATCCATGACCCAAAACCTTACTATTACACAGTTCATGTAGACAAATGCAATACAACGTTGTTCTCCCCAAACTAAATGTAATGATTGGATTATTATCACACGAGATGTTGTATAAGGCTATGCCCATGTAAATATAAATAAGGACTTCTTTTATCAATATCCGACTGTGCATCAGGGTTGTTAAAAAAAAAAGTTAAGTAGCTTCATGATTTATGAGATAGCTGAACTAAAGATAAGCTAATGTCAATTATCATACAATAACGTTAAGAAAACTTTTACCCAGGCACAACCCCAGGTACAGGTTCCAAATTCGCCCCCTACATCAAGTACTGCTGTGATCCAGGAGAAGAAGTTCCTCCTCAAGCAGATAAAGCCACCCGAGTTTGACGGGAGAGGCAGATTCGTCCAGTCTGATGCTGAAATTTGGATTGAATCTATGGAGGACCACTTTGAAGCAGCTGGTACTGCGCCTACCAATCAGGCCATGCTCGCCAAATTAAAACTCACCGGCGAAGCTAGACTATGGTGGAAACAATGGTGCAGGGATCAAGGGACTTCAGAGGGGTCCGTCACCTGGGAGAAGTTAAAGAAAGCCGTGCAGGGGAGATATTTGCCACCTGCATATCATACACAAAAAATGAATGAATTCTACGAGCTAAAACAGCTAGGACTCACCCTTGACGCATACTACTCTAAATTTGCCTCACTCTTAAAGTATGCGCCACAGATGGACATGACGCAGCAGGTGTCCAAATTTTGCGCAGGCTTAAATCCACCTGTAAATACCCGTCTTGAATCTATGCGACCGTCAGATCTTCAGGATGCACTCATTCGAGCGGCACCTATAATTCAAGAAGTGCAAGCTAGACCAAGGGGTAACAAGAATTGGTCTTATAGCGACCCGAACAGAGGAGCATTCAGACCCCAAGTGAAGAGAGTTCAATGTCACAATCAGGGACAAAGGAAGAAAGCAAGGACAAATAACGTCAACAACTTTGTTCCTACTCACAGTAATGGCCGAAACCTCCGATGTTTCCACTGCAATGAACTCGGTCACTTCAAAAGGCAATGTCCCAAGCTCAGCGAGGGACATCGTTAAGGTGCAGGCCGCGGTCAAGGAGCCACCACCCGTGGAAGAGGAAGAACCGCCTGCATTACCAATAGGCAAAGATGTGAAGCAGAAGAAGAGGAAGATCCGACTATGGAAGCAGAATTCGAAAGAGCAACAGTCCATGCCGGTTTACATAAGAAGGGGCCGAATCGCCAGTTCTCGGTGATTCAAACACCGTCGGACTATCAAGGTAAAGGTTTCAAAACCTTGATTGATTGTGGCAGTACACATTCCTTTATCTCACCAGCGTGTGCTAAAAGATTAGGAATAGCCACAGTAGAAGCACCTACCCTACTTGTGGAATTGGCAAACGGTCGTGAGGTAACTTGTACCAGGCAAACTGCTAAGGAAGAGTTCTTTCTGGGAGGAAAGAAAACCTCAGTCCAATTCAGAGTCATGAATTTAGGTATCCATGAGTGTCTACTCGGGATGGATTGGCTTAAGCCTAATGACGCCCATATCCACTGTGGAAAGGGTCAAGTTTCCTTTCGAAACTCTGAAAGAGAGTTGTTACAACTCAAGGTGAGGCAGGAGTGCCAAGAATCCAGTTAGCCAAAGTATCACGGATCATAAAAGGGGTTAGAAAAGGATTATCTGTTTACCTGATCAAACTCAACAAGTTAGATCAAAAGCAAGAGTCTCATGAGGGACCCTCTTGGCTAAAGGAATACGCTGACGTATTCCCTGAGGAATTGACTGAACTTCCACCTCCAAGAGAATTTGATCATGAAATAAGGCTAATGCCTGGAGCTGCGCCAATTGCAAGGAGACCTTATAGAATGTCCATACCAGAAGCTATTGAGTTGAAGGAACAAGTCAAGCAACTGTTAGATCAGGGTTACATCCGGCCTAGCAACTCACCATGGGGAGCTCCAGTAGTATTCCAGAAAACGAAAGATGGGACACTTCGACTATGTATTGATTACCGTGGGTTGAATCAATCAACAGTCAAGAACAAGTATCCTATTCCTAGAATAGATGAGCTTCTTGATCGTCTTCAAGGTGCAAAGATCTTCTCCAAAATTGATCTCAGGTCAGGTTACTATCAAATAAGGATCAAGGATGAAGATATTCCAAAAACGGCCTTCAATACAAGATATGGGCGCTTTGAGTTCTTGGTTATGTCATTCGGGCTTACAAATGCACCTGCCACCTTCAATAGATTAATGCAGGATATTTTTAGACCATATCTTGATGATTTCGTGCTTGTCTTCTTCGATGACACTTTAGTTTATTCTAAACAGGAAGAAGATCATGAACCTCAACTTCGGATTGTCCTTGAGACAATGAGGTCTCATAAGCTGTATGCAAAAATGAAGAAGTGTGCATTCTTCAAGCGTCAGATTGAATATCTAGGATTCATAGTATCATCAGAAGGAATATCAGTAGACCCAGCCAAAGTCAGAGATGTGCTTGAATGGCCAATACCAGTATCCGTCAAAGAAATACGTAGCTTTCTTGGCTTGACAGGATGGTATAGGGTCTTTATCAAAAACTATGCTTTGATTGCAGCACCTCTTACCAACTTACTAAAGAAGCAGACTTCTATTACATGGTCAACTCCCGAACAAAATAGCTTCGACCAATTGAAGCAATGTTTGGTATCAGCACCTATTCTAAAACTTCCTGACCTCAATAAGGAGTTCGAGGTAGTAACTGATGCCAGCATTCTTGCCTTGGGGTGTGTACTTATGCAGGAAGGTCATCCAGTAGCATATTCTTCAAGGAAATTGAAGAGTCATGAAAAGAATTATGCCACGCATGATCTGGAATTATTAGCTGTCATCCATGCTCTAAAGCTTTGGAGACACTACCTATTGGGCAACAAGTTTACTCTAGTAACCGATCATAAGAGTCTCAAATGGATTTTTTCCCAGAACGAGCTCAACATGAGGCAACGTCGGTGGATTGAAGTATTGGAGGAGTATGATTTTGAAATCAAGTACCGACCAGGGAAAGAGAATACCGTTGCCGATGCACTCAGTCGCAAGGCATTCCTAAATTCCCTAATCTTGCAGAATCCATCAACGGCCAGATCTCTGGCTACAAAGGTATCTATGCCAAGCAACCCTATACTCAAACTAGCTAGAGAGGAAGCATGCCATGATCTGGCCTACCAAACAATGATAAAAGAAATATCTACCAAGGAGCAGAATCTGAAGTCACAAGCTAAGTATCAGGAATTTTCCATTGATAATGGACTTGCCTACTACAGAACAAGGCTGTGTATACCAACAAGCCAGTCACTTAAGCAGAAGATATTATGGGAAGCTCATGATTCCCCTTTCGCAGGACATCCTGGCTATGCAAAAACTCTTAATGCAGTTAGGAAGAGCTACCATTGGGAGAGGCTCAAAGGTGACGTTCTCAAATATGTCACTGAATGTTTGTCTTGCCAACGTATCAAGGCTGAACATGTCATGATGCCAGGAAAATTGCAACCACTTGACATTCCCCAAATGAAATAGGAATTCATCAGTATGGATTTTGTGGTGGGCTTACCCCAAGTCCAAGGAGGATACAATTCCATTATGGTTGTAGTTGATATGCTTACTAAGGTTGCACACCTAATTCCAGTAAAGACAAACTATACAGCCTCCGACATTGCAAGATTGTTTATCAAGGAGATATTCAAGCTACATGGGTTACCTAGAAGGATCATTAGCGATCGAGATTCTCTCTTCACTTCACACTTCTGGAGAGCTATCTTTGAAGCTATTGGGACTCAACTCTGTTTTAGCACTGCCTACCATCCCCAAACGGATGGACAAACAGAGCGAGTGAATCAAATCATTGAGGATATGCTTAGGGCATACTGCTGTCGAGAGCTGAAGAGGTGGATTCAGTACTTGCCGTTAGTAGAATTTGCCTACAATGCTTCTTACCAGCAGAGCATTCAAATGACCCCTTTCCAGGCATTGTATGGTCATGATTGTCGAAGTCCCCTAAATTTTTCTGATCCAACCCTAAGAGTTGAAGCTTCAAGACAAATGTTGGAGGACATGGATGACCAAATAAGGTCAATAAGACAAGACATACAAGCAGCCAAAGATAGACAAAAGGCATATGCGGATTTGAAACGCCAAGAGAGGGTCTTCGGATAAGGAGACATGGTCTTCATTCGTGTACACCCTAAAAGGAGTTCTCTATCTCTAGGAGAATGCAAGAAGCTAAGTCCAAGGTATTGTGGGCCGTATAAAATCCTCAAATGCCTGGGACCTAATGCTTATAAATTGCAACTTCCTGATAACCTAAAAGTCCACAATGTATTCCATATTAGTCTCCTAAAAAAATATATACCCAACCCTAATCATGTACTTGATGACCAACAAATTGTAATGCCTAGTCAAGGAGTCCTTGAACTAAGACCGGATAAGATTTTAGATGTTAGGGAGAGACAGTTAAGATCTAGAACCTTGAAAGAATGCCTCGTCTAGTGGAAAGATTATCCCGAAGAGGATGCCACCTGGATAGATGAAAGCTCTCTCAACCTTCAATATCACCAGTTTATCTCGAGATGAGGACATCTCGATTCTTCTAAGGGGGAGAGAATGTAATATTTCCACTCGTGAATATTGATTTCCCCCACACTGTGTAAACCTCGTGCAAAGGTTATCTTTCATATTGGAATTACCGGCAGTAGAATGTGTAACCTGCACGCGAGAAATCGAGACCATCCGCATTGGCAAAGCAAGCCCGAGGGTTCAAATCCGAAATTCACACGTAAACACCCTCTTGGGAGGGGCAAAATGGATATTATTAAAGCAATTTTTTTTTATATTTATCCCTTTTTCCCCCAGCGGATGCATGGCTGGAGGAGAGGGAGTGTGGGGGGATGGGCTTGGTTGAGTCGTGGGCTGCATGAGGAGGGGGGAACCCATGCAGGGGCCACGTGGTGGAGCTCTCCTCTCCCCCCCCCTTGTCCTATAAATACACCTCTAAGGTGTGAAGGGAGAGGGAGGACGAATGCTGCAGCCATCACCGTGCTGAGGGGAGGAGCTGTCAAAAAGTGGCCGTGCTGTGAAGGTGGAGGCTACTACCCTGCCGTCATCATCTCACACGAGACCCCCCTTGTGGTCAAGTGGAGGAAGAGAGAGGAGAGTGGGAGGCTGCCGTGCTGAGGGGAGGATTAGACGAGAAGGAGAACGCTGCCGTGCTGTGGGAAGAAGGCCGCCGCCTGCTGTGAGACCACCAGGCCACTGCCCATCCCCGCCATCATCATCAAAGTCCCTCCCCTTGTCTTCCACGCCTTCTCCTTCCCAATCATTGGCCCTCCCACGACGTCTTTGCTGATCTTCAGAAGCTTCTATGGATAAGCCCATAAGCCTTGTTCCTACGTGCCCTTCCCGGTTTTAAAATCGGGCCTTCCATAAGCCCAAATCCCGCAAGCCCGGTATTCTCAAGGATCCGCACTTTGGAAGGGATCTCCTGTGTACGAGGGAAAAGGGGAAAGATCTTGAAGCTGCTTACAACGGTTGGAGAAGACTCACCGATCGCGTAAGGGTAAAGGCAAACCGGAAGTCCGTAAACATGCTAACGATGGCTCCCAAGAAGTCGCAAGGCGCGCCTGCGGGAGGTTCTTCTCCTAGCATTCACGTGGACATCTCCCCGAGCCCACAGACCCAGGTTTTTACTATTGTGATTTCATACTAAGGTAATGCATTAAGCATGACAACTCCGTGGATTAGGAAGCACCCGTGCATGTTCAAATTCACCTAGCCTAGTTAAATGCAATTGGGGAAAAATTGGTATTTCCAATATAAACGCAAATTGTCCATCCATCTTACGACCTTAATAGTAAATTGCCTTGTCGTGCATTTTCAAAGGAAAGCCACATATTGCCTAGGGTTAAAGAGGAAATTGTTAAGTGCATTGGTCATGAAGGAAAGGAGTATTTTTGCAATAACTCCCTTCGTTATGATTCGCATGAGGGAATTGTTAACTTCTGTTGCACGGCATGAAAAAGAACCCCGATCTTATAAGTTGCATGGGAAAAGATGCTTGGAAATGGATTAAATCGACACTTGCCTTAGTATTGCATGAACTTCATTCACGATGTTGTTGTATCTAAGGGTCGCATTTATACTTTCGAAAATTTCATTTCATCAAGTTGCATTTAGGAATGATTGCATGGCTTATAAAAGCATGAAATTCAAATACTTAGACAAAAGGTTGTAGGCGTTATTCCTTGATGTAAATCCTAGTAGGCCCTATGTAAGTTATTCTTCAAATTATCATGCCTTTTGACTTTAGCAAAAAGGGATAGGGCTATTGCGGATCTTATGGTGCGTAGAAGTAATGAATTACATGTTTACATGTATTGTAACATTTTGCAACTATTTTTCTAATTTAGATCAAGTTTATCATCTCTAGGAAAGAATTGTCCTTGTCATAAGACAAGTAGGTCAATGTACCCAAGTCATTTGTGGTATCATGACTGTTAGGGTTTCGTATAGGCATAACTAGCCGATTCAATAAAAACCTCAAGTACTAGCTAGGGCTTGGCACGTTAGAAATGCAGTCAAGTATCGTACTTGGACGCCAAGTCGAAGCCCTCAAACCCAAAGGTCCTACCCACCTTCCCGGAATGTTGAGTCAATTGGATGCTCACGCAAATAATGATCTAGGGTTTCTACCCTAAGGATCATTCGACCTAATGCTAGAACTTGGATTGAGTTGGAATCCCTAGGACCGAATGTTGTCGGCCTAGTGCAATTAGGATTGGGTTGAGTAAGAAGGCACCCTAAACCCTACTTCTAGTCTAATCATAATTCCTTGACCAGAAAACACCGTTCAATGGGTGAAATGATCCCTTGGAATAGAGGCGACACTTGTGCAACAAGTTGCAACGTCGCATAGCCTTGTGGTTTGATCACAAGAAAGTTTTGCCATTCCTTGGAATGAGGTTGGCAGGTTCTTGCGCAAGTTTAACTTGCAAGAGGATGAGTAGTCATCCTGTTACATCACCCTTATTGGGAAAATTTGCCAAGTTAAGGGAAGTTAGGTAGTTGCTTGGAAGCAAATGATCAATCAATAAATTAAAGCGACATGGTCGCCAGGATTTACTGTTAATAAAACCTAAGGTATTGGTTAAGTTGGGTTAACAGGGTATGACCCTAACCCAAGGACAAAAGGGTGAACAAATAAATCCTTGGGGGATCTTGCCAAGTCGAAATTAATCCCAGATCAAATGCTGGATGCATTCGGAGAGAAGGATTCACTCCTTAATAGTTGGCCAAATAAACGACCACTGAATTGATTGTGCTTGTAATAGTTTAGAAAGCACTGTTTGCCTTGTTTGCTCAAGGAACTAAAGGATGAAAAGATATCTAAATGCTTCAGGTTGAAGGCCTGAAGGGAGAGGCAGCTTCAGTTACCCCCGACTGCCTGCCTGACCCTAACCAAGGGGGTTGTTGACCACGCCGGGAACGTGGACCGAACCCGCCGTGAGAGGTCTCTCCGTTGAGTTCTACTTGGAGCAGGAGGACGCTTGGGTGCCAGGGGGGCTCTGGCCGTAAATCCCTCGCCTTCCGGGTCCTTCACAAGAGGCTAACGTGACTCGGGATTGGATCTCGAGGCCCGCATACTAGTCTACGGGCAGAAGCTTGGAATAGTGATCCCTAGCGGATTACTGGATAAGCCTTCGGGCGGATTATGGACAAGCCTACGGGTGGAACTCCTTGTATTTCAAAGATAAAATGATGAAATGATAATAAAGAAGTTGTTTGATATTGTTTTTCTATGTCACGTGATAAGATTACGTGAAGGAACCAGTGCCTAACAGGGTTAATTAAAGAAGCTGATTGTTATATGTCAAATTAATGTGTTAGATAATTACATAACTAAAACAAACCGAGGAAAGTGCGGAAGATGGACCATGGGTCCGTCCTACGGATGGGTGGTCCCGGTTAGCCGGGAACTTTTCTCAAAAATCTCGAAGATCAGCGGGATGATCATCATTATCAAAACGAATAATGAGAGCAATGTCCTAAACCCGATTTACGGAATAGGACTATGCCTATTGGTAGAGAGGTTGAGTTTTGCATCCCTCTCATTTCCCATTCTCCTTGAACCAAGTGCAGCGTAAATCCGCTTCGGACCTGGCAGTCGCTTGGGTCTGACGCTAGTTGCTGTTAGTTAATAACCAAACTAGAAAACCAAATTCCGGTGGATCCTAAGTGGGAACGGCCAGGATACTTCCGCTACGTGGCAGACACGGAAAGACCTAGATTGCAAAACCCGTAACATTCCAAGGGAGTGCCGGGCGGAGTTTTCTAGACATCCTTTCCGATGGACTGCTAAGACGTGTCCTGGATGATTCTGGTGGACACGTTACACAAGGAGCCATCTACCCAAAGATCAATATTTTTATTTTCCTCTAAACGATATTGGGAAGCAGTTGTTGCATCTAGGCCATACTTGCTATAAGTGAACTTTGCAATAGCATACTCGTCATCGAGAGGAACATGCAAATCTACCTTCCTTTTACAATTTCTCATGTCCCTAAATGGTTCCATTAGGAAATACATTGTAGGAGAGAAAATGGAGTAGATTAAGTTTTCAATATAATATTGATTTAAAAGTGTTAATGGATGTTAAGAATGCCTTTTTGAATGGTGAATTGCAAGAAGAAGTGTATATGGAGCAGCCAGCAGGTTATAAGGATATGAGGATTTAGAGCATCCCACATATGTGTATAGGTTAAAGAAGGCACTCTATGGGATGAAGCAAGCACTTAGAGCATGGTCTGACAAGATTGGAGAGTATCTTGTCAATATTGGATTTTGTATTTTTGATGCTAATCACTCACTTTATGTGAGAAAGGGAGATGCAGGTTTGGTCATCATAGTCATCTATGTGGATCACTTTATTATCACCGATATCAGTGACAATGGGATTGCTGAAGTTAAGGACTTCTTAAAGAAGAAGTTTGAGATGAAAGATTTGGGTGACCTAAGATACTTTCTTGGTATTGAGGTGATCAGATGTGATGATGGTATACGGCTATCCCAAAGGTAGTATGGCTTGGATATATTATCGGAAAAAAGAGAGCATTTTTTTAGCATAAAAAATACTTAGATACATATACAATATGGTTAGGCACCATTAGATATGGAAAAGACCATGTTTTGAGAGGGAAGAAAAAAATTCACTTTTTGGGGTCATAATTAGTCTTCCATGTTGATGTGGCACTAGGAGGAGTACTAGAGCATAAAGTGGATATGTAACTACCTCTACAAGGTTCCAGGTACTACATGTATGGATATTAAAAAATATAAATTGATTTGGAGGGCCTTTAAAGTAAAAAAGTATATAGAAAATGAGTATTTTAACTTGTAATATGATTGAATATCTTTTGAGAAAAAGAAACCTATTCATATAATAATTTTAAAAATTTTATTTTGGGATAAAAATGAACCTAAATTGCTAATTATGTGGCACTTTTAAAAGAGTAGTGGTCCCATCTTGGAGGATGTGTTGATTTGGAGGAAATTTAACGCAAAAAAAGTATATAAAGGATGAGTATTTCAACTTGCAATATAATTGGATACATTTTGAGAAAAAAATCCATTTTTTGTAAAAAAATAAAAAAACATTTTTTGGGGCAAAAATAAATCAAAGTTGCTGATGTGACACTTTTCGACGAAGAGTGGTGGTCCCATCTTAGGGGATGAAAAGGGCTAGTTACCAAGGTGAAAGAAAGGGAGACCTCCTTTCTTTCTAGGTAGGGTCTACCACAAAGTGGACGAAGCCTAGGAATGTAGGGGAAATAGGGGACAAAAAGGCATGCAATGATAACCATCGAAGAGGGACTAATCCAATATTAATGTTTTCTAGTCAATTTCATACAATGCCCTTTTTGAGGCCATATTCCTCGTAATGTAACATGCAAAAGGTCAAGCTATAGAGGCATTAAAATCATGAGGACTCACGAAATACTTCTCAACCTTTATACGTCTATTTAGCCAAGTGTTACAGTCCCTTATATTGCACTTGCCTCCAATAAAGTTTTCAATCAATTGTGTGCCTAGCAAGGTATCTGTGGATTATACCAAGAGCCTTATTTTGACATTTAACCAATATATTGAGTATCATGGTAGAAAATGCATAAAAAGATGGATTATTAAGACCAAGGAGAAGAAAAGGTTGGAGAGGGGCACAAGTGGAAAGAGAATTTCACAATTGAGGTATACAAATATCATAGAGAAGCATAATGACATGCTTGCAAAAAGGGCATGGAAATCCGAAGAGCAAGCATGGGAAGCATAAATTCGGGAAGCCCTAGAGGAGGGTGCCTAACACTAATGATCATCCTTTGCCCATGCATATTGATAATCCTAGTAATTCAATGGCACAAATGGTGTGTCCAGAGAAGATGTGATAATCATGGGTCCAACATTTCAGTTGAAGTCCAATATCCCATACAATGTTGCTTCCTTAATAATAACTACACCATTGATTGTAGCTTGCCCTTAATTACCTATTTCCTCATATTTTAATCTCAAGTTGGGAGGTTATGGAGGGGAGGGAGGAAGGGTGGGGGAGGGATCACTCATCATATATGTGTGTATCATGTGGATTCGACATAATAGATTTTTCAAATATGATTTTTTCATATTTTTCATATATAGAAGGGTGCCATATAAAGGGGTTATTTATAGATTGCATAGAAAATGGTTGGGTTTTATTTAGGAAAATTCATAGATATGGATATTTATAGATAAAACTTGAACACACATAATATAGAAGATAAACATATAGTGAACCCCCCAAGATTTTAATCCTTGTTTCACATCCTAGAGTAGGATAGTAGCCACCTTCTCTAAATATATCAATGCTTTTACAATACATTTTTTACATCAATCAAAAAAATTTTCTCATGTATCAACTAAATATTTTGTGCATCTCGTATCCATTCAGATATTATCAACTCCTACTATTAACATGATTGTCACTTGTATCAAATAGCGATTATGTGAGTATGAATATACTACGATTTTCTTGTACTAAAATAAATTGTATTATTTACTTCGAATAATGATTGTAAGCATATCCCACTCTATTATTTGGTGTTCACCCAAATAATAAACTAATACAAAAATTTTGATCAATTCAATCAAAGGATAAGATATATAAGAAAGTTTTGAAATCTTTTTGACCATTTTAAAATGCTTTCATTTGCATCCTCTCCTCACCTCCTGCCTTTGAACTCTTCCAACTAGTTAGTCCCTTCAATCAACTCTTTCTTCCTTGATTTTTTTTTCAAATACATTTATTTAACACTTATTTTATTTTAAATTCTCATATAATATCTACAATGATAAAGATGTACATCATACTTCAAAATAATTTTGTCTTTTTTTAATAATATTTATTTTTTAAAATAATTTAATTATATTTGAGGTTCACACTTCAAAAGTATTTTTAAATTTAGTCTCCCTTTCTGTTTGTGTTAGGCTTATCTTACACTCTAGAACTGGGATATTAGGATTTATTGCTTGTACTATATTGTGTTAGAGACTTGTACTCACACTTATAACACAAGCAAAATACTTGCTTGGATTTGCTATTGCTAGTATTCAACACTAGCACTCGTACTTCAATAGTAAGTCCAAGCAATTAAAGATTTGTTTTTTCATACGTTAGAGGATTGTCTCACATTCTAAAAGTATATATAAATTGTGTGGTACTTATACTTGTGCCCTATTAGAGGTTTATACTCACATTCCTAATACAAGCAAAATATTTGCATTGATTTCCTATTGCTAGTGTTTGAGACTTGCACTTATACTCCAATAGTAAATGTTAGCAACAAGCATTCATGTCTACATATATTAGAGGCTTGCTTTACACTACATGATAAAGTTAAACTTTGTGATGCTTGTACTTGTGTTGTGTTAGAGGCTACGAGAAAGGAAAAAGATGTTAGACACTATGGCAAAGGTTTTGTATAGCAACCATTGTGAAGTGGCCTACCATATGAGTATTTCAAAATTGTTTTTAGTTATTTTATAACTTTTTTCTATTTCTACTATTAAAATCTTCATGTTTGTTATACTATGTAGAGTGGATGACTTTGTGGAGAATATTGAAAGTGCATTAAGCCGTGGGGGTAGCCATGTGTGAGCATGACCAAGCTAGTACGGGTTGATTTTCCTATTGGTCTTCATATAAAGATGATGGAATCTTCAAATTACCCGCTGTAGAATCATCTCTATGTTTCTCTCTCGGTTTGGCTATTGCAACATTTGGCAGTCTATATATTGCAGATGAGGAATGATTTATGATATGCATCATGACATATCATTTGCCTATTATTGCAAAGCACACAAAGAAGGCGGGATTTTCTCATTACAAAACCTTGACCTTGCTAGTGGAGTATTGATATATGTAGGAGAATGAGGAAGAGGTTTGTATCACATCCTTTTATATTAACATTGGCATGTATTGTGTCAAGTGATGTGACCATAGGATCTAAACCATTTCTTATTTCTCATATCATAATATTCTCAAATAAGAGATGTTCTCGGCCCATCATGAGAAGGGATAGAGGTGAGGATATTTTACGAGCCTTTGTCAATGCAAAGCGGAATATGTTAAGGGAGCAAAGTAAGAACTTGCCATATCATCATACCAAAGTAGGCGATTGATATCTACAAGGGGGGTCGGAGTGCTCATCACACTTTTATAGATATTGTTTATAGTTAGATATGTAAATAATAAATGTATCTAATGCTTACGTAAAAAATTGATAGCAACTAATGGGATACTTTGTGCAGGTGGCTATTGTCTACTTTTACTAAAGAGAGAAATACAGTAATCGACATATTTGTTGGATGTGGGGAGCTTAGTTGACAGTGGAAGGAGCTTAGCTGACATTACTTGGGTATAGAGAATGATGATCATGTTGCTTTTTATGCCTTACAGGATGTTTAGAGTTACATAGTTTTGTAAAATCTTTTCATAACAAGTGTTGAATATGACTTATTTTCCTTATATATAATCGTCTTTATCACAGTTTACCTCTATACAATGTTATGGTATCTTTATCAGTATGTCTTTGACAATTAACTATAGAAGAAGAATGTGATAATTTTGCATGAAAGCACATAACATGTAAAGTTTGTGAGCAATGATACTATTTTATTGTAGTGGATCTAAGTACTTTATGTTTGCAAGCCTTGGATAGCTCACAATGGATATAAAAAGCTCGCCTAGGCAAGCTCACTAAAAAAATGCACTCTATACATTCTACAATATGTAATAAGCCATTAATAATGGCCCATATGCCAGCCTTAAAAAATGTTGAAGTGTTGCCATTTAGCACTTGTTTCATGCTCATGTGCCTTTATACATTTTCCCACACAAACTTCATTAAAAAAAAGATTTGTCATTAACCTTGATATTGTAAACAAATGCAAATGTTCTCTCTACCAAGCAAGGCTTGGGAAAAAAAAAAGCTAGAGGAATGTATATAAAGTGAGGGGCAGTGTGAAATACTATATACCCTTGCGGCACAACTACTCTCTTGTGCATCTATTGGTGTTGTATCATCATAGCTTGGCTCCATCGCTCATGCACATTTCTATGACAAACCTTTCAATTGTGTTTTTCCTTTTGTATATCTACAAGAACTGATGCATTAATTGTATCCTTTTTTCAAAAAGTGATTGTTGTAAAATGGGTGGAGGCAATGTTTTTGCCTCAACCAAAATCTGATCCACGATTCACCAAATTTCATTGTACAATGCCTTGGATGTACAAAAGGCTATATCAAAATGCTACGATAGAAAACAAATTGGTAGGGAATTGATCATATGAGCCCTTCTCATCATTGTCAAAGACTTTGCGACGTTCATACTCATTACATTGATATAAGTACTCAAGGGGTTCACTATATGCATACTACTCTATATCATGTGTGTTCAAGAACTATACATAAATAGTCTTATCCGTGAAATTTTTCCAAAATAAAAAGTGCCCCTTTCTATTCAATCTATAAATAACCCCTTATATAACACCCTTATGTAAGTAAAAGATGTGTTAAAATGGAATTTGAAAAATCTCTTTCATTGAACCCACGTGATACATACATATAGTTATGAGTGAACCCCCTAAGTATAAGTATAAGCAGACAGCTTCACCAAATCATTTTTTCTAGCTCTTGAAAATCATAACCTCAATGCTTGCCATGTCTAAGACAAGAATGAAACTAGAATTTAAATAATAATACTAAATTATATTTAATATCATATTTAAAAATACAAGCAAAGAAGAAGTATTAACTGTCAAAATAAAACTTAATTAATAATATTTAGATAATAATAATTGGATTTTATTTGGTCTTAAATTTAGAATTTACAAGCAATACTATTTACAAAACATTGCTTAACTTAAAAAAAGGCATATTGTTGATATGTGTTAAAACACATCTATTGAGTACAATGGAGAAGAGTGAGTTGTGTGAGTAAATGTAAAACTTGCATTAGAAAGAAATATGTAAAGACCATGATTAAAAAGTCATATTTTGTGCATGGGGACCAACCTTTAACACAATGTAAGTACAAGCATCCTAAAGTCAATAGAGGAGGGACTTTTGGTTGAAACATCAAGGTAAGGGGTTTTCTAAAGAGTTGAAGGGTTTCCAAGAAAAACCAAAAATCGGTCCTTGTGACCTGCACTAGTTTCTGCTTTTTCTTTGCCTCGCCGCCCCAAGAGAACAAGTGCATAGGAGAGGAAAGGAGATTAGTAGTACTTGCAAGCCAACACATTAATGTCCTACTTCACTTTTCTTTGGCTTGCAAGTGGCAGCAATGGGAAACAATGGCTATTGAGCATTTAAGGACACTTCACACGACACTGGACTGAAACTGGAGTCTGCTGGCTGATTACGTATAACTTTTCCATGAGAAAGGGAAAGGGGTACGTATCTTTTCAAATGTGAAAGTGTAGGCGGTGGGTGAAGTGACGTCATCTGAAGCTCTTGGGCCTTGGTCGCGACTCGCGAGACTCAAGAGATGAAATCAGCAGCGCTACTCTCTCGTGCGTGCCACCGCGTGATCGTGATCATGCATTGCTTCTACAGCATTCTGCTACTGCAGCTCGTCTTAACTGGATCTTCCTGGTCCTCCAGCTCGGGCGTCACAGCACTAACGAACGACCTATGCCAAGTGTCCGGGCCCGGCTCCTGATAAATTACACGCTCGGCATAATCCTCAACGAGGAAGATGATGATCTTACTACTTAGACCTTCGGCGTAATATCAGTGCTGTTTCGATGCAGGCTTTGTGAGCATCGACTGCGGCTCGAACGCAACCGCAAGCTACCAGGATGTGCTGGGGATTGAGTGGACGCCGGATGGGATGCTATTCAGCAGTACTGTGATGGGAGCGGGCGGCCCCTTCCTGGGGAATATCAGCAGGACGGCCTGGGTGGCAGGGGAAAGCAACTGGCCGATGTACAGCACGATGCGCTATTTCCACGACACCACCAAGCACAGCAAGTACTGCTACTCGCTGGCTGTGAGCCAGGGCACCACGTATCTGGTGCGGGCCACCTTCTGGATGGGCGAGAGGCCGCTGTACAGCGTGCGCAACTCCAGCCGCATCAGCTTCAAGCTCCTGGCCGGGGCGGACTTCTGGGACGACGTCATCATCGACTTCCTTCAGAGCGTGCCCTTCTTCTGGGAGATTTGCGTGCCCGCCTTGTCCAACCGCCTCGACGTCTGCGTCGCCCCCGATAGCGCCACCCGCGACCCCCCTTTCATCTCCAGCCTTGCGCTACGCCCCCTCCCCGTCACCCTGCGGCCCGTGAAGTACATCGGCAACACCAACAAGGCCCTCGTCCTCTCTCGGCGCGTCAATTATGGCACTGCCCCAACCGAAGCAAACGTCAGGTAACATATCTAGAAACCTCCGTCGCTTTAACAACATCCATTGGAGGCTCCTTGCACACCGTCGGGTCTCGGGTGTGCGGGGAAAATTACCTGCCACATCATTGACCGGACCTGCCCCCCAATTCCACACCGAAACGGGAGACAAACGACAGGACATAAAAAGTTTTAAAAAAGGAAAATGTGAGTATTTTGGTTGGTCCAGTCTTGCATGCGACCTGGCAAACAAAAACTTGGGCGGGCAGCCATGTCCGAACATAGACAATGCCCACCATCAATTTTGTTTTTGTTTTTTGAGCTGGGGCCTACCCACCATCAATCAATCTACGATCTCATTGGTTCCTCTTTCTTCCCTTGGGTGCCCACCCACCATCGATCTCCAATCTCATTGGTTCCTCTTTCTTCCCCAGTGTCCACAAGCTTGTGTGTTTGAACTAGTAGTTCCTAATCTATGTGCGTAGGCTTGTGTGTTTTAACAAGTGGTTCCTAATCTCTAAATTACATGTGCATGCCTATGTGTTGACAGAATAGCCGTGTTGCCCTTGTGCTTCTAGGGCTATATTGACATTTATCCCTTTTTGCTTTCTCTCATGGTCACACAAACAAGGGCAGTGGAAGATCTGTATCATGTTTGTCAAAGACCACCATAAATGCAAAAAAGCGAAGGAAGTGATTGGATCTGAATCATGACTACGGGCATAAAAAATCATGACTACGGGCATAAAAAACCAATTAGAATAAGCCAATACACTTAATCTTGTGAGCTCGTGGTTAGCACCTTGTTTTGAGAGGGTGCTACGAGTGATAACTAGGGGTTTCAATAGCTCCCCTCCCTAGCCCCGCTTTGGTGCGATCAACTGTTAGAAGGGGGAGTGGAGTTTCACTAACTCCATTAGCATTGGGTGTGACCTAGCAAATCTATGCAAATGGAATTGGTTATGTTTGGTTGGCTTTAGCTAGCCGCTAGACTTAGGCTAGAAAACCTTCAACCTCGACAATTGTTACATCCAAGCAAAACTTGTGTCATCTAGTTCAACTAAAGAGAGGTCCAAATATTAGAGAACAAGCTTTGCAAGTTAGGCTACTTACTTTACATTTCATAAGCTAACAATCGAACCAACAATGTCACTTCACAGGTTGTCCCTATGTGAAGCAAGAAGAAGAATGCTTAAAAGCTTTAAAAACCTCCATAGGACAAGATGGAATGCATGTTTCATGTGTTGAACCATGTAATTGCCAACATAGAGGTCGAGCACTTCTCGTTGTCCATGCAAAAACATCAATCCTAGAACAAGGGTGTGATCTTTCTATATTTGTGGAGAAACTTGACTAGAAAGTTTTAGAGATTCATGGTTCAACGATGCAAATTTTATCTTGAGAAGCGGTCATTCTAGTGCCTAACATCTCAATCGCATTACTGACATATTGACATACATTAAAGTCCATATCTTTTGCCAGCTATGTGGACTCCACCACTCACCAACATCTAGCACAATAATGTGCAAGGCAATGCATTTGGCCTTTGCAACATCCTTGATGTCTACCTCTCCTTACAATCGAGCTCACACCGAGAGCACCCACTTGCAATAACTACTCGATGAGAGAGTGATTTTATGAGGAAAGCTAACAAATTCTTCATGCCCTTGTTGTGTATTAAACTACACAAGTGTCAACATTGAGGCCGAGCACACCCCATTATCCATGCAAAAATTGTAATCCTAGAATAAAGGCATGATGTTTTTATATTTGTGGAGAAACTTGAGAAAGTTTTAGAGATTCATGGCTTGAAGATACGGATTTATCTTGAGAAATGGCCCTTTTAATGCCTAGCATCTCTATCACATTGTCGACATGTTGACATGCATTAAAGTTCATATCTTTTGCCAGCCATGTGGACTCCGCCACTCACCAACACCTAGCACAATATTGGGCAAGACAATGTGTTGGGCCTTTGCAACATCTTCGATGTCTACCTTTCCTTACTACCCATCGATCTCACACCATAAGCATCCACTTACGATATTTACTTAATGAGAGTCACTACAAGGATTTAAGCCTAGCGACGGCGGGTACCGGCATCGCTATTTGCGTCACTATTTGCGTCGCTATTTGCGACGCTCCATAGGGAAAAAAAATAGGCCGAAACTGAGCGCGGGTTTATTTTGCATTTTTGCATCTTATGTTTTGAGAGCGAGAGCGAGAGAGAGAGAGCGATCATCGTGAGAAAGGGAGAGGAAGAAGGCTTGCCGCCGCCACCGCTATTGTTCGCGAAGGAGAGGAGGAGCCTTCATCGCGAAGAGGAGCCGCCCCACAGTCGCCATATCTCATCGGTGAGTCTCCCTTTCTCCTTCTTTTGCTTGTTTAGGGTTTTAATCACTTTCTCTTTTGCTTGTTTAGGAGAGGAAATGAGAGAGAAAGAGAGGGAGAGGGAGAGGGAGGGAGAGAAAGAGAAAGAGAGAGGGGGAGAAAGAGAAAGAGAAAGAGAAAGAGAGGGAGAGGGAGGGGGAGGGGGAGGGGGAGGGGGAGGAAATGAGAGAGGGAGAGAAAGAGAAAGAGAGGGAGAGGGAGAGGGGGAGGGAGGGAGAGTGCATTCTCTCTCTCCCTCTCCCTTTTGCTTTTGGAGAGTGCTAGGATATATTGTGAGAGGAAGAGGGAATGAGAGAGAAAGAGAGGGAGAGGGAGAGAGAGTGCATTCTCTCTCTCCCTCCCCCTTTTGCTTTTGGAGAGTGTTAGGATATATTGTGAGAGGGAGAAGAAATGAGAGAGAAAGAGAGGGAGAGGGAGAGGGAGGGGGAGGGAGGGAGAGGGAGGAAATGGAAGAGGTTGTGGGAAAAACCTTTGTGGTATGAAGGAGATGCTCTCAATAAAATGCCATCTTTGTCTCTACTTTCTATATCAGTGCTATCCATGTCTTGACATCTAATTGAGCAAGGTCTATTTTTATGACTTGAATGTACTATTAACCACCATCATCTTTGTCTTCCAAAGGTTCACTATTGATCCTCTATGCATATAAAATGTTTGCAATGCATCCATGTGTCTTTAAAAGCCCTCAAGAGAGTCTGCAATCAATACCACATCATTTTCATACAATAAAATGGATATCAATATGCCTGCTAATTGGTCCCCCCGAGCCTACATACCCCATGCTCTATTCTCATCTCTCTTTGCCCATGTTCTAAGCTCATATTTCTACTTAGGCACTCTAACCGATTGTAATGATTTACTTTTGACATTTTACTATAACTAATTACAATTCAATTATGTTATTCTATATATAATTCTTGTGAAAAGAAAGTTTTGCTCTTCTATCAATGTGTTTTCTTTGTAATAATATTTTTAATTTGGTAAAAGTATAACATTCTACCTCTTGAGAATGTTGGGGTTTTGCACATAATTACTTAGTGCATCATTTGTACCAAACAAAAATTATTGTATGTTCTTCTTTTATGAACAAAGAGAAGTAGATGCATGATAATGCATGAGCAAGATGTAGACTCACAACTTCACAATAATACAAGTAGCCCCAACAAGTGCTACTAGGAGATCATCTAGTGTGTTTGTATCATATATGTATACCCATTCTTATGTTTATATAATGGCAAGTACATTTGTTCCTAAAAATTTCAAGGGCACTGAATGAGTTTTTGAGTTTGTCCATTAAAAAAGGCATCAGATGAGTGTTGATAAGAAAGACTACTCCTCCATCGCTGCATTTGTCCTCTCCTTATGGATGCATGTAGGGGAAAAGGGTAGGAGGTGACCTCCCTCAACACTTCAAATTCCAAGTCACTTAGGATGGTGGGAAATCGAAGCATAGTCATATGCCACATAGGTAAAGGAAAAGAGTATTGATGTTGAAACTATTTGTAAGGCCCTCTTCTTTGATAGGAACCAAGAAGAAAGACATAAAATTTTTAGGTAATCTAAAGCAAGCATTCTATGTCAATGGAAGCTTTATACACTATTGAATTTTTTTCTACTTGATGGGGAAGGTGCTAATAGATCCAAGACAAAACATCAAACCATCCTACAATAGGGGTACTGCATCCAATGAGTATCAAGAGAGTATGTACATGTCACAATTAGTCCTATTGTCTCACTATAATATATCTAACAAATGGCTCATGTATCATCCAATGATAAGAGGCATGAAGTGTCTTAAATTAATGCTTGATGTGAGAAGTGACAGTCAAACTCAATGAGACTAAGCTTCAATCTCAATCCAAGTGCATTCTAGAACCTCCAATAAACAATGAGTGAAGGGTTTTCCCAAATTGTATTACAAGTCATTAAATTGTTTGTTGTAACGTAGACAAGATGGAAAATGAAGAAGGTCCTGTTGCTCAAGATCGCGAGGTGTATCTAATCAGCGTGTCCCATGTCCTTGCTCTCAATGCAAGTTGGCAATTAGACAAAAATGCCAATTGTCTATAGAACACGTACAACGATTTGGCGAGTTTCAATCTAAGATCATTGATCAGGCGATTGCAGATTTTCAGAAAATGGTAATTTGAAGTTAATATCAATCATGCATTGTACTCGCAAGCTAATTGAATACCATATAAAATAAGATTGGGTCTTGCTGGCAAATTTTCTATCCAGGGAGGTGATGTCTCGTCCCAAGGGGGAGTGCACCCTTTGCGGCCAATTAGAAGAGTTCGTGGGCGTGCGATGGATGGAGTGCAGGAGCCAATCCACCACTCGCAAGGCCAATCTATATCGTCAATGCCAGAGGAGACAGGCAACCTTCCAGACCTACCTACAATCTTGGAGCCTAAGATGGAGACAATGATCAATGCATTGATTCCCATGGATGTCGAGACTCTTGATCCGCTTAGAGAGGAAGCATCCATATCATTATATGATGGGTGCTGAGTATCTCGACTGAAGACACTGCTTCCACTCTTAAGTGTGTAAGCAAAATATGGGTGGAGCGATATGAGTACGACCGAGTTGTTCATGTACCTTGTACATACACTTCATTGATTTTTTTTTCAGCACTATTATTACAAACATTTGTGCTTTTTCAAGGTATTTTATGATTTTTTTCAGGTTATTGAAATATCATATATTACCACCTGTAAATACCATACCTAAGTCTCGTGATGATGCACGACATGTTTTACATAAGCTTGGCATGGACTACAATAACATCCATGCATGTATCAATGATTGCTGTCTGTTTCGAGGAGAATACGAGACTATGGAGACATGTCCAAAGTGTGGTGCTCATAGGTATCGATAGGACTTGCAAGGGCAAACCATCCCTCAAAAAGTTCTCAGACACTTTCCGCTCATCCCCTGCATAAACC
Source organism: Lygodium microphyllum (assembly GCF_053477565.2). Lineage (NCBI taxonomy): Eukaryota > Viridiplantae > Streptophyta > Polypodiopsida > Schizaeales > Lygodiaceae > Lygodium > Lygodium microphyllum. The sequence continues at coordinate 12,834,066 of NC_141143.1, forward strand.
ACATGTCTCGTACGTCCAACATGGCGAGCTTGACAACGTGGCATGCGCAGAATAGGTCCACGGATGGAGTTCAACGAATATCAGTGGATTCGCGCGCATGGAGCCACATTGACTCTACCTTCCCAGGCTTTGCCCGAGAGCCAAGGAATCTTCGGCTCGGTCTCGCAATGGATGGCGTGAACCCATTCGGTCTACGCTCAACTTCTTACAGTGTGTGGCCTATAGTCCTTGTCAACTACAACATCCCTCCATGGCTTTCTACAAAGAAAGGACATCTCATCCTTAGCTTGCTCGTCCCAGGCCACTACAAAGTAAAAAATATGGACGTGTATCTTTGTCCATTATTCGATGAGCTTAAGATTTTGTGGGAGGAGGGGGTCATGTGCAAGATATGAGCAGGCACGATGGTCGGCGGTCAGCCAATATTCGAGCCATTCTCATGTGGACGATGCATGACTTTTCAAAATTAGGAGAGTGCTCAGGTGAGCAGGCCTCCGTTCTCGCTGGTAATATCTATATTTTATCTCATTTAATCAAGTATTCACTAGGTCCTGGTGTTGGAACAAGTCTGGTTACCTCAGGTTATCATGCATATCCATTGTGTGGGCCACAGTTAGACTCCCGAAGGTCACGAACCATGAAGAAGATGGTATATCAAGGACACGCTGCTTTCTTGTCGGAGGATCATGAACTCAGGGAAGGTTTCCTTGGACGACCTCCAACACGTATGAATGCCACAAGCTGGTATGAGCTGAAAATGTTCCACACGGAATCACATTTAAATGGAATGCGGCGGTTCTCAGTTTTCTATGAGTTGCCATATTGGACCCACTTACAGGTCAACCACTTGTTGGATCCCATGCATATTTTCAAGAATGTGGGCAGCTTGTTATGGGACCACATCACAGGAAAGAGAGACACTATAGGGGCACAAATGGATTTGAAGGAGGTAGGTAAGATGGAGGCGCTTTGGCCGTAGTCGAGTGCTGATGGTCGCGTGCAGCTTCCTCGAGCTCCTCGAGTTTTGTCTACTAAAGAAGAGCTCATTGTGAAGCAAGTAATCAAGTCTATCCGCACTCCGATGGGTATGATGCATTCTCTCAGGTCCGCATTTTCTAAAGACGACCAATTATCAGGGCTAAAATCCCATGACTGGCATAAGATATGTCAGGTTTGTACTACGAATGGATTGTAATTAGTGTGGACATTTTGCTATTTAAAATGTAGCCATTATTCATAATGCATTCTCATTTGTGGCAGTTTGTACTATCGATCGTGATCGCATGATGTCTTACTCCAAAAATTTGCGAGGCCATTTACAAGTTGTCAACTTTAGTGCAATGGATCTCACAGAAGGAGATTAAGACGTCCTCTATTGAATCCACGAGGCAGGGAGTAGTGGAGACGGTCTATCTCTTTGAGAAATACCTACCCACCAGCATGCTCACGATACAAATCCACCTTCTTGTGCATCTTGTGGATGAAGTGGAGATTGCTGGACCTGTCCATAAGCGATGGATGTTCTTCTTAGAGCACTTCATGAAAACACTGAAAGGCTTTGTGCGACAATGAGCTCGGCCAGAAGGTAGCATGGGCAAAGGTTGGTTGGTGTCTGAGGCGCTAGTGTATATTTCACAATGGCTACCAACGGTGAAACCAGACAATGAAATGCTATGGTCGCTGAAGGATGATGATAGACTGACTGGAGATGTGGTGGCTAGAAATGGGGTAGAAAAAAGAATGGATGCCTCAATGGAAGAGAAGGTGAATCGCTTTTGTATGTTGCACCATGCCTCTATGGAGACGTGGCTCGCCAAGTACCAGATCGCCAAGTACCAGATCGCTAGGCAAGATCGAGAGGAAGCGCAAGTTGAATTCTGACATAGTATGCATCATCGACCGATTCGATATTCCAAAGGCATGGAGGAGATGTCGTGGTTTATATCAACGCGATGGTTGCATGGAGCCTTGACCGCAGCGTCTCGCAAAGGGACATAGGTCTCAATGGAGGAGTGGGAATTCTCGAGCGGATGTAGTCCAAAGGTGATGAGGGGTTTAGAATCTGTCGTATCTAAATTTTATATGAAACATCTAATTTGAGTGTTTTAATGTACAATACAAAATATATAGTGCAGTGTGGTCACGAGGACGGCATTTTCGCGTGGAGCGTATTGACAAAATGCGCTCCACAATGGACTGTGGTATCATGGCAAGGTTTGAGCAAGAGAGCCGGTGACGAGCAACGGATCCAAACACGGTTGTGGATGAGATGGAGTATTTTGGAAACTTGCAAAGTATTATTACGGTGGATTACCATAGCTTCTCCATAATACTATTCGATGTGCAGTGGTTCAAAGTGGTACTTGGAGGAGCTGGAGCAATAGTTCGACGAGGTCCATTTGGATTTCTCGAAATAGATTCCGAAAAAAAATGGACGGATTTGTGCGACATCTTTGTGTTGCCGGCCCATTGTGAACAGGTGCATGGATTAGTCATTTACTTGCTAATTGTATTACGACATGGTTTATGTCACAATGGTTTGAACTCTCTTGTATGTGTTTGTGAATAGGTAATCTTCTATCCAATCCCCCGACAACCTTGATGGTGGTATATTATACCTTCAACTCCCTCAAGTGCGAGAGTATATGATCAAAGTGATGTTCCGAGCATAGATGAAGATAATATGCAAATAGAGGGGTCGATATTGCAAGGGGTGGAGGCCGTCAAAAGCTTGGAGCCAGCATCGGCTAACAATGATGGAAATACAGGAGTCCAAGAATTCTTTGAGAACGAGGCGGACTCATTCTTTTGTGGTGACATGTCTATCGACCTTCCAGTGTATGTGGAGTTGTGTCAGAAGATTAACATGGAACCATAGGATACTTCATACTTGGAGCATCCACTTACTCAATTCGTTGACTAATCGCTTATAAGGGTACATAAGATATGCATTTTAAGTGAGATTTTTTTAAAATGATTTATATTACTGTGCTTTGTATGATTTAAATTGATTATTATGACATCATTTTTTGTCTGTGCAGGTGACATTTTCAAGATGACTCGAGGGATAAGTGATGAGGAGTTACAGGACATCTTCGCACGAATGTCTCCAGACTAGATTGCCAGATTCAGAGAGATGGCAGACCAAGAGCTGTCTCGTTCTTTGTCAGGGCGCTCTGCTAGATCTGCTTCAGCGCGATCGGATGCTTCAGCTTCGAGTAGACAATCTCGACGCTCACGACTTAGGCCAGAGGGAGAGAGTGCATCGAGATCAGGGGAATGCTGCAGAGATACAGAGGCAATGAGCCCGCGGTCAACACGGGATATAGATGTGACTCCTTGCTCTTGTGGCTCAAGTGGATGGTGTGGAGACACAGACGCGGTGTCTCCATCTCATCATTCAGCTGGAGCTGCATTACCTCTAGGATTTGTCACACCTGTGGGGACGTCTACTCCAGTTACTCCGGCTTTTGCGCAGCCGTCAGTAGGTAGCACCCCTTTGGGTGCCACTCCGAGAGAGATTACCCCCGTCAGTACACCAGATGCAGAGGGGTCTCCTGGATATGCCGAGGAGCGTGGACGCAGATGGGAGAAGACCCATCTTAGGCATACTCCTAGGGGTTATGGATATTTGGTCGATAGTAGGTCAGGAGCCATCATCATGAATGATGAGGGGAGGAGGGTGATGGCTCGCATGAGAGAGTTGTGCCAACAAGTTTTTCGGCACAACGTCTTGGATCATTGGAAGAACATACCGGAGGGGAGCAAGGACTACATAGTAGCATCCTTGTACGAGGAGTTTTCGGTGCCAGCTGCAGTAGATAGATTCTCTACAGGCTGGATGATGGATTGCATGCGTGTATACATGTCACATAGACGATCCGACACACGCAAGGCAATCAAGAGTGGGGCTGCAAAGCCTGAGTGGTTAGATGCAGACGACTAGCGCCGATTGAGGGAGGAGGCTACAAATTCTCCAGGACGTTGGAGTCAGCAGCGCGAGGCGGCGAGCGCACGACTCGAGGCCGGAGTGGTCCATCATCTTGGGAGTGACGACCACAGGACATATTTGGAAGACTTTGTAAGTTTTTCTTTTGTTTTGCTTGTTTATTTTTTTGAAATATTCTTTGTACTGGACAGTTAGCATTTTGTTTTCTTTGCAGGACTCCATTACAAATCGCGATCCGACTGGCCTTGAGACTCGATATGCAGAGAAGCACGGTCTCACTGTATTGATCAACCGATTGTATAGGGGCGGCGGCCCTGTAAGTCACTCATCTTTCTTGTCCGTAGTTACCATGAGATATTTGAGTGCATTATTGTATGGTGGAATGATGTGTTGTTTCTTTTTCTGCAGAGTTCGTTCGATGCTCCTTTGCGGCGGGACGAGCTTTCAGGGGACAAGGATGTGTAGCTCGCCCTTGGATCCCTGGAGCTCACACACCTTTATTTTTGAGTCGCTTGATCTATGTAGACATGTTCTATGTATTAGTGATATCCTATCATGATTGTACCACTCGCTTTTTATGCGATCATGTATTTATTTCATGTATCAGTTTTATGATTTCAGTATACATTGTTTTTGTTTGCAAGCGCATTGTACACAATAGTGCAGAAACTATTTTGTATGGCTCTCATAAAGCACACAGTGCTATATGTGGTAGGGTAGCTTGCTGCCCTACCACAAAAAAAAATTTCCCCTGTTACCGTCACTATTAGCGTCACAAACTTTACTGCTCATGTCGCTATTGGCGTCGCTATGCACGTCGCAAACCGTCGCTATCAGCAAATGCGACACTGATAGCGATGCCAATACCGACACTGATAGCAATGGTCTGCGATGTGTATAGCGATGCCAATAGCGACGCTGATAGTGATGCCAATACCGACGTTTCTATGGCGTCGTTAATAACGCCGCTTTTGCGACGACGTGGGCAAATTATGTTGTTTGTATTTTCGTCGCTTTAAACGTCGGTATAAGGCCTATATCTTGTAGTGAGTGTCCTTATGAGGAAAGCCAACATATTCTTCATGCCCTAATTGATAATTAGCACCATCTCCATGACTTCATATGATCTATTATTACATTCAAGGATGACTATTGGGGATGTAAAATTTATACGGCCAATGTATAGAATGGGAGCAAGGAATAGAGAGCACATAGCACATTAGAGAAGAATAAAAATTTCTTTAACTCCAAATAGACCAATGTAAGATGGTTCCATCCACTTGTGCACTTCCTTTGTGAAGCTTAGAGGGCCACCTAGACAAAATCTAGGTGAAGATTTTAAGCATAACTGGAAGAACTCTAATGGGAGAAAGATAGATGATCATGCTTTTGAGGGGATCTCCTTTTCATAGCTTACAAAGGCAATCAAGTTAGCATGATTGATATACCAGATTATGAACCTTCATTAGTTCACCAAGAAATACTCCCTTTATGATCGGATCGGGGGTGCTACCCTCGAACTCTTGCAAGTGGTCCACTACCCCCTCGAGACCCCCTAGCCAAAGGTCGCCTTTGTGGCCCTTGGGACCCAAAATAGTGGTCCTTGATAACTCTCATACCCCACACCTCAATACAATGTGCCTCAAGTTGCTACCAATTTAACTACTCTATCTAACCTAAAGGCTAGACCACAAAGGCCACCTTTAGATCTCATCTAATATACAAATTAGAACCCAATCAATGCTTGAACTCACTCATGGCTTCTTCTCATAATGGGAGCCTTATTACTTTGAGCACCATGGATTATTGGCCGCACCATATAAAGGTCGGGCTTTGAGCATATCTAATAAGGGAGAGACTTTACGATCAACATTGTGCTCTCTATTCTTTTCACAGGCCAAGATACTAGCAAGTCACCCATTAGCCTTGTTTGATTGCCGCTTTGCCAATCGGTGCCAATGATATTCAAAAGGTGAAGATTTAACAAGCAAGCCACTCTAGATCTCAAAAATGCCACCTTGAAGAGTATGAACAAAGTTGTCAATATTTTGGATAACATTGCGTCTTAGGAGAAATGTTTGGAACATTTTCAAAGATTTTAAAATGGTCTAGATTTAGTGTGCTTTTCTAATTAACATTGTATATTTTTTAATCAACTCATTTTTAAAATGATGTAGAAACTTTTGGTTTCTAGATTTTGCATCTCTATGGAGTTAAAAAAATATGGGCAAAATCAAGTTGTTGCCATATGTTGGAGATTTTAAAAACTTTCACGTAAGCTCAGGGTAGCTTGACTTTGTTGCTTACTAGAATCTTTGTGCGAAATCTATCAAATTTATCCACAACTCTTTCCCCCCCTCAACATGTTTTCTTCCTCTTTAACTTTTTAAGTGGAACAACACCAAGTTGGAAATAAAATAAAAATTTGCAAAAAAAAAGAAAAAGAAGTCTCCTTAATCACTAAGACAGGTACCGCAAATTGATACTAAAACTGGAAATTAACATGCAATCTTACACAATTGTGTATATCTTCCATAAAGATCATGTGTAAAGGTCACATGTTTTTCAAATATACAATGCATATAGAAAAGAAGACATCTGCTTCTTTGGTTTATGATGCCTTAAACTTAGGGGGTCCATGGTGTATTTTGTAATCCTACTTTCTAGATGTAAAGATGGTTTATGATGCCTTAAACCCTACTTTCTAGATGTAAAGAGGGTTTATGATGCCTTAAACACTGAGGGGGTCCATGGTCTATTTTGTAATCCTACTTTCTAGATGTAAAGAGGGCATGCAAGATGGTTTATGATGCCTTAAACACTGAGGGGGTCCATGGTCTATTTTGTAATCCTGCTTTCTAGATGTAAAGAGGGCATGGTTTACAAACAGACATAGAACATAGGAAATTTGGGCCATACATTCATTGATTGATGTTGAAATTTGTTTCAAGTACCCTATGGACATTTATGATCGAATTTGGACCCCAAATAGTGCCTAAGCAAACCTTGAAATCTTGTCATCGGTGGGGAATAATGAAAATCCAGATGAACCGCCAACGAAGGTACTTCAATCATCCTACGTGAGCGAGTGGCCTACGGGATTCTTTCTTAACTTCGCAGCACGGCCTAGGACCACATACCGCATCAGCTTATACTTTGCGGACATCGATTCGAGGGTGAATGCATCAGGCCAAAGGGTGTTCGACATCTCCATCAACTCAGGGTCCACTTCCCGCGTGGATGTTTTTGCTGAAGTTGGTTCACAAGTTGTGAACGAACTATATCACTCTCCTTTTATCAATGATGGGGCCAACATGATCATCAACTTCTCAAGGTCTCCCAATTCCCTATTTCCCCCATTTCTAGCAGCACTTGAAGTATTTCAAGTTTTTGACGACGCTGTGTCAAGCGGAACTTCTCCCCAGGATGGTATGCATCAATTAACCCTTTCCCTCCCTAGCTGGTCTCTTATGTAAAATGGAACTTCTCGTGAGGATGCTACTTGGTCTTTTGCGAAATAATGTTTGCTTCATAGGCACGGAAAGGTGATGTCAAAAAATGTGAGGACTTTTTACAATTATGGGTTGGAAGGTAAAGAGATTAGCTGATATAGTTACCTTGTGTTCGATGATGTTCTTTTCAAAACTCATATTAGCATAGAACAGTATGAAAGCCCAGAGAGGTTATTAGCTGATGGTTAGGGTAATACTGTATCCATTTACTACAATTAAAACTGCGGTATATTTTAGCATTGTCGTAGTAATGTCCATCGGATATGCTTAGGTGATGGTTTGCTTGCCTATTCAAGCTTGAAATTCTACCCCAAGAGTTAACTAGATATGTGACATAATTAATATTTTATGTTTTAAATAGTATATCACACCACACACACATGCACGTGTGCACGCATACAAAATAGGCAATGGTCTAGTACAAGAGGCCTCATGTGCACTTGTTCCAATGGGAGGCTCTGGCACAAGAGGTCAATGTAGTGAGGCCCTCATCCCTTGGAGGTTGTGCTTTCCTATGTATCCCACTAATCGCTCATAGTAGACAATTCTCTCTAGCTAGAATTTTATGGGTAGCACTAGTATTGATGAGGAAAATACACCCTTCATTCAATGAGTCTTTAGTTGAATCTACTATAGCAACAATGGTTTTGACCCCAAAATGGAAAAATGATAGCTTGATAGTGATGCTTCTGGTTTCGCCTCACCACTTGACACTTCAGAGCAGACCACACCTTACTTGTGTGGATGCATTCGTGTAGCTAGCTTCTCTTGCTTCCTCTATCATCATTCCTCCCATACAAAAGGGAAGAGGGATGTTTTTGCTGGTAGAGTACTTTGGTCTACTCGATCAATGCTCTAGTTCTTTCGGAGAAAGTTGTTACACAAGTATGACGAGAAGATTCCAATTATTGTACAGTTGACCCTTTGCTACACAAGACTTGGGTATCTCTCATAGTCCAAGCTCATGGTTGGGGCTATGGAGTTAGGCTAGTTGCCTTGCCCTTGTCTTAGACATTATTGAATCCATCGTCATCTATCACTAGGTTGGACTTTATCTATTGGATAGCCCCTTACTCCATGGTCTTTCACCAAACCAATTGCAATTTGTTGCTTGATGACAAAACTCATGACATGGAAGGCAAGGTTTTCTTCGGAGTGACAATAATAATAAGTTGGCACATTATGGTACCACTTTCCACGATCTTAATGATTTCAAGGTTTCTTGGAGTGTCTCTAACAATCGAGTAACGTACACTAATTGTCTCGAAGAGTCCTATAGGGTATGGGAGACCAATGTAGTGATAGCTATATAGGGTCCTTCGTTGCTTTGCCATGTCTCGACTCCGACTCACTCTCACCCAATTCCAATAGTGGAGCTACAGTGCCCTAAATGAGCCACGTAAATTTTTATATATTTTGGATTTTGTAAAACCCAAAGTAATGCATCCTTGAGTGTCACTCTATTGGTCCCTCAATGTCACTCTTTTATGAACCCTTTGTTTATAACTAAAGCTACATGATAAAAATATCAAAATATCCCATTATTTTTTCTTTGAGCTCTATATGATATAAATAGTTTGATTGTTAAAGAATATTTATAAAACTCACTTGGAACAAAAAAGTTATAGTGGAAGATTGCTAGATGACACTCTATTGGCACCTTCACCCTACAAGAAAAGCTTTGGACGATGATGCTATGACAGAGTGATACGCGACAGTTGTGAAGGATTCCTTTTATAGAAAATCTTGTCGCAATTTTGTGACAAAGGGTGATCCAAGACAAAAGGTTCAAAATTAACCAATGAGAGAATACATTTCTGTCTTTGGCCGGGGTACACGGATGGCCATCATTTATTGAAGGAGGCACACATGCGGACGTAAGAAAATATTCAAAGCATTGGAGATTGAGGTCGGAAAATTAACCATTAGTTAGTAGATCATTGTCATAGGGCAACTTGGGTAGTTTCTAAGATGTCACGCTTTTGGATAATTTCACCCTTTCCATAAACATTTTTCCTAACCCTTCATCTATACATATCTACTCATGATAGTTACTTGTACATTGTTTGAGTTTCTATCTTGACAACTATGCTTTGATATTTTTTTTTTCTTAATTGCACTGTCAATATATTGCTTGAAGGTTTGAAGATTCACACCATATGATTCGTGACATGGTACGAGAGCTGCACCATTGATAGAGGCTGGTTTTGGAGGTTAAGGTGAAGGAGAGGGAGTGAGGATTTGAGCAAGCTAGCAGTGGGTAAGAAACTCTCACATGCTTGTGGAGGTACCGGAAGCAAGGTAGAGCAAAAATCTTAGATTGTTACGAGTTTTGGTATACAAGCAGAACCTGCTAGAGTGCAATGGTACGAAAACGTATGACCGAGACTGAGAGATAGAGTGAACACAGAGAGAAGAGAGAGAGAAAGAGACAGAAGAACAAGAAGATCTGCAATGAAGGAATGCTGAATAAGAATGCAGATATGTACATAGGCACAGTGCGTATGTATGCGTATCTCCACCTCGATGATGTCACCCTGCTGTACACCTTGAAGTCTACTGCAATGAGCATGATCTTTGCCTGAAACCTGTCATCTGAAGTGTGGGAATGTGTGCTGAGGGTCTACTATATATAGCAGTAAATATAGCCCAGCCCCATAGAGACAGGGAACGCCCGTTCCGGCACATAGGAACGGATTAATGCGTTCTGAGGGGTTCGGGCCAAGGAAATGATGGCGAAACGTTCCAGCCCATTTCTTGGCCCATTCCAATCCGTTCCCTAGCCGTTCCAGGGCCGTTCCCTGTCTGGAATAGCCGTTCCAGCTCAAGAAATTTTTAAAATTTTTAATTTTTAACTTTTAAGTTTTTTGATTGTAGTCGTTGCCCGTGCTGTCTCGAACTGCCCGCGTGTCGCCCGTTTCGCTTGCGCCCATCTGCGCTGTCGCCCATTTTTCCTGTGCCCATCTGTCTGTTGCTCGCACTATCGCCCGTTTCACCTACGTCCCCCGTTTCGCCTACGTCGTCTGCTCCCGCTCGCCTGTGCCGCTAGCACGCTGCACTCCCGCAGAGTACCTGGTCTGCCCAGTCCGCCTGCCGACTGTCCCTGCCCACTCCGCCTGCCCTGCCGACTGTCCCTGCCCACTCCGCCTGCCCTGCCGACTATCCCCGCCCACTTCGCCTGCTCCGCGTGCGCTTCCGACTATCCCGCCGACTATCTCGCTTGCCCTGTCTTCCCCCACTGCCTAGGCCCTACTCCCACCTGCTCTCGGGACTCGTCTACCTCTCCCGCCTGCCTGCCCCGCCTCTCTTGCCTAGCGTGACTCCTCCCCGCGATCAGGTGAAGTCTCAAGGTCTGAGGATCATTATCTCGATTCTCAAATTTGTCATTGTCCCAAATTTGGGAGCTGAAAATGCGCCAAATTTTGGGGCATTTTCAGCAAGGAATTACAGGCTGGAATGCCCCAAAATTGGGGCATTTTGAGTCTATCATTGCCCCAAGTTTGGGAGCTGAAAATACTCCAAATTTTGGGGCATTTTCAACAAGGGAATGCAGGCTAGAATGCCCCAAATTTGTGGCATTTTCAATAAAAGGAATGCAGGCTGAAGTAGCACCAAAGTTCTGGCGTTTTTAGCATTGCTAAAAATTTAACACACACATGTTGAAATTTTGGCTGCAAATTTCTGCAATTTTATTGAACTTTACTGATTATTTGTCACTTTTATATAGATGGCAGCATTGACATCTATGGGATCTTCATCATCCTCAGCAAGTACTTCGTCAACAACTGGACGAAGTCGAAGCACTACTTGGTCATGGTGGGATGAGGTAGATGCAGGGGTGCCATTGAGAGGTGGAGGGGCTCGCCCTTGGAAATGCAAACTTTGCCCTTATGCTCGCACTAGTGGGGCTGATAAAGTGAGAGCCCATCTTCTACATGAGGAGGGGAAATATGTGCGTTTTTGCACCAATATATCAATTGAGAAAAGGCAGGAGTTACTTGACTGCATAGCCACATCTACGGGGAATTCACATGCCAAGAGGACGCCAAATATAGCAGTGAATCCAACAACATGGATTCCAAGACCAGTAGGGCATGGTGCTTCATGCAGAAGACCACCAGGATTAGTGGCTACGCAGCCTTCTCGTGGGCCATTAATGGCAACAGGTCATGGTGCTAAACAGAGTTCATTGCACACTTCATGGGAACCAAAGAAAAAAGAGGAAATAGATGCAGCAGTGGCACGCTTTTTTTACCATGACCATATTGCATTCAAATCAGCCAGGTCACCTTATTTTTTAAATATGGTGACAAAGATTGCAGAGTATGGACCCACATATAAGCCCCCTTCATCAGAAACTATCAGGACTACATTGCTTCAAAAGGAGAAAGTAGCCATAGAGATTGCAACAGCAAATATTCGCAATCAATGGGCAAGAAATGGAGTGACATTGATAGCAGATGGATGGAGTGACACACGCCATAGGTCCATACATGGTGTTGTTGCATATTCTCGTGGAGATGTATACTTCATTGGTAGTCGTGATGCTTTAGAGACTGCAAAGAGTGCAGATATATTGGCATCCGAGTGGTGCGAGGCAGTGCAGGCTGTTGGGGCAGAAAATGTAGTGCAGTTTGTGGCAGATGGTGAACCTACAAACAGGGCAGCAGGAAACATTTTAATGGCAATGTATCCACATATCACCTTTAGTCCATGCATGGCGCATTGCTTGAATAACTTGTTGAAGGATATTGGGGACTTGCCATGGATTGCATCTCTTGTTGCGAAAGGCAACAAGATTATCACATTTATATGTAATCATCAGTACTTGCATGCTGAGTTTCGCAAGAGAAGTGACAAAGAACTTCTTAAATACTCGGATACACGATTTGCATATAACTTTCTTATGCTTGGTCGATTGCACTATTGCAAAGGTGCAATTAGGGAGCTATTTGCTAGTGATGAGTATGAAAATTGGACTGGGGCTGCCACTGCTACTGCTGTGTTATGTAATACATATGTTTCTGATAGAGATTTTTGGGATGAGGTTAATCGCACCAACCAAATGGTTAATCCTATTATGCACATGTTGAGGCCTGCAGATGGCATGGATCCATGCATTGGGAAGATCTATGAAGGTATGGATCGCATGATTGAGAGGTTGGAGAGTTTGGAACCAAATGCAGATAGGTATGAGCAGATCAAGGAGTTATGCATCAGCAGATGGAATGAGTATGACTCTCCTATGCATGCTGCAGCATATGTGCTTGATCCTGAGTTTCAAGGAAAGATGCAAGAAAGAGACCTTGAGGTGGTCAAGGCTTGGAACACATTGCTTGCAAGGCTTTATCCTAGCCGTGAAATGCAACGCAAAATTAAAAATCAGCTCTGTATATCGACAAACATTAGGGATGTTTGGTACAGAGGATGCACTAGAGGATATGACAAATATTGGGGATGCCTACGGGGCAGAAGCTCCAGAGTTGCAGAGTTTGGCTACTCGTATTCTTAGCCAAACAATTAGCTCTTCTTGTTTAGAGCAACTATGGAGCTCATTCAATCACATTCACTCAAAGAAGAGAAATCGTCTTGGTACAATGAAGACGAATGACCTAGTTTATGTGAGCTCCAATCTTCGCTTGCTAGCTCGTACATCAGTTGCAAAGGCTGATTCTTTTATGTGTTGGGAAAAAGATGACGATGATGATGATGGTGATGATGATGGGCAGGATGTTGTTCAGCAGGATGAGCATTCAGGCATAGTGGAGCCATCTTCCATGAATCAGAGCACTTAGTAGCTAGCCTTTTGGAACTTTAGAGTATTGACTTGGAAATTGGAGCTCTTGTAACTTGGATCTTTACTATTTAGGTTTTAAAGTTTACTATTTAGTGCATATTTTGTGTTTTTGCAATGCACACTTGTTGCCAATTGGACTTATGCAACATTGTTGATTACAATGTTGAATTATGAATGCGACAATCCATTGCTGGTTACACTGTTTTGAATCTTTATTATTGTTGAAAGTTGAAACTTGATTATTATGTCTCTAGAGTCTAATTTCATGAATTATAATTTATGGTTGATATGATCTGTCTCTCTAGATTCTAAGACTAGTGTTGACTCTCTCTCTCTCTCTCTCTCTCTCTCTCTCTCTCTAGAGTATATATATATACCATTCCCTCCTTTCCGGTTCCCTCGCTTTGGATGTTCCCCCCGTTCCAGGGGGTCCTGTTCCCGTTCTCGTTCCCGTTCCCGTTCCCCGTTCCTGGTAACTATGAGCTGCTGCTGCTGCCCAGCCAAAATAGTAGTCAGCCTGCCAAATCTGGCTGAGCTGTGTCATTTTTAGCCAACTACACAAAAACCTGCCAAAAATGGAAAAATTGCCACATCAGCACAGCGATCTGATCTGAAATAAATGCGACTGACATGTGCCACTTTTGTGCTGACGGTGCAGCCTACCACATGGCATATGTAGCACACAAACTTTGACAAACTGCTCTTGAATGCCTGTCTGACTAGAAAAGCATGAACATTGCCTAGTTTGACATGTTTGTCCAAGGGATGATCATAACTCTAACACCCCCTCTCAGATCCTGGACACGGCATGAGGCCAAGGGATCTAGAATGTTGTTGAAGTAAAGCTTGAGGAAGTGCCTTCGTAAACAAATCTACAAGATTGTCCTCTGTCTTTAAGTACTCCACATCTATGGTCTCATCCAGAAGCTTCTCCTGAATAAAGTGGTACTATATCTCTATGTGCTTCATTCGAGCATGGAACATTGGGTTTTGTGCCAAGGCAATGCAACTCTCATTGTCGCACCGAAGAGTAGTAGGACCTAGTTGAGGGCAGCCAAGCTCCTCCAATAACCTCCGAAGCCACAGTGTCTCGCATGTGGTAGAAGAGGCCACCTGATACTCCGCCTCAGTCGAAGATAAGGCGACCGTGGGTTGCTTCTTATTGCTCCAAGAAACAGCACCTGCACCCAAGGTAAAGCAATAACTTGTCATGGACCTCATGTGATCCACATCTCCAGCCCAATCCAAATTACTCCAACCTATATGCACAAGATCTGAACCATTTGCACCTGTTGGATAATAGATCCCTTGATCAGGAGTTCCCTTCAAAAACTGCAATATTCTCTAAGCAGCCTGCCAATGCACCATATTGGGCTCACTCATGAGCCTGGCCAGCAAACCTACAACAAAACATAAGTCAACACTAGTGTTGAAGAGCCAAATCAAAGACCCAATCAATTTCCGATAGCGGGTAGCAACGGCCAAAGGAGAATCTAAGTGGACAGTGGCCTTCCAATTCGGATCCATAGGAGTAGAAATGGAATTTTATCCCTCCATCTCAAACGTAACCAAGAGCTCCTGCACATACCGTTGCTGGGAGATGAAGATCGCCCTCGGAGTCTGATAGATCTCATGGCCTAGAAAGAAGTGGAGAAGCTCCAATTGTCATCTCGAACTTCTCATGAAGAGTTGCTTTTGTTTTCTCAACTACCTGGGCATGATCACCTGTCACAATCTAATCATCCACATAAAGGACGAATAACACACGACCTCCATCAGAAGTGTCCACATGAAGTTGTGGATCAGCCTTGGAGTGTCGATATCCCAACTTCTCTTGGAGGAACGATTCTATCTGCTAGTTCCAAGCATGTGGAGCTTGTTTAGGGCTATACAAGACCTTTCTCAACTTGTAGAGGCTGCTCTACATAGGTCTCCTCCTTCAAGTCTTCGTTCAAGAAGGCAGACTTTACATCCAATTGATGTGCTGGCCATCTCCTATGGCTAGCCAAGGCAAGAATAGCTCGTATAGTTGCCGTACGAGTAGTGGGGACAAAATTATCATGGAAATTGACTCTTGGGCACTAGCAAAATCTTTAGCGACAAGGTGAGCCTTGTGGTTATCCAGAGTGCCATCATTGTGGTATTTGGTCTTGAAGACCAATTTGATGCCAATCATCTTCTAATGAGTAGGATGGGGCATAGGGTACCAAGTGTCGTTCCTCTCAATAGCCTCCAACTCATGCTCCATTGCTTTCTGCCAATGATTAGACTGCAAAGCCTCCTTCAAGAGGTAGGCTCCCTATCTTGCATAAGACGGGTCATTAGACAATAGTTAGAACAAACAAGTTTGACGGAACATGTCTGGTTCCTCCGAGAACATCACGGGCCATCCTACAACTACCACTCCTTAGGGACCCCCTCAATCCTTACATCACGGAGTGTATCACGCACCCAAGGAGGAGGAGGCCGCGGATCTCTCCTCGTCGCTCTCCATTTGCTGAAGTCTTTGGAACATCCATTGGTGGTGACTTAAGTGGAGTGGCCGGTGGTGAAGTAGAATCCTCATATGAAGAAGAAGCATCCCCAAGAGGCACTGGCTCCAAGGGAACAGTCTATGTCGCCCAACTATCTTTGGGATCTCCAAGTATAGGGTGCTTCTCACCCCCCTTTGAAGCTGAAACCTTCACAAATTGCACATCACAACTCGTGTAAACATCTCGCTTAACGGGATCATACAATTGCTAGCCCTCAGATTGCAAGCTATAGCCCACAAACACCTGTTTCTTTGTAGCCACTTCAAACTTGTCTCTCTGAGTCTTCGGGATATGAACATAGGCATCACATCCGAAGATCCTGAAATAAGAAACATCTGGCTTGGCTCCAAAATAAGCCTAATAAGGGTCATACCAACCATGGCCAAAGTAGGTGATTGATTGAGGATGTGAACAGCAGTAACCACAGCCTCGGCCCATAGACACTGAGGTGTCTTATGATGCTCCATCATGGTGCGAGCCATCTCGATCACACTCCTATTCTTCTGCTCTGGCATGCTATTCTCCTGAGGTGTATTTGCGTTTGCAAACTCTTGGTGAATACTACGATTTGCACAAAATCTAGCAAGCTTGTTAGAGATGAACTCTCCTTCCTTGTCTAACTGCAAGGTCTTCAACTTCCAGTTTGATCAATTCTCCTCAAAGAGCAACCAATCCTTGAAGTTGGAGAAAGCCTCAGACTTCAGTTGTAGAAAATACGCCCATGTCATCTTGCTAAAATCATGAACAATCAACATGAAATAAAGACTCCCCTTAAGGGACTCCATCTACATAGATCTACAAAGATTGGTGGAAACAAGCTCCAAGGGTGTTGTAGACCACCTCAAAGCCTTGCTGGGAATCGCATCATAATGTTGTTTCCCTAGAATGCAAGATACACACGGCTGCTGGCTCACCCCAATGTCCGACAAATGTTGAACAAGCTGTTCTCGCGATGCCTTTTGAAGTCACTCATAGTTGAGGTGGCCAATCTGAGCATGCCAAAGCTGGGGCTGTGATGGTTGAGAAGCAAGGAGAGATGTCAAGGTAGAAGAGGACTTCAACTTGTAGATGCTATTCTCCTCGTAACTGGTAGTAAGGACTTTCCTCGATCCACTATCAAGAACTTGAAAAGAGTCATTGTTAAACTCCACCAAAAGGGCAAGAGGACAAATCTTATGAACGGAAAGTAAATGATACCCCAAACCTGGCACATAAAGCACCTCCGAAGTATGAGTACCAGCCTGTCCATCTGGAATCAGTTGCATATCACCTTGCCCTTCAATCGGCACAGAAGAGTTATCTCCAATGAGAATCTGCCTACACAAAGGTCACAAATGGGCAACATCATTTGTGGAAGGAGTTATGTACTGAGAGGCACCACTATCCATGATCCACTCACGAGCACGTGGGGCCGCCAAAGTTTCATCCGAAACTTGAGGTGTCGATGCCTCAACCATTGCCAAGTGAAGAAATGGGGCTGAAGAGGGAGCAACCACCGCTCTTGAATCCTTTGAGGATTTGCCCTTCTTGGTGTCCTTCTTGTCCTTGTCGGGGCAATCCTTCTTCCAATGACTTGTCTTACCATAGGTGTGGAAAGTCAACTATTTCTCATTGTCTTTCTTTGGTTTGTCCTCCTCCTTCTTTTGGTCCTTCCCCTTCTTTTGAGAAGATTGATCGGTCAATGCCTCCGACTTGGAAGTATTCTGTCCCTTCAACCGTTCCTCTTGGAAACCATAGGAACCAACTCCTCCCGTCGAAGAGTCTCTGTCTACCCTCAAGCAATCAAGGCAGAGTGGAAGGCACTGAATCATAGGAGGATAGAAGTGTTATTGCCATATCTTCAAAAGTGATCACCTTTCACCTGTTCAGCACCTACGTCTAGAGCTGTCGAAGCTTGTTCACATGCTCCTGCATTGAAGATGATTTGTTGGGACTCAGACTCCGCAGTTGCATCTCCAAAGAAACCCATTTCATAATGGTCATCCGGTTGTACATTTGATGGAGTTCCAACCATATCTCCCTAACCATCATCAAGTGCTCTATATGGGAAATCATGGTTGTAGTGCATGACAGAAAGAGAAATGAGTGGATGCAAGCATTCAGTTTGTCCCAATGTGCCTAAGCCTTTGCTAATTCTGCACGATCCTTTGCAGAAAGTTTGGACTCATCACTTGATGCACGATGGTCAATGGCCTCCGTAACAAGCTCTGCCAAATCATAGGACTCCAAGGTGGCAAGCATCATAATGTGCCAGACGCGGTAGTTCTCGCCATTGAGCTTCTGATCTAATGGAAGAGTCGATAGGATGGGCACCTTTTGAATATAATCGCTTGAAACTCCATATTGTCTTCAAAAGACATCTTCACTTCAAATGACTACAAAAATGCAAAAGCAACCCCCTTTGACTGTGAAAACGCTGCCTGTTAGGGCTCGTATTCGCGTATCCCGCTCCTTCTTTACTCATCGAAGGTGATGAAAAGGTAAAATCTGCAGTTGAAGGCCAAAAATGCATCCTTCCCCCTCTTCAATCAGCAAAAATTAGCAGCAACTTCAGCAACTTTGCTCCTTTCCCGTACGCCCACGCTCGCCTCAGACTTGTGCCACATTAAAGTCTCCTCTTCAGGTAGGTTCTCACTAGTTAGTCCTTTGCTGCTCTGATACCATGTCAGAGTGCAGCAGTGCGGAAGCGTATGACTGAGACTGAGAGATAGAGTGAACATAAAGAGGAGAGAGAGAAAGAGACAGAAGAACAAGAAGATCTTCAATGAAGGAATGCTGAATAAGAATGCAGATATGTACATAGGCGTAGTTTGTATGTCTGTGTTTCTCCACCTCAATGATGTCATCCTATTGTACACCTTGAAGTTTGCTGCAGTTAGCATGATCTCAGCTTGAAATATATGATCGGAAGTGTGGGAGTTTGCTATATATAGCAATAAATGTGGTCCAACCAAAATAGTAGTCAACCTTCCAAATCTGGCTGACTTGTGCCAGATTTGGCCGACTAAACAAAAATGTGCCAAAAATGGGAAAACCGCCACATCAGCACAATGATCTGATTTGCATTAAATGCGACTACCATGTGTCACTCCTACATTGATTGTACAACTTGCCACATGGCATATGCAGCACACAAACTCTGACAAACTGCTCTCGAATGCCTGTCTGACAAGAAAATGCATGAGCATTGCCTAATTTGACACATGTGGATGATTATAACTCTAACAAAATCGTGTAGAAATCAGAGCTGATTGGAGGGAGAAGATATAACTACCATGGGACTTGCAATATCTTGTCTTGAGCAGAGTGTGAATTTGTGAATCCCTACAAGCTCAATCAAGAACTAGAGTGCAAATGATATACATAAGTACTCTTGAGATATCTCACGACATGCAAAGTACTCTTTCAATGAGATATGTGAGGTGTAATGAAGTGTTATGAAAGAATGGATGTGCAATAAGCAAGGTCAAGCTAGGAATTGGTGAGCCAAAGAAACTTACTCATGACCCATTGGTAAGAAGTCTCATCATGGGGTGTAGCATCCAAATTCTTGGTCAGTTTAAGTGTTTGATATTATGTAGTGGCCATTGAACTGATATGATTGGGAAAATATTGAGCAACCAACAATAAGGCACACTTTTGCTATTGACACAAAAGTATCCTCTTCTATGTTCGACAACCTCCATGCCCAGGAAGTAACACAATCGACTGAGGTTAGGTATCCCAAAGATAGAAGCAACTGTGTTTGAATGGATTGAATTTTTGAAGAATGAGAAACTATAATGATAAGACCATCCACATAGAGCACAATGTGGTAGAACCCCTTGGAATCCTTAGATATGTACAAATTGGGTTCAAAAGTAGAGGGTTGGAAAGACTGGTCCATCTTGAAGAACCGATCAATCCAATGAAATGAGGTCCATGGGGCTTGCTTCAGCCTATAAAGAGCTTTTGCAAACAAAACACCTTATCCTCATGGCCAAGAATAGTGAAGCTAGATAAATAAGCCATGCAAGCCTTGTACTTGACATGGACAATCCACTTCATGCTGATCATCTTTGTGCGATGAGGACGACCAACAAGACTCCAAGTCGTGTTGTAGTTGATACTTTCTAATTCCTGCTCCATGGCATTACACCAGTCAAGATCTTAGAGAGCCTCCTTCCACATCTCAAGCTCAATGTGTGCGAGCTAATTAACAAGGAACATTGATTCATTAAAATTCACTAGAGCAAGCCTTGTGAAGCATCTAGGACTATTTGAGGGAGTATTAGAAGAAAGCATGCTTGAGTTCGCATGGTTTGCTGGTACAAGTGAGGCGATGGGTCCCTAGGAGGTTGTTTAGAAATAGATGAGTTTGTGGTAGGATCAACAATGGGAAATGATCTATGCTCACTAGGCATAAGTGGGGGTGTCATTGAGTGTAGATCTTGTTTGTTTGAGGATTAACATGTGGTAAGCCTTTGCCTTTGAAGAGTAATCCGCAAAACTGAGCAACTTTGCCTTGTGTGAGAGCTTTGACTGCTTGGCATGTGGAGTGTGTGTAGGCATGGCATGTTAAGGAAAGTGATGGGACGGTATGTACTCGTACCATATCAGAGAGAGAATAGGATTTGCAAGAAGAAACACTAAGTGTACGGCAAACACTAAGAGAAGAAAACTCAGAAGAAAAGTGAAGAATGATGAACTTTGAATCATGCTGAATAAATCATGTTGATACAATGGAGCAAAAAAGCTCGAAGATGATTGCACTGAGCTGATTGATCAAGTTGCAGTATCTATAGGGAATTTGCATAGTGTAGGGAGTGAAATGTAGTTCTCTAGGTAGTAGGATAATGAAGCTAAATGCTAAATGGTGAAGGATAGTTGTAGAGGGAGTGAAACACAATCCTTAGATGCCGTTAGAGAGGAGAGAGAAGATCATTAGCTTGCCTTTGGCTAAATTGTGGCAGAAGAGAGCCTCCCACCAGCAAAATGCAGCATATTAGGGCAATAGACAACCTGTAGGAGCCGATATAGATGCCGAAAAGATGCTAGGCTACGAAATGCAAACCTTGGAGGCTGAGAAAGATGAGGCCGGTAGTAATTGAGTATCTACCAGTCAATGTGAAGGTGTGAATTGGCTGGACGGTAGCATCTAGCCCATAAACAGAGCATACAAAGGATAGAAGAGGCCGCTAAGCATCATACAGTTGCAAAGGATTGCCCACGAATTGAGATGTCCTTGTCAAAATAACTAGTGTGCTTTGATACCATATCAAAATAGTGTGATAGGAGGAATGCAGTCATACCATATCAAAGAGACAGTAGGGTTTGTGGGGATAACACAGAGTGTACCATAGTACCCTGAAATGGCGTTTTCGGGCTGTCGAAACGGAATGGCCATTTCGGCATCCTATGGGAAAATGGGCAGTGGGTTATCCAAAGAAAAAACGGGCTTCCTTTCGCATTTTTGCTTGGTCTTCAGTGTGTTCGTCTTTTGCACTCTTGCTCTCTACTCCCTCCCTCCCTCCCTCCCTCCTCCTCCTCCTAAGCTCCTCATCCTTACTTGTTTCCTTCTTCTTCTTCTTCTAAGTTCTTCTCCTTTCAAGTTTCTTCTTTCCTTCTTCTTCTTCTTCCATCCTTCTTCTTTATTTTTCTTCCAATTTTCCTCCTCCTCCTCCTCCTCCTCCAATCTTCTTCTAAGTTCTTATTACTTATCCTCTTTCCAAATTCCAATTTCCCATTACCTAATCATGGCGTCAGATCCCTTTGGAGGCACATCACTCCAATCAAGGGATATGAGGGCTCTGGTGGATCGAAGAAGTGGTGGTGCAACTATCGTGGATTGGAGAAATTGGGGAGCGTAATGTGCATGAAAGACCACTTGGTGTGCGTTTCCAACAAAGACATTGGGTCTTGCACAAATGTGCCGGTGTAAGTAACAGTAAGTCTCCATCTTTGGCATTGAAAACGTATGGGTATTGAGCTAGACGAGGATGAGTCCTCTCATCCAACACCACTTTGGGCTAATGAAGCACAAGTGGGGCAAGGAGAGGCTAATGGGCTTGGTGGCGCTAGCCAAATTGGAGGTGCCAATGACCCATAAAAAAGAAGTGCATTCATATTCGTATCGGGTCCAAGTGCAAAAAGGACCCCGTTACCATCTTCTAATGGTGGTGAGCAAAGGGGCTCCTTGCATGGTGCCATTGTCCATGCATGACTTCAAAGGTAGGCAATTGTGGAGGCAACTAGGGAACTCACATGCTTATTTATTTTGTGTATTATCCCTTTCAATGTGGCCACTACACATCAATGGAAGAAGACAATCAAGGCAGTGAGCCGTGTAGGGTGTGAGTGGGAATCATAAAGCCCAAATCTGTGGGATTGCAAGCTATAACCCACGAACAACTGCCATTTGGAAGCCAGTTCAAACATATCCCTCAAATTCTTCGGAATGTGAACATAAGCATCACACCCAAACAGACTGAATTACGAGACATCCAGCTTTTGGCCAAAGTAAGCCTCAAAAGGTGTCATACCAACCACAACCGATATAGGGGATTGATTAAGGATGTGGACAATGGTGACCACCACTGCTTTGGCCCAGAGACACTAAGGTGTCTGTGGATGCTTCATCATAGTCCGCTCCATCTTGATCACACTATGTTTCTTCTACTCCCATATGCCATTCTGTTGAGGTGTGTTTGTGTTGGCAAACTCCTGGTGCATGCCACGATTTGCACAAAACCTGGCTAGCTCGTTGGAGACAAACTCCCCTCCTTTGTTGGAATGTAGAGACTTGAGTTTCGTGCCAGACACGTTCTCTCGAAGGTCAAACAATCCCTGAAGTGTGAGAATGCTTTTGACTTCAGCTCCAAGAAATATGTCCAAGTCATCTTGCTAAAATCATGAACAATAAGCATAAAACATAAACTTCCTTTAAGGGGCTCCATCCACATCGGTCCACATAAGTCCTTCTAAACAAGCTCCAAGGTTACTCAGCCATACATGAAGCCTTGCGGGGAATTGCATCTCTATGCTGCTTGTTGCCATGAATGCAAGATACACATGGTGGGTGGCTCACCCTAATTCTGGCAATTGACTACAAGTTGCCTTTTGAAGGTACCCGTAATTGAGGTGGCTAAATTGAGCATGCCATAACTTGGTCTGAGTTTGAGAAGAGAGAAGAAGAGAAGTAAAGGCCGATGAAGTTTGCATCTTGTAGATCCATTCTCCTCATGATATGCACAAAGAACCTATCGAGAATTGCCATCAAGAACTCCTAAGATCAAGATATGCACAAACCCTAAACTCTCAACCATAAGATCAAGAGCTCATTGAAAGAAGATGATATCCCAAATGAGGCACATAGAGAACTTATGATGTGTGGGCACTATCTTGCTCATTTGGAATGAGCTGCATATCATCTTTGGCTTTGATAGGAACATAATATTAGCAGTCATGTGTGTCTTCTATGGTCATCTCCTGCGTGTGAGCCTCAATTTGAGTCAAATGAGGACATCTAGACCTCTAACATTGAGTTTCTCTATCATTTTGTGTGTTTTAGAGACTTTAGATGGAGGGCACATTAGTGTTAGCAGATATGTCATCTCATGTGTGAGTTTGAGCTGCAAAGGCTTGGGTACATTATTTAGATTATTTAGGCATTTTTTATTGTGTCATTTTATGGTCATATTGGGCATTCATTTATTGACCGACCAACATTAAATGCTGGCCAACCTAACATATTTTATGGCATTATTTGTGTCTATTTATTATGGGATCCTCCTCCTCAGTTGGTCAGTTCACCACCTGGAGTTCCCGTGGAGAGAGGACTTATCGAAGGACATCTATGGCCGATGTGTATGCGTGGGGGGATCGTGTGATTCAAAACGGTTCAGATTGACCATCATCCTATCTCTCTTTCCCTCTATATTCTTCTGGGGTGTCCAGTCCTCGATTGGCATTGATGGCATCTCCTAAGCATGTGCTAGTCCTACCCTTTCTACCCGCATTCGACAAGCTGGATGGGACAAACTACCCTCTATGGGCGTGCCGCATGGAGTGTCTCCTTGACAATTGTGACCTTTGGGGTTTTGTTATTGTCCCTATATCCTGACCTACTATCAATCCTCATGATAGTGTGATTGCAGTTTTGATAGCTTTATGGGATTGGTTGAATGCTAGAACCCGAATTTTTCTTTTTTTGAGTTGTACAGATTCTCTACTCGTGCATGTTACATGTATTTGCAACATCGTTGAGGTTTGGAGGAGATTGGTATCTCTCTTCCAGATCTAGACATTTGGGCATCGATTATCTCTTGAGTTGAAGCTACGATAGCTTTCTGTTGCAAATTCCCCTACGATGAGGGATCACATCCATAGGATGGAGGAGCTTTGGGATGAGTTTGCATCCCTTGGTACGGACATTTCTTCAAAGGACCTAGGCATATGATGTGTTCTACATCAGCCTTTTCACTTCTTGTAGATGGGAGACTCTCACTTGGGAGGAGCTAGTCCCATTGTTGCTTGAATCGGATGTGTGTCATAGTGAGATAGATTCTTGCAGAGCCTATACACATGGCCGTGCTTATGCGGCTTTATCTATAGGTATAACACAAGCCAAGTAGAAGTAAGGGAAGAGGAAGCAATTGGAGTCATCTTTCAACTTTGATACATATTTTATGGGAAAGCGTAGAGGATATCCCATGTATCCTCATTGTGGGAAGACCTCACACTTCGAGGATAAGTGCTAGAGAATAAACTCTTAACTTCATCCGAGAGTGAAGGGTGGATCTACATCAGAGCCTTCATCTACCTTTACTTCGTCACTTGTTATTACCACCGAGTCCATGTTTCTATACATTTATAAGGTGGAGGAGTCTTCTATGACTATCTTGTCTTCTGAGCAGCCTTGGCTCATAAACAGTGATACATCGAGTCATATGACTTCTCTAGGTAATTTGTTGAAGGATCTCTGTCCGTTGAGGGTATTGTCACTATTGGTGACATTTTTTCGGTGCCTCTTAGTGGTGTTGGCACCTTGCCTTTATTGTTTGAGCATCCATCGAGCTCCATTCCAAAGTCCCTACACGTTTCGGATTTGGGCTTTCCTCTTTTTTCAGTTTATGGCCTTTCTAGACTCGGGATCCGTGTTGTCTTCACTGAGCCAGCCGCTTTTGTTGAGGATTCTTCTACAAGAGCCACTTTTGTGACATGTTTGGTAGGAGATGGGGACATCTATGCTTCATTCCCCTTCCTTTGTGTAGGGCCCTAGTTAGCTTTCTATAGTTGCACTCATTTTCGATTGTGCACCAGTTATCCCACAGGTTCCATCCCATTCCCCACCATCTTCTCTGGTGATTCCCTTGTACCTCCCATCCCTTTCAGAGGGGGATGATATTGGTGATGTGGTTGTGGATTTCTAAGCCCTTTGTGTTTCAGAGGGGGCTTTCTAGGATTGTGAGGAGTTTCTTTAGGGTTTCCAATCTACCATCCCTTTCATAGAGGGGGACGACATTGGTCATGCGATTGTGGATTTCCTAGCCCTTTGTGTTCAGAGGAGGCTTTCCAGGATCGTGAAGAGTTTCTGTAGGATTTCCAATCTACCTCCCATTCCTTTCAAAGGGGGACGATATCAATGATGCGACTGTGAATTTCCTGGGCCTTTGTGTTTCAAAGGGGGCTTCCCAGGATAGTGAGGAGTTTCTGCAAGGTTTCTAGTTTACTTTGGGCCTTTTGCTTTATGCGGCGATCTCTTTTCTTTGTCATCGAGCCACCATCCCCTACCGCTTGGCCCTGGGTCCTTGTTGTTTCTATGTAGCTTATGGTGCTTTTGATAGTTCCTCGCTATCATCTCATAGTTGGTTTAGAGGCTTGGCTCACCCATTTTCAAGTAGAGTTTTTAGGAGTGATCCATTCGAGGCCTCTCCGTTTCCTTTGGCCTTTGGTGGTTGTCTGCTGCATCGGATTTTTATATGGAGAGGGGGTCTTGCTCCTTAGCTAGCATTCTTCATTGACGGACTTCATCGACATTGGCACTCTTCTTGCCACCCTTGGATTTTCATCCCCTTTGGCCTTCCGCTATATCTAGGATTTGAGAGGGGGTATTAGGAGTCATGTGCATCTTGTGTGGTCATCTCCTACTTGTGAGCCTCAGTTTGAGTTAGATGAGGACATTTGGAGCTTTGACATTGTATTTGTTTGTCATTCATGTATTTTAGACACTTTAGATGGAAGGCACATTAGTGCATTTCTTTTTGGGCACTTTTGGCCATTTTTAGGGTTTTGACTCTATTTGGAGTTTTGCCACTTTTTTGCCTATATATAGGTGGCTTGCCCTACCACATTCATTATTCATCGTTGATCCTTTGTGATCAACCAGCCCTCCTCATTCTCTCATCCCCTTGCTACCGTTTGCCACCCATACTGAATGTGGGGGGAAGTGCCACTATCCACAATGCACTCACAAGGTTGGGGTGCCAACATCACTGCAACAAAGGCTGTCAAAGGAGTATCCTTGAGCACCTCTAAATGGAGGAAGGCAGTCATTGAAGGAGTAGCCATTGCTTGAGTCCTTTTTAGTTTTCTCCTTCTTGGTGTCCTTTTTGTCCTTGTCGAGGCAATCCTTCTTCTAATGACTTGACTTGTCTTGCCACAAATATGACAAGTAGACTCCTTAGTTTTATCTTGCTTGGTCTTCTCGTCCTTCTTAATCCAGTTCTTCTTCTTTCCAATGGCTTTTCAATGCCTTCGAATTGGGAGCATTTTGACCTTTGAGTTGTTCCTCTTGGTCTATGAGCCTCCAAATGAAAGAAGAGTTATCGCCATGTCCTTCAAGGTAATCACCTTCCCTACATTTTGGACTTACAACTACAATTGCCAAAGCTTATTTACAACTAATCTAATTCGAGCCATATCTTTCGACCAACTGTCAAATGCTCGATGTGAGCTATAATGGTTGGAGAGAGTGTGTGAACACAAGACAGTGAGGAAGAGTGGGCAGCAATTCCACACTCAAAAGATGCAAGTTCTAGAATACAAGGCTATAGACCTTACGGTCCATAATAGTCTAAAACTCCATGTTGATCTCCAAAGACATTGTCACCTAAATAACTTGCACAAAAGCAAGGGCAGTTAGAGGTCACCTGAAATAACCTACACAAAATCAAGGGTAGTTCCCTCTGACTCTACAATGTTGCTGGCTAAGGCTTCCTCCTCTCGTCCCAAACTTGCTTGAACCGCCAGAGGTGATGAAAACTCAAAATCTGCTCCAAAAGGCTGAAAATGCATCCTTTTCTCCTTCATGAACAGCAAAAACCTGCAAAAAGCAGCAACTTCACTCCTTTCTCATGCTCCACTTGTTTGCCTCACCCTTCGAGCATTGACTAGAGATAATGATTGTCACACAAGTGATTTTTTTTTTTGGCAAGTAATCACAAGTGAATTAGGTGCCAAGATGGAAGCTTGGACTCATAAACACAATCTCGTGTGTGTAGACAATGAGACTGACTCTTGAGAGAAAGGACAAAAGTACTATGACATTATATCAAATAAAAGGAAAGTACCATGCTTTATAGCTTCAGGATAGGTAGCACTTTCCACCACTGTGCTTATGGGATTGAGCAAGCTTGCATATCCTTAGCCCAACTGCTCCATACAAAAGGACTACACTCGGTGTGATTGCCTAATTCTCAACACCCCTCAATCACAACTGTGAAAAGGAACTAAGTGTGTAGAGGCTTTTGATGGAGCCGCAATTGAGCTAAGAGTGAAGGCGATGGATAACACAGGCACAGAGAGTAGATAGCAGTAGAGAGGAGAGTGAGCACGACACACTTGATGTTTAGTACAAAGACTAGTGTACCACTTTTTAGGTTTTGATAATATGTATAAAGTATAAGAAATGTAAGGGCGCATTCACACCCGAACACGATAAAAGGCATGGTGAGCCTTTATTCCCAACAACCTCCCACCTAAAGGCAACGTTCCTGAAGGGAGAGAAAAGAATCAGCTAAGTGTATGTATGTACAAAGCTGAAATACACATATACTATCCAACCCCCATCATCTGGCGGCAATGAGCAAACCGCTTGGCTATGAGACCCTTTGTGAGAAGGTTTGCAAGGTTATCATCGGTATGTACCTTGACAAGCTCAATGCCCTTGCCGTCAAGTACATCCCTGATAAAGTGATACTTCACCTGTATGTGCTTTGTCTTTGCGTGAAAGATAGGATTCCGTGCTAGCATGATAGCACTCTGATTGTCACAGTGGAGGATAGGAACCTCTGTTATACCAAGCTCTCTCACTAGACGTGAAAGCCATAAAGCCTCTTTGCATGCCTCCGTGGCAGCCACATATTCTGCCTTTGTAGTAGACAATGCAACACACTTTTGCAGCCTAGATATCCAAGAGACTGCTTCTCTTGTGAACATGCACACATATCCTGAAGTAGACTTCCTGCAGTCAGGATGACTAGCATAGCTTGCATTCGTGAAACTGACAACAGATAACTTTTGCTTACTAAAATAGATACACAAATCCTTTGTGCCCTTAAGGTATCTCATGATACCCTTCACTGCTTCCCAATGCTTTTTTCTAGGATATGCCATGTATTTGCTAACCACTCCCACTGCAAATGCAATGCTAGGACGTGTAGTAACCATAGCATATGGCAAGCTACCAACAGCTGAAGCATAGGGTATCTTGGCCATTTAAGCCTTTCCATCATGTGATGTTGGGCTGTCATATGCACTAAGTTTCACATATAGAGGCAATGGTATACTAATGGCTTTTCCCTCCTCCATATTGAAACACTACAGAACTTTTGTGACATACTCCTGCTGTGACAGATAAAGAAAACCCTTTGATCTGTCTCTGAGTATACACATGCCAAGAATGTGATTTGTCTCACGAAAGCTATTGTGTAAACTATGCTTCAAGGAGTCTAAGGCATGAACATCCTTGCCTGCAATTAGCATGTCATCCATATACAAAACCAAGAGAATAAGGCTGCCATTTGTTGTCTTCTTGGTGTATAAGCCATGATCAACTTGAGAACGATGAAAACCCTGAGATTGCATGAACGTATCAAATTTGTGATACCATTCTCGTGGTGCTTGCTTCAGTCCATACAAACTCTTGTTGAGTTTACAGACTAGATGCTCTTTTCCCTCTGCAACAAAACCTTCAAGTTCTGCTGCATATAGATCTCCTCATACAGATCACCATGTAAGAAGGCGGTTTTTACATCCATCTATATGAGTTCCATGCCTTTAGATGCAACCAAGCCCAAGATGGTTCGCAAAGTAGTCATTTTGACTATAGGAGAAAAGATTTCATCAAAATCAATTCCATGTTCTTGCTTGTACCCTTTAGCAACCAAGCGTGCCTTGCCCGAGTCCGTGTTTCTACATATTCATCAGGCAGAGGAGCCTTTTTCGACTATCTCGACTTCAAAGTAGTCCAAGGCTTATTGACAATGTTGTTAAAGCCTAACGGATTTGGACTGAGTGGGCTAAGGGTGAGCGCGCCAGATATTGCACAGAGAGAAGAGAGCAGTAGAGAGGAGTGTAAGCATGACACAAATGGATGTTTGGTACAAAGACAAGTGTACCACTTTTTAGGTTTTGATAATATATAAAGTACAAGAGTGTAAGGGTGCGTTCACACCCAAACACCATAAAAGGCACAGTGAGCCTTTATTCCCAACAACCTCCCGCCATATTCATGAGGATGCTTTAAAGATACAACAAGCTACATATAATCTCATGGATGGTGGCGAAAATTGAGTAGGATCATGTAGAGTCGTCTACTTGGATTGCATTTAAGACATTGTTTAATAATAATTTTGTCCCTCCAGATGAGCAGACAAGGGCTCTAGATGTGTGGTTCTTCATAGCTCAAAAGAGCTACTTTGTCATCCAAGAATATGCAGACAAGTATAGAGAGATTTTGTTAAAGGTCCCTGAATATATTCCTGACTTTCTACAAGTGCATAAATTTGTCATGGGCTTAAAAGAAACCTTAAGGCCACTTGTCAGGAAGGAGAGATGTAAAACCTTGAATGAGGCAGTGGAGCTTGCATTGGTCCTTGAAGATGGGAAGGCCTAGAGATTTTCTTGGACTAGAGGTGCACGCCATGTTTTTACTCCTGCAGTTGCATCTAGTGCTCCTCGTGTGGACATTAGAGAGGTGCATATGATCAAGACAGTGTCAAATACCAAGAGGAAGGTATCTGCTATGGCTGAGAGAGCCTACAATAAATCCATGCTCACTCCACAGCAAAGGGAGAAAGCAATGAGAGGACTTTGTTATGGATGCCCGAGGCAGCATAAAATTTAAGGCTTGTCCCAAGAAGGCAAGAGTCAGTGCTCAAATGGTGCTTAATCCAATGAGGGATGTGGATAAGGCAAGAGATGACCTAGATGAGTCACCTCCACGTGACTCTGGTTATCATGAATGGATCCTAGCCATCATAGTAACAAAGAAAGTACCAATTGTGCCAAATGTAGTGTTATCGCCTGAGGCACAAAAGGGGTACCAATTTGCTGACACTGAGCTCATCGTAATGAAAGGGCATAGTGGCAAGATGCCCTATGCATATTTTATTTGATACGGGCTCTTCACATAATGTTATTAGCTCTAATCTCGTCAAGAAGTTGAAGCTCAAGACTACCCCTTCAGAATATAGTTATTCGATAGAGCTAGCTGACGGGATGGGTACAAAGACATGGGATCAGTGAGTTGTTGACCTCCTTGTATAGATCCAATCCTATGAGGACATATTAGATTTTAAAATTACACGACTTGCAAGAATCGACCTAGCGTTGAGCAAGAAATGGCACGCAAAGAAGAGACCTATCATTGACTTCTCTTCTCATAGTGTTGCAAGATTTTGAGCAAGCAGTGGCACGCAAAGAAGAGACCTATCATTGATTTCTCTTCTCATATTTATCAATTTGAGCACGAGGGCTGACGATTGTTGATTCGCGGAGAACCAGATCTCCAAGAAGCGAAGATTCTCTCGATGACCAAGGCACTCAAGATTGACTGTAAGTCTCTTTACTTTTGTTATATTTTAAATATTTCTAAATGTGTGTCAAAGGATGACACTGATAAAGATGGAAGTTTCACAAGTATCCCTTCAGCTTTATCAAGTAAAATAAGAGCCCAATTTTTTGATTTATTAAAATTTGAACTACCTCTTGGTTTACCTCCTCGTAGGAATGTGGAGCATAGGATTGAGCTCCTCCCAGGAGCTAATCTAGTTGCTAGACCCCTGTTCAGGTTGAGTCTACAAGAGGAGAATGAAGTCTGTAAGGTGGTCGATAAGTACTTAAGCAAATGATTGATTAGACCTATCTTTTCACCCTTTGCAACCCCTATTTTACTTGTAAAAAAGAAAGATGGTTCTTTTTGAAGGTGTGTAGACTACAGGGCTTTAAAGAAAGATGGTTCTTTTTGAAGGTGTGTAGACTACATGGCTTTAAATAAAATAATTGTCAAGCGTAGACATCCTATGTCTCGTATTGATGATCTCTTGGATGCTCTAGTTGGTGCTTCTATCTTTAGTAAGATTGATTTAAAAAGTGGTTATCACCATGTTAGAGTAAGAGATGAATATATTTTTAAAACTGCTTTTAGAACAAGATTTGGTCAATATGAGTATTTGATTATGCTTTTCGGTTAAAATGCTCATGCTACTTTTATGATGTTAATAAATGATTTACTAAGACCATTCATGGGCAAGTTCGTTGTAGATTTTATTGACGATGTGCTTGTGTATAGTAAGAGTATCCATGAACATGAGTCACATTAGGTGACAGTCTTTGAAACTTTGCAGGAAGCAAAACTCTATGCTAACCTAGACAAGACGATTCTATGTTTAGCAGAGATAGAGTATTTAGGTCATATTGTATCTACCGATGGGATCAAGATGGACCCCAAGAAGGTTGTTGTGATACTTAGCTGGCCGACACCCCAAAATGAAACAACTCTTCGTTCCTTTTTGGAATTGTCAGGATTCTATAGGAGATTTATATACGCATACTCGTATATAGCTGCTCCTATGACACATTTGCTGCAAGCTATGGTGCCCTATGTGTGGACATCAGTGCAATAACAAAATTTTGAGGCTATGAAACAAGCAGTTTGTACTGCCCCTATTCTCAAGATAGTTGATCCTGAGAAACCATTTGTTTTAGAAACAGGTGCAAGTAGCATCACGATAGGTGCAGTCCTTAGCCAAGAAGGCAAGCCTGTAGCTTTTGAAAGCAAGAAGCTTTCCCCAAGCCAACAGAATTGACCAGCTCATGAACAAGAGCTTTATACTATTGTTGATTGCCTTAAAGTTTGGCGGCACTATTTATATGGTGCAAATTTTAAAGTTTATATAGAGCACCATACCCTTAAGTATTTTTGTAGTCAACCAGATCTTCGAGGGCACCAAACTCGATGGGCTAAAATGATGCAAGAATTTCATATGGAAATTCTATACAATAAGGGTAAAGATAATGTTGTTGTTGATGCATTATCTTATATAATGTATCAAATGAGCTTTACAATTTTAGAAAGCTCATTGCTTCAAGAAATAAAGGAAGCACAGTTAGAGGACTCTTATATGAAAAAAAATTATTAGGCCATAGAACGAGACTCTTTGATTAGGGATGGACCAGATACTTGTGTTTCATTACCTACTATTATTTTTTATAAGGCAAGTTCATTTAAGAACCTTTCAATTGAGAATGGGTTTCTTAAACGAAAAGGCAAGATCTGTGTTCCTAGTGCACGGGAACTATGAAAGAAAATTTTGTTTGATAACCATGATGTGCCTTGTGCAGGCATCCTGGTATTAATAAGACCATACAGCTTGTTAGAAGGACATTTTGGTGGCCAAATTTGGCCAAGGATGTTTGCCGATATGCCCAACAATGCTTTCAATGTCAAGTTAATAAAGCAGAAAGGGTGAAGCCACCAGGTCTGCTAATGCCATTACAAATTCCAGAATCTAATCGGAAAAGTATTTCCATGGATTTCATTGTCGTCTTACCTAGAACCTAGAGACAAAAAAACACTATCCTAGTGATAGTGGATTGCTTTAGTAAAATGGCTCATTTTATAGCCACTCGCGAAAGTGTGGAAGCTCCACAAGTCACAAATTTGTTTATTGATCATGTGTTTAGGTTGCATGGTCTACCTACATCCATTATGTCTAATAGGAATGTCAGGTTTACTGGTCACTTTTGGCGTCATGTCTTTGGTCATTTAAATATGTGTTTAAACATGTCAAGTGGTGATCACCCCGAAACAGATGGTCAAATAGAAAGAGTCAATCAGATACTAGAAGACATGTTGAGAGCATATGTATCTAATAAACAAATAGATTGGGATACACATTTGTCTTTGTTAGAATTTGTGTATAACAACATACTTCATAAGGCGACAGGTTTGTCTCCTTTTGAAATAAATTATGGAATGAATCCAAGTTTTTCTAGTAGAGTAAGGTCAGATGAGAAATGCCCAGCTGCGGGGCAGAATTTCTTACTGACATATAGGCTAATATTAAAATTGCTCAAGCCAAGTTACATCAAGCTGTTGACAGGGCTATAAGCATTTTGTAGATAAGAAAAGGTGAAGCGGGATCTTTGAATTAGGAGAAAAAAAAATTCTGCAAGTACCAGCCAAGTCGTCTAGTTTATCGACTGGCAAATGTCCAAATTTATCTCCAAGATATTGTGGATCGTGGAAAATTATTTAGAAGAGCTAAGTGATGTAGCTTACTAATTGGAACTTCCTCTGGATGTCGTGTTCATCCAGTGTTTCATGTTAGCAAATTAAGAAAGTATATCTCACATGATGATAATCTAATTGATGGTATGGTACCTTTGCAAGAACAAGATTCAATTGTTGACCATGGACCAGACAAGATGTTAGATCGGAGAGAGAAACGGTTGTGTAATCGTACTCTCCACAAGTATCTAGTTGCCTGGAAGGGTCTATCAGTTACTGATGCTACATGGGAATCAGAAGCTCTGATTCAACGACACTTCCCATCACTAATCATTGAGGACAATGATTTTTTGAAAGGGGGAGAGAGTGTTAGATATAATAACCTTCGACTGGGCAAGTAGTCCAAGACCGCCATTAATTAGTGTGTCATGGACAAGGGCAACAAGTGCCAAGGTCTGAAGCTCAGGGGATACCCTCAGATTTCTTGCTGAATTGGAAAAGAATTTCTATTTGGGAACACTGGTTGGGTGCACCATGAAGACAGGCCCTAGAGACCCGATTAGAAGGTGGAAAGAGGGTATATTTGGTTGGGAGGTGAGTAAGACACACAAGAAATTTTCTTCTCTCTCTCACAGATGCAGTATCCTTTGTATTTGCAAAATGATGACTCTTGCGAGGACATGGAATAGCTGGGTATGGATGACAGGCTCTACATCTCTTTGTGGCTATACTAGGGTGTTTCTCTGTGGTAAGACTGCCGGGAGGTTCAATGAAGGCTCTATAGTGGAGCAAGTAGTCGATGCTCAGTAGAACTCTGTGATCGTATGTTGTGTGTGTCTCCTTGTCTTTGCTCCTAGGTTTGTATGAGGTGTTCTTTGTGACGACATAGCTTCTGTAAGGAGAGCTCAAGACATCTCTAATCTGAGAAATCCATCGCCTTGGATAATAGTCAAATTCCTCTCTAAATAAGCAATGGAAGTGCCCTCTAATCTCATAATACACTTGTTTTTTCATAAGTAATGCTCCTCTGTCTTTGGCTTGAACTGATAGAGCTAACAAATCCTGTCCTCTAGGGGGAGAGTTTGCACCGTACCCACTTGTCTCGATCCATAGTGTGAGGATGTACGAAGCTATCTAATTGTGCATCGTACTACATGAGATAAGTGTGCATCCATGTATCTTAGGTGGATAATAAAGCCATCAAGGGATATGTACAAAAGATGCTTTTAGTAGAACATTAGGGCCAAAAACGCTTCAAAAAATGCACTTTTGTTAATCACGGGATTAAGGAAAGGGCCAAAGAGAGTTCGCCACGTGTGCAAGAATATGGTATTCTTGTCTCCTCTTTTTTAGAGATAGTGGAGTCCATTTCGTGATTCTCTCTTCTTTTTTAGCCAAAACCCCTAAAGTCTGACATGTTTTGGAGTCCCAAAGACGTTATTTACTTACAAATCTGACAAAATACATGACAGAGATGTGATGAAATTAATAATGAGTTTTTTGAAAGTCGGGAGATCTTTCAATATTGTTTTTGGCGCCCAATACATACTCATTTGGGTTCTTGGCGCTACTTTTTAGTTCATTCACCCCTCTTTGAGCTTCTTTCTCTGCGCTTTCATTCTTTTCATGGCTTCCTCCAGGCGCCCTTCTCGTTTAATACACTCTTGCACAGTCTATAGCCAGGGAGTAGATGGAAATTTTGAGCCCAAAACCTTTGCTGTAAATGATTGGGTTACCATGCTGCCATCTTGCAAGGGCTCCCATAAGGTGAAAAGAAGAAAACGAGAAGATATAAAACATCACTGGAAGGGGCGTATCATTGCCTTCAAAATTATGCCTGAAGGCTGGTTTGTCAAGGTGCAACATGTTTACATGGTCAAGGATATGCACTTGCCTCCAAACGAACGTGTTCCCCAACAAACACATTGTAAGTTATAAGTTGAATAACGTATATAATTCTTTTCCATTTATGCAAGTTCTAACAAACGGTTCGTCATTGTAGATATCTTTCCGTCAACAAGTATTGAATGGCAACCTGTGGAAAGCCTAAGTGGGACTTTCCATGCCATTCATAAGGTATTGGCAGACATTATTTATGCCGATCAAACTGTGTCTTTTTATAGTGAATGCAAGGTTTTTATATATTATGCACAGTATGTGGTTCCCTCTAAAGCGGATAGGTATGGGAATATCGAAGATTTGCCATTGCCAAGTCTTTCATCTCTAAATTGGGAGATTCCTGACAAGGTAACAGTGCAGAGTTTCAAATTCAAAATATCTCAGGATATTAAAAAGTCCATGACAGCTGGAAGGATCTCACGAAGAATACGTTTATCATGGTTTGTACCCCTCCATATCTTCGTCGCTTGCTTCAAAACAGCAAATTTACAAAGAACGAAGGTATCCTGGTTAAGTAGAAACTTTTCGGAAGAGGATTTGGACAACACTATAGGGACGCATTGGAAATCTAGAGAGTGCGATCATAAAGGTGATATCTTGAGGTGCAGTGCATGCCCTCAATCCTTGGCTTTGGCTTACAGTATCCCTCGCCAAAATCTTGCTTTGGCCTTTGATTACAGGCGATACAAACGAAGATTGGGTATTTGGGTTCCCTTGGATTCTGATACAGAGAACACAACATATAAACTTGTGGTGCACGTTTTTCCGCATGAAGAAGTAAAGAAGGTGAGTGTTACTTCCAATTGGAGTCTGAAAGATGTGAGGGATACCTTGGAATTGCTAGACAATATATCCCCTAGATATAAGTTCAAAGTGAATGGTGTAACAATTGGTAAAAGAGCCGAGCGCTCTTTCTTTTGTACGAGTTGTTTGTCTCCCACAATTGTGAGTTTGGGACCTTAAGAATGAAAACTTGGCAGGAATTTATCTTAACAGACTATCCTCAAGATATTTTTTAATGGGAACTTCATAAGCTATCGTGAAGCAAGTCGCCTTTCGAATGTGTATAAATAAAATGTACATTGCATCCGATTTACAAGTGAAAATTTTCATTACACAATGAGGTACAAAAATTGCATGAAAATGTACAAGGCCAAAATAATAAGGCTCGTGTATAAAATGTACATTACATTCGATTTACAAGTGAAAATTTTCATTACACAATGAGGTACAAAAATTGCATAAAAATGTACAAAGCCAAAATAAAATGGCTCGTGTATGCTTATGTTTGCTATTTTCATTCTTTATCGATTTCTTCAAAGATATTTTTCCTCACAGGGCCTTTCTTTGATTGTTGAAAAAATTTGACCTTTACAGGTAGTCTCCTTTCTTGGGGCTTAAGAGGGGATGGATCAAATTTAAGAGGAGAGAGCACTGGCATTCCTTTTTTCTTAGACTCTGCAGCAGTGGTCCCATTGCCTTTTCCCTTGCCCTTGTCTTTACCATTACCATTGTCCTTACCCTTTCCCTTGACCTTTCCCTTGCTTGTGCCCTTTGCCATTGAAGTTTTGGGAGGAAGAGGGGAGTCAGGATCATACGGTGTGATTGCTTTGTCTAGAATCAGCTCGATGCATCTCTCCCTTATCCACCAAATATATGATTCAGGATAGTCTCTACACTGTAAGAATAAATGTTATAAGTTAGTGAAAAGACATCATGATAAGGGTTACACAAACATCAAATGAAATAAACTTACATTCACTCCTTCTATTTGTAACAGCTTTGAATCCACTGTTCTGCAAATGTTTGAGATAACTCTCCATCCACAAGAATGCGCATCGCTTTGCAATGGAACTTCTTGTAGAAGAAAAGTATACGGCCTTTGAGGATCAGCAAGATCCTCGTATGTTGTATCCAAAAATGTAGAAACGAGTCTAGCAGCACTGCAAAAGGAAGCTTTGTAAGTTCAAAATATTATTTATAAAAGAAATTAAAGTAAGTAATTTTCTTCCAACATACATTCGTGCTTGACCGTGAACACCGCTGAGAGAATTCATAAAGATAATTTCCCTTGAAAGACAATTAATGTAGATGAGACTCCAATGCCCTCTGCAAATTCATAAAAGAGGTGAGTAGAAGGGTGAAAGCAAATGAACATAAATTCTCCTCTACAGTAAAAGAAAAATACCTTTCTACATAAGGGAAAAAGATGTGGTAATTTCTCACACTATCGAAGCTACGAAAAAATGGTGAAATATTAGAGCCAGATTTTGCAAAAAGTCCCACAGAGAGAAGTGGATCAACAATGTATATGGTTCTTCGGATATCGAGAGTGAGAGAGGACACCAATGCCCTGCAGATAATAGCAAAAGCTATTCAATACCAATTTCATCCAAAATATAATTGAAAAGACTTAACTTATGCAACAAAAAACCTTACCTTATGCAACAAAATACCACGGAGTCAGATAGTTGGAGATCCCTTTTTTCCAACATGGGCTTGTCCTCGGGAGATATACTAAGATATTCCTCCTCAGATTCCCCAGCAACATTCACAAGAATCTGCCCATACACTTTGCCCATCCTCTCGTTGTTGACGGGAGCAAGTGATGCGGCTTTCCTCTTGTAAACATCGTCTTCAGTTTCAAACACCTCCTGATTTTTTTCACTCAAGAAAGCCTCTTGCTGTGTGGCACCCCTTGTAGGGTAAAGGTCAGTAACATCTTCAACATTTAGCTTTTTCTCTTTCCTGGACAATTTTGGGGGAACGTTAAGGATTTCAAAGGCTTTTTGATCATTGGAAGGCAAGGGCCTCAGGACTTTGTCAAACCTATACCTCACTCTGCTAATGATGCTGAAATCTTTATTCATAAGGGTGATCCTATGAGCATGGGCAGCAGCAATGTAAGCGTCGTTCATGAAATCAATAACAAAATCTTCTGCGGCCTCTTGGAGGGCAAGAATGGCTGAGAGTTGCCACTTCTTATTTAGACCAGAGACAGTTGCCACTTGAGACAATCTATCAGAGATCTCTTTAACCACCCTTATAAAAGCAGCCTTTGGAATGACATGCTGTGTAGCTCTCTGGGCTTTCCTGATCTCACTGAAACATCTTTGCATATAGAAGAACCTGGACTTCCTCTTCCTCTTCTGTGGCTTGGGGTGTTCAGTGGCTTCAGCAGATGTGGGCTCAGGTACCATTGTAGGGAATGAATCTTTCACAGGGTTAGCCTCATCCTTTGCTTCCTCAACTTCAGGTGAAGAAACATTTATGGAAGATGTAAGGACAACACCTGGTGTAGGAGGGATTTCTGTTGTAAAATGCTCTAGAGCCTGTGATGGACCAGCTTCTTCTACCCCCTTAGATTCATCAAATTTTAACTTTCTTCTACCCCCACTGTCCTTCCCATCTAAATACACTCTTCTTGCAGTTTGCTTTGTCCTTGCCATCCATAAAAGGTAAATAACAACCAGAAGGACAAACTGAAAGACAAACTGGCGAGGAAACTGACGAAATGAGCAATTCCGATATGGCGCGATATGAACAAAGCGAGCAGAATGGAACAACGCCCTCGCTCCGTATCAGAGATGCGAAGATGATACGGCGCGAGTAGGAGAAAACGACCACCACGTTTGCGCGCCCTCGCTCCGTATCGGAGATGCGAAGATGATACGGCG
Source organism: Lygodium microphyllum (assembly GCF_053477565.2). Taxonomy (NCBI): domain Eukaryota; kingdom Viridiplantae; phylum Streptophyta; class Polypodiopsida; order Schizaeales; family Lygodiaceae; genus Lygodium; species Lygodium microphyllum. The sequence goes on from NC_141143.1 coordinate 12,873,147, forward strand.
CGAGTAGGAGAAAATGACCACCACGTTTGCGCGCCCTCGCTCCGTATCGGAGATGCGAAGATGATACGGCGCGAGTAGGAGAAAACGACCACCACGTTTGCGCGCCCTCGCTCCGTATCGGAGATGCGAAGATGATACGGCGCGAGTAGGAGAAAACGACCACCACGTTTGCGCGCCCTCGCTCCGTATCGGAGATGCGAAGATGATACGGCGCGAGTAGGAGAAAACGACCACCACGTTTGCGCGCCCTCGCTCCGTATCGGAGATGAGAAGATGATACGGCGCGATTAGGACAAAACGACCACCTCGTTTGCGCGCCCTCGCTCCGTATCGGAGATGAGAAGATGATACGGCGCGATTAGGAGAAAACGAGCTCACCGTTTGAATGCCCTCGCTCCGTATCGGCACACCTCTTTTTGCTAGCGAAGAGCTCGAGAATTGAAAAGTGTACACGTCGGACAAATGACCACTTATATACCCAGGTAAATCATGACACGTGTCCGATACTGATTGTGCCACGTATCTGCATTTATGGTCCGTATGCTACGTGTCAAGTAATGACCGGTCCACTTGTTCGCCACGTGGTTTTCGGCCACGTGTTGCCCAACGGCTACTGCCACGTGTATGACACTAACGGGTACTGCCAGGTGGCATAATCCGCGCCTACATAAGGGTGTGTTTCTTATCTGTACGGCTTTTTTCGGTTTCTGACCTTTGTTTCTATTGCTGATACGGCGCGAGGGCGGCTGTTGGTTTTCTTCGCTTTCCTCTCTTCGCTTCGTTTTGGAGGTTCAGTAGTTCCTAAAGCTCGTGTGACCACCTTTGTTGTGGCTCTTGCGCTTCTTACTGGGATCACCGATACGGCGCGAGGGGGCCTTTCCGTCTGAACCGTTTCTCTCTTATCGCGCCGTATCGTTAGAAGTTGGAAACATGTCTGAACCCATACAATCCAAGGTTTCTTCAGGAACTGGTAAAAGAAGAAGGCTTTCAAAAGGGTCAAGTTCATCAACAGCTGATCAGCCTGTGCATTCTTTTTCCTCTCCATCCTCTGCCACCAGTGTGAGAAAGCCAAGTACATCTCCAGGGAAGCGAACGCCAGTAGTGAGAGGTCAAGGAGTATCAGAGCTCATTGATATCACTCCATCAGAGAGGCTACTTGATTTTATGCTTCAGAATGGAATGGATCTCTCATTCTATGGAGTTGTGAAAAATATTTTTAATCCTGATTGGGAACTTGACAAAGTTCTGAAATCTTGTGAAAAATATATTATGGAGGACTTTTTGGAGTTTGAAACTCTTGCAGGTCCTTCTGTTGAAGTTGGCACAATTGACTATGTCCATATTCCCATTGGGTCAACAGGAAATGAAAAGGCAGTATTTACTAGGAAGTCCAGGGCCCACTCTATGGAGAGGTTTCATTCAACAGACATATTTTGCTGCACTCATTCCAAAAACTGCAAGATGATGAGAAAATCTGCTGCTTTTATTATATTCATCCTTGTTAAATACCCTATGAGAGCTGAGGAGCAACAGTTGGAGGGAGCAAAGAGTGCCAGCTTTTGCATGTTGGATGATCTGGCAGATGAAAGGGAAACAGAGGAGGTTGTAGATACAGATTTTGAGGCTTCCATTGCTGAGAATTTGGATGTTGCTCACTTCAAAGCTGAGACTATCATTGAGGAGAGCCAAGGAGATACAAACCCTCAACCTGATGAGAGTTCTCACCATATTGTTCCTTCCCTGCCATGTATACCTTTCAAGGACAAGGAGTACATTTTACTATCAGATATTCAAAAACTTTTTAATCTCAGGGAAGATTATTGTCTTGCAATTATTGCAGAGGCATCTGATGCTGCTAATGGGATAATTGACACAGAAAATGAAACAAAGGAAGAGATTCTGAAACTTGATAAAGAAACTCTAGATGATAAGTTTATTGATGCTGGTGAGGCATTCTCTCTTTGTTTTGAAAAGGCCAAAGAAGCTGAAAAGGAGTTGAGTATTACTGATGAGGACTTCGATCGCATTCAAAGCGAGCTCGGTATTTCCAATTTTGGAAGAGAGGAGTCTGAATATGTTAAAGAATTGACTAACACCAATGAGACAGCATCATCAATTAATTTATGGAATCCGTTTAGATTGGAGTACGATGAAAATCAAGTGGTAAGATAATTTTGAATTTGCTTTTACACATTGGTAGGTTTACATTTCATGCTCATTCAGTATGGCTTTTATTTGCAGTTGGAGATTGCCAATACAGATAACTTCTTGGGGCGTGGCAAAGGATCGAGAGCTGCTAGTAACACCACCAAAGACATTGCACTCGGCCACTACTTGGCTAGGATTGACCCTGAATCCTTTTTTGTACTTCATAGTAGTTTCTTAGAGGACGCAGCATGGCCGATACTTTGTATTAAAGCTCTTACAAGGCTTCTAGGTTTCTCAGGATTACAATATAATGCCCACAAAATAATGTTTTTGGAAAAGACTGCAGCAATTAGGATTTTTGGCTACGGTCCAGGTTACTCTGCTTCTAGAGCAGGATACTTTTTGGCGTTTTCATCCTACGCCTTAGCTGCAGACAGAACTGATGTAAAATCTATAGTTGGCTACAAGAGAAAAAAATTTCTACGTTATAGAGGAAAGATTCCTGAGGAGGAAGAGAATGTGAGGGTTTTGGAAAACTAGCTTTGTATATATTCTTTCTTATATATAAAAGTGCGATTGCTCATGTGTCATTGCCGTCTTTTATTTGCATTCTTTGAAGTTGTCGTCGAAAAAACCAGTTGAATAGCTCCTCCAAAGCATTGCTTTTTGTAACTCCTCCCCCATGCCTTGTGCTTCGAAAATAACTTGTGCGTGCTTGATAGTGGGATTTTTCCATGCCTTGGTTGCTATAAGTTGCTAAGGGGCCATGCTCCTCCACAAAGAAAGGTCCATGAATATGAAGAATATGCTGCAATACAAAGTAACACAAATTTTATACCAATTGAAAAACCTGTCAAAATAAGCCGATATTAAATAATTATTACTTTACCAGATAAAAAGTGATATCTTTTTCTCCCCATGCCTCTTTTATCGCCTGAACAAGCTTTGTGATTGATCTTTTGAACTCTTCCGCATATGTATATGTTGTCTTATGTTGCCTGAGGAGTTTCAGAAAAACATCAAGGTGTATCCAGACCTCCATTCTAAGAAACGCAAGCCTCGGCGTGCTTGCAACATTTGTTGTGATCTCACATAGCTCTCTCCAACACTCCCAAGCCGCATTCACCTGCTTTCCTGAATGATTTCCTAAGAATCGTCTAGCTTTTGAGCCTCCCATAGAGACATCGGCCAAGATATCTCTTGTTTTTCCTGAAAGTATTGGATCCTTTCTTAAGTGAACTTGGCCCCCATGAAATCCCATTTTCGATAGCAATGCCTCGCATTTATCAATACACTCATCTGATAAAGATAATGGCTTAATGGAATATACGTAGTCGAGATGCAACCTGAGAAGCTTATCGATTATTCTAATCTCTGCATGCAAAGTACAAATATGAACATTCTTAAGAGAGATGGAAAGAATGGGATCCCAGATGTCTTCTATGTTTTTAAATTTACTCAAATCTATAGAGTCTCTATTTGGGGCTCTTCTTACTGGTCGCAAACTACTCCAATCTTTGGATCCAATACTTTCCATGCAATAAATGCAAGGATATTTTGCATTTGCACCATTACATATTCCAAGCATACATTTGATAGTTTTCAAATCAGCACTCATATGCCATTCCACATTAAATTTACCAACCCCATCAACTACCAACATTTCGCCTTCACTTTGAGACTTAATGATATTTGGAATACCTGTATGGTTGAACAACCATTTCAACGTTTGATGATTTTCAATTGGTACCTGGGCTGCACCAATCCACCAAATCTCCATCTCGGATTGGATCTTATGCAATGGAGCTTTGCCCTCGCCATTGCCATGGTCCAATGCCATGTTCATGAGGCAAATGCTAATTCTTTCCATCTTCTGTCCCTTTCGAATCTGTGCTTCATCCAACTTCAAGGCAAACTTTAGAACACCATAACTTTCTTCTACTGTGATTTTATACATGTGAACCATTGCAATTTGCACCTTTTTTAGATCAACCCATATATTGTTAAACTCATTGTAATAAAAAATTGCCTGTTTTTTTTGTTTTTCATAGGACATAGACCTTTCGATGTGAAAGTAATCTCCAAAAACATGTGGAATCTTGCGATTCATGGAAATTCTTGCAGTGGAAACTGCAAGGGCTCGGGGCAATCCAAATATAGTTACCCTATTGCGTTTAAGATTTTTAAACCATAATCCAGAGATAGCACGGTAACCTTTTCGACTTATACCCACAGTATCGCATGTCTCTACGATTTCATTTGCTTTCACTGTGCCTTTTAAATCCTTCACTAACTCTCTCAGAGTTGGACCTCTCTATTTCTTTGTAAGATTTAGTCTCCTTTTCTTTGCTCTCTCACACAAGCTGGTTATATTTTTTAACGGTCTCTTCCTCTCTCTAAATCCTACTGGAGTTTCTCTCAAGCGTATTAGCTTATTCTGCAATGAATTATTAACATTTTTCAAAATATCAATCTGACTTGTCAACTCTAAAATTTTTGTTTGTGTAGTTTCTAGTGCTTTTTTCATTTCGTGCACTTGGGCTATATATGTGTAAGATGCAGAGTATAACCTCATACAGTAGCCAAGCATTCCATTATAACCTTCTCCAGCATATCTTATATAGTCATGGACATTCAAAAAAGGAGGTGGTTTACCTGTAGAAGGATCCCTGGGATAGATATTTCCATCCACCCACAAATCTATATGCTTCATTCCTTGTGTTCGCAACCTGTTGGCTTCAATCTCATCTATCAATACTCGATGATGTATACTTCTCCAAGATGTGTAAGTCGGATCTAGCTGAATAGATAGCTTGTATTTACGTGTGCTTGCGCCTGTGTTATTTGAAGTAGTATTGCTAGACATTCTAGCAAATGAACCGAGCAAGAATCTCACAGTGATAGAAAGCAAGTGCAGCAAAAGGAATGGTAAAAGAGAATAGTGTATAGAAAGAAAATGCGGGAGCAAACAAATGCGAAGTTCGTACGAAAATCTCGAAAATACAAAATCTCTCGAGTTCCAAGACAATAAACGGCCGAAAAGGTGACCCCTGACCTGGATTAAAAGATGAGGGCAATTAATGGCCGACCTCTTCAATGAACCAAATATTCTCTCATTAATCACATCTGGACAACCAAATTTAGAGGTTTTATTCTTCCTAAACCTCAACTAATTAGCAACTTAATCACTTTCTTACAAGTGCCATTTTTGAAGCGTTTTTGGCCCTAATGATGCCATCTTCGTCCCCAGGCCCTCAATAGGTGTCACCCATGTCCTAACTTTGTGTATCTGAATAATGCCCATCCTAATGATGGGGTGCAACTCCTCTCAGCTAAGCTCCAAGTGAGGGAAGTCCAAGATGTACAATAGTGGTGGGAGGTTATCCATGTGTAATCCATCTAGATGTAACCATGCCTATTTCCAAGCATACTAGCACTCAGTATCCACCTGTAATGCTAGCTATCTAGATGACTCTAGTGTGAGCTGGGAGTATATATGTCTTGGAAAGTTCTAGAGTCGATGCAAGAAGGTCATTGTTTGGAAAAGGGCCTCTACCACAATGGGTGGTGCTCCCATCGTTGTTTTGATAATCTACGTGGTATAAAGGGCTTACTCCGAATCATCCATGAAATCATCAATACTAGGGGTTTCTCCATCTTCTCCCATCCCTCATATATCTCCTCTCTTGTGGGTAGTGGTTGATCCCATGTGGCTCTCCTTGTGTGGTAGAGGCTTGATCCTCATTGGGGACCCCATATAGAAGTGCTAGTGTGACCAAAGTGTCAAAGAGCCAAAGCTTCATCCAAGGCTCCTAAAACTGTATGCTTGCGCATTGGCTCTGCATGGACCCTAGAGCCACATAGCCTTGTGCCAATTTATCCTCCATTGCCCTTCTCAAAGTGAACCTCAGCTCTGAAAATGTAATCTCAAAGTAAACATATCTCTAGACCACCTCCATTGTCTCCTCTCCATATATGAAAGGGGGTATTGATCACTGCATCTACTAGGAGCAAGTATTAAACATCATAACCTTGGTTTTCCAAAGGTTCACTATGAGATCCCTATGATAACAAAATAATCTACATGGTGCTGCAATCCCTTAAATGTGTTGAAGTGCTACAAATGATAATATAAAGGAAGTCAGTGCCAATTGCGTGTGCGCGTGTGCACACACACACACACACACACACACACACACACACACACACACACACACACACACACACACACACACACACACACACACACACACACACACAAATGAAATGATGTATTAATGTCTTCAAGAGACCAAAATGACCTATGAGACCATGAGTTACAATCAGTTGTATGGTGATATAATTGTCTGAAAGAACAATAAATGTAAGTGTAAAATGAATAGTAGAAGAAAGCTAAAAGCTATAAGTAACAAGAGAGCTCTAATTGTTAAAGAGAGATTTGGCTGATACAATCTCATGTGGGTATAGGAAGCCTAGGCCTAAAGTAATAATTTCGTGAATTCATCTACGAATGTATCATTGACATTTGTGTCACGATCTAGGACGCCTGGATCGGCCAAAGCTAGATGGCTCCATCAATCAATGTCCTCGTGTATGCATAGACTAGCATGATTTCACGATATATGACATCTATGTTGAGATATGAGCAATCACACCTAATGTAGCCTCTTTGTATGAGGTAGTTTGGGATGAAGACATGCAGGTTGCAGGAATCCCAGATGCACAGAAAGGGAAAACTGTATCCATCCAAAAACTATAAAGCATTTTACTTGACTACCAGTTTTGATAGATGAATGAATACATGATGATGCTTTTCTTTATCAGTTAGTGTCAGTCTTGTACTTGTCAGTCCTACACAGATTGTGTTTGTGAGTCCAAGCTTCCATCTTGGAACCTAATTCACTTGTGTAACAGTTGGTCTCTCCTTGTCTATGTCAACATGATCCTTGTCTTGATCTTCCATCCTCCATAGCTCCTGCCATGCTCTAGATCGACGTATTTCACATGGTATCAGAGCTCAATTGAGCATGGCCCAACTCTCCTTACCACCATACATATGGAATCATTCAAGTACTTTGTGAATGCACCCTTGTGACAAGTGTTGAGATATCAAGCTCCACTCGTGATATGCCAGGGTGACCGTTGTGCATTTATGTCACCGACGTGTCAGTTGCAGATGCAGTTGGTACACTGCCCATGAATAATAGCTAGATGAAAGCTATCCTTATCTTCTCTAGTTCGTGGCTCAGTTAGTATGCCACCTTAGTTAGTTGTCTTTGGTTTGAGACCCATATATAGGGTTCTTCTATTTCTTTGTATGAGAGTTCTTTTGGCTTACACAACTAAGAAGAGAAAAACTATTTTCAGCCTCCACCCTTGTGTGTATTCCCCCATTGTGCAAGCAAGAAACCTACAAGTGAGACTCCTTCCTTCTCTCCCAAAATCTTGACATGATATCAGAGCCTTGTTTGTGGTAAGGAGCTCAAGAAAGCAAGCCAAGCTCGCGGTGTTCTGGTAAGAGGAGCAGTGTTGCTTTCATTTTCTGTTTTGGGAGCAGATCTTTGCAGGTAGCACAGCCGAAAATTGCAAGAGTGCATTGTCTCAGGTTGAGATGCCCTTTGCGGTGAACCAAGAGGGCAGTATATGCTGCGGGTAAGGGCTTTAGCCCTTGGCGACCCTGTTTTTTTTATTTGAGGCCATTTCGGGGCCTGTTTTGGAGGCGGAAGTTTTCTGCACGCACTCAGGAAAAGGCCCAGTTTTATGCTGTGCGACCACAATTCTACAGGTCGGTGAAAAATTACTGTAGAAATTGCATCGTATGCTTGTGTGCAGAGACATTGGGAGTTACAGAATCATCCTTGTTGCCTGTTGATGCAAAATCGTCACTAGGAAGTGACTGTGTGGTCAAATACCACTTTCGTCAGTTTTGCAGATTAGCCCTTGTGAGGCTGAAGCTGTGTTCTTTGCAGTGACAGAACTTTTTGCAGTGTTCTGTAATGGCGTCTGATTCTCTCTCACAGATTGTCACTAAAAGCTTGACAAGAACAACTTCCAAGCATGGAAGTTTAGAATGACGAATTTCCTTATGGGAAAAGGATATTGGGAATTTGTTGCACGAAATGAAGAAGAACTAGTTCTTCCTGATGTTCCCAATCAACAGCAAATGCAGGCGTTTAAAGCATGACATGAGAGAGCCAAGAAAGTTATGTATTGGCTCTCTATCATCATTTCAGATTCTATGATTGTGCATATTCAGGATGCAAGTACGCCAAAGGAGACATGGGATACTTTTTCAAAAATGTATAGCAAAAATACGCAAGCCAGGAAAATGCAGCTCAAGCAAGAGTTACATAATGTGCAAAGAGAAAGTATGAGCATCAATGACTACCACATGAAGGTGAAGAAGATTGCAGATGCACTTGCTTCTATTGGGTCGCCAGTGGAAGATGATGATTTAGTTTCTGTGACCTTGAATGGTCTAGGAAAGGATTATGCACAATTCCGAACATCCATTTCCGTCCGTGAAAGATTTCCTGATTTTCAGGAGTTGATTGCTCTTCTAATTTCTGAGGAGCAGAGAAATGGTGGTGCATCTTCTTCAGGAGGAACTTCAAAAGAAGTTGTCTTCTACTCAAATGCTGGAAGAGGTAGAGGCAGAGGTAGAGGAGGCCGATTTGGAGGCCGTGGTAGAAATCAGAATATGGAGCAAACTCAAGAAAACCAGTCCTATGGAGGAGGACGTGGTAATTCTAGAGGCAGGGGGAGCCAAAGAGGTCATGGTGGATGGCAAAGAGGCCAAAATGCAAACAGTAATGTTGAATGCTACTACTGTGGTAAAATGGGTCATATGGCTAAAGACTGCTATATGACATCATGAATGGAAAACTGCAACAAGGGAATTATGTATCTTCTAGTAGACAGGGTGATGAAAGAAATGAGCATTTGTTTATGGTGCAGCACATGAACAATTCTATGACAAGTGCAGAAGAAATCAACGATGTATGGTATGTTGACTCAGGTGCATCAAACCACATGACAGGTCATGCAAAATGAATGGAGGATGCAAGGAAAATGGAAAAACCAGGATTTGTGGAGACTGGTGATGATACTACACATCCGATTGTGCAGATTGGAAAATTTCCTTTGTCTATGCAGGATGGGAAAAAAAAATACATGTCCGATGTATTTCATGTCCCGAATATCACCAAGAATCTGGTTTCTGTTGGTCAAATGGTTGAACAGGGCTTGCAGGTCAGATTTAATCTTCATGGATGCTTTGTTGAGTATATGAAAAATAAAGGTCGCTTGATAGCAAAAGGAAAGAAGAAGGGCAGAATGTTTACGTTGGATACAGACATGTCTGAATTGAGTGCAGCAATGTTTGCACATGGAACCGGTGTAGTTGCAGATATTGATATCTGGCATAAACGCATTGGTCATGTTAATGTACAGCGACTTAAATCAATGCAGGCCCAAAATATTGTTGCAGGATTGCCAAACTTCAAGGTTGCAGAAATGCATCAGGTATGTGAAGCCTGTCAGTTTGGAAAACAGGCAAGGAAACCATTTCCTAGACATGTTCAAGAGAGTAAGAAGCCATTGGAATTAATCCACTCTGATGTGTGGACTACTAAAGCTGCATCTCTTGGAGGCTGTCATTATTTTGTCACTTTTATTGATGACTATAGCAGAAAAGTTTGGGTGTATTTTATGAAAAAGAAAAGTGAAGTTTTTGGGCATTTCAAAACTCTTAAAGCCATGGTTGAAAAAGAAACAGGTCTGCAAATAAAATGCCTAAGGTCAGATGGAGGGGGAGAGTACCTCTCAAATGAGTTTGCAAGGTTCTTGCAGGAGCATGGCATAAAGCAGCAATATTCATGCAGTCATACCCCACAGCAAAATGGAATTGCAGAAAGAAAAAACAGACATATTGGAGAGGTATCTCGTGCCATGCTCAATGAAAAAGACCTACCAGATTTTTATTGGGCTGAAGCAGTTTCTACAGCAGTCTACATAATGAACATGACTCCCACTGCAGCAATACATGGGATGACTCCAGAGGAGAGGTATACTGGTAGGAAACCAGATATTTCTCATTTGAAAATTTTTGGTTGCATTGCCTATGTACATGTGCCAGATGAGTTGAGATCCAAGTTGGATCCAAAAGCTGAGAAGTGCATCTTTATTGGTTATTCTCTCCAGCAAAAAGAGTATAGTATAACCCTCCTACGCGTAAGTTTACAGTGAGCAGAGATGTTTTTTATGAGATGAGTAGTTGGTATAAACCAGTAAATGTGATTGATGATGTAGATGCACAAAATGGTAATGCTGCACAGAATTCACAGCAGCAGTCACAAAATATTAGTGGACCTGGAGTGTCCTCTAGCAGTGGTTCATATTCTTCGCCATGGACAGGCAGATTGAGATCAGGAGAATCTTCTCAAAGCAATGCAGATAGTGGTATGCAGGTATCACAAAAAGGAAAAGAGAAGGTTGATCAGTTCATGTTTGATTTGAATGCAAGTCACTCTTATGTGGATGGTGAATCCAGTGGCTCAGAACAGAGCATTGATGATGAGTTGGGTATCCCCTCTATTGTTACACCTGGAGTAAGAAAGACGAGGAATGTTTTGAGAGCACCTGGAAGTGAGCCTACTTTGCGTAGGTCTACCAGAACTAGGTATCCTGTGGATAGGCTGAAATATGATGGATTTACAGCCATTCACTATGCATATATGGTCAAAGTGATACAGGAACCAGAGCCCACTTCTTTTGAGCAAGCCATGGGAAAAGAAAAATGGGAGAAAGCCATGGATGAAGAAATGGATGCCTTGGAAGCAAATGCTACATGGGAATTGGTACCTTTGCCTAAAGGTAAGAATGAAATTGGCTGTGAGTGGGTTTATAAGGTGAAGCACAATGCAGATGGTTCTGTGAACAGATACAAGGCAAGATTAGTAGTCAAGGGGTATGCACAAACATATGGCATTGACTATGAAGAAACATTCAGTGCAGTTGCAAGGATGGCAACCGTAAGAGCAGTCTTTGCTATGGCTGCATCAAAGGGATGGTCTTTACATCAGATGGATGTAAATAATGTCTTCTTGCATGGTGATTTGCAAGAAGAGGTCTATATGGAGCAGCCACCAGGTTATGTGCATGCTGTTCATCCTGAGTTTGTTTGCAGGTTGAAGAAAGCCTTGTATGGCTTGAAGCAAGCACCTAGAGCATGGTCTGACAAGATAGGACAGTATCTTGTCACTATTGGCTTTCAGATTTCCAAGGCAGATTTCTCACTTTATGTGAGAAAACAGAGAAAGGTATTATGCTACTTGTCATTTATGTTGATGATTTGATTATGACAGGAGACAATGATGAAGATATCCTTCATGTGAAAATGCTATTGAAGCAGAAGTTTGAGATGAAGGATTTGGGAGAGCTGCGTTATTTCTTGGGCGTTGAGGTAATTAGATCACCAAGTGGAATACAGCTCTTGCAGAGGCAGTATGGATTGGACATGCTGTCCAAATATGGGATGACAAGCTGTAAGCCTATTTCAGTTCCTTTGGAGCAGAATGTGAAGCTGAGCACAGATGCAGGTGAGCTTCTGGAAGACCCTACTATGCACAGACGCATAGTAGGAAGCTTGATTTATATGACTATTACCAGGCCAGATTTGAGCTATGTTGTTGGATTGGTAAGTCAGTTTATGCAGGCTCCAAGGAAACCGCATTTGGATGCGGCTAGACGCATACTCAGGTATGTGAAGTCCACATTGCAGTATGGACTATTTTATGAGACTGGGGTTCAGATACAGTTGCATGGATACACTGATGTTGATTGGGCTGGTAGCATTTCTGATAGACGATCTACCAGTGGATATGTGTTCTCTTTTGGGAGTGCTGCAGTCACTTGGAGCAGCAAGAAAGAGCCTACAGTTGCCTTATCTAGCACAGAGGCTGAGTACAGAGGCGCAGCAATGGCTGCATGTGAGGTAGCTTGGTTGCATAAGCTACTTTATGATATGCATCAGCCTACAGATGGGCCAGTTGTCATTTATTGTGACAACATGAGTAGTATACACTTGGCAAATAACCCAGTCTATCATGCTAGAACAAAGCACATTGAGGTGCATTATCACTATGTGTGAGAGAAGGTTTTACTAGGTCTTATTGATCTAGTTTATGTCAGCACAGAGGATCAGGTAGCTGACATATTCACGAAGGCATTGGGCGTAGAGAAGCTGTGCAAGTTCAGAGACCTGCTTGGTGTGCAGGAATTGGGATTGAGCTCGAGGGGGAGTGTTGAGATATCGAGCTCCACTCGTGATATGCCAGGGTGACCGTTGTGCATTTATTTCACCGACGTGTCAGGATGCGGTTGGTACACTGCCCATGAATAATAGCTAGATGACAGCTATCCTTATCTTCTCTAGTTCGTGTCTCAGTTAGTATGCCACCTTAGTTAGTTGTCTTTGGTTTGAGACCCATATATAGGGTTCTTTTATTTCTTTGTATGAGAGTTCTTTTGGCTTACACAACTAAGAAGAGGAAAATTGTTTTCAGCCTCCACCCTTGTGTGTATTCCCCCATTGTGCAAGCAAGAAACCTACAAGTGAGACTCCTTCCTTCTCTCCCAAAATCTTGACCACCATACATATGGAATCATTCAAGTACTTTGTGAATGTACCCTTGTGACAAGTAGAGGAGTCCCTTAGAGAGACTGCACATACTATGTACATGAGAGGCATACTCCATGTCGTTAATCTCAAAGCTCTTCTTAAGTTGTCTTCTAAGCATCTAGTTTAGACACCATGTCCGGCATTTGCATTTTCCCAAATTTGAGTGCAGTTTTAACAATGACCACTTTGAAGGCTTAGATCTCTCAACTCGGGCAAAATGAGTACAAACCCTCTTAGGGGAAGTTAGATGCATTATTGAAGGTCCTCCATCTCAAAGGGTTTGAGAAGATTCAACCTGTGGAGCATGTGGGAGCTCATTTACCAGTCATTGGTCCCTGCTTTGACAGGACAGCCATAGTCACTTACCTTCAAGCTCATTTTTTCTTCATTTTCTCTCTCCTGCCACTTAAACCAAGCCAATACCACTCTAATTTGAAGTTTTCAGCAAATATTCAACCATCAAATCAGCAAGGAGGGAAAGCTATGAAGATTTTTTGAAGATCATCAAGTCAAACTCAAGCAACAAACATCGAATTTCAAACTAGTATCTTTTGATACTTCACTGCCATTGGTTGTGTCTTTTGACACATACAAAGATCAACTCATTGCTTGTGTCTTTTGACACATACAAAGATCAACTCAACATCAAATTTCAAACTAGTATCTTTTGATACTTCACTGTCATTGCTTGTGTCTTTTGACACATACAAAGATCAACTCAACATCGAATTTCAAACTAGTATCTTTTGATACTTCACTGCCATTGCTTGTGTCTTTTGACACATACAAAGATCAACTCATTGCTGGTTATTCTTAGTCATTTGAAGCTGATTTCCATCATGGGAATGACCAAAATCAAGTCTTTTATGAAGATGCTTCTCATGAAGAGTAACATTACTCTTGTTGCTCAATTCAACTACATGGAAGACTTGTTTATTCCGCTTACAGGGATGGATGGATTTACTTTTTTTGAAGAGAAATCGATGAATTTATTTGAAGATTTTGAAGACATTTTTGCTGCCTCAAAGACAATGATACCTTTTCTTGAGGGGGACATGGATATAAAGACTGATGCAACTATTGCAAGCAAAGTCAATGAAGAAGCAGATCAAGAGGACCAAAAGAACAAGTATAAGAAGAAGAAGCATAAAAATCATGAAGACTTTGAAGAGGAAAACAAAGTGAAGTACAAGTACAGGAAGCTAGACAAGAAGAACTGCAATGAATTGAAGATCTATGTCAAAAGAAATGCTCAAAACCGCAAGGGTCTCACGGTCCTTGATCTTATTTTTTATTGACTTTTTTAGCCTTGTAATGTCTAGCCCAAATGCCTTTATCATAATCTTGTAAAACTCCTCATGTAGCCTTGTACTACAGCCTCCGTAAGGCCCTTGCTACAGCCTCTGGATGTCCATCATGTTTGTGGTACCCACACTTAGCTTTTTCTGCGACAGCCTCTGGTGTTTTGCCATGTTTATGGTATGCCCACACTTCACAGGTGTTACTTTCACTAAATCCTCTACACACTTTGTACTTTCTGGTTGTGATTGAGGAGGGGTGTTGAGATATTAGCAATCACATCTAATGTAGCCTCTTTGTATGAGGCAGTTTGGGATGAAGACATGCAAGCTGCAGGAATCCTAGATGCACAGAAAGGGAAAACTGTATCCATCCAACAACTTTAAAGCATTGTACTTGACTACCACTTTTGATAGATGAATGAATACATGATGATGCTTTTATTTATCAGTTAGTGTCAGTCTTGTACTTGTAAGTCCTACACAAGATTGTATTTATGAGTCCAAGCTTCCATCTTGGAACCTAATTCACTTGTGTAACAGTTGGTCTCTCCTTGTCTATGCCAACATGATTCTTGTCTTTATCTTCCATCCTCCATAGCTCCTGCCATGCTCTAGATCCACGTATTAGAGGGCCTAGCCCTAGCCTGAGTAATTATTGTATCAGTTTATGAATGTGTTGTTGATGTTTCTGTCATGGTCTAAGACGTCTGGATTGGCCAAGCCAAATGGCTTGATCAATCAATATTCCTCATGCATGTGTAGATTGCCACGATGTCAGAGTGCCCTCTATAGTCCTCCCCAGTGTGGACCGAGACTGTGATTGTGCTAAGACCTCTTGATTCTCCCTTACAAAAAAATGTATAAGTTGCCCTTGGGTAGGTCCTTAGTGTCCTAGAGTTGTCATACTCCTGAGGAGTATATCACAAAGCTATCATATCTCAAGGAGAAAGAGGCCAATGTTGAGATGACAAGCTCAACACATGCGGACATTGATGATGGACCGCCTGGTTAGATGGGTTCACACATCTACACTTAGCACGTCGGTGGTCATTATGACTCTCACATGGCCACTGACTCATTACTTATTATATTCAGGTTGTTACACCTATTTACAGTTGGCATAGTTATAGCGCCAGTCGACTAGCGTAGTCGGTTATGCATTGTTTGACTTAGTAGGCCGCTTTCCTTTTATGTTGTATCTTATCTATACTTTGAGTACATTGTAAAGACTGTGGAAGAAGAAGAAGAAATCAGCAAGAAAACGTTTTGGCCTCCATCTCTCTTCTTGTCTCTTGAGTGAGCTTCTCCTTGTGCATTCTGTGTGTGTTCGGCGCAGCATCTTGAGCAACCCCCTCCACCACCCGATTCTTGACATGGTATCAGAGCCGCGCCATTGAGAGAGGCTGATTTCGAAGGTTGAAACAAAGGAGAAGAAGCAAGGTTCGAGCAAGCAAGCCACGGGTAAGAAGCTCTCCCATCCCTCCACTCTTCTCTTGGATAGTGCCTGTGGAGGCACTGGAAGCAAGGCAGAGCAAAAATCTCAGATTGCAGTGAGATTTGGTGTGCGCGAAGAGTGCTGTGTATTCTCCAGATAGGCCCTTTAGGGCTTTCCCGCAGTTATTTTGGGCATCTGAGGCCGTTTCAGGGCCCGTTTTAGAGTCGCAAGGTTGCAGACAGAAGTTTCAGGGTACGCTGTGACTTCGACTGTATTGACCGAACGTGGGTGCGCAGGTTACAGATTTCAGATCTGTAAGTTCAAAGGTGTTTACCAATGAGTAAACACAAGGTTTATCTGCAAACTGGTTGCAGATTGCATGTATTGTTGAGCAGACAGTGAAAAAGACTGTCTGGTGTATTGCTGTGCACTACAGGTCAAGGGTTGCAGAAGATTTACTTGTTGTTGGTATTAATTTTGTGATAATGGCAGAGAACAGTGGAAGCCCTATCATTGAGAAGCTTGACAAGAACAACTACCCTTCATGGAAGTTTCGTGTAACGAACTTCCTTATTGGAAAAGGCCTCTACGAGTTCGTTTCAGGTGAAGAAAAGGAGCCGGAGATGAGTGATCCTCCAACTGCAGAAGAGACAAAGGCACGGAAAGAATGGAATGCAAAGGATAAAAAGGTCATGTATTGGTTGTCTACAGTAATTGACAATAATATGCTGGGACACATTAGAAATGCAGA
The DNA here is from genome assembly GCF_053477565.2 of Lygodium microphyllum. NCBI lineage: Eukaryota > Viridiplantae > Streptophyta > Polypodiopsida > Schizaeales > Lygodiaceae > Lygodium > Lygodium microphyllum. The sequence continues at coordinate 12,889,463 of NC_141143.1, forward strand.
GAATTCATATGCAGCTTGGACCATACTTGAAAGTATCTTTTCTGTAAATACAAAGGCACGAAAGATTCAACTCAAGCAAGAGTTGAATACATTAAAGAAAGGGAAGATGTCTATCAATGAGTATGCACTGAAGGTAAGAAGCATTGCAGATGCATTGGCAGCGATTGATGCAATGCCCGATGATGATGATTTGGTGTCGTCTACCTTGGGTGGACTTAACAATGAAAAGGCTTGGAAGTCTTTTGTAACTTCTGTATATGTTAGAAAGCCATTTCCATATTTCGATGAGTTGATCTCTCTAATGATCACTGAAGAAATCAACATGCAGAGTGAGACATCTGAAAGAAGTGGTGAACAGGTCCAGGCTTTCTACTCCAGTTCAGGAAGGGGACGTGGTAGGTTCTCTTCAAGAGGCCGTGGTACAGGACGTGGTAGTGACAACCAGCAAAACAGATTGAATCAACAATTTGGAGATATGCAGGTTTCAGGAGGTCGTGGTAACTTTAGAGGCAGGGGGAGCTTTAGAGGAAGAGGTGGATGGCAGAACAGAGGTTCTAACAACTCTGGTATTGTGTGCCACTACTGTGGCAAAACAGGTCATATTGCAGCCCAATGTTATGCTAAGAGAGATGATATCCGCAGTGGTAAGTTGCAGCAATGAAACTATGCATCGTCTTCACGAAAGAATGAAGACAAAAATGAACGTTTGTTCGTTATGCAGCATATGCTGAATGCTGTTACAGGAAAGAGAACACATGAAGATGTTTGGTATGTTGATTCAGGTGCATACAATCATATGACCAGCCATGCAGAATGGTTTGGAGAGATGCAGGATTTGCAGAATGTAGGTTATGTGCAGACGGGTGATGACTCATGCCACCCAATTTCACACATTGGAAAAGTTCCATTGTCCTTGCATGATGGTAAGACAAAGAGTCTTTCAGATGTATTGCATGTGCCATCTATTACAAAGAACTTGGTGTCAGTCGGTCAAATGGTAGAGCAAGGGCTGCAAGTCAGATTTAATGCAAAGGGCTGCTTTGTAGAAGACTTCAATGACAAGTGCAGGTTGGTAGCAAAGGGAAGTAGAGTTGGACGTATGTTCACTCTAGATGCTGGAATTCCTACTATGAATGCGGCTATGTATGCCAAAGGAAAAGGTGTTGTTGCAGACATTGAAATTTGGCACAAACGCATTGGACATGCAAACGTACAAAGGCTGAAATTAATGCAGTCCAAAGGGTTGGTTACAGGTTTGCCTACATTTAAAGTTGCAGAATTTCAGAAGGTATGTGAAGCATGTCAGTTTGGTAAGCAGGCAAGACAACCCTTTTCACATGACAGAGATGTAAGCAGAAATATCCTTGATGTTGTGCATACAGACATTTGGGGGCCTACACAAAATGTATCTCTTGGAGGTAGTTCATACTTCGTCACATTCATTGATGATTGTTCTAGAAAGCTGTGGGTATATTTTATGAAGGAAAAGAGTGAAGCATTTGAGCACTTTAGAACTTTCAAGGCTGCAGTTGAAAGAGAAACAGGCTTGAAAGTAAAGTGCTTGAGGTCAGATGGAGGGGGAGAGTACCTCTCCAATGAGTTCAGTAATTTTCTGAGGTCTCATGGGATAAAGAGACAGTTCACAAGCAGGTATACCCCACAGCAAAATGGGGTTGCAGAAAGGAAAAATAGGCATATTGCAGAAGTTGCACGTGCCTTGATGGCTGAAAAGAATATGCCTAAGCATTTTTGGTCTGAGGCTGTTCATACTGCTGTTTATATTATGAACAGAACTCCCACAGCTGCAGTTCATGGTGTGACTCCCGAAGAATGTTTTACAGGTAAGAAGCCTGATGTTTCACACTTGAAAGTATTTGGCTGCATTGCGTATGTTCATGTGCCAGATGAGTTGCGGAAGAAACTGGATCCAAAGGCTGAAAAGTGTGTCTTTATTGGATACTCTTTAGAGCAGAAAGGGTATCGCTGTTACAACCCTGTCACATGTAAGTTCAGAGTGAGCAGGGATGTCATCTTTGATGAAATGAGCAGTTGGTATGCATCTAGTGGTGATGCATTGGATGTTGATGATGATCATGACACTCATGTGCAGGCTGAAAGGCAAGAATCACAGACTCTTAGTGGACCAGAGACATCATCTGGTAGTCCTTGGTCTGGGAGACTAAGGAGTACCTCTACATCTTCGAGTGCATCTAGTAGCACTACAGGTAAAGACAAAGGAAAGAATAAAGTGTCAGAAGGTATTGATGCAGTTCTTGATGGAGACTCCAGTGGCTCAGAGAGCTTGGATGATGAGCTTGGCATTCCTTCAGTGAGGACTCCAGGTGTGCAGAGAGCATGTGTTAATGCAAAGACTCCATTGAGTGATCCAGTGGCACGCAAGTCTAGCAGGGTGAGATACCCTGTTAAAAGATTTGGTTTTGAAGGTTATGCAGCTCACCATTATGCTTATATGGTGAAACTAGTTGAGGATGTTGAGCCCACATGTTCTGAGGAGGCTGTTGGTCATGCTCATTGGGATGCAGCAATGGATGAGGAGATGGCTGCATTAGTGGCCAATAAGACTTGGGATCTAGTATCATTGCCGAAGGGAAAGAAAGCTATTGGATGTAAGTGGGTTTATAAGATTAAGCACAATGCAGATGGTTCTATTAGCAGGTACAAAGCTAGGCTGGTTGCAAAAGGCTATGCCCAGACATATGGCATAGATTATGATGAAACCTTCAGTCCAGTTGCTAGGATGGCAACTGTCAGATGTGTGATTGCTTTGGCAGCAGCCAAAGGTTGGAGGTTGCAGCAAATGGATGTAAAGAATGCCTTCTTGCATGGTGATTTGCAAGAAGAAGTGTATATGGATCAGCCAGCAGGTTATGAAGATTTAGAGCATCCCACGTATGTGTGCAGGTTGAAGAAGGCACTCTATGGGCTCAAGCAAGTACCTAGAGCATGGTCTGACAAGATTAGAGAGTATCTTGTCAATATTGGCTTTTATGTTTCTGATGCTGATCACTCACTTTATGTGAGAAAGGGAGATGCAGGTTTGGTCATCATAGTCATCTATATGGATGACTTGATTATTACAGGTGACAGTGATAGTGGAATTGCTGAAGTTAAGGGCTATTTGAAGATGAAGTTTGAGATGAAGGATTTAGGTTAGCTAAGGTACTTCCTTGGTATTGAGGTGATCAGATGTGATGATGGTATATGGCTGTCCCAAAGATAGTATGGTTTGGATATGTTGTCCAAGTATGGTATGACTGCATGCAAACCACTTTCAGTCCCATTGGAGCAGAATGTGAAGCTGAGTGCTGATGTTGGGGATGAGATAGAAGACCCTACTATGTTCAGGAGGATAGTGGGGAGTTTGATCTACATGACCATTACAAGGCCAGACTTGAGCTACGCTGTTGGTCTTGTGAGTCAGTTTATGCAAGTACCTAGAAAGCCACATTTGGATGCAGTCAGACGCATATTGAGATATGTGAAGTCCACATTAGATTATGGACTTTTCTATGAGGCAGGTACAAATGTACAGGTGGTTGGATACATAGATGCAGATTGGGCTGGTAGTATGTCTGATAGAAGATCTACCAGCGGATACATGTTCTCTCTTGGTAGTGCAGAAGTTGCATGAAGCAGCAAAAAGCAATCTACAGTTGCTTTGTCGAGTACAGAGGCTGAGTATAGAGGTGCTGCTGTTGCAGCATGTGAGGTAGTATGGCTGCAAAAGCTATTGGCTGATTTGGATGTGCAGGTGGAAGGTTCAGTTGTCATTTATTGTGACAACATGAGCAGTATACAGTTGGCTAGGAACCCTGTGTTCCATGCCAGGACAAAACATATTGAGGTACACTACAACTTTGTGAGAGAGAAGGTACTAGCAGGTGAGATTGACTTGGTGTATGTCAGCACACAGGATCAGATAGCTGACATCTTCACGAAGGCATTGGGTACAGAGAAGCTTCAAAAGTTTCGAAGCTTACTTGGAGTTGCAGAGATGCAGTTGAGCTTGAGGGGGAGTGTTGAGATGACAAGTTCAACACATGCGGACATTGATGATGGACCGCCTGGTTAGATGGGTTCACACGTCTACACTTAGCACGTCGGTGGTCATTATGACTCTCACATGGCCACTGACTCATTACTTATTATATTCAGGTCGTTCACCTATTTACAGATGGCATAGTTATAGCGCCAGTCGACTAGTGTAGTCGGTTATGCATTGTTTGACTTAGTAGGCCGCTTTCCTTTTATGTTGTATCTTATCTATACTTTGAGTACATTGTAAAGAGTGTGGAAGAAGAAGAAGAAATCAACAAGAAAACGTTTTGGCCTCCATCTCTCTTCTTGTCTCTTGAGTGAGCTTCTCCTTGTGCATTCTGTGTGTGTTCGGCGCAGCATCTTGAGCAACCCCCTCCACCACGCGATTCTTGACAGCCAAGGCATCATTGATCAATATAATCCATAACTCTAGATAGTGGTCTAAAGTCATCTCTAAAGAGACAATGGAAATGGCTTATAGTATGTTGGATAGAAATGGCAAGTGTATTGCTCTTTGTGTCTTTGGATCTAGTTAGCATATTTGACATATTTGCTCCTCTGGTGGCATGGATCTATATTTATCAGTCTCAATCTTTGACTAATGTGAAGAGGTGCACAACTTGCCAATAGCGCATTTGATCCCATGAAAGAGATGGGTATCCATGTATCTCAAGCGGCCAATAAATCCATCATATTTTATGGAGAAGATGCTCTGTGCAAAAAGCCATCTTCATCCCCCAACTCATGCACTAGCGCCAACCATGTCCTCCTAGTGTCCAACTAGATGAGATCCATCCCAATAACCTTGCCAATCTTTGAATGGTTCAGAGTAAGAGATGGTGTATCAAGGGAATACTAGAAGGGGGGACATCCTATCCATGCTAAATCCATGTAGCTCAAATCAAGCTAACATTTGTGCATAATAACATGAAGTAGCACCCTTTGTGGCAAGTTTTCGGGAGGACTCAAGACCCAGTCATGCATATCTATGTCTAAATAGATCCCATAGTCTGTGTATGTATGTGACTAATCTCACCTAGTGATGTGTGTCCTCCTATCAATCTAGTATATGATGCCTCTCTCATAGAGAGAGTGGGACCTATAAAAGAGATTACTATGTATGTATAAGAGTCCACATAATCCAAATCCTCTCGCCCATATGTGAACTACATTGACTGACTTATTCAACTTTGACACATTTTCTACCACCCTTGGATCCATTCTATCTCCTTTGCCCTTTAGCCACATTAAGGATTTAAGGGGTGGGTGCTAGCAAATTTCTTCTTTATTTTCTTATTTCAGGGGTTATAACCCCATTTTACACACTTTTGTATTGTAGAAATTACAAAAATATATAATATTTTCATTTTTTTATTTAATAGGCTTCCCTAACTGCCTCACAACTAATAGAAATTTCTAGAAATAGTTGTTGGCAAGCTAGGAGGACTATGTCACTAGGACTATCGCCAAGACAAAGCTTTGTGTGCCCGACAATGTCTTCATAAGAGGTGGACGACTGCTGATGGACCTAAAAACGGGCCGGCACTGGCTCATGCACTAGCCGGACCTCGTCACTATGCACAAGACAACCCCTCGGCCTCGCGGCCAGGAGCGTCTATCAAAATCCCTGCCTTCCTAAACATTGCGTTTGTAATACGTTGTAGTCCAACTAATCCTAACCCAATATTACTCCTCAGAGGGAGTCCCTTTCACATAGCCAAAAGGCTCGAATCACATACACATGGGGTTCCTCCTACGGCTGAATGCCGTCAACCCTCTGCGACTCTCCTACACCTCGGGGATTGGCCCCTCGATGCGCCGCTCAACATATAGACATTTCGCACAAACGTCGCTCAAGGTACCAAATAAGCGTATCCAGGAATGTACCATTGTCCTCACTTGACTTCCCCTGTAGGATCCCACGACTAGCCTACGACATGGGTATCTCACTGCCTCTCAACGTAGGTCATATCCGAAACCAATTGCAATGCATGTCCAGGAGCTGATCACTGATACTTTTAAATTCTTTTCATGCTCTATGCATTTGGTGGATGCCTAGTGCTCAAACATTTAGCAAAACAGTATCGTGCACAAGTGCAAATCATTCTTTTAATGGTTTCCAACTATCGTTCGTGCTTCGTTGTATGGGCTTAGCACCGAGGTGATCCTCGTGCTACTAAGCTCTTAATTTTAATTATCACCCGTCCTAAATGCTATGCATAGAAATCAGCAACTTTCCCATCATCTCACACGGCATTTGGACATATTTCAACTTCTCTACCCTTCCCCGTTTAAATAGTGCATCGTTGGATAGGTTTATAGGGTAATTTGACATCATTTTATGTGAAAAAACTAGAAAAAGACACACTAGAATAAGAAGGCGGGGTTGAACTGAGGCAAATCCTCATGCTTCAGTCCCCACAACCATTCACAAGCATTGCTCTTATTTATCCTTATTTTTCGGAACCCAAAATGTATTTTTCCCCTATTTTTCATGGTTTTTCCCTATTTTCCCTTGTTTTCCTACATTATTTAATTGCTGGAAATTCAAAACAGGTTATGGGCTGTGGCCCTTAGTTCCTTCTTGCAGAAAAATGACAGTTTAGTTGATGTTCCTATTTACTCCCCCCTTTTTATGCCAAAAACCCTCATTTTCCCTTGTTTTTCATGTTTTACGTGTTTTAGCATATTATTTTGAACCATAAAATGCATATTTTTCTAATTTTTTGATCATGCCCAGCAAGAACTCATAGAAAACAGTATCATGAACAATTATTATCCCACATGAACACCATTTCATCCATCAGAAGCCATAAAAACTCAAATTTCCGTTGAAAATTTTAAATTACCGCTTATTTGCGTGTTTCGGGTTTTGTGTCCATGGCTGCAAATTTGGAAAACAGCAGCACTTCATGTCCAGCAACATCACAAATCACCATTCTCAGCCCGTGTAGCAATCCGATCCATGCCGGACAAGCCTCCATCATTCTTTCTTCTTCCTTCTTCTTCCCACATGAACTTGCCTTTAGAAGAGAGAGAGGGAGGAGAGAGAAAGACTGAAATCAGAATTCTCCAAAGAGGGCATCATTGCGCGAGCGAAGGGCAGCGATAGAGTCAGGATACAGAGGGGAATGAGGGGCAATGATCATTGGGGGGGGTTGTTTGCAGCAGCCATGATGCATGATCAACATTGAGGGCGCATTTTTCGGACGTGATGGCGCCATCTCCTCCTCCTTTCTCTCACCACGATTTGCATCTAACATTTCATGTGACTTTTAATCTTGGGCTCCCAAGAGTCACTTACTCATTTTGGCCAAATTTTGTCCACCCCTTCGCATCTTGACCGGTTTCTTGGCCATTTCCCCGTCCGGACTCGGAATCGAGCTCTGAAAAATCCTGGGCATCCGGCTTAGCATCCCGCATTGGCCAGTAGCTCGTGTCAACCTGCACGACTGTCTGAAAAATTATGAAAAATCAACAAGTGTCGCTCGGGCACCTTTAAAGCACTTTGGCGCTTAAAATCGTCCTAGATCGAGCTGCCGCCTTTGACATTGAATATTTTTCCCTTGATATTCATAATTTTTAGCTATTTTTAAGCACTTTCTAGCACCAAAATTCTGCTCTCATTGGCGACCACGGGATAGGGCGACTCAGCCCGTCGAATCCACGAACATATCTGCACATAAACAACCAAAGAAGCATAAAACTGATACAAAACAAATAGATAATAAAACTCAGCACAATGCTCCCCCTACCCCGGGACAGAACCAAGGCATGATATCCACAAGGAATAGGCCTAGCATCATCTAATAGAAGATCCGAAGTGAGTCACTAACCAACTGCTCCAACACAGCCAAACTAAAAAGAACTGCCAAAGAGGTTGCTCTAAGTGGTAGTCTGAACTACTGACCAACTAAAGACAACCCAACTAGGAGCTCCTACAAGGCGAGGACTCCTATAGCGTGAGCAAAGAATATTTTCTTTCAGTCCATTTCTTCTTTTAGGGTTTTTATTAGATGAACATACTTGGGCATGTAAAAAGGAGGGAGCTGAGCGTAGTGACCCAAGGAGAACAGGGCATCGGCCTCAGGACCTGTCTCGGCACCCAAGAACCTACCAAGCCCTCGCAAGGCGACACTTAATCCTTTTCTAACGCTCACTTTTATTTTCGCTCCAACCTTCCTTGTTTTGTCAATTTTCTCCAGCAAGAAGCCACCCCTAGGAAGACAAGGTATCGGCCCCGGGTCTGACTCGTCCCCAGGAACCTACCAGGCCTTCGCAAGGCAATGAGCAACGGCTTATATATTTTCATTTCATTTCTTTTCATTGATAGGGGTTAGAACCCATTTTTACACACCGTCATATTTATATTCATCTTTTAGGATATTCAGGATTTATTGGCATCATCATTATGATCTTCTAGCAGGCTTCTCTAACTGCCCCACTACTAACAAGAACTCCTAAAACGGCTGCCTAGTAGGTCAGCAGCACAGGGCCACTAGGACTTCCTTCTCAAACAGGTCTTTTAATGCCTAACAATGTCTTTACAGGAGGCAATGACTACTCCGACCTCCCTCAAACATACTTAGCCTAAACCTGGGACTTCATGCCTTGGTTGCCGGTCCCCAACAAAAATAGATCCCCTCGACAAGTACAAATACACATATAACAGGAAAGAAAGGTACTCGTAAAGGAGAAATATCACCTGGAGTGGCCACAAGAAGCTTCCATCGTAGCAAAGACTCCTCCAGGCTCCACCAAATTCCACGAACCACGAAATCTGTCCAGCACAACACTAAAACAAAAACCCAATTAAACGCACCCGCACTAGACAGGGAAATGGCCCTCTTGGCCTAATGAAATCAGACATGACTTTGCTACAAAACTGCATCGGCCCTCTTGGCCTAATGAAATCACACAATACTATGCAGAACATCCACCTGGAAACAACCATGATAGACATCAAAGCATACTATTCCCAGGGAAACAGGGCTTGTAGCCCTAAACTAGGTGCATTAAATTATGACCTATCCCTCCTGCATATATCGCAAGAGGTGTTCGCATCACATGTCGTCGAATCAGTCTGTGGGTCCAAGATAATAAAGGCAGATGAGTCCCGCTTACCCTCTGCATCACCCAAATCAACCATCGTCTGCCAAAGAGGGCATGTTCAGAAAGCATACCCCACAAACGACCAGGTCCTGTCGCACCATCAATAGATATATCGGGACAAGGGCCACAATTAAAGAAGAGGTCCTCTTCATACGCAAGATTAGCCAATGAATCGGCAAACTGATTCCAATTCCGTGGAATCAGCTGAAAAGACACTCTATCGAATTCGTCTAGCAGGGCTATGGCAGTATGATGGTACATACAAAGGATCGGGTTCCGTACCATGTACGTCCCATTGAGTTGATTTAAAACCAACTGAGAGTCCCCTTTCACCAACAACTTTCGAATACCACCCTTCTTTGCAATATTCAAACCCATAATCAGGGCTTTGTATTCAGCCATATTATTAGTAAAATTCACCCCGAGATAAGCAGCTAACTTCATGACAATGCGTCGTCGGGGGTCTCGGATGACAACTCCTACACTTCCTTTTTTGCATGGACCCCTGGACGCCCCATCAAAGTACAAGGTGTACGTCCATAAAGGGTTTACACATCCCGCCATCCGGAACTCTACTCGTAATTATGGTAATCGAAATTCAGCATATTCAACGGGTGGACTGTAGGCTCCATCCCTCCATCATCATTGAATCCAACAGGGATGCTCGTCAAAATTTGTAGGTAGTGATGGCAGAAGACCTTGATTTCCCAAATGAATGCTCCGCCTTCTTGCTCAATCACCTTGTATCCTTTGCTCCACCAAATGAGCTTTCCCTGATGATATCTCTGTTCTAAATATGGGTGTTCTAAATAAGGGATCAGACGACCCATCAACCTCTATCACGATTTCCTTGCAGATGTTTGATCGATCTTGCCTAGACCTGCAAGGCAGTCATAGCATTAGTGCAATCAGAAATAATAAGGTTTAATCTTATTAAGATTAACCTTATTTTTAAATTCTATCCCCTCAAGGTCAGCTAACAACACTGTAGATTTATTCTTTCCTATCCTAACGATCTTATAAGGCCCATCCCATTTGGGTTCTAATTTTCCTGGAAATAATTCTCGTCGTGCGTCATAATACAGAACAAGTTGTCCTTTCTTGAAGGTGTATTTCTTGGCTTTGAGGTCGTGTAGCTTCTTCATTCGACGCTTCGCCACTTCTTGGTGCAATAAGCTCTGCAACTTAAGCTCATCTAAATGTGCCAGTGTCGTCAAGCGCTCAAAAAGAGCGTCTTCATCGCTCAAAGAATGATTGATGGCAAATCGAATGGTCGGCAGCTCAATTTCTAAAGGCAAGACACACTCCTCCCCATATACTAACTTGAACGGGGTATGCCCAGTGGCTCGTTTGAAAGTCGTATTATAAGCCCACACTGCCACGTATAACTTTTTATCCCAATCCCGTTTCTTTTCCGACACAATTTTGGACAGGATGCCTACAAGCTGCTTGTTGGTGCTTTCAACTTGCCCATTGGCTTGCGGGTTATAGGGGGTTGTCTTGTTATGCTTGATTTGCCACATCTCTGTCAAACCTTTGATCACCTTATTCAGGAAATGAGTTCCGCGGTCCGACACTAATCCTTTCGGAGGACCAAACCGGCATATTATCTGCTCTAAAAGGAAACTAGCAGTTTCTTTAGCATCATCTTTCCTTGTTGCACGTGCTTCTGACCACTTTGTGAAGTAGTCAGTTGCTACAATGATGTACCGCTTTTGCGTAGTCGATGACGGAGTAATAGGACCCACATAGTCTATTCCCCACTTCTCAAATGGAAGTATCGCCATGATAGGGGTGAGTGGTCGTTTCCTATTCTCTCGACTATCATGCCGTTGGCAAATATCACATCTCTTAACATATGCAAACGCATCCTGGAAGATAGCAGGCCACCAATAACCTGCTCTTAAAGCCTTTTGTGCTGTAAGCCGTCCAGCAAAATGGCCACCGCAAGCAGAATCATGGCACTCCTCCAAAATGAATGGTACCTCGTCAGGCATCACACATCGGCGATAGATATCATCAACCCCTTGCCGATATAATGTACCTGCGATCAAGGCAAACTTTAACGCTTGCTGCTTAATTTTCCTTTTCTCAGCTTGAGATAATTCGGATCCCGCCTCTCCTGTTGATAAATAATGCATTATTGCAGCATACCAGGAGGGAATAGATGCCGTATCTATTTTAAATAACATCTCCAAGTCACTACCTTCAGCCACAGATTCTTTCGGCTCCCCAAAGTCCACAAGACATTCCACGATGCCTTGCAACCTTGGTGGCTTACTCTTGATTTCATAATCAAATTCTTGCAAAGTGATCAACCACTTTGCTAGACGATCAGGCGGCTGTAGCTTATTCATCAATAGTCGAAGTCCCTCCGCCTTCGTATAAAGCACGACTTTCTCATAGAGAATGTAATGCCTAAACTTCTTGGTCCCAAAGACCATCGCTAGACATAATTTCTCCATGTAAGTATAATTGATTTCGGATACCCCCAGCTTCCGGCTGGCAAAAGCAATTGGGTGGTACCACTTCTCTTCCCAAATTTGGGCTAAACAGCAGCTGATACTATACATGGTGGCTGCCGAAAATACATAAAACACCTCACCTCTTTTAGGTGCTTTTAAAACGGGCGCTCTTGCTAGCTCTTGTTTCACATCCTCGAATGCTACCTTACAAGGGTCACCCCATTCAAACGAACAGCTAAAGGACAATAAATTTGTAAGCGGCAACGTTCTTTCTGCTAAGGCGTTAATGAATCTACGGTAGTAACCAACCGAAGACAGAAAGCTATGAACTTCTTTCGGAGTGCGTGGTGGACCCATGGCAACTATAACTTTGACCTTCTCGGGGTCTGTCGCAATTCCTACCGAACTGACCACATGACCCAACAATAGCCCATAAGGTACTCCAAAAACACACTTCCGTGGGTTTAGGGCGATGCAAAATTGTCTACAGCGCTCAAAGCATTTTCTTAAAATGATCAACTGCCTTGGTCTCACGGTGGCAGCCCCTAAGTCATCAATAAACACCTTCAACTCTTCAGGGGATATGTCACCGAATGTCTTATCTGCTGTTCGTTGCCACGAACCAGGCGCATTGCATAAACCAAAAGCCATCACATGGTACGCAAAAGTACCAAATACAGTAATGAAAGTTGTTTTCAACTTATCCTCTTCTGCAATTGCCATTTGGTTGTATCCTGCAAAGCAATCCATAAACGAATATATCTCCCTACCTGCTAATTGATCCAAAATCTGGTCAATAAATGGCAATGGGTAGTAGTCCTTAACTGTCTGCTTATTCAGCTCCCTAAAGTCTACACATAAACGGATCTGATTATTCTTCTTCTTTCTAATCACAACTGGCGAACACCATTCCGTGTGTTGCACAGGAAAAATCAAACCCGCTTTTCGAAGCTTCTGTAACTCTTCAAACAACCCGTCCCTCAATTCGAAAGGCATACGCCTTACTTTCTGTCGTACAGGACGACTGTCCTCTTTCAACGGAATTGTATGAACAGCAAGGCTAGGGGGAATGCCTCTCAACTCATCATAACTCCAGGCAAAGATATCACGGAATTCTTGGATCAAGGCCACATAGTCCTCCCTTTCTGTTGTACTGAGCATGGACCCTAATTTGATTGGCCGCGAATCATCAAGCGTACCAAGGTCTAGCTCAATAACATCTGCATCTCTTATACGATCTTGGCCCTCTATCGGCTTGTTCAAAGTGACCTGATAGATGTCCTCCGTGGTGGATCCCTCTTTGGACTCATCGCTCGATGATGTCTCACTGGCGGATAAATCTTCTAATGTCTCCAATTCTGTAGAAGATAGAGGAGCTCTCTCACTCTGCGGGGACTCAGGATAAGCATCAACCACCACACGCTGGGCACCTCTGCCGAATATCAATCGACCGGCGGGTATATCCACTTGGCAATCCGCTTGCAAGATCCAAGGTCGTCCAAGTAATACTTGGTAACTTGGCCGCCCTACAAAACGAATCACCCTAAAGTCCAACATGCATTCTACATTTGCAACAGTGACATGGACCTTAGTAATGCAGCCTTCCGGCTGTCTCAAACTGTCATCTGCCATTCTGAGAATTGTGGAAGTATCTTTCTGAATCGCAAGACCCAACCTTTCCATCAGTTCAGAACTCATAATGTTAACAGATGATCCCGTGTCGACAATGGCATAATCTACTAATATCCCATCGACATAGGCTGCAACCCTTGGGCAATGCTTCTCAGCATGCTCAAACCAGTCATCACCAACTCGCGCAATACCCAAAGGTTCTACAATATACCCGGTACGTAAGATCTTTCTAAATTCCTTACGTACTCCTGGGGAAAGCTTAATAAGCTGTAAAAGGTTCACATCCGGCTTGACTTCGCAAAGAGAGCTTGCCAAATCGAATTCATGATAGTTCGATAGAGCTCGCTTTTCACGCCAAACCATCCGCTCTTTAGGTCGCTGAACCGGCTTTATTGCCTCTTTCTTAACTTTCACCTTCTTCTTTGGTGGTTCCTTATCGGCTTTGCTCTCTACGGGCTTCAAAGGTTCCCCTTCTAGGGCAGGATCCAAAACTTGCGTTCCTTTGTCGCCTTGTTTAGGGTTTCCGTCGACAGGCTTATCCTTGTCGGCTTCTCTACCCTTTTGACCTCTTGTAAGAACAGCTCGTAAATTAGAGGTTTCAGCATCATTAACACGTACAGCCTCAATCAAACTAACCCCACTACCACTTGGTAGCTCCTCTACTGTAGTCTTTGGCCATTGAAGTATTTGTTTAGGCTCGTTTTCTGGCTGGGAGTCATTTCCTTGGGCACGATGATTGACAGGCCCTGGTTGCCGACTACCACGCTGGAGAGAACTGATCTTACTCCAGCAAGTAGCTGCTAGATGGCCGGATTTTCCACAAATGTTGCACTTAACATTTGGGCAATTTCGTGGATAGTGCTGCCCACCACACCATTTGCAACTAAACCTCGAAGGTGCACCCTCCTCTGGGTATCTACTTCCTATCAAATTTTGTTGTTTTTTAAGGAAGTTGACATCAACGGCTATTTGCCGATACTGCTCCGTAATCATGTCGGTATAATGCTTCATCATGTCCTTAACCTCGCCAAGAACATTGGAAGAACTCGACTCATAGCCTTGGTCATTACCATGTCGTTCAATCGGCCTAACAATTCGATTAGGCACTGGTTGTTGAGTCACAGGCATGGTGTTAGAATTGACTGCCTGGCCTCCACCATTTGGAGCCATTTGACTGCCCGTAGGCATCGACATGCTAGGGGGAGCTGGTAATAAAGGGACATTCTGCATCATGTTCCCTCTCCCATTAGGATTAGCCATCGCTATCCCTTGGCCACTACTGCCATTGGCTATTGCCATATTGTTTCCCAATACTAAACCCATGTTCGAATTGCCTCTTGAAGCATAGGCTGCTTGTAGTCGGGATTCCACCTCTTGTGCTCGTGTAATGGCAGTATCTATATCCCCCAAGGGGACACTACTCAACTGCAATTGGATATTAAAGTCCAACCCATGTAGGAAATATTGCAATTGGGCAGCTGCGGGGATAGGAATAGAGGTGTCCAACTTACGGAAAACCTCTTTTATCTTCTTCGCATAAGCACGAATATCTTCGTGTGGTTCTTGGCGGGTCACGTTGAGTACACGCAACCAATATTGCCCACCCCTTTCAGGGGCAAACTCCCTTCGAAAAGCTCCATAAAATGCATCAATGTTTAATATGGTTCCGGCTTCTAAACCATGATACCATATAGCGGCTCTTCCTTTGAGAGTCATATTGAAGAACATCATCAAATGTCCTTCCTCTTGAATGCGACAGTTAAACATCAGCTTTTGAAACTCCCTAATGTGGAGTTCCGCATCTTCCTCAACTAACCCATTAAAAATGGGTAGTGGGTAACCTAGAGCCGGCAAATCCGTCGTTCCTGCTGGAATTGCAATAGGCTGCGCCATGACGAGGATTGGATTTGCACTAGGAATAGGGGATGGTGGGGTTACACCTCCCACAATTGACGTGGACTGGCTTATAGCAGAAAGGGGAGCACTAGAGCTTCCACCTTCTCCTAACTTACTGCTTGTGGTACTAAGACCACTAGATCCACTCCCTCGTAAGGGTTCAGCACCGCTATGCTTAGGGGAATATCTCCTAAAAATTTCAGCACGTCGCCTAGCTCTTTCGTCTCTTTCTTGCTTTTGGATTTTTGCTAGACGATGCTTATCAATAAATAACGGATCAATCTCAGTATCCTTTGGCATAAACTGCTAGTTGGTCCCTAAACAACCAGGATTCGAGAACCGCCACTTTTAAGCGGCTCCCGGCAGACGCACCACTGATGGACCTAAAAACGGGCCGGCACTGGCTCATGCACTAGCCGGACCTCGTCACTATGCACAAGACAACCCCTCGGCCTCGCGGCCAGGAGCGTCTATCAAAATCCCTGCCTTCCTAAACATTGCGTTTGTAATACGTTGTAGTCCAACTAATCCTAACCCAATATTACTCCTCAGAGGGAGTCCCTTTCACATAGCCAAAAGGCTCGAATCACATACACATGGGATTCCTCCTACGGCTGAATGCCGTCAACCCTCTGCGACTCTCCTACACCTCGGGGATTGGCCCCTCGATGCGCCGCTCAACATATAGACATTTCGCACAAACGTCGCTCAAGGTACCAAATAAGCGTATCCAGGAATGTACCATTGTCCTCACTTGACTTCCCCTGTAGGATCCCACGACTAGCCTACGACATGGGTATCTCACTGCCTCTCAACGTAGGTCATATCCGAAACCAATTGCAATGCATGTCCAGGAGCTGATCACTGATACTTTTAAATTCTTTTCATGCTCTATGCATTTGGTGGATGCCTAGTGCTCAAAAATTTAGCAAAACAGTATCGTGCACAAGTGCAAATCATTCTTTTAATGGTTTCCAATTATCGTTCGTGCTTCGTTGCATGGGCTTAGCACCGAGGTGATCCTCGTGCTACTAAGCTCTTAATTTTAATTATCACCCGTCCTAAATGCTATGCATAGAAATCAGCAACTTTCCCATCATCTCACACGGCATTTGGACATATTTCAACTTCTCTACCCTTCCCCGTTTAAATAGTGCATCGTTGGATAGGTTTATAGGGTAATTTGACATCATTTTATGTGAAAAAACTAGAAAAAGACACACTAGAACAAGAAGGCGGGGTTGAACTGAGGCAAATCCTCATGCTTCAGTCCCCACAACCATTCACAAGCATTGCTCTTATTTATCATTATTTTTCGGAACCCAAAATGTATTTTTCCCCTATTTTTCATGGTTTTTCCCTATTTTCCCTTGTTTTCCTACATTATTTAATTGCTGGAAATTCAAAACAGGTTATGGGCTGTGGCCCTTAGTTCCTTCTTGCAGAAAAATGACAGTTTAGTTGATGTTCCTATTTACTCCCCCCTTTTTATGCCAAAAACCCTCATTTTCCCTTGTTTTTCATGTTTTACGTGTTTTAGCATATTATTTTGAACCATAAAATGCATATTTTTCTGATTTTTTGATCATGCCCAGCAAGAACTCATAGAAAACAGTATCATGAACAATTATTATCCCACATGAACACCATTTCATCCATCAAAAGCCATAAAAACTCAAATTTCCGTTGAAAATTTTAAACTACCGCTTATTTGCGTGTTTCGGGTTTTGTGTCCATGGCTGCAAATTTGGAAAACAGCAGCACTTCATGTCCAGCAACATCACAAATCACCATTCTCAGCCCGTGTAGCAATCCGATCCATGCCGGACAAGCCTCCATCATTCTTTCTTCTTCCTTCTTCTTCCCACATGAACTTGCCTTTAGAAGAGAGAGAGGGAGGAGAGAGAAAGACTGAAATCAGAATTCTCCAAAGAGGGCATCATTGCGCGAGCGAAGGGCGGCGATAGAGTCAGGATACAGAGGGGAATGAGGGGCAATGATCATTGGGGGGGGTTGTTTGCAGCAGCCATGATGCATGATCAACATTGAGGGCGCATTTTTCGGACGTGATGGCGCCATCTCCTCCTCCTTTCTCTCACCACGATTTGCATCTAACATTTCATGTGACTTTTAATCTTGGGCTCCCAAGAGTCACTTACTCATTTTGGCCAAATTTTGTCCACCCCTTCGCATCTTGACCGGTTTCTTGGCCATTTCCCCGTCCGGACTCGGAATCGAGCTCTGAAAAATCCTGGGCGTCCGGCTTAGCATCCCGCATTGGCCAGTAGCTCGTGTCAACCTGCACGACTGTCTGAAAAATTATGAAAAATCAACAAGTGTCGCTCGGGCACCTTTAAAGCACTTTGGCGCTTAAAATCGTCCTAGATCGAGCTGCCGCCTTTGACATTGAATATTTTTCCCTTGATATTCATAATTTTTAGCTATTTTTAAGCACTTTTCGGCACCAAAATTCCGCTCTCAACTGCTCAAACCTCCCCGGACATGCCTAACCTAATCGCGAAACTTTATGCCTTGATTACTGGTCTCCAATAAAGAAAAACCATTCCCCAAGTATACTGACAGATTCTTCTTAAAGAGAAGGAACTTGGAAAGGAAAGACATAACCTGGATTGGCCACAAGAAGCGTCCACGCAGCAATTGGCTCTCTCCAAGTGCTTCTCCAAACCTATCTAATGCAACATTAAAATAAAGAACCATTAAACACACCCCCACCAAATAGACACATGATCCTGTTGGCCTAACAAGATAAATCATTTCACTGCAGCAAAAGAAGTGGCCCTTGTTGCCTAAAAAAATTAATATAGGTTGTACAACCCCCCCTCCTCTTCAAGTGGAATTGAACATACAACATAATGCACCATTCCAAGGAGGAAACTAAACTAAATGCATCAAATTATGACCCATACCTCCTGCATATACAACAAGAGGTTTATGCATAACATGCTATCTAATGACACCTTTTAATCTCACTGGATCAGGTCCCACCAAATAGACACATGACCCTCTTGGCCTAACAAGATAAATCATTTCACTATAGCAAAATAAGTGGCCCTTGTTGCCCAATGAAAATAATACAGGTTGTACAACCCCCCCCCCCCCCCTTCAAGTGGAATTGAACATACAACATAATGCATCATTCCAAGGAGGAAATAGGACTCTCAATCCTAAACTAAATGCATCAAATTATGACCCATACCTCCTGCGTATACAACAAGAGGTTTACACATAACATGCTATCTAATGACACCTTTTAAACTCACTGGATCAGGTCTATTGCAATGTGATAATACATGTGAATGATGGGATTGCGTACTGTGTACATCCCATTTAGTTGATTCAATATCAACTGGGAATTTCCCTTTACTAATAAATGGTGAATACCGTCTCTCTTAGCAATGTTCAATCCCATTATAAGACTAGACTTGAGACTGATGCCCTATTCTCCTTGGTCACAATATGCTCAACTATCTCCTTTTTACACATCTGAGTACAAAATTAGAAAGAATAGAGATTGAGATAAATGGAACAAAATATATAAATGAGACAAGTTATAGGAGTACTTGTCTAGTAGGAATTCCTGGTCTAGTCAGTAGGTGGGTCAAACCACCACTTAGGATGACTTCTTTGATAGCTATTTTAGCCGGTCTATGTTGGAGCAATTGGTTAGCAACTAGCTTTTGAGTTCTTTGTCAGATTATACTTGGCCTATTCCTCGAGGAATTTATGCCTTGATTTTGTCAAGGGGTAGGGTGAGAGTTGTGTTGTACTATGTTGTGTATCTTATTTGAAGTAGCTTGATGCTCTTTATGTTTTGTGTGTGTGAGGTGCAGATCAATTCGTGGGTTTGACGGGCTAAGTCTCCCTATCCCGTGGTCCGCTAAATGAGAGTCGATTTTAAGGCCGAACTAAAAGCGCAAAGGTAACCTGGGAGTTCTAAAAGTGGTGGGTTTGGGGGAAAATGTGTAGATCACATATCGAGGAGCTGGAGTTTTTCTAGGTGGATTTCGACGTCGAGAATCCAATGCAAGTGTCTGTTTGTCGATCGAAGTCTACTTGATCACCATTTAATGACCACAAAGTTTGGCATTATAAAGCAGCTACTTGATTTAGAAGCTAGAAAGTTTGGCATTATAAATCGTTTACATAAAAAAGATTAAAATCGCAAAACTCGAGATACACAATTTTATATGAAAATGGAGATTTGATTGGTTTTGAGGGTTCAACATTGTTCACATGGAATAATAATTAATATAATAATGGATCATAGTCCATACTAGTCACATACATCAAAAAATCAAGAAAAATCAATAATATAAATTCAAATAAATGAAAAAACTGTGAAAAATATTTTTTTTGAAGGAAACAATTAGTTTTAATATACTAAAAATTACCAAAAATTAAGAGTGTATGGGGATGGATAATGAGGGTAGGGCATGAGGATTTTCCTTAGTCTACCTTCATTTATGTATGAAAAGTGTAGATTTATTGCTTATTCGTATAAAAAATGATAACAAAATCCTTTTATACCTATGCAAGAAAGCAAAACCTAAGCAGGAGGGAAAAAATGGCTGAAAGGGAAAAAAGGGCTAAAAGGAGATAAGATTTGAATAAGTTTATTGCATATAGGCTTCAATTTATTTAACTTTGAAGAGGAATAGTAGCACGGATTAGCTCGATATTCTCCCTTTGCAACACAATATAACGTTAGAGAAAAGAAATCATGGAGAGACTATTTTCGCATAACAGTTGGTTGATTTATAATTAAAATTATTTAAGCATAATGAGTCATATATGTTGCATTTGCATTTAAGTATGGTATCAAAAGAAAAACTCCTAGATGCATAGCACATGTATGCCTAAGTCGTGACCAATGCTGAGGATGTGAGGTCCTTTGTTATAAGGTAGCTTGGTGATCTTTGAGGATGTGTTATGTGAGATTAAAATATCCTTGGATCATTATATATATCATGAGAGGATTTTGTCACGCTTATTATTTATGTTTGAGACTACACATTCTGGGGTCAATCCATGGGGTGCAGGAGAGCCATAGGAGCCAAAGCAATTTTCTCTGGAGGGTGCTCTATTTGTGTGTATAACGAGATTTTAGTCACCTATATGTATGGGATACTACGTTTCCTTGGAGTTAGGATGATGGGCAATACATTGGACTATAGTTTGAAACTCATGTCTACAAATGCATTCATTAGATTAACATTTTCATAGAATCCAAATGCTCTTGGCTGCAAGGTCATGGGGGTTGTTTTGAGAGTGTAGGAGTACGACTAGAGTCTTAGAGGTAGTGTCGGGCCCATTTTTGGTCCCAACAACTCTCCTTCCATGAGCAAAGATGAATCTTATATTGGTAAAGTCCAAGATGTAAGCATAAGAAGCTATGGATAGCACAAAGATAGAAGAAGAGAACAAATTTGCGTACTTAGCCCCGAAAACCCTTTTCTAAAATCGAGAATATAGTAGCACACACTCTCCAAAATAGCCCCTTTGCATGAACAAAAAGTCATTTTCTCTTGCTCCAATGGTTGACAGCTTCTTTCTTACTTGCCACTTGAGTTGCATAGCCCCCATGAGCTCTCCTCCATCCCTTTTGCTCCACCATTGGGACAACACTATGGCACCTATCAAAAGAGGCTGAAAATTGCACTGAAGATCCTAGCCATACTCCATGACTCCTTGTCTACCACTTAACTCTCTAGTGAGTCATTTGAGTGACTAATCAATGCTTAAGTCAAGCTACACACTAGCATGACTTGTTAAGTGCTTCCTAATAAGGACATAAGATAAGTCAATCTTCTAGTAGACCATCATTACTCAGTGAAATAGGCAATAGCTCTTCTATTGTTATGTCTAGTTAAGTGTCCATTTTCACACTGTGTATTAAAACTCCTCTAACATCCACACACTCCAAACATGCACATCCTCCAGTATGTGCCATATTATTATATTTCAGTAGATTCAAATGAGTCCTCATCCATATCCATATCATCCTCATCCTCTCCTTCTAGAATGTCATTAACAAGACCTATAACCAACTCATCTAGCTCATAGGCTGTAGACTCTTCAATTGAAGAGTTTAACCCTTTTACCACCCACCTACTAGAATCCTTAATATAGTACCATCCAACTCATTTAGCAAATAGGTTGTATTATCATGCACCACTTGTACTACATATGGCCCAAACAATCTCTTTGACACCTTACAAAGAGCACTGTGCTGATTATCTAGGCCGCTATCATATAGCAACACCGAATCTACCTCTTGTATAGCTTGTGGACCCTAGAGTCTGTGCCATTTTTCAAATGTTGCTTTGTTTTGAAACCTTGCTGCCTTGAGCTTCTCCATTACTACCCTTATGTCTTCAAGCCTTCTCTCCAGCTGCCTTATGGGAAAAACTAGCAATGCTTCTCTATCCAAATCCTCCTCCCATGGTAGACACGCCATTTAGCAACTGTCTCTTCAATACGTTGCCATCCATACATTAATTCTGTAGGCATGAACCCTGTGACAATATTGTGAGCAGTCTTATCATCCCATAAAGCAAACAATAGTATTTTAGGCCATTCGTTGACCTTCTTCCTTTGATTTAGCTAGTGCTTTTATGATTTATGGGTGTCCTCTTTCACTCTTGCCATTCCCTTCTGGATTGTAGGATGTACTCAATGCCAACTTAATGCCCAAGCATGAGAAACACTCACAAGCCACATCGGCATCTAATTCACCTCTATCAGCTCTATCACCTTGTCCACATATCCATATCTACAAAATGCCTCCTCCAAGAGAAACCTACATACAACCTGAGTAGTCTTTATACTAAGAGCTCTTCCCTTTAATTGGTTTTTTAGATCCTCTCATGCAATACAAAAGATTAAGTGCAGTGACCACTCCCCAAAGCTCTCTCTTCACTTGCAGATACCTTCATTGCCTCTCATTCAACACTTTTGCTTTGAATCTAATAGCATCTCTATTTCCTTCAACATCATCTTGACCCATTGCCCATCCAATACCTACAGATCTCATATCCACAATGAGAATGATAGGCCTTCCACCTCTCTTGCATCTTATTAATCCCATCAATTTTAACTAGCGAGGGCTTTTGACCATAAGGACCACACATGCGCCCTACAATGAGCACCTCCTCAACACAAAGACACACTTGGAACATAAAAATGTGAGATATACTTCCTCAAGTTGAGCCAAAACCTTTTCACAGCCATGCATATGAGCAGCTACAAATAACTTGCATGCCTCATCATGTGAGCAATTGAGTTACTTGCTCCCTGTGGAAGCATACACATGCGTACCGAGAACCAAGGGGTGTCTTCATAGTTGTGATATCCCTGCTTTCTGATGCAAGCTAATCATATCTAGAGTAAAAATCACCTATAGAGTAAATAGACTTGCTCACTGCGCAAAGGCTTTTGCAAACTTATCAACGATAGGACCTGCATCCACATTCTTGATTGTGACCTTGCTAAGACCGGTTTCATAACCTGTATAAACCCCAATGCCCCATTCTTTTCAGAATAGTAAATTGGCAATTCAAATATGGACCTAATATTCCATCCTCGTCTTCTCATTCAAAAGTTCCAATAGTTTAGGAAAATATGCATGAGGTACCTGAATAGGCTTTATATTCTATGGAATATGCGGCACTATGAAGATAACCATTGGAGCAACCATGCTCGGGTCAATGCAGTCAATCTCATCAGGTTAAAATGCAAAAGCTTTACCATGCTTCACAAGCATCTGTAGAAAAAAATACTTCTTTGCCAGAAGAGAAGGGCCATCACCACCAACTTTCAGCTCTTTCAAGCTAGCTGCTATAAATTTATGGCCTACACCCTTTGGATTGCATAGGCTTGGCTGTTTTGACACTTTTTCAGTCAGCCCATCACTTTTGGGAGGCAAAGGCAAAGCCATAGACTCTACCTTTTGGTCAACACTTTTATATTTTGTTTCTACCAACACTTTAGCCCTATTTTGTAGCCCATTACACTCCTCTTCAGAAAAATCTCTCATAATGTCAAACATATCCAAAGAATGTACATAAATAACCTGATTTTTAACCCTATTTTCAGCATTAACAGTTGTTGTAATTTCAACAAGAGTATTAATATTACTCAGCCCTGTAAATAATCCTAAAACACATTCATTTGCAGCCAAAATACCATGTTTCTTTATCTCTTTTTTAGCTTGATATACTTAACTCTTTTCAACCCTGTACATGGCCGAAATACTCTTCAATATACCTACATTTTTGCTATACATCCTTGCAAGCCAACCATAAAGACAAACTTTCATTTTCTTGGAGGCAAAAACATCTTCCTCATAGCACTACCATAGTCCCCATTTATAGCACTTCTGTCTAAAAACCCTTGAATTCAAGAGCATTATATGGAATCGAATACTCTCTCATCATATCTTGATTGTAGGAATGGTTAACACATATATTCAAGAATTGAATTGTCTTTTTGCTATCCCTACTCTGTACATAAGAATAAGAAGAACCATCATCTAATACTTTAGTTTGCTGCTCGAATATGTAAGCTCGGATCTACATCAATAGGCCATCCTCCATTTTCAGAAAGATGCATGCCATGACGTTTATTTCAAACCCACGATCCAAGAGAGGGATGCATGGTGTATCCTATTCACATCGATCTTCACAATAATTTCTATTGTTGCTTGTGCCCAATGTGTACGTGAGTATTGGCTATTAGGAATAAAATGAGCATTCTCTTCTACATGTGCCTGTTGTTACACATCTCTCCTAACCAATCCTTTGGATTGCATTAATTTCAACCTTTGCACATTTGCATGTCCCATACATTTGTGCCATATTACAATGTCAGCAACCACTCATTTTCCTCTAGCATACATAGTAGCATTCATTGCAGGAATTCTAACTTCTAAAGTGAACATGTAGCGAACTCGACTTCCTTTTGTGACCAAATTGCACTTATTATTAAATTCTTCTACAAAATAATATTTTGTATTAAATCCAATCTTCAACCCTTGCTCTACCATTTGGCCGACAAATACTAAATTCTTTGTGATTGATGACACATGTAATACATCTCATAGATTCTTTGTCTGGCCATCATACAAGGACAAGGGAACCTTTCCAATATGTGCAATTGGATGCTATGAATCATCACCCGTCAACACATAGTCTAGATTTTGTGAGTCTTGCATCTATCCAAACCATTCAACATAACCAATCATATGATTAGATGCACCTAAATCAACATACCATACAACATCATGTGTCCCTTTTCCTATAATAGCATTCATCATATGCTATATAACAAACAAACGCTCATTTTTGTCTTCATTATGTTGTAAAGACGATGCATAGCTTTCTTACTGCAATTTACCACTATGGATATCATTCTTCTTAGCATAACAATATGCTACAATATGATCTATTTTGCTACAAAAATAGTGAACAATAGTAGAATTTCTAGAACCTCAGTTCTGCCATCTACCTCTTCCTCTAGAGATTCCCCTACCTCTGATGTTTTCATGGCCTCTTGAAACTTACATTTCACCAAATTGTTGATTTAACCTATTTTTTATGGTTATCACTAGCATGTCATATAGACCATAGTCTCTCGAAGAGGATTTGCCACATTCCCTTCCTGAACTTGAGCAAAATGCTTGGACTTGTTCTCTATTTATTTCAGATGAGTCACCTTGCATTTTGATCTCTTCGGTAATTATGAGAGAGATCAACTCATAAAAATATGAAAATGACTTTCGTACATATATAGAAGTAACAAATGATTTCCAAGCCTTCTCAGAGCCAAGGATTGGGATGAATTGGATAAGCTATGCAAGTCCACAATCATTTTATTACTCTCTAAGAAGATTCACTACTATATTGTAATCGAAAATCAAATCGCATATGAGCTTTGGACATAAATTAAGAATATTTATGACAAGTAGAGTCCTATATCTCTAATGTATTTTGCTGAAATAGTTGATGGACCTTCACATGAAGGAACACACTTCTATGTCTACACACTTGAATGAGTTTCACTCAATCATTAGCCATTTCAGTTTGCAAGAGAGTGAGTTCACTACTTTGTATCCTTTATTTTTTCTTGGTACTCTACTTGAGTCATGGGACACTTTCCATATGGCTCTATATGCTAAGGATAGGCTGAAGTTGTAGGAGGTTGAGAGTGCCCTCTTGACAGAACAGATGAACAGAAAGAATATGGATGCTTCCCGTGCATCCCATGCATTGATTGTGAGAGGCCGATAGAATGGAAATGGCTGTGTTAAAGACTCTAATAGGTCTCTCTCTAGGTTATGTGGACAGTCTCATAGTAAGTCTTGTGGCCATCAGTCTGATCTTACTTGTCATTATTGTAGGAAACCATGTCATATTCGGCCACAGTATCATAAAATGCATGAAGACAAGAGCAAGGAAAATGGTAAAATGTAGGACAAGAATGATGATTGCAACATTGTACCACCTAACAAGTCTATTGTCAAGATTGAGGAGATTAATGTGGTGCAGCTTAATGTATTTGATGATCTTATCTTGGCAGCTTCTTCTTTGGATGCTTCAGCAGGAGCCTAAGTAGGTGGTTGAGGTATGCAAGGTGATCTTTCAGGAGGAGCCTCCTACTCCTATACAGCCAATTAGATAGCCTATAGCAGTTGATGCTCAAGTGGCCTAGGCCCTATCTATTGTGCAAGATTAGCCTATTTTGAAATTCTCTACTAGAGCTAGATGTTAGCTTGAGCTCTTTACACCCTCCATGGATTATGTTATGGTGATAGATGTAGGTGAGCCTCTCTTATGATGAGGCCATGCAGAGAGATGATAGTCACATGGGACAGGGCTATGTAGTTGGAGTTTTTGACTCCTTACAAACTAACTATCCCTGGGATTTGGTTCCTTTGCCTAGTGGTAAGAAGGCATTGCCATGCAAGTGGATATATAAGCTAAAAATTATCCTTGGATGCCCCAAGCCTACTTGTAAGGCCAAATTGATAGCTAAGGGTTTCAAGCAAGAACATGGTGTTGACTTTGATTAAGTATTTTCTCTTATTTTAGTAGGCACCTAGGGAATGATATCATAAGTTTGATGCTTTTATGCATTCACAGAGATATAGTCGTAGTGCTATGGATCCATGTTTATATACAAAGAAGGCTCGTGATGGGAGCCTTATGATTTGGTACTCTATATGGACGATATGCTTATTGCTGGGAGAGCTCATGATGAGTTCGCCTTGAAAACTCAGCTCAAGAAAAGCTTTGATATGAAGGTCACGAGACATGCCTTGTATATTCTTGGGATGTGCATCACACATGATCACTCTTAGGGGCTCCTTTATCTATCATAGAAGGAGTATATTGAGAAAGTCCTTGAGCAATTTCATATGTAGGATGGTAAGCCTATTGGCTATCCTCTACCTTCTCATGTGAACGTAAGTTAGGCCAATTTGAGTAGAAGGCTGAGATGGTCAAGATCCATATACATTCACCATGGGTAATTTGATGTATGCCATGATAGCCACTCGTCCTCACATAGCATTTGCAATGGGAGTGGTGGTACGCTATATGCCTACACCTATAGTAGACGACATTGGAATGTCATCAACATATCATGAGGTACCTAAGGGGCACAATAGTTATATACATATATTATGGTGGCCAAGATACAGGAGTTGTAGGATACACTAACTCTGATTATGCAAGACATGCAAGCAATAGAGAGTCCACCTCTAGCTAGGTCTTCACCTTTGCTAGAGGTGTTATTTCTTGGATGTCTAGGATGCAGAAATGCATGAACCTATCTACTACTAAGACTGAGTGTGTTATAGCCACTGAGGCTTACAAGGAGGCTTTCTGGTGGTAGATCTTGGTATTACTGATGTGGTCTTTATACTATATTCAGATTCTATGAGTGCTATCTAGTTAGCCAAAAATCCCTAGTCTTCCATATGAAGATGAATCACATTGAGCTGCATTATCACTTCATCAGAGAGATGTTGAGGATAGGTCTATTGACCTTGTCAAGTTCCCAACTAACCAAAATCTTGCAAATCTACTCATGAAAAGTCTTTCTACAAAGTGTTTTACCTTCCTTAGAAATTTGATCGATGTTAGAGAAGATGACATCTTTCATCATCCTATTTTACTTACATACATTTGTATTTTGTCACTTTTTTCTTGTTCTCTCCTCACAATGGGAAAATTTTTATTTAAATGGGAGGTTTTTGGAGGTAAAGATGTTGAGATATCGAGCTCCACTCGTGATATGCCAGGGTGACCGTTGTGCATTTATGTCACCGACGTGTTAGTTGTAGATGCGGTTGGTACACCGCTCATGAATAATAGCTAGATGACAGCTATCCTTATCTACTCTAGTTCGTGGCTCAGTTAGTATGCCACCCTAGTTAGTTGAGTTTGGTTTGAGACCTATATATAGGGTTCTTCTATTTCTTTGTACTTGAGTTCTTTTGGCTTACACAACTAAGAAGAGGAAAACTGTTTCCAGCCTCCACCCTTGTGTGTATTCCCCCATTGTGCAAGCAAGAAAGCTACAAGTGAGACTCCTTCCTTCTCTCCCACAATCTTGACATGGTATCAGAGCCTTGTTCGTGGTAAGGAGCTCAAGAAAGCAAGCCAAGCTCGTGGTGTTCTAGTAAGAGGAGCAGTGTTGCTTTCATTTTCTGTTTTGGGAGCAGATCTCTGCAGGCAGCACAGCCGGAAATTGCAAGAGTGCATTGTCTCAAGTTGAGACGCCCTTCGCGGTGAAGCAAGAGGGCAGTATATGCTGCGGGCAAGGGCTTTAGGCCTTGGCGACCCTGTTTTTTTTATTTGAGGCCATTTCGGGGCCTGTTTTGGAGGCGGAAGTTTTCTGCATGCACTCAGGAAAAGGCCTTGTTTTATGCTGTGCAACCACTATTCTACAGGTCGGTCAAAAGTTACCACAGAAATTGCATCGTATGCTTGTGTGCAGAGACATTGGGAGTTACGGAATCATCCTTGGTTCTTGTTTATGCAAAATGGTCACTAGGAAGTGACTGTGTGGTCAAATACCACTTTCGCCAGTTTTGCAGATTTGCCCTTGTGAGGGTGAAGCTGTGTTTTTTGCAGTGACAGAATTTTTTGCAATGTTCTGTAATGGCGTCTGATTCTCTTTCACAGATTGTCATTGAAAAGCTTGACAAGAACAACTTCCAAGCATGGAAGTTTAGAATGACGAATTTCCTTATGGGAAAAGGATATTGAGAATTTGTTGCAGGAAATGAAGAAGAACCAGTTCTTCCTGATGTTCCCAATCAACAGCAAATGCAGGCATTTAAAGCATGGCATGAGAGAGCCAGGAAAGTTATGTATTGGCTGTCTATCAACATTTCAGACTCTATGATTGTGCATATTCAGGATGCAAGTACGCCAAAGGAAGCATGGGATACTTTGTCAAAAATGTATAGCACAAATATGCAAGCCAGGAAAATGCAGCTCAAGCAAGAGTTGCATAATGTGCAAAGAGAAAATATGAGCATCAATGACTACCACATGAAGGTGAAGAAGATTGCAGATGCACTTGCTTCTATTGGGTCGCCAGTGGAAGATGATGATTTAGTTTCTGTGACCTTGAATGGTCTAGGAAAGGATTATGCACAATTCCGAACATCCATTCCCGTCCGTGAAAGATTTCCTGATTTTGAGGAGTTGATTGCTCTTCTAATTTCTGAGGAGCAGAGAAAGGTGGTGCATCTTCTTCAGGAGAAACTTCAAAAGAAGTTGTCTTCTACTCAAATGCTGGAAGAGGTAGAGGCAAAGGTAGAGGAGGCCGATTTGGAGGCCGTGGTAGAAATCAAAATATGGAGTAAACTCAAGAAAACCAGTCCTACGGAGGAGGACGTGGTAACTCTAGAGGCAGGGGGAGCCAAAGAGGTCATGGTGGATGGCAAAGAGGCCAAAATGCAAACAGTAATGTTGAATGCTACTACTGTGGTAAAATGGGTCATATGGCTAAAGACTGCTATAAAAAGTAGAATGACATCATGAATGGGAAATTGCAACAAGGGAATTATGCATCTTCTAGTAGACAGGGTGATGAAAGAAATGAGCATCTGTTTATAGTGCAGTACATGAACAATTCTGTGACAAGTGCAGAAAAAAGCAACGATGTATGGTATGTTGACTCAGGTGCATCAAAGCACATGACAGGTCATGCAGAATGGATGGAGGATGCAAGGAAAATGAAAAAACCAGGATTTGTGGAGACTGGTGATGATACTGCACATCCTATTGTGCAGATTGGAAAAATTTCTTTGTCTATGTAGGATGGGAAAAAGAAATACCTGTCCGATGTATTTCATGTTCCCAATATCACCAAGAATCTGGTTTCTATTGGTCAAATGGTTGAGCAGGGCTTGTAGGTCAGATTTAATCCTCATGGATGCTTTGTTGAGGATATGAAAAATAAAGGTCGCTTGATAGCAAAAGGAAAGAAGAAGGGCAGAATGTTTTTATTGGATGCAGACATGCCTGAATTGAGTGCAGCAATGTTTGCATATGGGACCGATGTAGTTGCAGATATTGATATCTGGCATAAACGCATTGGTCATGTTAATGTACAGCGACTTAAATCAATGCAGGCCCAAAATATTGTTGCAGGATTGCCCAAATTCAAGGTTGCAGAAATGCATAAGGTATGTGAAGCCTGTCAGTTTGGAAAACAGGCAAGGAAACCATTTCCTAGACATGTTCAAGAGAGTAAGAAGCCATTGGAATTAATCCACTCTGATGTGTGGACTACTAAAGTTGCATCTCTTGGAGGCTATCATTATTTTGTCACTTTTATTGATGACTATAGCAGAAAAGTTTGGGTGTATTTTATGAAAAAGAAAAGTGAAGCTTATGGGCACTTCAAAACTCTTAAAGCTATGGTTGAAAAAGAAACAGGCCTGCAGACAAAATGCCTAAGGTCAGATGGAGGGGGAGAGTACCTCTCAAATGAGTTTGCAAGGTTCCTGCAAGAGCATGGCATAAAGCAGCAATATTCATGCACTCATACCCCACAACAAAATGGAATTGCAGAAAGGAAAAACAGGCATATTGGAGAGGTATCTCATGCCATGCTCAATGAAAAAGACTTGCCAGATTTTTATTGGGCTGAAGCATTTGCTACAGCAGTCTACATAATCAACAGGACTCCCACTGCAGCAATGCATGGGATGACTCCAGAGGAGAGGTGTACTAGTAGGAAACCATATATTTCTCATTTGAAAATTTTTGGTTGCGTTGCCTATGTACATGTGCCAAATGAGTTGAGATCCAAGTTGGATCCAAAAGCTGAGAAGTGCATCTTTATTGGTTACTCTCTGCAGCAAAAAGGATATAGATGCTATAACCCTTCTACTTGTAAGTTTACAGTGAGCAGAGATGTTGTTTTTTATGAGATGAGTAGCTGGTATAAACTAGTAAATGTGATTGATGATGTAGATGCACAAAATGGTAATGCTGCATAGAATTCACAGCAGCAGTCATAAAATATTAGTGGACCTGGAGTGTCCTCTAGCAGTGGTTCACATTCTTCGCCATGGATAGGCAGATTGAGATCAGGAGAATCTTCTCAAAGCAATGCAGATAGTGGTATGCAGGTATCACGAAAAGGAAAAGAGAAGGTTGATCAGCCCATGTTTGATGTGAATGCAGGTCACTCTTATGTGGATGGTGAATCCAGTGGCTCAGAACAGAGCATTGATGATGAGTTGGGTATTCCTTCTATTGTTACACTTGGAGTAAGCAAGACCAGGGATATTTTGAGAGCACCTGGGAGTGAACCTATTTTGCACAGGTCTACGAGAGCTAGGTATCCTGTGGATAGGCTGAAATATGATGGATTTACAGCCATTCACTATGCATATATGGTCAAAGTGATATAGGAACGAGAACCCACTTCTTTTGAGCAAGCCATGGGAAAAGAAAAATGGGAGAAAGCCATGGATGAAGAAATGGATGCCTTGGAAGCAAATTCTACATGGGAGTTGGTACCTTTGCCTAAAGGTCAGAATGCAATTGGCTGTAAGTTGGTTTATAAGGTGAAGCACAATGCAGATGGTTCTGTGAACAGATACAAGGCAAGATTAGTAGTCAAGGGGTATGCACAAACATATGGCATTGACTATGAAGAAACATTCAGTCTGGTTGCAAGGATGGCAACCGTAAGAGCAGTCTTTGCTATGGCTGCATCAAAGGGATGGTCTTTACATCAGATGGATGTAAATAATTCCTTCTTGCATGGTGATTTGCAAGAAGAGGTCTATATGGAGCAGCCACTAGGTTATGTGCATGATGTTCATCCTGAGTTTGTTTGCAGGTTGAAGAAACCCTTGTATGGCTTGAAGCAAGCACCTAGAGCATGGTCTGACAAGATAGGACAGTATCTTGTCACTATTAGCTTTCAGATTTCCAAGGCAGATTTCTCACTTTATGTAAGAAAAACAGAGAAAGGTATTATGCTACTTGTCATTTATGTTGATGATTTGATTATGACATGTGACAGTGATGAAAATATCCTTCATGTGAAAATGCTATTGAAGCAAAAGTTTGAGATGAAGGATTTGGGAGAGCTGCATTATTTCTTGGGCATTGAGGTGATTAGATCACCAAGTGGGATAGAGCTCTTGCAGAGGCAGTATGGATTGGACATGCTGTCCAAATATGGGATGACATGCTGTAAGCCTATTTCAGTTCCTTTGGAGCAGAATGTGAAGCTGAGCGCAGATGTAGGTGAGCTTCTCGAAGACCCTAGTATGTACAGACACATAGTAGGAAGCTTGATTTATATGACTATTACCAGGCCAAATTTGAGCTATGCTGTTGGACTGGTAAGTTAGTTTATGCAGGCTCCAAGGAAACCGCATTTGGATGCGGCTAGACGCATACTCAGGTATGTGAAGTCCACATTGCAGTATGGACTATTTTATGAGACTGGGGTTCAGATACAATTGCATGGATACACTGATGCTGATTGGGCTAGTAGCATTTCTGATAGACGATCTACCAGTGGATATGTGTTCTCTTTTGGGAGTGCTGCAGTCACTTGGAGCAGCAAGAAACAGCCTACAGTTGCCTTATTGAGCACAGAGGCTGAGCACAGGGGTGCAGCAATGGCTGCATGTGAGGTAGCTTGGTTGCATAAGCTACTTTATGATATGCATCAGCCTACAGATGGGCCAATTGTCATTTATTGTGGCAACATGAGTAGTATACACTTGGCAAATAACCCAGTCTATCATGCTAGAACAAAGCACATTGAGGTGCATTATCACTATGTGCGGGAGAGGGTTTTACTAGGTCTTATTGATCTAGTTTATGTCAGCACAGAGGATCAGGTAGCTGACATATTCACGAAGGCATTGGGCGCGTAGAGAAGCTGCGCAAGTTCGGAGACCTGCTTGGTATGCAGGAATTGGGATTGAGCTCGAGGGGGAGTATTGAGATATCGAGCTCCACTCGTGATATGCCAGGGTGACCGTTGTGCATTTATGTCACCGACGTGTTAGTTGTAGATGCGGTTGGTACACCGCTCATGAATAATAGCTAGATGACAGCTATCCTTATCTACTCTAGTTCGTGGCTCAGTTAGTACGCCACCGTAGTTAGTTGAGTTTGGTTTGAGACCCATATGTAGGGTTCTTCTATTTCTTTGTACTTGAGTTCTTTTGGCTTACACAACTAAGAAGAGGAAAACTATTTCCAGCCTCCACCCTTGTGTGTATTCCCCCATTGTGCAAGCAAGAAAGCTACAAGTGAGACTCCTTCCTTCTCTCCCACAATCTTGACAAAAGATATATGTATCTAGTCGCTTGTATATTACTACACTGATAGTATCTACATACTTATACAGTACATGTTAGCGGGTGCCTATCTCACTGTCACTTCATTCTTTATTCTTTCAGTGATATTTGAATAAAGGGAAGGCTAATCACACATATTGTGATAAATTTTCACACCTTATATATATATATATATATATATATATATATATATATATATATATATATATATATATATATATATATATATATATATATATATATATATATCGCTCCTTTTATTGTAGCTCTTGCTTCCATTCTAGGTTTGCTCCCTTAATGGTATGTTGATTCAGATGCATTCAATCATATGACCAATCATGTTGAATGGTTTGGAGAGATACAAGATTTATAGAATTCAGGCTATGTACGGACGTGTGATGATTTATACCACCTAATTTCACACATTAAAAAAGCTCACTTATCCTTGCATGATGGTCAAACAAAGAATTTGTCAAATGTATTATATGTACCATCCATCACAAAGATTTTAGTATTTATTGGTCAAATGATAGAGCAAGGATCGCAAGTTCGATTCAATGCAAAAGGTTGCTTTGTGGAAGATTTTAATGATGATAAGTGCAGGTTGGTCACAAAAGGACTAGAGGTGGTTGCATGTTCACCTTAGATACTAGGATTCTTGCTATGAATGCTATCATATATACTAAAGGAAACTGAGTAATTTCAGACATTAAAATATAGCACAAAGTATTAGAAATGCAAATATGCAAAGGCTATAATTAATGCAACCCAAAGTATTGGTTACAGGTTGCCTTCTTTTAGAGTTGTAGAATTTCATAAAGTATGTGAAGCATGTCAGTTTGGTAAGCAGGCAAGACACTATTTTTCACATTATAGAGATGTAAGTAGGAATATACTTAATGTTGTATATGCAAATGTTTGGGAGCCTACACAAATCATATCTCTTTGTGGTAGTAAATATTTTATCACGTTTATTGATGATTGTTCAAGGAAGGTATGGGTATATTTCATGAAGGAAAAGAGTGATGTATTTGAGTACTTCAAAACTTTCAAGGCTACTATTGAAACAAAAACAAGCTTGAAAGTTAAGTGCTTGAGATCATATAGAGGGCAAGAGTACTTTTGTAACAAGTTCAATGACTTCTTAAGGTCTCATGGAATAAAGAGATAGCTTGCTTGCATGTACACTCCATAACAAAATGGGGTTGCAAAAGGAAAAAATAGGTATATTACAAAAATTACATAGACATTGATGGTTGAAAAGAATATACCAAAATATTTTTGGTCTAAAGCTGTTCATACTACTATCTACATTATGAACAAAACTCCCACAATTGCAGTTCATAGGATGACCCCCAAAGAATGCTTTACATGTAAGAAGCGTGATATGCCATACTTGAAAGTGTTTGGTTGTATTACATATGTTCATGTGCCAAATGAGCTACGAAAGAAGCTTGATCTTGAAAGGGAGAGAAGGACCGAAGCTTAGACTCAAGAGCTATGGCGGGAGAGCAAGAGCAAGAAAGAGAGAGAGAGACAATAAATGGGAACTCCAACAGTCACAATGTGTGACCGAGCCTTCCTTTATTCAAACTGTCACTAAAAGAATAAAGAATAAAGTGATGGTGACGAGCGCCCGCCACCTGCAGTGTGCAGTGGCGGTGACTGTCAATGTAGTAATACACAGGCGGCTAGGCAGAGAGCTATGGCATGAGAGCAAGAGAAAGAGAGAGAAAGACAAGAAATGGGAACTCCAACAAAGAATAAAGAATAAAGTGACGGTGATGAGAGCCCGCCACCTGCAGTGTGCAGTGGCAGTGACTGTCAGTGTAGTAATACACGGGCGGCTAGGCGGAGGCCCCTTTACCCCAACAACCTCCCACTTAAAGGCAAATCTGCCCTAGTGAGGAGTGAAAAGAAAAAGAAAAAGAAAAAGAAAAAAAAGACAGTACAATATGTACACATGTACAACAGGATGAGGAAAGACGTCATCTCATCCCACGCCCATCAACCTCCTAAGGAAGGCAAAGCACTCTGTAGAGAGGCCTTTCATGAGCAGATCTGCAGGATTCTAGTCAGTTGAGATCTTGACGAGATCAACAGACTTGTCCTCAATGACCCCACGTATGAAGTGATACCTCACCTCAATGTGTTTCGTCTTCGCATGGAAGACCAGATTCTTAGCTAACTGAATAGCACTCATAGAATTTGAATGCAATGTAGGGATAGCATCAATACCAAGGTCAACAACCAAATGACCCAACCAAATGGCCTCCTTGCAAGCCTCAGTGGCTGCAACATACTCAGCCTTTGTAGTACAAAGGGCCGTGCATTTAAGCACCCTTGGACATCTAAGAAACAGCACCTCCAGCATATGCGAATACATAGCCAGAAGTGGACTTCCTACTATCTGCATGTCCTGCATAATCAGAGTCAGTGTACCCCACGACTCCTGTATCGTGGCTGCCATAGCATATGCACATATCTGCAGTGCCCTTCAGGTACCTCATGATACCCTTCACAGCATCCCATTGCTTCTTGCCAGGTGTAGCCATATAGTGCGCCACAACACCAACTGCAAAGGCAATATCTGGACGAGTGGCTATCATGGCATACATAAGACTACCCACTGCGGATGCATAGGGAATCTTGGCCATCTTGGCCTTCTGCTCTTCTATCTCCGGACAGTTAGCCTGTGATACATTCACATAAAAAGGCAATGGACAGCCAATAGGCTTTACGTCTTACATGCAGAAGCGCTCAAGGACTTTATGAATATACTTTCTCTATGACAAGTAGAGGAGTCCCTGATGTCTATTGCGTGTAATAAGCATATCAAGTATGTGAGCGGTCTGTCCCAAATCTTTCATCTTAAAGCTCTTCTTGAGCTGAGCCTTAAGAGCATCTAGCTCATCATGAGCTTTCCCTACTATCAACATATCATCAACATAAAGTACTAAAATCAATAAAGAACCATCACGATCTTTCTTCATGTAAAGACATTGATCCATAGCACTCCGGCTGTAGCCCTGTGACTGCATAAAGGCATCAAACTTATGATACCACTCCCTAGGTGCCTGTTTAGCCATAAAGACTTTTCTTCAATTTGCACACTAGGTGCTCCCTGCCAGGTTCTGCAAAACCCTTAGGCTGCTGCATATAAATCTCATCATGCAAGTCTCCATGTAAGAAAGCCATCTTGACATCCATATGGTATAACTCCAAGTGAAAATGAGCAACCAAAGCTAATACTAAGCGCAGGGTGGTCTTCTTAACCACAAGAGAAAATACCTTATCAAAGTCCACACCATGCTCCTGCTTAAAACCCTTTGTTACCAATCTAGTCTTGTATGCCGGCTTGGGGTGTCTAGGGGTACTTTTTAACTTGTACACCCACTTGCATGGTGTTGAGATGGCAAGCTCAACACATGTGGACATGGATGATGGACCGCCTGGTTAGACGGGTCCACACGTCTACACTTAGCACGTCGGTGGTCATTATGACTCTCACATGGCCACTGACTCATTACTTATTATATTCAGGTTGTTACACCTATTTACAGCTGGCATAGTTATAGCGCCAGTCGACTAGTGTAGTCGGTTATGCATTGTTTGACTTAGTAGGCCACTTTCCTTTTATGTTGTATCTTATCTATACTTTGTGTACATTGTAAAGAGTGTGGAAGAAGAAGAAGAAATCAGCAAGAAAACGTTTTGGCCTCCATCTCTCTTTTTGTCTCTTGAGTGAGCTTCTCCTTGTGCATTCTGTGTGTGTTCGGTGCAGCATCTTGAGCAACCCCCTCCACCACGCGATTCTTGACATGGTATCAGAGCCGCGCCATTAAGAGAGGCTGATTTCGAAGGTTGAATCAAAGGAGAAGAAGCAAGGTTTGAGCAAGCAAGCCACGGGTAAGAAGCTCTCCCATCCTTCAACTCTTTCTCTTGGATAGTGCCTGTGGAGGCACCGGAAGCAGGGCAGAGCAAAAATCTCAGATTGCAGTGAGATTTGGTGTGCGCGAAGAGCGCTGTGTATTCTGCAGATAAGCCATTTAGGGCTTTCCCGCAGGTATTTTGGGCATCTGAGGCTGTTTCAGGGCCCGTTTTAGAGTCGCAAGGTTGCAGACAGCAGTTTCAGGGTACGCTGTGACTTCGACTGTATTGACCGAAAGTGGGTGCGCAGGTTACAGATTTCAGATCTGTAAGTTCAAAGGTGTTTACCAGTGAGTAAACACAAGGTTTATCTGCAAAAAGGTTGCAGATTGCATGTATTGTTGAGCAGACAGTTAAAAAGGTTGTCTGGTGTATTGCTGTGCACTACAGGTCAAGGGTAGTAGAAGATTTGCTTGCTGTTTGGTATTATTCTTGTGATAATGGCAGAGAACAGTGGAAGCCCCATCATTGAGAAGCTCGACAAGAACAACTACCCTTCATGGAAGTTCCGTGTCACGAACTTCCTTATTGGAAAAGGCCTCTATGAGTTCGTTTCAGGTGAAGAAAAGGACCCGGAGATGAGTGATCCTCCAACTGCAGAAGAGACAAAGGCACGGAAAGAATGGAATGCAAAGGATAAAAAGGTCATGTATTGGTTGTTTGCAGTAATTGACAATAATATGCTGGGACACATTAGAAATGCAGAGAATTCATATGCAGCTTGGACCATACTTGAAAGTATTTTTTCTGTAAATACAAAGGCACGAAAAATTCAACTCAAGCAAGAGTTGAATACATTAAAGAAAGGGAAGATGTCTATCAATGAGTATGCACTGAAGGTAAGAAGCATTGCAGATGCATTGGCAGCGATTGATGCAATGCCTGATGATGATGATTTGGTGTCGTCTACCTTGGGTGGACTTAACAATGAAAAGGCTTGGAAGTCTTTTGTAACTTCCGTATATGTCAGAAAGCCATTTCCAGATTTCGATGAATTCGTCTCCCTTATGATCACTGAAGAGATCAACATGCAGAGTGAGACATCTGAAAGAAGTGGTGAACAGGTCCAAGCTTTCTACTCCAGTTCTGGGAGGGGATGTGGCAGGTTCTCTTCAAGAGGCCGTGGTACATGCCGTGGTAGTGACAACCAGCAAAACAGATTGAATCAGCAATTTGGCGATATGCAGGTTTCAGGAGGTCGTGGTAACTTTAGAGGCAGGGGGAGCTTTAGAGGAAGAGGTGGATGGCAGAACAGAGGTTCTAACAACTCTGGTATTGTGTGCCACTACTGTGGCAAAACAGGTCATATTGCAGCCCAATGTTATGCTAAGAGAGATGATATCCGCAGTGGTAAGTTGTAGCAAGGAAACTATGCATCGTCTTCACGACAGAATGAAGACAAAAATGAACGTTTGTTCGTTATGCAGCATATGGTGAATGCTGTTACAGGAAAGGGAACACATGAAGATGTTTGGTATGTTGATTCAGGTGCATCCAATCATATGACCAGCCATGCAGAATGGTTTGGAGAGATGCAGGATTTGCAGAATGCAGGTTATGTGCAGACGGGTGATGACTCATGCCACCCAATTTCACACATTGGAAAAGTTCCCTTGTCCTTGCATGATGGTAAGACAAAGAGTCTTTCAGATGTATTGCATGTGCCATCTATTACAAAGAACTTGGTGTCAGTCGGTCAAATGGTAGAGCAAGGGCTGCAAGTCAGATTTAATGCAAAGGGCTGCTTTGTAGAAGACTTCAATGACAAGTGCAGATTGGTAGCAAAGGGAAGTAGAGTTGGATGTATGTTCACTCTAGATGCTGGAATTCCTACTATGAATGCTGTTATGTATGCCAAAGGAAAAGGTGTTGTTGCAGACATTGAAATTTGGCACAAACGCATTGGACATGCAAATGTACAAAGGCTGAAATTAATGCAGTCCAAAGGGTTGGTCACAGGTTTGCCTACATTTAAAGTTGCAGAATTTCAGAAGGTATGTGAAGCATGTCAGTTTGGTAAGCAGGCAAGACAACCCTTTTCACATGACAGAGATGTAAGCAGGAATATCCTTGATGTTGTGCATACAGACATTTGGCGGCCTACACAAAATGTATCTCTTGGAGGTAGTTCATACTTTGTCACATTCATTGATGATTGTTCTAGAAAGCTGTGGGTATATTTTATGAAGGAAAAGAGTGAAGCTTTTGAGCACTTTAGAACTTTCAAGGCTGCAGTTGAAAGAGAAACAGGCTTGAAAGTAAAGTGCTTGAGGTCAGATGGAGGGGGAGAGTACCTCTCAAATGAGTTCAGTGATTTTCTGAGGTCTCATGGGATAAAGAGACAGCTCACATGCAGGTATACCCCGCAGCAAAATGGGGTTGCAGAAAGGAAAAACAGGCATATTGCAGAAGTTGCACGCGCCTTGATGGCTGAAAAGAATATGCCTAACCATTTTTGGTCTGAGGCTATTCATACTGCTGTTTATATTATGAACAGAACTCCCACAGCTGCAGTTCATGGTATGACCCCCGAAGAATGTTTTACAGGTAAGAAGCCTGATGTTTCACACTTGAAAGTATTTGGCTGCATTGCGTATGTTCATGTGCCAGATGAGTTGTGGAAGAAACTGGATCCAAAAGCTGAAAAGTGTGTCTTTATTGGATACTCTTTAGAGCAGAAAGGGTATCGCTGTTACAACCCTGTCACATGTAAGTTCAGAGTGAGCAGGGATGTCATCTTTGATGAAATGAGCAGTTGGTATGCATCTAGTGGCGATGCATTGGATGTTGATGATGATCATGACACTCATGTGCAGGCTGAAAGGCAAGAATCACGGACTCTTAGTGGACCAGAGACATCATCTGGTAGTCCTTGGTCTGGGAGACTAAGGAGTACCTCTACATCTTCTAGTGCATCTAGTAGCACTACAGGTAAAGACAAAGGAAAGAATAAAGTGTCAGAAGGCATTGATGCAGTTCTTGATGGAGACTCCAGTGGCTCAGAGAGCTTGGATGATGAGCTTGGCATTCCTTCAGTGAGGACTCCAGGTGTGCAGAGAACACGTGTTAATGCAAAGACTCCATTGAGTGATCCAGTGGTACGCAGGTCTAGCAGGGTGAGATACCCTATTAAAAGATTTGGTTTTGAGGGTTATGCAGCTCACCATTATGCTTATATGGTGAAACTAGTTGAGGATGTTGAGCCCACATGTTTTGAGGAGGCTGTTGGTCACGCTCATTGGGATGCAGCAATGGATGAGGAGATGGCTGCATTAGAGGCCAATAAGACTTGGGATCTAGTATCATTGCCAAAGGGAAAGAAAGCTATTGGATGTAAGTGGGTTTATAAGATTAAGCACAATGCAGATGGTTCTATTAGCAGGTACAAAGCTAGGCTGGTTGCAAAAGGCTATGCCCAGACATATGGCATAGATTATGATGAGACCTTCAGTCCAGTTGCTAGGATGGCAACTGTCAGATGTGTGATTGCTTTGGCAGCAGCCAAAGGTTGGAGGTTGCAGCAAATGGATGTAAAGAATGCCTTCTTGCATGGTGATTTGCAGGAAGAAGTGTATATGGATCAGCCAGCAGGTTATGAAGATTTAGAGCATCCCGCATATGTGTGCAGGTTGAAGAAGGCACTTTATGGGCTCAAGCAAGCACCTAGAGCATGGTCTGACAAGATTAGAGAGTATCTTGTCAATATTGGCTTTTATGTTTCTGATGCTGATCACTCACTTTATGTGAGAAAGGGAGATGCAGGTTTGGTCATCATAGTCATCTATGTGGATGACTTGATTATTACAGGTGATAGTGATAGTGGAATTGCTGAAGTCAAGGGCTGTTTGAAGATGAAGTTTGAGATGAAGGATTTAGGTGAGCTAAGGTACTTCCTTGGCATTGAGGTGATCAAATGTGATGATGGTATATGGCTGTCCCAAAGACAGTATGGCTTGGATATGTTGTCCAAGTATGGTATGACTGCATGCAAACCACTTTCAGTCCCGTTGGAGCAGAATGTTAAGCTGAGTGCTGATATTGGGGATGAGATAGAAGACCCTACTATGTTCAGGAGGATAGTGGGGAGTTTGATCTACATGACCATTACAAGGCCAGACTTGAGCTACGCTGTTGGTCTTGTGAGTCAGTTTATGCAAGTACCTAGAAAGCCACATTTGGATGCAGTCAGACGCATATTGAGATATGTGAAGTCCACATTACATTATGGACTTTTCTATGAGGTAGGTACAGATGTACAGGTGTTTGGATACACAGATGCAGATTGGGCTGGTAGTATGTCTGATAGAAGATCTACCAGTGGATACATGTTCTCTCTTGGTAGTGCAGCAGTTGCATGGAGCAGCAAAAAGCAATCTACAGTTGCTTTGTCGAGTACAGAGGCTGAGTATAGAGGTGCTGCTGTTGCAGCATGTGAGGTAGTATGGCTGCAAAAGCTATTGGCTGATTTGGATGTCCAGGTGGAAGGTCCAGTTTTCATTTATTGTGACAACATGAGCAGCATACAGTTGGCTAGGAACCCTGTGTTCCATGCCAGGACAAAACATATTAAGGTACACTACCACTTTGTGAGAGAGAAGGTACTAGCAGGTGAGATTGACTTGGTGTATGTCAGCACACAGGATCAGATAGCTGATATCTTCACGAAGGCATTGGGTACAGAGAAGCTTCAAAAGTTTCGAAGCTTACTTGGAGTTGCAGAGATGGAGTTGAGCTTGAGGGGGAGTGTTGAGATGGCAAGCTCAACACATGTGGACATGGATGATGGACCGCCTGGTTAGATGGGTCCACACGTCTACACTTAGCACGTCGGTGGTCATTATGACTCTCACATGGCCACTGACTCATTACTTATTATATTCAGGTTGTTACACCTATTTACAGCTGGCATAGTTATAGCGCCAGTCGACTAGTGTAGTCGGTTATGCATTGTTTGACTTAGTAGGCCACTTTCCTTTTATGTTGTATCTTATCTATACTTTGTGTACATTGTAAAGAGTGTGGAAGAAGAAGAAGAAATCAGCAAGAAAACGTTTTGGCCTCCATCTCTCTTTTTGTCTCTTGAGTGAGCTTCTCCTTGTGCATTCTGTATGTGTTCGGTGTAGCATCTTGAGCAACCCCCTCCACCACGCGATTCTTGACACATGGCAAATCCTTCTTGCTCGTAGGCAAGGACACCAAATCCCAAGTGTCATTCTTATGCAAGGAGTCTATCTCAGACTACATAGCCCTCTGCGAGGAGTGACTGTCACCCCTGCGCATAGCCTCGCCATAAGTGAAAGGCTCTCCTGCATCTGTAACCAAGACATAATGCATCGAGGGCTAAAATCTAT
Source organism: Lygodium microphyllum (assembly GCF_053477565.2). Taxonomy (NCBI): domain Eukaryota; kingdom Viridiplantae; phylum Streptophyta; class Polypodiopsida; order Schizaeales; family Lygodiaceae; genus Lygodium; species Lygodium microphyllum. The sequence continues at coordinate 12,931,783 of NC_141143.1, forward strand.
CTGGTGGACATCTGTCTCTAGTAGACTCATGGTAGGCTCTGCTGCTTGCCCAGTTGCATGTCCAACACCTTGACCATGAGCATCTGCTGCAGCTGTAGGCTGTCCAACTAGCTATGCGGGAACTCTCGGCTCCTCCTGAAATATAACCCTACGGATCTCAATAACTCTCTCAGGCTGCCTATGCATCTTGTCTTCATGGAAGACTACATCATGACTGCAGATGATTTTTCACACTTGTGGATCCCAGAGACAGTAACCCATCTCGCTTGCATTCCCATAACCAAGGAAAATGCATTTGACACTCTTAGGATCCAGCTTACTTCTCTTGTCCCTGGGCATATGGAAAAATGCCTCAGATCCAAAGACATGGAGATGCACATAAGAGGGGGGTTTTCGAGTCCATATTTCCTCTACAACTTGGAAATCCGAACCACTAGAAGGTGATTTGTTTATGACATGCACAGCTGTACTAACTGTCTCAGTCCAAAAGCTCTGTGGTAGGCCTGCATGGCTAAGCATACTGCATACATGCTCTTGGATGGTTCTATTCATCCGCTCAACCAAACCATTGTGGGGGGGGGGGGGGGGATGTATGTGAAAGAGAGAGACGGATCGAAGGTTGGACTCGAGAGCTATGGCGGGAGAGCAAGAGCAAGAAAGGGAGAGACTAGAAATGGGAACTCCAATAGTCACAATGTATGACCGGGCCTTCCTTTATTCAAATTGTCACTAAAAGAATAAAGAATAAAGTGACGATGACGGGCGCCCGCCACCTGCAGTGTGCAGTGGCGGTGACTATCAGTGTAGTAATACACGGGCGGCTAGGCAGAGGCGCCTTTACCCACAACAACCTCCCACTTAAAGGCAAATCTGTCCCAGTGAGGAGTGAAAAGAAAAAGAAAAAAGATAGTACAACATGTACACATGTACAATAGGATGAGGAAAGACATCATCTCATCCCATGCCTATGAACCTCCTGAGGAAGGCAAAGCGCTTTGTAGAGAGGCTTTTCGTGAGCAGATCTGCAGGATTCTAGTCAGTCGCAAGATCAATAGACTTGTCCTCAATGACCCCACATATGAAGTGATACCTCACCTCAATGTGTTTCGTCTTCGCATGGAAGACCGGATTCTTGGCTAACTGAATAGCACTCATAGAATCCGAATGTAGTGTAGAGATAGCATCAATACCAAGGTCAGCAACTAAATGACCCAACCAAATGGTCTCCTTGCAAGCCTCAGTGGCTGCAACATACTCGGCCTCTTTAGTAGAAAGGGCCGTGCATTTCTGCACCATGGACATCCAAGAAACAATACCTCCAGCATAGGTGAATACATAGACGAAAGTGGACATTCTACTATCTGCATGTCCTACATAATCAGAGTCAGTGTACCCCACGACTCCTGTATCCTGGCTGCCATAGTATATGCACATATCTGCAGTGCCCTTCAGGTACCTCATGATACCCTTCATGGCATCCCAATGCTTCTTGCCAGGTGTAGCCATATAGTGTGCCACAACACCAACTACAAAGGCAATATGTGGACGAGTGGTTATCATGGCATACATAAGATTGCCCACTGCGGATGCATAGGGAATCTTGGCCATCTCGGCCTTCTACTCTTCTATTTGTGAACAATCAGCTTGTGATACCTTCACATAAGAAGGCAATGGAAGGCTATAGCCTTTACGTCCTGCATGCGGAAGCGCTCAAGGACTTTATGAATGTACTCCCTCTGTGACAAGTAGAGGAGTCCCTGATGCCTGTCGCGTGTAATGCACATACCAAGTATGTGAGTGGCTTGTCCCAAATCTTTCATCTCAAAGCTCTTCTTTAGCTGAGCCTTAAGAGTATCTAGCTCATCATGAGCTTTCCTTGCTATCAACATATCATCCACATAAAGTACCAAAATCAATAAAGAACCATCACGAGCTTTTTTCGTATAAAGACACGGATCCATAGCACTCCGGCTATAGCCCTGTGACTGCATAAAGACATTAAACTTATGATACCACTCCCTAGGTGCCTGTTTCAAGCCATAAAGACTTTTCTTCAATTTGCATACTAGGTGCTCCGTGTTAGGTTCTGTAAAGCCCTTAGGCTCCTTCATATAAATCTCATCATGCAAGTCCCCATGTAAGAAAGCCGTCTTGACATCCATCTGGTATAAATCCAAGTCAAGTTGAGCAACCAAAGCCAAGACTAAGCGCATGGTGGTCATCTTAACCACAAGAGAAAAGACCTCATCAAAGTCCACATCATGCTCCTGCTTAAAACCCTTTGCTACCAATCTAGCCTTGTATGCCGCCTTGGGGTGTCCAGAGGTACTTTTTAGCTTGTACACCCACTTGCATGGCAAAGCCTTCTTGCTCGTAGGCAAGGACACCAAATCCCAAGTGTCATTCTTATGCATGGAGTCTATCTCAGACTGCATAGCCCTCTCCCAGGAGTGACTGTCACCCCTCCGCATAGCCTCATCATAAGTGAAAGGCTCTCCTGCATCTGTAACCAAGACATAATGCATCGAGGGCTAAAATCTATCTGGTGGACGTCTGTCTCTAGTAGACTCATGGTAGGCTATGCTGCCTGCCCAATTGCCTGTCCAACACCCTGACCATGAGCATCTGCTACAGCTGTAGGCTGTCCAACTGGCTGTGCGAGAGCTCTCGGCTCCTCCTGAAATATGACCCTATGGATCTCAACAACTCTCTCAAGCTGCCTATGCATCTTGTCTTCATGGAAGACTATATCGTGACTGCAAATGACTTTTCGTGCCTGTGGATCCCAGAGACAGTAACCCATCTCCCTTGCATCCCCATAACCAAGGAAAATGCATTTGACACTCTTAGGATCCAGCTTACTTCTCTTGTTCCTGGGCACATGGCAAAATGCCTCACATCCAAAGACACGGAGATGCGCATAAGAGGGGGGTTTTCTAGTCCATACTTTCTCTGCAACCTGGAAATCCAAACCACTAGAAGGTGATTTGCTATGACATGCACAGTTGTACTTAACTGCCTCAGCCCAAAAGCTCTGCAGTAGGCCTACATGGCTAAGCATACTGCGTACACGCTCCTAGATGGTTCTATTCATCCGCTGAGCCAAACAATTCTGGGGGGGGTGTAGGGGGTGGTCAACTGATGCTTAATACCCCTCTCATCACATAACTGCTCAAAAGCACATGAGAGATACTCACCCCCATTATCTGTCCTTAGGAATTTTAGCCTATACCCAAACTAGTTCTCAACCAATGCAAGCCATCTCTGAAACACAACGAAGACATCAGATTTCAGCTTAATGGGATAAGCTGACTTTTAGTGAAAAATCTTTATGAACGTAACAAAATACTTTGCACCACCCATAGAATGACAAGGCATGGGCCCATAGACATCCAAATGTACCAATGCCAAGGGCTCACTCATGCGTGACCTACTAGACTTCTTATGCGTAGACCTAGTCTACCTGCCATAAAGACAATGCTCACATGAATCAAAACATGCATAATTAAGGGGCGGTAAGTACTGCAAACCAAAAAGAAATTTCATTCCCTTCAAAGACATATGGCCCAAACTGGCATGCCAAAGAGATACATGTGGGATAGAACCCACAGACAAAACATAATCAAGGGAAGAAGCTGATACAATCAAGGGGTAGAAACTGCCAACCTTGGCACCTCTCGCAATCACAAGTCTGCCACGAGTGATCTTCCATGCAGAGTCTCCAAAAGATACATGATAACCTACATCATCAAGCTGTCCATAGTTGAAATGAGACTGTGTGTCAAAGCACGTACATGACGTACATCTTGCATAACTAAAATGCTACCAAAAGGAAACTACAGCCTAATATCACCAATGCCCACAATATCAAGAGAGCTGTCATCACCCAAGCACACAAAACCCGAAACAGTATTGTATGAATGAAACCACTCTCAGCAAGGTGTCACATGAAAGTACGCACCTGAGTCCAAGAGCTAACACTGTGCATACATAGAGTGTATCTTTGTCATTTGCGAAGCACTAGAAGAAGTTGCTAGGATATAATCATCATCATCAATATTCTCAGGCTGCATAACATTAATCTCTTCAATTTTAACACCAGGCTTTGCAGGTACTATGCTGCGATCAGAAGACTTATCCTGCACTTTGTCTTTCCCCTTATCTTTGCGCCTTTCATTGCGCAATTCATGGCATTGTGGCCTAATATGGCCCTTTTTCTCACAATGGTGACAAGGAAAATCTGTGTTCCTGCCACGGGATTTGCTACGTGACTTCCCACGAGACTTGGACCGAGATTTTTGAGAATACTGCCCACGGCCACTGCCACTGCCATGCTTTCCATATCCATCATTCTTGCCTCTAGCTGTCATAGCATGCGACACACGAGAGGCATCCTAATTCTTACGGTTAACCTCTTCTTGTAGAAGAGCACTCTCAACATCAGATAATTTCAAGGTAGCAATAGAGGCACATTATGCAGTGCGGAATACATCCCATGACTCATTAAGAGTACCAAGAAAGAAAAGAGGAGTAATATCCGTTGCAAAAGTGATGTCCTGCGAAGTCAAGTTCTTGAGTATAGCATGGAACTGGCTCAAGTGAGCAGACATAGTCATATTCTCCTTCATGCGCATATCCATAAGCTGCTTCAGCCATACATCTGACTCGTTGGACTTTTCTTGTCATAGAGATTTTGGATCTTTTCTCACAACTACCAAGCACTTTATTCTTCCTCAAAGACATTATAGTGAACCTGTTCTATGAGAGACAATACAATAGTGGACTTGCATAAGTCATCAAGCTTAAGCCATTCCTCATTTAGCATAGTTGCAGGCGGATGACCAAAAAATCACCAAAATCGAGAAAAATTTACAAAGAAAGTGGAACCAAATCTGTTGCCCACCAAGTACTAGTAAAAGTATATCATTTTAGAGTGTTTCAGCATATGAAAAATCCATGTCATTCCATATATATATGCTTGCTGTAATAAATTTCAGATTTCAGTAAAAGAGAGCTAACAGTACCAAAACTGGATCCCAAGGCAATCAGATATTGCCAAGACCAGAGCCGGAATCATGCGGGCATAGCATAAGCATATGATGGTCGATAAGCATGAATCCAATAGCCAAGTATGCCATACAAACATCTGCCAGTGAGTAGGCACACCCCCTAGGCAACGGGGCAAAGTATTCTTGCCACTACCAAAACTTGGCACAAGTAGGTGTCAGTTCACAAAGATATTGATCCAAAATTGAGACTTAGCTCATAAGCATAGAGTGAACCAAGACATATGATGTATCATCCCAAAAGGTAAGAATTCCCAAAGGCTCAAGTGTCTGTAATTGCTCAATAGCATGTAACGGCTCAATGCATAAAAGTACCGCCTGCTCAATGTCTGATAAGCATTCAAGAAAGCTCCCACTGGCACAAAAGTCATATGTACGATCTCAAGAGCTCAAGCTAAGGCAAGACACAGTGCCAATGACATAAGTCCAAGACAATACATCAATAGTACATCCCTAACATGTAGGTGGTAGAGCATCCGTATGTAGCATCTGTAAGCATGTAAGACATCAAATACATCCTAATCCAAACTCTGACAAGCTAAGTAACATTCAAGACTAATCCAGATGATCCAAAATGCATCCAAGGTGGAGCTTCAATGAGCACTCAAGCTCAACGTATGCATAAGATAATCAACTGTGACATGAGTATCAAGTCGTAGGCAATGGGTAGGCATAAACCCAAGAAGCATCACTATCAAAGCATATACCAATGTCAATAAGTGTGGCCTAAAATAAGCTCAAGCTTCCAAAAGCATCCGATTCAATGACAAGCTCAAATTCGTCCCTCGATCAATACATCATGGTATAACCCAAGGCATACATCCGGAACCAATAGGCATATGTCAAAGCATGAAAGATAGCTTCAGTCCAAGAGTATTCAGCATGCATTTACTATTATAAATTTTGTATTTCCAGCCTCAGAATCAGGCCAAAATCATAGCATTATATGTATCTTCAATCCCCCAATCAATCAGGATGTAATAGGCATCAAGCCAGTTATGTAGTCATGCCCAAACAAGCATAGGCATACAAATACATGCTGTCTCAGACATGAAATCTATTGCCGAAGATTCTATCATCAGAATTTGGCAAATCTGACATCATCATCATGTCCGAAGCGTGCCAAAACCCCAACTTAGACTCTTACCTTGCTTGAATCAGGTTCCGAATGCCTAAGATATGACAAAAAGAGTGATTTTTGGGCCAGATTTTGAAACAGGCGCAAAAAAACGTGAGCTGGCTAGGGGGGTCTGTTGTCCCATGTGTCAAAAATGGGGCCCAAAGGGGGCACAAATGAGGGCCAAAGAATGCCTACACCAAGCCTCAGCAAGCCTTGATAGGCTGGAAGCAAGATCCACGTGAAGGAAGCTCCAAGAGGTGTGAGCTATGGTTTCCCACAACTTGTTTACAGCCTGTGAGACCTGAAAACTGAAGTAAAACTCTGAAGAAAATGATCAAATACCTCTAATGTAATGAGCTGAAGGTGCCGAACAATGCCGGGAAGGTGCTCAGGAAGCCGGGGAGTAATGGGAGCTCGAAGGAGTCAGATATGGTTGTCAGGAAGGAGACCCAATGTAAGTAGGGAATCGATGGGATGCTGAGAATGCCACGAACCAAGCTCAAGAGTCGGAAAGCAAAGCTCTAATACCAATTTAAAGGGAGCGACGGATCAAAGGTTGGACTTGAGAGTTATGGCAGGAGAGCAAGAGCAAGAAAGGGAGAGACTAGAAATAGGAACTCCAATAGTCACAATATGTGAGCGGGCCTTCCTTTATTCAAACTGTCACTAAAAGAATGAAGAATAAAGTGACGGTGATGGGCACCCGCCACCTGCAGTGTACAGTGGTGGTGACTGTCAGTGTAGTAATACACGGGTAGCTAGGTAGAGGCGCCTTTACCCCCAACAGTAGGGGGCGGTCACCTGACGCTTAATACCCCTCTCATCACATAATTGCTCAAAAGCACGTGAGACATGCTCACCCCCATTATCTGTTCTTAGGCATTTTAGCCTATACCCAGACTGGTTCTTAACCAATGCAAGCCATCTCTGATACACAGCCAAGACATCATATTTCAACTTAATGGGATAAGCCCAAACTTTCCGTGAAAAATCATCTATGAATGTAACAAAATACTTTGCACGAGCAGACATAGTCACATTCTCCTTCATGCGCAGATCCATAAGCTGTTTCAGCCAATACATTTGACTCGCTGGACTTTTCTTGTCATAGAGATTCTTGGTTTTATCCCACAATTGCCATTCACTATGTTCTTCCTCAAATACATTGTAGTGAACCTATTCTCTAAGAGACAATATAATGGTGGACTTGCATAACTCATCAAGCTCAATCCATTCCTCATCATGCATAGTTGCAGGCGGATGCCCGCTTAGCCTCAAAGGTTTGATTTGAGATTTCTGTACCAACACCTGCCAAATCTGGCTTTTCCAATAAGAGTAATTCGTACCATCAAGCTTAGTGATATTGAAAATAGCATGATTAGTAGACGAACTCACCATAATGTAGGCTAGAAGACTATAGACAGTTCAAAACTGCTTGCTGTTTACTGTAGAAAATGACCAAAAAATCACCAAAATCGAGGAAAAATGGCAAAGAAAGTGGAACCAAAGCTGATGCCCACCAAGTACTAGTGAAAGTACATCATTTTAGAGTGTTTCAGCATGAAAAATCCATGTCAGTCCATACATATATGCTTGCTGTAATAAATTTCAGATTTCAGTAAAAGAGAGCTAACAGTGCCAAAATCGGATCCCAAGGCAATCAGATATTGCCAAGACCAAAGCCGGCATCATGCGGGCATATCATAAGTATATGACAGTCGATTAGCATGAATCGAACACCCAAGTATGTCATACAAACATCTGCCCCCCAGTGAGTAGGCACACCCCCTAGTCAACGGGGCAAAGTGTTCCTGCCACTACCAAAACTTGACACAAGTAGGTGTTAGTTCACAAAGATACGGATCCAAAACTGAGACTTAGCTCATAAGCATACAATGAACCAAGACATATGATGTATCATCCCAAAAGGTAAGAAGTCCCAAAGTCTCAAGTGTCTGTAAACTGCTCAATGGCATGTAATGGCTCAATGCATAAAAAAGTACCGCATGTTCAATATCTAATAAGCATTCACGAATGCTCCCACTGGCACAAAAGTCGTATGTACGAGCTCAAGAGCTCAAGCCAAGGCAAGACACAGTGCCAATGACATAAGTCCAAGACAATACATCAATAGTACATCCCGAACATGTAGGCGGTAGAGCATCCGTAAGTATGTAAGACATCAAATACATCCCAATCCAAACTCTGACAAGCCAAATAACATTCAAGACTAATCTAGATGATCCAAAATGCATCCAAGGTGGAGCTTCAATGAGCACTCAAGCTCAACGTATACATAGGGTAATCAACCGTGACATGAGCATCAAGCCGTAGGCAACGGGTATGCATAAACCCAAGAAGCATCACTATCAAAGCATATACCAATGTCAATAAGTACGGGCTGAAATAAGCTCAAGCTTCCAAAAGTATCCGGATTCAATGACAAGCTCAAAGTCGTCCCTCGATGATCAATACATCATAGCATAACCCAAGACATACATCCGGAACCAATAGGCATATGTCAAAGCATGAAAGATAGCTTTAGCCCAATAGTATTCAGCATGCATTTACTATTATAAACTATGTATTTTCAGCCCCAAAATCAGGCCAAAATCATAGCATTACATGTAGCTTCAATCCCCCAATCAATCAGGATGCAATAGGCATCAAACCGGTTAAGTAGTCATGCCCAAACAAGCATAAGCATACAAATAGATGCTGTCTTAGACCTGAAATCTGTTGCAGAAGATTTTGTCATTATAATTTGGCAAATTCGACATCACCCTTGCGTTCGGAGCGTGCCAAAATCCCAACTTAGACTCTTACCTTGCTTGAATCGGGTTCTGAATGCCTGAGATATGACAAAAAGAGTAATTTTTGGGCCAGATTTTGAAACATGCACAAAAGAAAAAGTAAGCTGGCTGGGGGGGTCTGCTGTCCCACGTGTCAACAATGGGGCCCAAAGGGGGCACAAATGAGGGCCAAAGAAGGCCTACATCAAGCCTCAACAAGCTACCTTGATAGGCTAGAAGCAAGATCTAGGTGAAGGAAGCTCCAAGAGGTGTGAGCTATGGCTGCCCACAACTTGTTTACAGCCTGTGAGACCTGAGAACTGAAGTAAAAATCTGAAATAATGAAGCAATATCTTAATGTCAATGCCCTGATGGTGCCTCAATAGGCTGGGAAGAAGTTCGGGAAGCCGGGGAGTAACGGGAGCTCAAGAGAATGAGCTATGGCTGCCGGGAAGGAGACCCAATGCGAGTGGGGAGTTGATGGGAAGCTGAGAATGCCACAAACCAAGCTCAAGAGTCGGGAAGCCAAGCTCTAATACCAATTGAAAGGGAGAGAAGGACCGAAGCTTGGACTCGACAGCTATGGCGGGAGAGCAAGAGCAAGAGAGAGAGAGACAATAAATGGAAACTCCAATAGTCACAATGTGTGACCGGGCCTTCCTTTATTCAAACTGTCACTAAAAGAATAAAGAATAAAGTGACGGTGATGGGTGCCTGCTACCTGCAGTGTGCAATGGCGGTGACTGTCAGTGTAGTAATACACAAGCGACTAGGCAGAGTCACAAGTGAGTTCAAAGTAGCATGGATGTTACTTTTTACGAGATGAGCAATTGGTATGCATCTACTAGTGATGCATTGGATAATCATGATTATCATGATAGTTATATGCAAAAAGAAAAGAAGAATCATGGAGCCTTAGTGGACCAAAAACATCATGGTACTACATCTACAGTTATCCCTTGGTGTAAAAGACTAAGGAGTGGCCCCACATCTTTAGGCGCATTTATAAGTTTTGCAGGTAAAGACAAAGAGAAGAAAAAAGCGTAGGATGGTAATGATGCATCTCTAGTAGTCATTTGGGATTTGATGGAGATATCAAGAAGGTCTGGATTATCTTACTCTCCCCTTTGTCACTTTGAGGCATTTGCGATGATAGATGATCAGCTAGGAGATGGAAACGACCAAGTTTAGTGACCACTTGAAAATCAAACTCTTGAAATAGAAGGAGCCATCTCATCATTCAACCTTTAACATCTGCCTTATTCATCAGAAAGGACAAAGCTTCATGATCCACATAAAACTTGAAGTGCATCAATAGTAGGTAGTATTGAAACTTCTCCAAGGTGAACACCATCACCAAATACTCAAGCTTTGCCACTATATAGTTTCTCTCCCTATCAGTGACCTTTTGGCTTTCATAATAAACCAGTTGGTCTAGCTTTGAGGAGCCTTTTTGACAAAGAACTACACCCAGCCTTTCGACTGATGCATCACTGTAAACTCCTTCATCCAATCAGGAGGTTACAAAGATGGGTGCTTTAATCAAACACTACTTTAGGTATTAAAGGCTTCTTTGTAATCATCTATCCAAAAAAACTTTGCATCTTTCCTCAAGAGCTTGTGCAGGGGGGCTGCCTTTGTTGCAAAATGTGTGATGAACCTCCTATAGTAGCTCACATGGCCAAGAAATCCTCTCAACTGTTTTAGGTTGGTTGGTGTAGTTAGGGCTGCAATCTTCTCAAATTTGGCAGGGTCTCTTGCTATTCCTTGTGCAGAGACAATGTGGCCCAGCAGAATGTTTGAATAGACTCCAAAGATGTATTTGTTGGGGTTGAGGGAGGGTTGAGGGAGATCCCATATTCTTGACATCAATCAAAGCACTCCTCGACGTGTCCCCAATGCTTATAGAGCAGACTGAAGATACAAAAATCATCTAGATATACCTCAATGAAATCATGTAGGTGATTTTGAAATGCGACCATCATGACTTGTTGAAATGTAGCGCAGACATTACAAAGCCCCAACACAGCATCACTCTATAAGCATAGGTACCACATTAGGCTGTGAAGGTTGTCTTGGACTAGTTTTCTTTTGCTATGTGTACCTGATTGTATCCACTAAAACCATTTAGTAAGGAATAGAGTTCATGACACCATTGTGTCTAACAATTGGTCAATGAAGGGAATATGAAAATGATATTTCTTTGTTTTGGAATTCAATTTTCATAAGTCCACACAGATCTACAACTTTCCATTATTCTTAGGTACGGCTATAATGGGTGAAACCCATTCACTATTGCCCGCTAGATAGATGAACTTAGCTTCTAAGAACTTCAACAACTTTGCTTTCACCGGGGCAGAGTAATTTGGATTCATGTGCCTCTATCGTTGTCATACAGGCTTAGCATCAGGCTCCAGGTTGATGTGATATTGACACACAATGGGATCAATCCCCTTTAAGTCTTTATAAGACCAAGCAAAAACATTGAGGTTCACTTTCAATAGGTCATGAAGGTCAACAAATCCTCTTCTGGAAGGCTGCAAAAATACGTTAAGAAGTCGACCTATCCATATCAATGCACCTTATTAGTTGACAAAGTTCACAAAAAAAAAACATCAATTTGATCCCAAATGTGACCAACACGTGATCATTCAATCAACTCTAAGACCAAAAAGTGTCTTCCTCAGGAATCATTGCCTCCTTATCCAAATTGATCAGCCTCATTGAAATTCTAGTCCTACAAGAAGAGTCAAAGGCCATGTCCACCTTATTAGTTGACAAAGTTCACAAAAGAAAACATCAATTTGATCCCAAATGTGACCAACACGTGATCATTCAATCAACTCTAAGAGCAAAAAGTGTCTTCCTCAGGAATCATTGCTTCCTTATCCAACTTGATTAGCCTCATTGAAATTCTAGTCCTACAAGAAGAGTCAAAGGCCATGTCCACCTTGGAATCCAACATGTATAACTTTGGTTTTGATCCTAGCAGATTCCCAAAAGAAATTAATAGTAGAAGGAATTCTACAATCTTCCATTACTTTTCTTCCTATTCAATAGTGCCATTTTTTCCATTTTCAACCTCTATTGGTGTTTATTGATGGTAGTTTTCCCAACTGTGCACCAAGAACATGGAGCCCCGAGAGCAACACCAAGAAAATGGGAAATCTACTACAATAATATCTATCTTATCACCCTAAAAAGCATGTTCATAGTTTATCAACCACAAGAAGAAAAAAACACTAAGAATAACTAATCTTTATGCAACATCATATAGTGAATCTCCCATAAATTTATCATAATAAATCTTCAACATATTCTTCATGAAAACTATCAAAGACCTAAAAGAACACAAAGGAATGCTCAATTTGAATGGAATTCATCACATAGTATTCATTATTTATCATCTTCATAGTCTTCATAGTCTTTCTCTCGATCTATCTCATTTAAATACAATATTTCTTCATAGAAGTTTTCTATCTCTCATACACTATCTCTCTCTTATACTCTCTCTCAATAGTACATGAGAATACCCTCCCAAAAGGTATGCTTGATATGAAGGGTCACCAAAGATACTATAGTGACCTTTGAAAGCTCACTACGGTCACGCACCACTGTGCATATGGGATAGGTAAGCCTGCATGTCCTTGGCCCTGAAGCTCCATACAAAGAGGCTGTCAATGAGTGTGATTGCTGAATCTCAACATATTTTAGGTGAGACCTCACATGAAAGATAAAGGTTGCTTTACATATGATGAACCTTCAAGCCTACATGCACACAAATACTAAGGTATAAAATAGCAAATATATAGTGGAATTCGAGCCCTAACACCTAGCATAGCCCGGTGGATGACTAGGACAGTCATGACTTGAACCCACAAGCATGCAACTTATGACAAAAAAGATGAACAACTAGCTATAATGAAGACTAACTCAAATAACACAATTATACCCTGCTAGAGGCCTTGCACCTCTTAATAAGCCACACTAATTTACCATGAGTATAGCCCCTCTAGGATACTCATAGTCCTCTTGTACAGTTGCATAATTGGTCCTAAGTATTAGTGAAATTAAAATAGCAGCTAAGTAAACATGCCAAGGCTAAGAACTCATTAAGTATAATGACATCCATACTACATCATAGAGAATAAAGATATAGAACCATGACTGAATCAATAAATCACTACTCCAATGGCAAAGAGTAGGAACAATAATCAAGAAACATGTCGATGGCACTCCAGCATCTACATCATAATTAATGTATGGCAATGTGTACCACATAGCTTGAATTTCAAACAAGAAACTGCATCTCCAAATAAATATGTAAGATAATAAGAAAACTTGTAAAAGAAAACAAAACAAAACTACATCTACATCATACTCATTCAGAGCTTCAATCTGCACCATATCATCTGAACAATATTGATTTGCATCAATCCTAACTGATATAGCATATATCTCTTAACTTTCAGGTCGATTTTCAGGTTTCTAAAAAGCTTGATCTTCAGGTTGTTGTTGTACTTGTTATTTTCTAGCTTGCTGGAACAATTCTTCACAGGAGGGAGTCTAGTGTTTTTTTGCGCTTGCTTTAAACTTTTAAGGTTGTCCTTTAGTTTTTGACATTTTTTTCTCCTATTTCTTCAAATGAGTTGCCTTTTTTCACTTTGCCCTACGTCTTTTAAATTTTCTTTTTACTTTCTTTGCAGTGGGGTTAACAAAGGGTCAGGAAACCAGTTGATAGGCTTACAGAGAGCCTATGAAGTGTTGGGGGTAAAGGCGCCTCCGCCTAGCCACCCGTGTATTACTACACTGACAGTCACCGCCACTGCACACTGCAAGTGGCAGGGTGCGCGTCACCGTCACTTTATTCTTTATTCTTTTAGTGACAGTTTGAATAAAGGAAGGCCCGATCACACATTGTGACTGTTGGAGTTTCCATTTCTTGTCTCTATCTTTCTTGCTCTTGCTCTCCCGCCATAGCTCTTGAGTCCAAGCTTCGATCCTTCTCACCTTTCAACTGGTATCAGAGCTCAGCTTCCCAACTCTTGAGCTTGGTTCATGGCATTCTCAACTTCCCATCGACTCCCCACTCTCCTTGGGTCTCCTTCCCGGTAGCCATATCTGACTCCTTCGAGCTCCCCTCACTCCCCGAATTCTCGAGCACCTTCCTGACATTGTTGGGCACCTTCAGGGCATTACATCAGAGGTATTGCTTCATTCTTCACAGGGGTTTTACTTCAGTTTTCAAGTCTGAGAAGAGGAATGGGCAGCCACCATTGAAGCTCTAATGCTTCATATGCCACTCTATATCCCTTGTGGCTACTTGTGGTCTTACATAGACCTTCTATAGGCCTTACTCAAGCCCCTCCTCAACCTTTAGATGCCACATTTTGCAGCAGCCCCTCCAGGAACATTCACGCTGTTTGCGCTAGCTATGCATACCTCTTTTTTTTATCAGCATTTGGCAGCCATACCTCATGATTGGTGGCTTATACACTAAGTTGGGGGAACACTCTTGATGCTTGGTAGGAAGGCTGGGAGCACTCATCTTCAAGCTCTTCTTTGCTGGAATACACAACAGACTTGTTGTTCACAGGTCTGGGCAGACTTCTGCAGGTACATTGAAGCTCATACATACACCCCATAATGCATGTACGCTATTAGATGACTACATATGCTTGGTGGATGTTATGGTAATGCTTTGTCATCATTTTGGTGATGATTTGGGCCTGCAAATACTCAGTCTGGAACAGTAAATCATTGCTGTAATAAAAGCGGACTGAAGCTATTCTACATGCTTTGGGTTATGCCTATTGGTTCAGAATTATGTCTTGGATATATGCCATGAAGTATTAATCTTCGGAGTACGACTTGGAGCTTGGATTTCATTTCGGATGATTTTGGAAGAGCTTTGAATTTATGCATTCATTGACATGGTTCATACTTGACAATGGTATATGCTTTGATAGTGATGCTCCTTGGGTTTATGCATACCCGTTGCCTACGACTTGATGCTCATGTCCCGGTTGATTACCTTATGCATACATTGAGCTTGAGTGCTCATTGAAGCTCTACCTTGGATGCATTTTGGATTATCTAGAGTTGTCTTGGATGTTACTTGGCTTGTCAGAGTTTGGATTGGGATGTACTTGATGTCTTACATGCTTATGGATGCTACATACGGATGCTCTACCGCCTACATGTTCGGGATGTACTATTGATGTATTGTCTTGGACTTATGTCATTGGCACTGTGTCTTGCCTTGGTTTCAGCTCTTGAGCTCGTACATATGGCTTTTGTGCCAGTGGGAGCATTCTTGAATGCTTATCAGACATTGAGCAGGCGGCACTTTTATGCATTGAGCAGTTACATGCTATTGAGTAGTCACAAACACTTGAGACTTTGGGATTTCTTACCCTTTGGGATGATGCATGGTTTATATGTCCTGGTTCACTGTATGCTTATGAGCTGAGTCCCAGATTTGGATCCGTATCTTTGTGAGCTGACACCTACTTGTGTCAAGTTTTGGTAGTGGCAGGAACACTTTGCCCCGTTGACTAGGGCATGTGCCTACTCACTGGCAGATGTTTGTATGACATGCTTGGGTATTGGATTTATTCTTATCGACCTTCATATGCTTATGTTATGCCTGCATCATGCTGGCTTTGGTCTTGGCAGTATCTGATTGCCTTGGGATCCGATTTTGGCACTATTAGCTCTCATTTACTGAAATCTGTAATTTATTACAGCAAGCATATATGTATGGACTGACATGGATTTTTCATGCTGAAACATTCTGAAATGATGTACTTTCACTGGTACTTGGTGGGCAGTAGCTTTGGTTACACTTTTCTCGCCATTTTCTCTCATTTTTTGGTGATTATTGTCATTTTCTACAGTAAACAACAAGCAGTTTTGAACTTTCTACAGTCTCCCAGCCTGCATTATGGCGAGTTCGTCCACTGATCATGCTATTTTCAACATCACTAAGCTTGATGGTATGAATTACTCTTATTGGAAGAGCCAGATTTGGCAGGTGTTGGTATAAAAATCGCAAATCAAACCTTCGAGGTTGAGCGGGTATCTGCCTGCAACTATGTCAGATGAGGAATGGCTTGAGCTTGATGAGTTATGCAAGTCCACTATTGTATTATCTCTCACAGAACAGGTTCACTACAATGTATTTGAGGAAGAACAGAGTGCATGGCAGTTGTGGGATAAAATCAAGAATCTTTATGACAAGAAAAGTCCAGCGAGTTAGATGTATTGGCCGAAGCAGCTTATGGATTTGTACATGAAGGAGAATGTGACTATGTCTACTCACTTGAGCCAGTTCCATGCTATACTCAAGAACTTGACTTCGTAGGACATCACTTTTGCAGAGGATGTCACTCCTCTTTTCTTGCTTGGTACTCTTAATGAGTCATGGGATGTATTCCGCACTGCATTATGTGCCTCTACTACTACCTTGAAATTATCTGATGTTGAGAGTGCTCTTCTGCAGGAAGAGGTTAATCGTAAGAATTTGGATGCCTCTCGTGTGTCGCATGCTATGACAGTTAGAGGTAGGAATGATGGATATGGAAAGCATGGCAGTGGCAATGGCCATAGACGGGATTCTCAGAAATCTCGGTCCAAGTATTGTGGGAAGTGACGTAGCAAATCCCGTGGCAGGAACGTAGATGTTACTTGTCACCATTGTGCGAAAAAGGGCCATATTAGGCCACAATGCCATGAACTGCGCAATGAAAGGTGCAAAGATAAGGGGAAAGACAAAGTGTAGGATAAGTCTTATGATCACAGCATAGTGCCTGCAAAGTCCGATGTTAAAATTGAAGAGATCAATGTTATGCAGCCTGAGGATGTTGATGATGATGATTATATCCTAGCAGCTTCATCTAGTGCTTCGCAGATGACAGAGATACACTCTATGTATGCACAGTGTTGGCTCTTGGACTCAGGTGCGTCCTTTTATGTGACACCTTACCGAGAGTGCTTTCAATCCTACCGTACTATTTCGGGTTCTGTGCGCTTGGGTGATGATAGCTCTCTTGATATTGTGGGCATTGGTGATGTTAGGCTACAGTTTCCTTCTGGTAGTAGTTTTGTTATGCAGGATGTACGTCATGTACCTGCCTTGACACGCAGTCTCATGTCAGTTGGACAACTTGATGACACAAGAGATCATGTATGTTTTGGAGACTCTGCATGGAAGATCACTCATGGCAGACTTGTGATTGTGAGAGGTGCCAAGGCTGGCAGCCTCTATCCCTTGATTGCATCAGCTTCTTCCCTTGATTATGTTTTGTCTGTGGGTTCTATCCCACATGTATCTCTTTGGCATGCCTGTTTGGGCCATATATCTTTGAAGGAAATGAAAATGCTTTCTAGTTTGCAATACTTACCGCCCCTTGATTATGCATATTTTGATTCATGTGAGCATTGTCTTTATGGCTGGCAGACTAGGTCTACGCATAAGAAGTCTGGTAGGCCACGCATGAGTGAGCCCTTGGCATTGGTACATTCAAATGTCTGTGGGCCCATGCCTTGTCAGTCTATGGGTGGTGCAAAGTATTTTGTTACGTTCATAGATAATTTTTCACGAAAAGTTTGGGCTTATCCCATTAAGCTGAAATTCGATGTCTTGGCTGTGTTTCAGAGATGGCTTGCATTGGTTGAGAACCAGTCTAGGTATAGGCTAAAATGCCTAAGGACAGATAATGGGGGTGAGTATGTCTTATGTGCTTTTGAGTAGTTATGTGATGAGAGGGAGCGTCAGTTGACTGCCCCCTACACCCCTCCCCAGAATGGTTTGGCTAAGCGGATGAATAGAACCATCTAGGAGTGTGTACGTAGTATGCTTAGCCACGCAGGCCTACCACAGAGCTTTTGGGCTGAGGCAGTTAGTACAGCTTTGCATGTCATAAACAGATCACCTTCTAGTGGTTTGGATTTCTAGGTTGGAGAGAAAGTATGGACTGGAAAACCTCCCTCTTATGCACATCTCCGTGTCTTTGGATGTGAGGCATTTTGCCATGTGCCCAAGGACAAGAGAAGTAAGATGGATCCTAAAAGTGTCAAATGCATTTTCCTTGGTTATGGGGATGCATGGGAGATGGGTTACCGTCTCTGGGATCCGTAGGCGCGGAAAGTCATCTGCAATCATGATGTAGTCTTCCATGAAGACAAAATGCATCGGCAGCATGAGAGAGTTGTTGAGATCTGTAGGGTCATATTTCAGGAGGAGCCAAGAGCTCTCGCATAGCCAGTTGGACAGCCTACAGCTGAAGCAGATGCTCATGGTCAGGGTGTTGGGTAGGCAGTTGGGCAGGCAGCAAAGCCTACTGTGAGATGGTCTACTAGAGACAAACGTCCACCTGATAGATTTAAGCCCTCGATGCATTATGTCTTGGTTATAGATGCAGGAGAGCCTTTCACTTATGATGAGGCTATGCGCAGGGGTGACAGTCACTCCTGGGAAAGGGCTATGCAGTCTGAGATAGACTTCTTGCATAAGAATGACACTTGGGATTTGGTTTCCTTGCCTACGGGCAAGAAGGCTTTGCCATGCAAGTGGGTGTACAAGCTGATAATAAGTACCCCTGGACACCCCAAGCCGGCATACAAGGCTAGATTGGTAGCAAAGGGTTTTAAGCAGGAGCATGGTGTGGATTTTGATGAGGTCTTTTCTTCTATGGTTAAGATGACCACCCTGCGCTTAGTCTTGGCTTTGGTTGCTCAGCTTGACTTGGATTTATACCACCAGATGGATGTCAAGATGACTTTCTTACATGGGGACTTGCATGATGAAATTTATATGGAGCAGCCTAAGGGCTTTGCAGAACCTGGCAGGGAGCACCTAGTGTGCAAATTGAAGAAAAGTCTTTATGGCTTGAAACAAGCACCTAGGGAGTGGTATCATAAGTTTGATGCCTTTATACAGTCATAGGGCTACAGTAGGAGTGCTATGGATCCGTGTCTTTACACGAAGAAAGCCCATGATGGTTCTTTATTGATTTTGGTCCTCTATGTGGATGATATGTTGATAGCAGGGAAAGCTCATGATGAGCTAGATGCTCTTAAGGCTCAGCTCAAGAAGAGCTTTGAGATAAAAGATCTGGGACAGGCCACTCACATACTTGGTATGCGCATTAGAGGCGATAGGCATCAGGGACTACTCTATTTGTCACAGAGGAAGTACATTCATAAAGTCCTTGAGCGCTTCCGCATGCAGGATGTAAAGCCTATTGGCTGTCCATTGCCTTCTTATGTGAAGGTATCACACGCTGATTGTCCGTAGACAGATGAGCAGAGGGCCGAGATGGCCAAGATTCCCTATGCATCCACAGTGGGTAGTCTTATGTATGCCATGATAGCCACTCATCTAGATATTGCCTTTGCAGTTGGTGTTGTAGCAAGCTATATGGCTACACTTGGCAAGAAGCATTGGGATGCCGTGAAGGGTATCATGAGGTACCTGAAGGTCACTGCAGATATGTGCATATGCTATGGCACCCTAGGATACAGGAGTCATGGGGTACACTGACTCTGATTATGCAGGACATGCAGATAGTAGGAAGTCCACTTCCGGCTATGTA
This sequence comes from Lygodium microphyllum, assembly GCF_053477565.2. Lineage (NCBI taxonomy): Eukaryota > Viridiplantae > Streptophyta > Polypodiopsida > Schizaeales > Lygodiaceae > Lygodium > Lygodium microphyllum. Next base: position 12,951,359 of record NC_141143.1, read on the forward strand.
TTCACATATACTGGAGGTGCTATTTCTTGGATGTCCAAGGTGCATAAATGCATGGCCCTTTCTACTACAGAGGCCAAGTATATTGCAGCCACTGAGGCTTGCAAGGAGGCCATTTGATTGGGTCGTTTTGTTGGTATTGATGCTATCCCTACACTGCATTCGGATTCCATGAGTGCTATTCAGTTAGCCAAGAATCTCGTCTTCCATGCGAAGACGAAACATATTGAGGTGAGGTATCACTTCATACATGGGGTCGTTGAGGACAAGTCTGTTGATCTTGTCAAGATCTCAACTGACCAGAATCCTACAGATCTACTCACGAAAAGCCTCTCTATAGAGCGCTTTGCCTTCCTCAGGAGGTTGATGGGCGTGGGATGAGATGACGTCTTTCCTCATCTTGTTATACATGTGTACATGTTGTACTGTCTTTTCTCTTTTTCTTTTCACTCCTCACTAGGGTAGATTCGCCTTTAAGTAGGAGGTTGTTCGGGGTAAAGGTGCCTCCGTCTAGCCGCCTGTGTATTACTACACTGACAGTCACCGCCACTGCACATTGCAGGTGGCGGGCGCCCGTCATCGTCACTTTATTCTTTATTCTTTTAGTGACAGTTTGAATAAAGGAAGGCCCGATCACACATTGTGACTGTTGGAGTTCCCATTTCTTGTCTCTCCCTTTCTTGCTCTTGCTCTCCCACCATAGCTCTCGAGTCCAAGCTTCGATCCTTCTCATCTTTCATGAAGTATAGTGAGGTAGTTGTTGCAGATGAAAATTAGTGTACTGCCATGGATGAAGAATATGCATCACTGGCTAAAAATGAAACATAGAATTTGGTTAGTTTGCTTGAAGGAAAAACACCCATTGTCTGTAAATGGGTTTATAAAGTGAAATGCAAATCAGATGGTTCATTGGAAAGGTATGAAATGTGACTGGTTGCAAAGAGATATGCACAGCAATATGACTTAGATTATGAGGAGACTTTCAGTCTAGTTGCAAAGATGGCAATTGTAAGAACAATCATTGCATTAGCAGCTTCTAAGGGATGGAAGTTATAGTAGATGGATGCCAAAAATGCATTCTTGAATGGTGACTTGCTTAAGGAGGTGTATATGGAATAGCCTAAGGGCCATATACACTATGACTATCCGGAATATATATGCATGCTGAAAAAGGCCTTGTATGGACTAAAATAGGCACTGAGAGCATGGAATGCTCATATCGATACTTATTTATAGCAACTTGGTTTTCAGATAGATCATGTAGACCATATCTTATTTACAAAGAAGACAGAGAATGGTTATATTTTCTTAGTGATTTGTGTGGACAATTTGATCGTCATTGGAGATGATGATCATGGCATTGTTGAAATTAAGTCATGGTTACAAGTTAAATTCAAGGTGAAGGATCTTGGAGAGCTGAAATACTTCCTTGGGATTGAGGTTGTGTCTACACCTTATGGTATATGGCTATTGCAAAAACAGTATGCTCATGATATGTTGTTGAAATATAGCAAGATGGAGTGTAAAGCCATGGAAATACCTTTGGATCAGAATTTCGGTCTTGCAACTGATGTTGGAAATGAAATAGACAATGTCATTATGTATAGACAAATGGTGGGCAACCTGATTTATCTCACTATCACCCGTCCCTGACCTCAGTTATACAGTGGGACTGATTAGTCAGTTTATGCAGAAGCCTCATCAGCCACATCTAGATGCAGTCATGAGGATTATATGGTACGTGAAGGTTATTGCTGATTATGGGCTATTTTATGAGCATGGAAAGTCACTTGACTTAATGGGTTAGACATATGCAAATTTGGCTAGTTGTGCCAATGATAGAAGGTCAACCAGTGGTTATACTTTCAGCCTAGGTAGTAGTATGATCAGGTGGAGTAGTAAGAAGCAGCTGGTCATAGCTTTATCTAGTACAGAGACATAATATAGGGGTGTAGCCTTAACAACATGCGAAGTAGTTTGGCTTGTAAAATTGCTACATGACTTGGGTATATAGTTAGACACGAAGATCGCATTGCATTGTGACAATCTTAGTAGTGTGATGTTGGTTAGCAACCCTATCTATCATGCTAGATCCAAACACATAGAGGTTCATTACCACTTCATCAAGAAAATGGTACTTGCTAGACAGATTGATCTACCCCATGTGAAGATAGAAAACCAAGTAGCAGATATCTTTACCAAATCACTTGCTAAAGAGAAGTTTGTGCATTTCAAGGAGCTACTTGAAGTACAACAGTTAGTTTGAGCTTGAGGTGGAGTGTTGGGATTCAAGCTCATAATCACTATCGCCTTAATTGTATCTTGACAGCTATAGTCTTAGCTATCACCATCTATCATGTGAGTTGTAATAAATGAGTCGAAGACTCAACCATAGTCAATGACATAGTCACTTAGTGACTAGACTTTAGTCTATAGGTTTTGAATAATTAAGGTGAAGAAGATGAGAGTACTTTACTCTCTATGTGTGGGTTTCTCTCAATGTTTGTGTCTTTCTCTCTCCCTCTAAAACTTGGACACAATGAGCTTACAACCATTTCCAAACTCCTCAATAAAATAGTGATGTTTATTGAACCTACCTTGGAAATTCTACTCTTTATCATCTTCCCAGCTGATAGCAGATTCTTAGTGATGGAAGGAACATGCAAGACATCATACAAATTCTTATTTTGACCATCATGTATAACCAAGGGAACCACATCCTTATGCTCAATGTTATGCTGAGTATCCTCACATATACAGACATAACCATGCTTATCAGGAACCATATTAAGTGAGCCATTCACCATACGGAATCATGTGATTAGAAGCTCTTGAATCAATGTACCATATATAATCTAACTTATCAACCTCGGCAACATTCTTTTGAACATAGTTCATAGCAAACAACCTATTAGTAGTAGCATCCTCAACATGACTAGATGAAGCATATTTATGTTGCTTGCCTCTCTAATTTGCTTGCTTCTTCTAACATTCCTTAGCAATATGCCCATACTTCCCACAGTAGTGGTAGTCCTTATCCTTATTTGCACTATCATACCCATTTTGAGATTACCATGAACCTCTACCTCTGGAGTTGGATCTCCTCCTTGCTTGGAAGTATCCACTACCTCTAGCATTTCGTACCGGCTAATTATTCACATTTTGAGATGCATTCTAATTAGTCCCTTGACCAGAAACCCTCTACCGTAGCTGCCTCGGCCTCTTTGATTTGAGTAAAAAACTACATCTCTACCCTTTGGGCCACTAGAGCTTGTGGTGGCGAATCCAAGTTTAACCTCTTCATGAATAGGTAATGAAACTAGCTCATTAAAATTAGGCATCTCCGATCGTACTAAGATAGATATATCAAATGACTTATACTTAGGTCCAAGGCCGTTCAACTTAACTACAACCAAATCTTCACCACTTGAGCTCCAACAGATGCTAGCTTCAATGGTCTTTATCTATGTGATATAGTTTAGTATTAACCATCCTTGCATGTCTATCGAGACCTAGAATGGTCCCACTAGCTCTATGGCACTAGCCGGTAGGCCTCCACTACACACCTCAAACCACCCCACACGGTCTCGCAGCCAGGAGAGTTTAAGGGGTATACTACCCTAACCTCAAATATAGAACTTTGCATTTATATGGATTGTAATCCAACAAATATCTTTCCTATACTCTTCAAAGGGAGTCCCTAAACATATTGGTGTAATACATCATGTAAGCACATACAAAGAAAGTGCCCCTCGGCTGATTGTCGCAGCCCCACTACAACTCTCTTACACCTTGGGGATTGGCCCCAAGATGTATCCTGAACACATAAAGCATATACAACACATAATCCACTCTTTTAATTGATCGATCCAAGAGATAATAGATCATCCTCAATCACTGAATATTCCCCAAGAAATGAGCCACTAACCCTACAACTTAGGGTACCTCACACTCTCAACATAGGTCATTGCTCATGAAAACAATTGATGAGAGGAAGATACCATATGGTGTGTGCAATGCAATTGTGTATGACTACCATGCTCAAACAAGTTTATTCATTAACAACCAACATTGTGAAGGTGCAAAAACATGTCTTTTCATACATTTCTTCTAATCAAGATTGTTGTGTTGCTTAAGGCTAGCACCGAGCATTCTTGTGCTAATGAACCCTTTTAATTTTAAACCACATGTATCTTATATGCCATGCATTAAAAAAACATCAAAATTCAGCATACTTTAAGCACTTAATAACCCCCCTTCTCCCTACCGTTTAAGATTGTGCATTCGGTGGTAGGTTGAGAGCATATTTTTAATGTATTTTTCTTTTACAAAAGCAATAAAATCCCACTTTAACATAGAGATAGAAATCAATTAATAATAAACCTCATGCCTCAACTCTACATACATTCACAAACATAAATATTACTTTTTCCTATTTTTCGAATGCAAAAATCTTATTTTTGGATATTTTTCTTATTTTCTCCTATTTATTTATGATAATTACTTATATTTGTTGATTTATTGATTTATTTTGATTGATCTTCTTGAGAAAGATTTTCTTACCATATTTCACCCCATAGAACCACTATATGCACGGCAAAACCCAAAAAATGCATAATTTTCCTTAAACCGCCATGTTGGGGGTTTTATGTGTTTATAAATAAATTATTAGATGACTGATTTTTCTTGACTTCTTTAATATTTTTTATCAATCACAACATTGGCAACAAAATACAATCATTTCCAATTAAATTTTATCATAAAAAAATGAAATCTACAACTTACTCATAAAATCGCGCCTCTTATGACGTATGTATCTTGTAATTGGAGACCCCCTGACGCTTTCTAATAGCCATTGACGATCCTTCCAACCTTGATTTATGCTCCTTTACATTCCTGCATCATCCCATGATCAAAATCTTTCATCTCAGCCCACCCCCTTCTCTCATACATTAATCCATGGAAACACACAACAAGAGAAGAGAGACATACTAAAATCAAATCTCTTGATTTACTTAGTCATTTTTTGATGAGTTTCTTGCAATGGATGTGAAGAAAATATTCATCTTGCTAGTCTCTTGCCTTCTTCTGATTCCATCAAGAAAAAAATTAATAAAAAATGTCAAATTTGGGGGCACTGAAAAAAAGTGCCCCCCCCCCCCCCGACACAACAATTTGCAATTGCATGTCCTTTCTTCTTGCAATAGAAGTACTATCCTTGAAAATTTTTTAACCACCCTTCTTCTTTTTGTCACCATCGGTAGAGGAACCACCTTTGCCGTTCACATTGGCAGAGAATGTAGCATCTCCACTATTGCTACATTTTGGGCTTTAAGCCTCAACTTCTCCTTCATTAGTAGTGTACAAAATTCCTCAGATGTCAAATCTTGGGGTCTCACCTGAGTGTTTAGGGCAGTTACCAATCCGTCAAACTTTGGTAGACAAATCTGAAGACACCTCTAAATCTAGCTCCTCACTAGTCTTTTGTATCCCAGCACCAATAGCCATTTGATCACACAAATTCTTGATCTGAGTGATGAATGCTTCAAATTTCTCTCCTTTAGCAAACTTCTATATTGCTAGTTGATTCTCCAAGTTATGAATCCTTATTTGATATCGCATTTCGTACTAACTCCTTAGTGCGTTCCAAGTCTATGATACCTTGGTTGTATGTTGAATCAAGGTCAAAACACTACCAAAACAACTTGTAACTAAGGCACACAATGCATCTGCATTCCTTTGTTTCCAAGCTTATAGAATATCTGTATTTTTGGAGAAATCATGACATTCAAATTTGATGGGTCAAGGGTCAGTCCCCAGCACCATCTCTAGAAGCTCATAAAAATCAGGGATTGGATAGTTCTGATTTTAAACTTTCATAAAGTATAGTTTGTACCATCTAGCTTGCCTTCACTGAATGTTGGTGGATGAATCCTCAGTGTTTGAATTGTCGGTACATCACCACCACCACCTAATGTGCCATCACAACTACTTCATGTAGTAGATGGCATTCCTCCTCTTCATTGTTGAAGCCCTTGCCTCTTGCAAACTCTTCACTCCTCCAAGCCCCTTGGGTGTTGATATCATGTAGAAATTACATGGCACAATGGAGAGAATTTGAGCAAGGAGTAGAGAACACATAGCAAATATGAGAATAACAGAGATTGCTTTAATTTCAAATGAACTAATACAAAGATGACTCTATTCACCTGCACACTTCCATCGTGAAGCTTAGATGGCGATTCAGATAGATGATAGGCAAAGAGCTTAAGGATACAACGATTCGATGCACTCTCAACAGACACTAAATTGGCTTGAGGATTGAGGTCCATTGAAGGTCGTAGTCAATTGGAGTTTTTAAGGGTGTTGAGTGAGAGGGATTGTCAAAACGTACTTTAGCAGCATGGCCAATATTCTTCCATTGGTTGTCATGGGTACTGTGCTTTGATTTTGAGGTACAAGATTGCCATTGCCCCCTCAATGCCCTTTTGGAGAGAAGTTGTGACCAAATTTGTTAAGGCTAGTCCAGTTGGCCTTGGCACAACACTCCTTGACTATATGGTCTTCCTTTTAACAATGTGTATAAAAGTGGTTTTTCTTGGGTACATTGTGCCACCACCTCTTGGTGTCCACTGCTTGAGGAGAATTGTTTTGAGGAGTATTTACTCTCCCTTGAGACCTAGATCCATTACCTGATTTTTCTTCCTGAGAGATAAAATGATAAGGAAATGACCCACTGAAGTAAAGTGAAATCCTTTGAGTGTAGCTTGTTTAATACTAAAGAAACAAGATCGTCTTCTTGCTTTGGAGTGCCAATGGTGGAGAATTGGACAAGTAATTGCCTATATCCAACTCAAGTGGATTGTTTTGAGGAGTATTTACTCTCCCTTGAGACCTAAATCCATTACCTGATTTTCCTTCCTAAGAGATAAAATGATAAGGAAATGACCAACTGAAGTAAAGTGAAATCCTTTGAGGGTAGCTTGTTTAATAATAAAGAAACAGGATCATCTTCTTGCTTTGGAGTGCCAATGGTGGAGAATTGGACAAGTAATTGCCCATATCCAACCAAATCTACTTTGAAGGCATCCCTCTCTATAATGGAAAATTGATGAAGATCATTATCAAGATTCATTCTACGTGTCCTATCCTATCTCGAGCTACATAGTGGTTGATAAGGTGAGCCTAGTGGCTTGATGTGGAAGGAAGTGCTAGAACTGTGAGTGAAACCCTGACATCAATCCTTGCATGAGCTTAACAATAGCCATAGCATTGTAAACTTATTGTAAACAGACTAAGTCGGGGTAATTGGGATGAGGACAAGTCTGAGTCCTTTCAACCTCGGACTAGGTCCCAAAGGCCTTGACTCTTGTGCGCATGTTACATGAGATTGGACCAAGTGGTGTAATTTGATACATTAAACTTTAGCTTGTTAGTGAGACCCTTTTTTAGCCCTTGCAATAGGAGTATATGTACTCGAAGAATAAAAGGAAGATTGTCCTATGACCCGTGCAAGAGGAGTGAAATTAGAATCCGAAGTTGTTGGGGGTCCCAAAGAATGGATGTTTGGAACTTGAAGCTCCAAGGAGCCCTAAAGAAGGAGAAGAACCGGAACTGGTATGTCTAAAAGGTCAAGAAGGGGGTGGTTAAGTGGACCACATGGTCCTTGGGAACCGTGGAGGATGAGAGAAAACAAAACATGGACGTCTTTGGAGTCTCAAAGGAACACTTGTAAGAGAGGGGACAAGCCCCCTGTGAGGGTAGAAATTGCTTGGTCCCAACGTTTTAGGTCACAGGCGAACTCAAAACGTTTGATGAACACATGCGCTAGGGGGTTGCTAGCATAGAGGCGATGTAAGGGGCAATGTAGGCACGGGTGCGAGGGTGGGCTACAAATTTGTAATGAACTAAATAGGTTAACAGTCTGTGAGACTGGTAGTGCGCGCTAGGTGTAGGAATTGAGAGTCCAGGACTTTAAATGCCCGTATAGTCCATAGGCATGTACGGACTCTCATCCAAAGGATTTCCTATCATAAAACTCCTTGTGCCACTTGGTATATTAGCTAGGGCTTGACACAAACGGGAAAATCCTGAAATGGGACACCTAGAATGGACACAGTCAAGGGCTGAGAGTCTATCTACTTGATGCAACATAAGAAACTTGAATGGAAGTCCTTGTGAATGTGTGACTGATAGTCTTAGTAGGGTATCCCAAGGTAATGGGATGGGAGAAAGGTACGTGACAATTAGAATAGGTGGTTGCAGAATAATAGATGGGTGCAATGCGTGATGCATCAATCAACAAAGATCCACTGGCAGTTACGTGCGAATCAAGAGAAGTACCTAGTCTATGACGGGCACCTCTCCCATTGTAGTTGACATGGTTTTTTGATGGCAAGCCTTTTTTGGTCGCAGGTCAGCTGAATCAAGATGAAAGAGATGTTTTGTATAAGAGATATTTGAACCTGGCTGGACAGGAGTAGCCATAGGATGTCCTTCTTAGTCCATGATGGTCCGTTCTCCCATGGAGAGACTCTGGATTGTCTTCAATTGCCTTGTCCAACCGTGTGCCACTTCCACAGGGCTTGTTAAAGCCAAAGCTCAAAGACCGTGAGTTCATTGCTGAAGATGAGTGGAACTCCCTCAGAGCCATGATGAACTCAGAAAAGAGGACTCTGAGGAGGGTTTTGGAGTATTAGACCGAGGTATTTACTACTAAAAGCTAGTGTAGTTCACTCATACAAGCCCTAGACTCATGATAACTCTGATACCATGTGAGGAGAACACTAGGCTGGAGGAGTGATTACTAGAAAATGAAGCCTCCAGAGAAGAAAACACAATGGTAGGAGAACTCTGAGATGTCAAGCAACAGAAGATCTGGAGCAAACGCAACTAGTAGATTGATGATGATGATGACGACAATGATGTGAGCTAGGATAGCCCGAATAACAGCAAACACAGCTGATCATGTGCTCAAAATGCTAGACAGACAGTGAGAAACAGGTCACCTGGTGGAAGATGATGTCATGGCAGCAAGATGATCTGTTGTGCTGGAAAACACAGCCATCAGCAGTCAAAGAAGATGTGGCAGTAGGTGGGCAATCGCCAGCAAGGTGGAGATGGCACAGGAGCAGGGTGATGCTTCTTCTTCTCCTTCTCCTTCAGACTTCTCCTTGTCCTTCTCCTTCTCCTTCTTCTTCTTCTTCTTCTTCTTCTCCTCCTCCTTTAATCCATTGCCTAGGTCCTGACTCCTAAAGGCTAATCATATCATGGTGCCGGACCCATATTAGAGGCACGTCACTCCAATCAAGGGATACGAGGGCTCCGGCGGATCACAAAAGTGGCGGTGCAACTATTGTGGATTGGAGAAATCAGGGAGTGTAACGCATGTGAAAGACCACTTGGCTTGCATTCCCAACAAAGACATCCGGCCTTGCGCAAATGTGTCGGCAGAAGTAACAGTAAGTCTCCATTTTTGGCGTCGAAAGCGTATGGGTATTGAGCTAGAAAAGGATGAATCAAGACCACATGGGGCTAATGAAGCACAAGTGGGGCAAAGAGAGGCTATGGGCCTAGTGGCACTAGCCAAATTGAAGGTGCCAGTGGCCCATCAAAAAGAAGTGCATCCATATTCGTATCGGGTCCAAGTACAAAAAAGGACCCCGTTGCCATCTTCTAGTGGTGGTGGGCAAAAGGGCTCCTTGCATGGTGCAAGTGTCCATGCAAGACTTCAGAGGCAGGCAATTGTAGAGGCAACTAGGGAACTCACACGCTTATTTATTCGGTGTGCTATCCCTTTCAATGTGGCCACTACACATCAATGGAAGAAGACAATCAAGGCAGTAAGCCACATAGGGTGTGAGTGGGAAGGTCCATCTGCAGATGCATTATGCACACAGGAGCTTCGAAAGGAGAAAGCATCCATAGAGGCTCAATTGGAGCCCTTGAAGGAGACATGAGTGAAATATAGATGCATAATATTATGCGATGGATGGTCAGATATGCGTCGAAGGAATGTTTATAATGTTTTGATGCCTTCATGTAAAGGCACCATGTTCATTAAGGCCATCGATGCCTCTGCCTCGGGTCTTACCATCACAGGAGCTTTCATTTGGGAGCACATGCGACAGGTCATCATGGACAAAGGAGTCCAAAATGTGATGCAGGGTGATGACAGATAAAGAAAGCAATTGTGTGTCTATGGGACGTATGCTTGAGGAGGAGTTTCCTAGCATAGTATGAACTCCATGTGTATCCCATTGCCTTGACTTGCTTATTAAAGATGTTGGGCAAATATCTTGGGTGGATGACATTTTCAAGATGGCAACAAGCATAGTAAGATTTGTGAAGAAAAGGCCATCTGTCACAAGCATGTTTCGAGCCAATAGCACACTTGAGCTATTGAAGCCCTCCACCACTCGATTTGCTTATATGTTTATTGTATTGGAGAGGTTGATACGGGTCCATCCAAATTTGATACGGGCCATTGCATGCTAGGAATGGCTCACATGGAGTGAGAGAGATTCTTCAAAGGCTCTTGCTTTTAGACGCAATATTTTAAATGAGAGTTGGTGGGTTGAGGCAGAGGCATTGGTGAAAAGTCTTACTCATATTTACATTGTATTGCCCATCACTGATATGGAGCGGAGTACTTTGGGGCTTCTATATGAGTATATGGATAAAATTGGCAAGGCTTTGCTTCGCAATAGCTATTTGCCCCAAGACAAGTAAGTTTTTATTTAACTTTTACATGTGTAATTATTTGGTATTAACGAGTCCTTGATGATTGATCATTATTCTAACATCTAAGTTTTTAACATATTTTATCTATAGGGTTGATGAGATTCGCGTAGTGTGGAATGCATGATGGGATTGGTTCCATAAACCAATCCATGATGTCGCACATATCTTGCATCCCCTTTGGCGTAGCGAGGAGTAGTACACTAGCGAGAAGTTAGAGAAAGGCTTCATGGAATACACAAGGCGCCTCACAAGGGATAATATAGATAAAATGAGAAAAGTAGAGGATGATTTGCTAGCATTTTATAATCATTCTCTTCATTTTGGCCGACCCATAGCTAGGCTTCGAGAGAGACAGCTTTAGCCTATCTCTTGGTGGGAGAAATATGGCAATTGTGCTCCTACTTTGGTATATGACTGGTGACTTTTATATTTTGAATCTTGATTATCTAATGCATTATGCAACCTAGGTAACAAGTTCTGTAATCTATTGCCCACTCAAATGTTGATTTTATGGCATACATATTAGCAATTGTCAATTACTTAACCTCAATCTTTTAAATTTGAATACAAACGCATTGCCATTCGTGTCCTCTTGCAAGATTGTAGTTCAGGGCCTGCTGAGAGGAATTGGAGCATATGTGCTCTCTTCCACACCAAAAAGAGAAACAAGCTCACAACTGCCCAGTTGGAGCATTTAGTGTTTTGCCATTGTAATCTCCAGCTTCTTGAGAGGACCACTCTGTCCCCTGAGCCTTCACAGGTAAATTGGTAATTATTAGTATTATGTATAATTAACTTTTTAACCTTGAGTTCTTGACACTTGACATTGCTAATTTGCTTGGAAGTTGGATTGTAAATTGTGATATGTATGAAGTTTGAACATTGAACATATTGAATCTCCTCTCATATGATATATCTTTGTCTCGTTTACCTTTACATGTGAATGTTGAGAAGATTGATATAGAGAATGTGCGTGACATTCTGCAGATACCACAGGAGGAGCAGGATATCTACTCTATGCTCTATAAGGAGCTATCAGCACCGGTGCATGAGACTCGTGCATAGAGGAGGGTTAGAGTAAGGGCCACACGTAGTCATGCATCACAGGTAGATTTAGAGCCAGAGTCTGAGCATGAGACTGAGGCTGCTTCATCAACTTCTCGATCAGGGACCTCAGAGTCAGATGAGGAGATGATGCACTGATTCTCAGAGTCCAGATGGCTGGTGATATATAGGAGTCAGTTTAGCAGTGCAGAGTCCAGACTAGAGTTGTCGGTTGTTTATTGATGTTGATACTTATAGCCTCACTAGACTTTGGAGTTTTAACAGATAATAGATTATTCACATGACATAGTTACTATCATTGTAACTTGATCCCACATATTATACATCTTGATTCTTGTTCCATTGTTCTTAATGTCAGTCTTCACTGCTCTTTAAAGTTTAGATCATAGATTATTCATGAGTCATAAATTCTAATTCATTTTGTTATCTTATATTTTGAAAATTGAGTCTTAATTGTATTAAGTTGTCTTAAGTTTCAACCATTGAGTCCTCAATCTTGACTCTTGACACCTTAATATTTACTCGTGACTCGTGACTCGTGACTCGTGAAATGTGACATGAAGACTCAAATGTGATTTTAATCATATGATATTAAGACTCAAAGTTTTGTATGAAATTTGAATACATGTTGTTGTAGACATTGATATATTTGCATACCTACATATTACTATATTTTTTCAAGTGTATAATCCGAAACGTTGTTTCCTCGGTTTCAAAATTTGTCCAAAACTCTGAACTCCAGTTTTTCCTGTTTTCGTTTTTCCCGTTTCAGAAACTCCCCCATACTATGCTCCATACTTCGGCATAATGGGTTACATCTGCAATCGTTCTCTCAAACCTGTTTTTGGCATGACTCCCTATGAGCCTTTTCATGGAAAGAAGCCCTCTGTTTCTCATTTTCATGTTTTCTAGCTGTGATGCTTATTTGCATGTACCTAAGGAGCAGAGGGGGGAAGTTGGATTCCAAGTCCAAGCTTCACATCTTCATTGGCTACAGCCAAATCACCCGAGGTTTCCACCTTTATGATCATCTTCAGTATGGGTTGTTATCTTCCTTGAGGATGATGTCCATTGTAACAGTCCATCATCATATCAGTCTACTACTTCTACTAATATGGAGTTGCAACCTCTGATTATTCAGGAGCCACCCCTTCATCCTCGGCTTCCATTATTGTTTCCTACTCTACAGAGGCCCCCTATCCCACTCCTGACACCCAAAGCTACCCCATAAATTGGCCTCCATGATTTCCTTGAGGTTAATAAGAGAGAAACCCTGCCATGTTGGCCGTTACACTATTTTAGTGGTAGAGGCAGATGTTAATGGGAGTGAGCCAAAGATATATGCCTAGGAGAGCCATGGACTTCATAGTAGTTAGACTTTCAAGCGCTCCAATGATTCCGGACTCTTGTGCAAGAGTCTAGGATCCATTCCATTTTGTGGAGACAATTGGGAGGCCTTCGCTGATCACAGAGGATTCAACGTCTGCAAGGACAGTAGTAGTATCTTGATTCACTTATGTGAAGTATACCTTGATGCATGAAATTATGGAGGGATAAGGAGCCTACTTTTGTTGGGGAGATTTGATATAAGATAGATCGTTTTATGCCATGTAGGATGAGCTTGATTCCATCATGTATAATAGTAGGTAATTGTCTCTCTTAGTGGATGCATTGACCTCCTTATAGTTTATATACACTCACTCAAATCTTCCCATCATTTTTCATGACTACGACTATGGGTGACATCCATTCTGTATGCTCTATCTTCTAAATGAATCTTGCCTTCAATAGCTTATGAATGTCCTCTTTTACAATGTGTGCATGCTTAGGATTCATTGCATATAGTTGTTGCTTGATTGGTGCTACATCAAGGGTCGTGGGAATTTTTTGAGTCACAATACTTGGATCTATTCCCTTTAGCTAATCTAAGGAGCATGCAAACACATCATCAAATTCCCCTAGGAGATTTATGAGATCACGCTTCTCCTTCTCTGTTAGCTCGTCCGCTATGTACATGGGTCTCGAGGCCTGTCCTCCCCTCCTACCATGTTAACCTCCTTAACCTTGGTTGGTCCTTTGATGGGTTCATTATCTTGCTTGTCTCATTTGACTCCTATCAACATCACTTTTTCATCACCTTTTTTGTACTTCATGAAGTGCTTGGGTAGGTCTTGTGATTGCTTCTACTATTCAGCTTCTAAAGACTTTGATTGTTTTCTTTCCTGCTCCCTTTTAGTGGTGCGCAGATCGGATGTTGTACGCTCGTGTAGTGAATGCCGGAAGGTCCCCAAGAACAATAGAACTCTACTTTTTGCACAAATTACAAAATAGCAAGCTTTTAGCTTTTGAGTTTGCTTTAACACAAAATAGGAATAAAGCTAATGGACGGTGCCCAAAGAGTCTGGCACGCCCAATACAATGTCCAAGTAGAAATAACATAATGGTGCGCCCATGCGCATACAAAATAATAATAAATATCCAACGCCTCAATAAATAGGCATGACAAAATATAGGCGTCATACCTAAGATATGCGCCCATCAAAATATAATCCATAAATCGAATACTCGCTATCCTCCTATGCTTTCCTCCGCCACTGCTGCTATCTCTACACATCAACTGAAGCATTCACAATCGTTAGTAAAATAATACAATTAAACCGACAAAAGTGAATACCTAGCAGTCTTCAGCTACATAAATAAATCAACTAGTTAGAAATAAATCCTAACCTTAATTTATTACGAGTGCGTACTCTAAACTCATAAACGTTTATTAATTTAATATGCATTTTGCGGAATCACCCGCTATGGAATCACCCATGTACACACTAAATTAATGAAACGCCCGAAAAGGACAGGCATCCCCATCAACTTCTCGCACAAAGAATCCACTTTGTGTATGAGCCCCGGTCATCAAAGTTTACAGAATCCACCGTAAAACCTCACGAAATCCACCGTGAAATATGCCTCCTGGCATCATAATGAATCAATAGGAATCAAGTTATTTTGAACTAATTTATTCTAATCAGCATGAAAAGTAATATCCTGATGATAAGTATATTTCATAGCAATCAAAGAATCAAAAGATATAGCAGAAATATTATGAATGGCATGTCTTCTACTTAATGCATCAGCCAACTACATTTTCTTTTCTGGGTTGATATTGAATGATAGGATGAAAACTCTGGATAAAGGATGCCCATTTGATATGTCGGTCGGATATTTGGGGTTGACTAAGTAAATGTCTAATACTTTGCTAATCGGTCTTAATCATAAATTTTGAACCCATTAAATAGTGTTTCCATTGTCTTAATGCTTGTACAACAGCTAATAGTTCTTTGTCATATGTGAAATATTTCAGTTCAGAAGGTTTCAGCTTACAACTAGAATAGGCGATAGGATGATTGTCTTGCATAAGTACGGCTCCTATTCTTGATCCACTAGCATCAGTCGCTACTAGAAAGAATGGTCTATTAAAATCAGGCAACTGTAGGACAGGGGCATGTGTTAATGCATGTTTCAATAAGTCAAAGGATTTCTGTTGATTTTCGGATCAATGATAGACAATACCTTTCTTCAGAAGTCAATTGGAGTCAAAACTGACTTCTGTCCAAAACTCATAGAAGAGTTGTTCCTGCGCAGAAACTCCGATCTACAAAGTTGTTCATTGGAAGGTACTCTACCCATACGCAGGTTTGTTGAAGCATTTTCAGCATACGAAGAAGGATAAAATGTAGATTTTTCGAAGATTGTGAAAGCCACACCCAAAAATACATAAGCCTTGTATTCCCGAACTTGAGCTACGCTTATCCCACTAACTTGATTTTGAGAGTGAGAAAGGTCTTTTGAGTTTTGCAGGATGACGGAACCACATATGGATGATTTAATGGCTGAAGGCGACCTACCTTAACCTACGATGGAGCAAAAGCTGGATTTAATTATGATGCAATTGGATGAAGAACGAAGGGCTAAGCAAGCATTGCAAGTTCAATTGGCAAATTTACAAAGATCGTCTATCGACAAAGAAGAGCCTCAATCTGAAGATCTTATCCGGCGTACCATCGACGCAACTCTCGAAGCTCAAACTATCCACAAGGAATCAAAGATAAGTAAAAGAAGTTTCAAATTCCGTACTTTCAATGGCATCCGAGAGGAAAAAACTGTTCTTGCATTTATTAGTCAGTTTGACGACTACTTTCATGAGGAAACCTATGCAGAAAAAGATAAAATCAAATGTGTCACTAATCATTTAGTGGATAGAGCATCTCTTTGGTGGACTGTAGTACACAAGAGTATAGATTGTCCCACTACCTGGGAGAATTTCAAGAAGAAGTTTATGCAGAATTTCCTTCCTCCACAATTTCATGAGAAAGCCATAAAGCAATGGGATCTTCTTCAGCAATGGGATCGTGAGCCTATTCCTCAGTACACAGAGCGTTTTTGGAATGCACTACTCTAGTTACGCATGCTTGAAGACGTACCTGAAGCGACACACAAGCGCAAGTATATGTCTGGACTCCTTAGGCATTACTACGCTGAAGTTAACATGTTCAAGCCTGCTACTCTTGAAGACGCCATTTCACTAGCTCACGACACTGAAGACAAGCTGCGAGGTAGAGACAGACGTCCATAGCAATTCCAAGCCAATGGTAACTATGGATCTAAGCAATTCAACTCCAATTTTAGAAGATTTAATCCAGGTTGTTTCTCTTCATCATCTTTCCATAAGAATTGGGCAAAACCACCTGCTTTGCTAAACTTGCTGAATCTGATTGGTTGTGTGTGACTTGAAGTTTGTTATGACTTGACTGATTAGAGCTTATGTGATTAAGCTTGGTAGCTTAATCAATCTGTCAACGATGAAAATCGTGGGGGGGGGGGGCCCGTTTTTCAGCCAGCGGTGGATTTTTCGCGACGTCTTCTGAGACTACGAAAATTTTAAGGAAGCTTTAAGCTTCTTAAAGCTTAAGCTAAGCTTCTTAAGCTTTAGTTTTTAAAGCTTGAAGATATGGAGGTTTTTGACTTATCTCTGTGTATGAAGACAACTTGATGTAGGAAAGATGGAAGTGGTCCTCCCCCTTTGCAGACCGGTTCTTCGCGATCCGATTATGGAAACAGGGGTTCTTGATCGCCAGGAATCTGCCTGTATTGACCATTCGCGACGAGATTGACCGTAGAGCCCGATCGTTCCAGGAGCTCCGCCTTCGCACGAGATGGGTAGCGATTGGAAACTCTTGATCTCAGCTTTGCTCTGATACCACTGGTACGCAGATCGGATGTTGTACGCTCGCGTAGTGAATGTCGGAAGGTCCCCAAGAATAATAGAACTCTACTTTTTACACAAATTACAAAATAGCAAGCTTTTAGCTTTTGAGTTTGCTTTAACACAAAATAGGAATAAAGCTAATGGACGGTGCCCAAAGAGTCTGGCACGCCCAATACAATGTCCAAGTAGAAATAACATAATCGTGCGCCCATGCGCATACAAAATAATAATAAATATCCAACGCCTCAATAAATAGGCGTGACAAAATATAGTCATCATGCCTAAGGTATGCGCCCATCAAAATATAATCCATAAATCGAATACTCGCTATCCTCCAATGCTTTCCTCCACCACTGCTGCTATCTCTACACATCAACTGAAGCATTCACAATCGTTAGTAAAATAATACAATTAAGCCGACAAAAGTGAATACCTAGCAGTCTTCAGCTACATAAATAAATCAACTGGTTAGAAATAAATCCTAACCTTAATTTATTACGAGTGCGTACTCTAAACTCATAAACGTTTATTAATTTAATATGCATTTTGCAGAATTATCCGCTATGGAATCACCCATGTACACACTAAATTAATGAAACGCCCGAAAAGGACAGGTGTCCCCATCAGCTTCTCGCACAAAGAATTCACTTTGTGTATGAGCCCCAATCATCAAAGTTTACGGAATCCACCGTAAAACCTCACGGAATCCACCGTGGCACGGAATCCACCGTAAAATATCCCTTTTGGCATCACTTAGCCTTTTTTGTACTTCATGAAGTTCTACTATTCAGCTTCTAAAGACTTTGATTGTTTTCTTTCATGCTCCCTTAGCCTTCTACGCCTTAGGTAGATTGGAAGGTCCCCCTTGGTGCGTTAGGTCCCAGGTGGTCAAGGTTTCTCAAAATCACTATCAAAGCTCACCTCTAACTGCGAATTGTACTCGTTATCCCCACTAGAAGTGGCTCTCTCCCCTAGTGCTCACAACTTCGAAGATGACTCTACTCCAAATAATGGTGTGGTGCAAGGATAAGCTACTCTTGCTAGCTCATGATCTACCATCTCAAGGCATTCTAACCAAGCTTGATCATAATCTACCTTTGCAACTCCTTTGCTCACTCGAATTGTGTTGATCACTCGGGGTTTCTCTTGCTCAAAATCCTCCTCATACTCATCATTTTCAGCATGTACCATGGCATTCATAGATAAATAATTGGATAGCTTGTGTGTGATGCTTTCATGATGGCCATGAAGAGTCCTTCGAAACTTGAGCTCCAAGCCCTCAATCTTTAGCAATCTCGACCAAAAGTTGTTTTAGGTAGGCCATGGGGATGAGATTTGAAGCTCTCTTGAAGATTCGCAAGCTTGGGACTTTGTGGCTATGACTGTCCTTTGCTTTCCATGATAGGGTTTTTCTCCAATAAGCAAAAAATGGCAAGGAGGGAAAAAGAAGGCTTCAATGCTGACTAGTGAAGGTGCCCATACTTGGGGAAAGAGGATGGAGGTGAGATTGGAGTGAAAGAGCAATTGGACAAGAGCAGAATCAACAACATAAATGCACTACAATTTTCGGGGTAGCATCCTAGTGGTCCACATGGCTTGAACATTAAAAAGATGGTTGTAGCTTGCTCCAAATCACTGAGAAAATACTTTTGGAAGGTCTCTTGTAGAGGGGGAGTGAAGATCAAGAAGAGAAATCAATATTTCTTCTTGAGAATCTATGGTAGCTTCACAAGAAGAAGAGACAAAAGGTCTTTTTGAAAAAGTAGCTGTGGTTTTACCCTTCTCTTAACTCCTCTAGTGGTCTCCTTTATCAAGAACCCCTAAAAATTTGCATAAAACTTAGTGATTACTTGCTAAGATAGCCTTGTTACCTCTAGATATGTCCATAGCTCTAGTCTATGGGGGGTTTGTTAACTCTTGTGGTTCTCCATTCTTGTACTAGTACTTGTTGTACCTGACTAAATAAGGTTTCTTGCTTTGAAAAGGGAACTAGATATGAAGAAAATGAAGGAAGAAAGGACCAAAGCCTACATACCAATTGTAAAGAAGTGGACTGAGAAGAGATAAGGGAAGAGAAAGGAATGCAGAAAGGGGAGAGAAAGACTAGAGAAGGAGAGAGAAAGAAGGAAGGGAAGATGGAAGTTGTGAGGAAGGTGAGACTTGGTTGATTCAATTTCTAAATACCCTAACTGAGTCCCTTTACACCTTTTATACCTTGTTAGTGTGACCGATTATTTCCATGGTTCTCATACTATCCCACTCTTTACACTTTGACAGCTTCATGTTAGATTTGATTTGAGTTGTTAGATGTTGAGGATCGGGTATATTTTCTTACCGATTTCTTTGCACTTCATTGGAATCATGAGTTCATAAGCACCTCATGTTGCACTTTTTGTTGGATGCACTACACCTAGGGGGTTGACTCCCATTCTTCAAATTTACTGCCATGCCATGGGATAGGAATATGCACCTATGCAACATAGTGGACATTGTATGGCATAAGGCCTATTGCAACTATATGTAGCAAAATCTAGATTACACAAGCATGATAAGAGAGCATCTTCATTAAGCACACACTATTCCTTGTTATAATGTACATGATTTTGGGATACTCTCCCCACTAAGTTAGAAATCTCGAGATGAGTGGGCAACACAATTGGAGAGATCGAGGGTCATGTAGAACTTTCACAATTGTGAGATGGGTTTTTTCTTGACCAACATCAAAAGGACCACTTTTTCTTGAGTGACTGTGAGTTCTGGGTGGGTGCAGTGCTGTTATTTTTCTTCCGATTGAGTGATGAGGATTGAAGCTAAGGATCCTAATTTTAATCAATAAATGTTTGCATTTCCACAAGATGGGTAGGCACTCTAGTTAGGCTAGCCAAAATCCTTTTGGTGTATCCATCTCTTTGTGTGTTGCATTGGTTGTTTGATTGCATGAGAGTATTCATGGAAAGTTCATGGAGAATCCTGAGTTGTCACTTCTACTTTACTAAAATTTCCATGAACTTCTACTTTTGCGTTCACTTCTGATTTGCAAAGTACAAAAGTTCATGGAGAATTTTGAGCCATTACTTCTACTTTAATACTAACTCTCCATCTTATGCAACCTCTCATTCATTTCCAATGGTCATTCAAGTTTTCTCAAGATTCTCTATGGCCTTCTGTATCTATAAAGTTTTGAGAAAATAACTTTGATTGAATGCACACTCTAGGGTTTTGATGATTGTTGGGCAAGAAGACCTACCCAAAGCCCATGGATCTCTTTCAAAACATAGAAAGGAGGCTAGGAACTTATTATTATTGTTATTAAAACACCTAATATTTTTTTAAAAAATACAAAAGGAAAAAAAGATGTTTTTTAAACTTGCTAAATAGCATGAATAATAAAACAAACAAATCTCTATTTTTAAAAATATTGTCTAAGCTACAAGTTTGAGGGTGGTGATCATCATGAGATAGAGGGGTTGAATAGTTTGTGCTGCTTAGAGATTGAGTGGTCATCTTTTATAGTGAGCAAGGCACCGTGTTTGAAGGGAAGTTGGATTTCTTGCATGTTTTCTCAGTTAATGAAGATGGAAGTTGCGTGTGATGAGGTGGTCTACTATCAAAATTAAGGATGGTGATTCTCAGGAGATTCATACTAAAAGCTGGCAATAGTAGTCAAAGGAGAGGACATTATGTGGAGCTGATTATTGTTTAATCAAAGTAGAAGCTGATGGAGATAGCCAATGAGAAGGCATCAACTTTTTCTAGAGATGGTTGTCTTTTGTTGAAGGATAGAGATGTAATTCAATTGAAGATAGCAATGTACTTTGTAAAGGTGCTAGTTTATTTCATGCTACAAAAGAAGCAGAGGTTAATGTTCTAAAGGATAGCCTAGCCACCTTATGAGAGTTGAAAGGAGGTGATGCTTCATCTATGCATAACAGGGCTAGTATTGTTGAAGGCAACCTTGTTAAAAGAATGGGTTGCTTGCTTTGTTTAGGAGTTGGTAATCTAGGATCTTATCAATTGGCTCCTACAAAGGGTAGTTCAAAAGGCCTTTAGTCGAGATTCAGGAAGTAACCTTATTGGAACGATAGGTTGTTTAGCTCCAAGGTGGTTGGATCACTTATCGGAATGACAATGATTGCTCTCTATAGCCCTAGCGATGTTGAAATGACATGCTAGCCTTGGGATACATCAATCTTGTGAATTTATTTTCAATCTTGCGCAAAATAGTGCTACTCATCTCCATTATATCTTGCTCTCGCTTTTTTATGAAAAAGTGTAAAGCTCTTTGAAATTCACTCTTTCTTTAAATTGTATTTGGAAAGCATGATAAGACCTTCATTTATAGGAATAATTTTTTTAGTACTATGTATTGGAAATTGTGTCTTATGTAGCAACATTACTATTTACAATCCTCTTAAATGTTTTTGTCAAACTCGGGGATACTAGTACTTAGTTTTAACTTAAATGTTTTTGTCAAACTCAGTGATACTAGTACTTAGTTTTAAATCATACGTTGTGAAGTGGTTCTATTTGCAAGAACCACGATAGTTATGTGGGTTTTGAGTTTTCTCATTGTTGTTTGTCCTCTTGTTCTTGTGCATACATGTGGAAAGAAATCTTAAGAACTTGTCATTAAATTGTATCATTCCTCAATACTAGCTTCTTAGAGCATTGTTTAGGTTGTTTATCATTGTTGTTTTGTAGGTCTTGAGTATGAAGGCATAAGAGATTTGATATTGCACGTTGTGTAGTCATTCTATTTGCAAGAACTTCTACCGGTATATAGGTTTTAAGTCCTCTTGATGCCTATTGTTCTCTATTCGTGTGCATGTGTTGTTTAAACCGAACTCAAGATTTTCAACTTTCTTTTTGTAGTTGTTCTTGCCCTACCTCCCACGTTGCTTGAGGTTCCAAGACGCTATTGATCATTTCACCAAAGTTGGTCGTATGCTAGCGAAATTACTTATCAAATTTTCTACCTAGAAAAGGTCATACGCCGTTATCACACTCCTTTCATCTCGGCTTCAGGTTGTGAGGCGTGTTTTTCATATTTCACCACTCTTCAAGCAACATATAAAAATGCTTGTACAAGCATTTATACCTAAGTGCAAGACTTAAATTAGATTAAAACAATTAGAATCTCTAATAAGTTGTATTATGTGTATGAGTGTGACTCTCTAAAACAACACATACATCCGTAAAGCCTAATTATGTCTCTGGCGTGTGAGGCAAGCCTCTAAGTTCCACAAGATAGAGTATTATAACGTTGATGTAACTTCATTTCAAAGTGAGAGGCAAGCCTCAACACACACAAGGATGGAGCCATGAAGGGATTCACTAGTAAAATTTAAGGAAAAGCTTATTCTAGAATCATGAATGTAAGTATTAGTCTCTAACACAATATGAATTCAAGCACCAGAGTTTGATTTAAGTTCATAGAGTGCAAGATAAGACTCAACACTTGGGAGTTATAAGTATTCTATTGACTATTCATTTTATCAGAGTGTGAGTGTAAATTTGAGGTTAATCTAAAGTGCTACCAATGGCAATAACAAAGCATATTACTTGTATTATGAGTGTGAGTACTAGCCTCTAACACACCACAAGTACCATCACTATGCTCTTATTCATTCTTGGAGTATGAGGCAACCCCTAACACATGCAAAAGAGAAAGTTTTATTGCTTAAAGTTACTATCATAGTGTGAGTGGGAGTCTCAAATACTAACAATAACAAATTCAAACAAAATAAATGTTGAAAGTTATGTTGTAAGTGTAAGTGCAAGCCTCTAACACACATAGAAATAGGAATTTAAATTTATAAGATTTACTCTTTAAGTGTGAGGTAAAGCTCAATCACAACAAAAGTATTTAACAATTTCAAATAAGATTTAATAAATTTATAATTAATAATATAAGATTAAAAATTATTTTAAAAATCACATTGAAAGTGGAGCCAAACATAATTATACATTAAGAGCAAGAGTAGTAGGATCTTTATATTGATATATATATCGATTGAAAAGAGTTTTGACCGAAATGACTTTTATTCTAACCGAAATGACTTTTTTTCCAACATGCAAGTGTTATTCATGAAAATATTGAATAATAGTACATTATCGGCATGTAAACCATTATTAAGACCGAAAAATGCTACCTAGATGGCAACAATATAATGGAAGAGGCAGAGAAGCCAATATAGGGTTAGGTCACAACAACATAGGTTAGCAAGTATCCATTTCCCTTTATCGAAATGAAATGCGATGGTAGGAGCATGAGCAAGAGGAGAATGTAGATCAAGAAAGGGGCTTCAATTGACCTTGACCCACATCTCCACCAAAAATGTGGCAAGCTAGATACATAGAAAGAGAGGTGAAGAGATGAAACCAAGAATGATTGTACCCTTATCTCCAAGAACACCTCTTTATTTTCAAGATAAGAATGCCTCCAAGATCAATATAATGGAAGAATCTGAAAGGACAAGATAGGGTTAGGTCACAACAACATACGAGAGCAGGTGAATGATAATTTGTATTGGAAGAAAACACAAGTGATGGCAAGAGCATGAGCATGAGGAGAATGCAAATCAACAAAAGGGCTTTGATTGCCCCTATCTTACATCTCTACCAAAAATGCGATGGGCTAGTTACATAAGAAAGAGAGGGAAAGAGATGCAACCAAGAATGAGCGTACCCTTGTCTCCAAGAGCACCTCCATATGTAGATAATTAATAGGAGTTACAACCACCTTCACAGATCAAGAGCCCCACACGCGCCAAAATATAAACGCATTACAAGGATTTTATGGTGTATATACTTTTGTAATAGGAATAGTAAATACAATGTATCAAGATGAATACTCCAAGTTAATTTTAAATGTAGCATGAAATGTAAGTATCAATTGGGCACCATCCATACCTAGTCCTCAAGAGCTTATTTCAACCCACAAAATGAATAATGCATCATGACGTTTGTCAATGGTGATAGATTAAACCTAGAAACCTCTTTCAACTCACCCACACAAACCACTAGTGGAGCTAGGGCCCTTTGGCAGAAACTCCAAGATTTTTCTACTTACTATGTACAACTCAAACCTTCATATTGCTATCTGCATACTTCATTCTTACCCTCACTTTGCATATCATAATCTTAATATCCAATGCATCTAGTTGTACCTCTTAGGATACATTAACACATCCAAATAGTTGAGTTTGAGTACAGTATGTTTAAATCACATGTTACATTTCTAGACAAGAGCAATCACATGTCACATTTTTAGACATGAGCAATATGTTGCACAAGGTTCACTACCGCTTGAACACTAGAAGCCCTTGAGAATGCACACATCCCTTAGAAAGCATGAATATGACTACAGCCACAAACACATTAAGGTGCTCAAAAGAAAGCAATTTCAAAGGAGTGCCAATGCCAACCACCCTAAGAGTATGTGTACACATCAACACAAAGAATTGCTCACACCTACCACCCATAACACTTGGTCATTATTATGAACATTTGCTAGTGTGTTACAATGGTTCATAAACTTAAAGCATTGAACAAACTTTTCAACTAGATACTTATACATGTTGGTGCATCAAGTCTCCCACCAATACTCTATAAAATGAGATTAACAATTGCAAGTATTGTGATCAACACCCGTTTGTTGACTTACTGGCTAAAAGGAGGACGAAAGCCTATCATGTACCTCCAAGCATATGATTAGAGGCCCAAGATTCTTTCTAAAAAAGCTACATGGGTTGTACACCATGACAAGTCATCTTTCAAATGGATAAATATGGTAGATTGCCCTATTTATCATTAATAAACAAACATTAATTGATAATTTAGATTCTTAAAATCCAATTAACACTATAAATAGTGCTAGAAACTTCCATCCTACTTCCAAATAAAATATGATGCTCATTAATTAGACAATTACATCTCCTTTTCCTTTGAAATTCATATATGTTCTTTATCTTCCACCCATCTAATTGTTTCAACAAAGCTATTTCCTTCGCCTTTTTGCCTCTCCAAGAAGACTCTTCCCTCATGCTCGGGGCTAGTAGGCCCAAACGCAACATTAAGATACATAAATCTTTGAATGGCTTTTCACCAAATTAAGAAATATGGGGTTGGAAAGAGATGATAATTGATGCGTTAAAAACAAGAATTGAGTACTCATGAAAGAGCATAATATTGAAGGTACCATACATTTAATGTATAATGTATTATATACCTCTTCACATGGGGTAATACGTCATTTTATAATAAGCTTCTCTACAAGACATTTCTTCATTGAGATGGTCCAGAAGCCAAAGAATGGTGATAACCAGCAATTGAGAAACACAGACTTATGCAGTATCAAAACAGAACGAAATGACGACTTAACAAGAAGGTAGACAACTTTCGGAACAATATTGGGGGCTCTAAGTGGGAGGGTCATCCCCATGGACCGAAGATGCTGATGGCAAAAACTGACATTAAACCTGCAGTAAGCAACGGCTGGTCTGATAAAAAACGTTACCGATCAACAGTATCATATGGAAGCGCGCTCTAGCCTCAGAGATAATGTAAATTGTAGGGTATTAATATTTCATGATCTATCACAGCTCGTGGGATGGAAACATGCACCAAGCAGATCAGACAAAGCTGCGAAACTTAAACCAGTTAGGGGTACACTGGAGGTTCCACGCGGCATAATGCAATTGTGTGAAAAGTTGCAGCGTTTCATTGCCATGTGCTGATAATGCAGGGCTCTCATTCGCTTGCTACGACGAAACCAGAATTAGAAGGGCACCAAAGCAAGCTAGACATTCACCAAATTCTGAGAAAGGAGTAATAAAGGGATCCATCAATGATTCAGCTCGGGGAGAGGGGGTGGGGATGTAGGAGGCCAGCAACATATACACATGGCTAGCGCGCGGGTATGTGTGTATCGGGCATTGGCGACAACTCTCCCTCAATTGGGAAGCTAAGCGAACTAGTAATTTGCAAGCATGTACTAGATTACTTCCACATCAGCTAGCCTGTTGATGAGAGGCGCAGAGCTCCCAGCTTCTGCAGAAGCCCTGGATGCTGCCGCTGCATCGCCCCTCGCCTGGCACTCGGCAATCAGCGCCGTGCGCGCAAAGGCCAATCCAGCCGGTCGCAGGGCGTCCTCGACCAGTCCGAAGCTCACCCAGTCCTGCAGATGCTGCTCCCTCCCCCACATCTCTGGAATCATGACCTTGCCGCCCACCTGAATCCAGTGCTGCTGCAGCCGCTGCCGCCCGTTATCAAAATCCTGCAGCTCGTACCCGTCGTCCTCGCCCTCCTCGTCGTCGTCCACATGGGACCCCGAAGGGTACTCTGCACGATTGGGGAGGAGATTGCCGGTAGGTGTACCGTCTGAGGGACCGCAGGAATGAAGGGAAGGGGAATACTGCAGGCGAGTGGGTTGGGGCTCCATGGAGAGGTATGGAAGGTCAATGAGACGGAGCGGGCGGCGAAGGGATTTGGCAGGGTGATGGCGGATGGCTGCGGGGCGATAGAGGGTGGTGGAAGACAGGGGGGGGGGCAGGGCGGGTGGATTTCACCATAGAAGGTGCATGGGAGAAGAAGAGGCAGCAGAGGCAGCGGCAACAGCTGTAGAAGAAGCAGCAGCAGCAGCAGCGGACCCCAGAAGAAACAGAGGAAGGAATGAAGGGAAAGGGAAACACAGAAAGATAGATCGAAAGAAAGAAGAAAAGAAAAGAAGAGGAAAGTGGGCAGAACAGTGCATTATTATTCGGCAGCGACAAAGAGTGAAAGTCGGAATAGCCAACAGACCAGAGAGAGAGAGTGGTTGACGTGGCCTCTTCCCTGGCCACAATTTGATTCTGCCTGGCCAATCACTGACTCCTTTCAGATCTGCCTGCCGTCCTCTCATCCACCACTCTTTGCGCGCTCTGAGGTCTGTCTCTCTCTTGTGGCCCCCACTAACTGGCGTGGACCCTTGCCTCTACACGTCACCCCCCCCAATATGCTTATTGCGTTCTTAACTCCTCCCGTGTGGGCCAGCGCTCAGTTTCACACTTGCACCATTCGAAAACCCACTCATGACCCTCCTAGAAATCTTGTGGTGTCGGTTCAAGCGGGCATTGCTCTTTCTTTAGGCGTGGTGGCCAACCGGTGTCCTCACAATGCACACCCCAACTCTCAAAGATTTTAGAGATGTGTTTTATGGCTCTCATGTGATGAAGCATGCTAGTGCTAGTGTTGGATCTACTCGATTTTAAAACCAAGAATGTGGAAACTACCTTAAGAAATCTTAGGATTGTTCCTACCCCAAAAAAACCCCTTCCTCTTCCCCTCCTTTAGAGATTGTTGTAGTTGGTGTACTAAGGAAATGGTAGTTGTACAAATGACTTTCTAGTGTACATGTAAGAGCCATACTAGGCACTACGCACTTAAACTTCACAAAGTAAAAACAAAGTGTGTTGCGTGCCTTGAGTCACGTTTGGTGTGACAAGGGTGTTGTTAGGCATACATGTATGTGTGCCTTTTTGTGACATAATTTACAATATGTAGATTCAAAAATTATATATTTTCTCAAAGCCATTTTTTTGGCAAGTGTTTGCTTAAATCCTTCTTTGATATACACAACTATTACAATGCTTTTTATAAGTGATATACGAATTATTTTATAAAGTTAATATTCATAAACTTCACAAAATTTTATATAGTTTTAAATTTCAATTTCAAATGTTATTTAAATGGTTGTCACATAGAGATATCTTAGCATGTCTCCAATTACAATATAAGATCACATAAATGATCTTATAATTTCAAATGTTATCTAAACTATTATTACATATAGAAATATCTTAGCACATGTCCAATTACAATATAAGACCATAGACACATGAACATAAATTCTTCTCCAAGCTTGTAATAGTTCAACTTTGGAAGGAACCATTCCACTCCAAATTGATGGGTTGGGGTAAGATGTACTCATTAGGCATCTCATATACGAACTAAAGCCACATTTCATTTTAAAAAGTACAAAATAATAGAGTTTGCCACAATAAATGAGAACGAGAATGACCAAGTCTAGCTTATATTGCTATAAGGATACAAAGTAAGATAAGGAATTGTATACATCAATTTGAAGCCACCCTTCATGACTATTAGTACGAAGCAACCTATGTAGTACTACACTATGTACATGGATTATATCTTATCAGAGGAGGTGCCATCATCATCTCCCCCTTGCTCATCGCCCTCTCCATCATCCTTCTCATTGTGCTTTGCATCGCTTCCTACTTGGCTCCCTTCCTCTCTTTCTGCTTCATTATGTTGTTGCCCCTATAGATGTTGAACACAAACTTCAAAAGGACTAAAATGCTCCATTCCTAAAGTTAAAAGAAATAACTTAACACATTCTGCTGGCTGTAATTCTTGCCATTGTTACTCCAAGATGACACTCTCTTCATATAAGTGCATCCATGTGTTGAGCCTATTATGATGGTGCTTATAGGCCATCTCTTGGCAAGCGAGATTTCAGCCCGTAATATTAAATTGTAAAATAAAAACATAACAACAAAATGTATCACAAATGCAAGCACAAAAAATCTTAAGACAAAATGTAAATACTTACAAACTCCGTCTCTTGTGTATTGACATCTCCTGATCCAAAATACAACAATCCAAATCACTCCATTTGGATTCGTCTTGCCTCTCTCTATTGTGATTTGAAGATCCCATGCTCCACCCTGCTTTGTGCTTTAACCCACTATTGACCATGTGTAGAAATCTGCAAAGGTATATGACCCAAGCCTTCTTCTACTCTCCTTTTGTCTTCCACTACTCTAGCTTTAACTAAGGCCCTATTGTTAGCAATGATTTTCTAGACCTTTTCTCATGCCTAATGGTTTAGAAATCTATTATGGACTGATGGTAGGTTGTGTCCTTTGGATCCTACAACAAGAAGTACTCCTCCATTCTCTTCGCATTCCTCATTATTACTGACGTTTGTTCCCGGGGAGGTCAATCATAAATATATGTATGTATCACGTGGGTTCAACATATAGGATTTTTAAAATATAATTATTACACATTTTCTACATACAGAAGGGTCCCATATAAAGGAGTTATTTATAGATTGAATAGAAAAGGGTTATGTTTTATTAAGAGAAAATTCATATATAAGGATATTTGTAAACTTGGGTAAGCTATTGATGAATATATGTGTGCATCACATGGGTTCAAAATAAGGTATTTTTAAATTATAAATTTTTTATATTTTTAACATATAGAAGGGTGTAATATAAAGGGTGTACAGATTGAATAGAAAAGGGTTATGTTTTATTCAGAAAAAATTCACAGAAAGGATATTTATAAATAGGCCTTGAACACACATGATGTAGAGGATATATGCATAGTAACTTTCCTGAGTTTATAAATAGATTTTGAATGCACATGATATAGAGGGTATACATATAATGAATTATGCGAGGGTTGTATCTTTTGGATCATGTGACAAGAAGTACCCCTCCATTCTCTTCGTATTCCTCATTATTGAGGTTTATTGGAGATGGGCGTCAAGAGCTTCTAATGTATACTCAAGATGTACATAACACTAATTTGTAGAAGTTGCACTTAAAATGAAAAAGAAATTTCTAAGAATTATATTTTACCTTTAACAAAAATGGCAATCCCATTTGCTATTGCATACTCTAGTCTGTAAAACCTAATCATGGCTCTTTGCAAAGTTCTCAAATAAAAAAATATATTGTTACAACTATCATACTTTAGCACTCTCTTGTTTCCAGGATAGCTATCTATGATATGAACAGGCTCATTAAGGGCTTCCAAGACTCTCTGGTTGATGTTGCATCTTGTTTGTTGAATTGAGGATGGCTTTGGAAGTAGAGACCCCGTTACCCTTTTCTTTTCCAATGTCTCTTGCATGACTTTGAACAGCTAAGTGTAGCTTTGCTTGCTAATCCCCACCTTGTCCAGGATGCTTTGGATGTCCTCTTTGTTTAGACAAGACCTTTGCAGGAGCTTTTCAACACATTTTTCATTGGCCTTCCTAAACTTATTATCAGCCAACATTTTTCTTGCAACTTTGAAAGAATGATATTGTTGTAGGCTTGTGATTCTCCCTCCATGTTCCTCGTTCAACAAAAGCTTTCACTAGAAGGGATTGTGGAAAGATGTAAAGGATTATGTCATGAAATGCTTTGTTCAGATGGAGAATGGCCCTGTTGGTCACAGCAAAAATGACGATACACATTTGAGCTTGGATGCATCCATAGAATGCTTTCGAAACACAATAGAAGAATACAACTAGTTTAACATGAGTGATCAACTGTTACCAAATTGTTGTTATTCTTCTCATGCAATCTCTACTTCCACACTTGAGTGTCTCGATATTCTTTAGACTCCTTTGCCCCTTTCACGTGACCCAAGCTTCGTTTCCTTCCTTCTAGCTACATGTAGTTGGGTTCCAAGACTCCTTTTTCCTTGGCTCTCCTCTAGTTGTTTCCTCATTGTATCTACTTTCTAATGTAACAATTGGTTCTCCATCTTTAAAATGCTAGAATTAAATAGAGATTGTAAATAGGGTTCTTTAATCACGTAGAAGGCATGGAGGGCTCAATGCATTTTAGTGTGCAATTAGAGCAAGACATCTAGTGGTTGGGAATATTTTAGGTTGACATGGAAGATTTGAGGTGTTGCACCAGGTGTTTCAACAACGAACTACATGTATAATGAGTCAAGAGCTGCAACTCCTAAGAGTCCTTGCATTTACTGTATGGCCATGGCCAAGATGTGCAATCCTACTAGTCAGAATAAGGTGCCTGATAGACATTCAAAGATCCAAACTTTCAAGAACTTCTAGATATATCTTTATTAAACATCCACATGTACACATTGACGCTTTATGTGGAATAATAGAGAAAATTATGCACCTCTATAGGTGGAGTTAAGGCCAAGAGGTTTTTGGGCTTCCATGGAAACCTTGAAAAAAGAAACTCCATGACATGGTCTTCTCGCACTCATTACAACCAATCAAAAAAGCACTACACAATGCAATCAAATACCATGGGGATGATGGAAGAGCAAGGAGCAGGAAGACTAAATTTTGGGAGGCATTGGACATAGTGTTCGTGTATTGTGATAAAACATGTTGGTCCATGGAGGATCTCTCAGGCTTCAAGAACGCCCTCCTCAAATTCAAAACCTCCATGAAGGTAGCTTGCGGAGTAGATAATCTCACGCATCATATAGTAAGGAACATCATATTGGGTTTCTATGCCTTGAACTTACTACTTAGCTCTTAACTAACCCCATCTTTCATTTCTCACAAACAATATATTATTTATCATCATGGTCCCTAGTTTATGTGGTAGTATGAGAGTTTGTTGATTTGGTCCACTCAAGAAATGGAGAAGTCCCATTACCAAACCGAGACCAAGTACTTCAGACATACAAGACATGACAATGGTGCACAAAAGGTAAACAACCTACTGAAAGCTTTTCGGTGGTTTTACAAAGTAATTTGAAATAGAACGAGAGCAGAAGAAGCAAAAAGGATATGCAAACAAAACTCAAACATATCCCTTGCATTACAAATGGAGAAACAAAAGAGATAAGAAGTTTACAATAATTCATGTGCAAATGAGAAGTTTTTACAATGGTTGGCCTCTAGTGAGAGGCAAGGCCAAAAATGGGGCTCAAAGAGTGGATAATATAAGCTTTTATTCCTCCCTATGTTGGCTCGAAGAGGATGGTTTCATCTTCTTTTATTCCTCCCTATGTTGGCTTGAAGAGGATGGTTTCATCTTCTTTTGCTGGCATTTCATTGTCCTCATCCTCCAAGGTTGGCAGTTGTATACATGGTGCTTGCACTATTGGAGACAGTAACTCCACAAGGACCTTGCCTTTTATCCACTGCAAAAATTGTCTTTTTGAGTAAGGATGCAAGTTGCACACATCCTCGACCACCACTGCAATGGCATGAGCAACATATGATATGTGGTAAGAAGCCCTTAAAGATTGGCATACATACCTGATGCCAAACACCCCCAATGCAAATCTCTTTTCAACCAAAAATATTTTCTATGTATTTGCTGGAAGTGGATAGCCTCCACAAAACCTAGTTAGCACCTTCAGCACAAAAAGAGGGAGCCTTGCATCATCGGGGGAATACTCATTGTGAAAAATTTTAATCTATAATGATGAACATAATGTTCATCATTCACTCAAATTAATACAATCTTTCTCTACAATAAATCGTATGACATAGTAATTGCATGTATGCATGTCATCTATCTTCAAGTGATCAATTTTCCTAATGTATTGTGAAAGAGCCATATCTTTTCTATGTCTTGTTGACTTGGAGCTATTGGTGACTAATGTCCTTGAGCCCTCTACACGAGTAGAAAGTCATTGTTGTACACAAGGACTTGGTTACAAGGATGCATTCTTAGAAAAAACAAAGAGCTATCATTAACCAAGAATGGGAGTGCCATGTCTCGGCCGGTGTTACTCCCATCCTTGTGTACCGCAGCTGATGTCTCATACTTTCCCATGTTGTCTAGGTTGAGCATCTCCTTTACAAAACTATTCATACTTCCATTGAGCTGATGTCTCGGCCGGTGTTACTCCCATCCTTGTGTACCGCAACTTCCATTGAGGGCATCTCCTTTACAAAACTATTCATCCCTTTGATGAGAAACTAGATGTATAAAGTTGCTATTCATGTTGGTTAGAAATAACACAACGTTTGAAACAACCCACACTTGCTACATTGTCAGATGGCACCTCACATGAAGAGCCAATGTCCATCACTGGGTCAAAGATCCTTGATATGCTATGCCTCTATTGCAACAATCATGAGAGTGCATGGGTGAAGCAAGAGCTAGATGAGAGCAAATGCAAGAGAGATCAAGAGAGCAAGCATGATCGAAGGAGATCGGGAGAGAATTGGAGCATGATTGTGGTAGAAGAGAGCATCCTATTGAAGTTCTAAAACCTAAAGCCTTTTTGAGTAATCCCTAGTAGTGCAAAATACACATGTATGGTCAATGGTCCCTCCATGGTGTTAATGTGATTACCCCTTTTGTTTGTGTGTCTAGTCTCGAGGTTTTGATATCTAGAATTAATGAAAGGGACACTTTTCTAGGCTTCTCTCTTTTTTGGTTTTTGGAGGGGGCGCTTGGGATTGTTAGCCTACAATACTTGTTATTGCATTTTGTTTCCCACCACTTGGCCGATCCACATGCTCTCTTTCTCCCATCACATCACCATATCAATAGTGGCGACATCGACTGCTCTTGGTTGCATCCTCGAAGCTCTTGGCTCTACCTTGTGAAGACCAAAGCCTAATTTTGATTACTATTTTTTCTATTTTTGGCATCTTTGGTATTTCTATAAACTTAACTATCAATGACATGTCTTTTGGAGATGATGCCAGTCATTTTTCATCGGCATTACAACTCATATTGGATTTGTAGATAGCACAAGACTTAGTCCCACTGCCCTATACCCCCTAGTAATCTCTCATGCTCATCACTTACTATTGGGGGGTGATCTTTCTCTCATCTCAACAGTGATTGTTGTCTTGCTTGTTCTAGACTAAGGTCCATTGCATGATAGCCTTGCTCTCGACCCCTCTTACTTATAATTGGGACTTTTAGAAATGGATACCCCATCCCTTGCTTGCATGGAAGCCCTCCAAATCCATTGATTGTGCAAAACTCCAACCCCACACTTGTCAACCAGCACCAGAAGGGAGAGATTGAAAACATTATGTAGGATTTAGCAAGATAAACTTTCCAACATTTGTGTGAATGATAACATTAGATGGGATGGTGAACTTGCTTCTCTTGCCTCAACTTCAAGCCAATCCCAAATCCAACAGGCCCAGGATGCTAGTATTACTGTAGCTAATGTGAGCCCCCTCAACCCAATCATCCCAGATTTTTACATATACATCTCGATGTCAAGGATGATTATGCCAAGTCATGAATCCATAGAGAATCAATGGCAAATTGTTGAGAATCAAGCTTGTGTGATCCCAGTATCACCAAAATGACTAATCTTGTCTAGACAATTGTCATCTTAGCTGCCACTTTCCATGTGTGTTGTAATAACTGAGTCTGTTAGACTCAACCATAGTTAGTGGTACTGTCAGTTGGTGACCTAGCTAGTGTGTTTTCAGTTATGTGTAACTAGACTTTAGTAAGCATTATGGAATAATGAGAAGTGGAGAACAATGAGAGTATACTACTCTCTATTTACAGCTCCATGTCTTTATCTCTCTCTCCCTCTGAATCTTGAACATGGTATCAAATCCTGAAGCCTAAAGCCTTGGCAGTGGCATTGCAAGAGCTGGAGACTGAAGTGAGGAGCTACAATGTGACCTGCGAAAGTTCATGTGTTGGCAGCCATTGGATTAGTTGTGGAAGGTATGTTTCTTATGGTTTATCAATTCACAAAGGCTTCCTAGAGTGTTCTCTGCAGTTTGCTAGTCATCTTCTCCTACTCCAACTTAGACATTGATAGCCATAAACACACTCTATTATTAATTTTAAAAAATTCAGGGATTGAAGAAAGCTTCATAGCATTGGTATCTTGGTTCTCAGCTCATTTGTGGGATGTTTAAATTAAACATAGACTGGAAAACAAAGTAGGTCTGTTATTAATTATACAAAGACAACATGCATCTACTTGGTTGTAGCTCATTGGGAGCTATATTGACCTCCAATGATGTGTACTAATGTTTGGCAATGTATATGCCTTTACTCTCATGCATTTTGGCATGGCTTTGAAGAGAACCATATATTCAAGAATTTGGGATTTTTCATAAAATTTAGGAATTCCTAACATGATTAATATTTCCACACATGGTAAAATATTATCCCCTTATTTGAAGGTGAAACTTTCCCTAGATACTATATAAGCAATCCCCCCAAGTCCCACTCTCAAAAATGGGGTTAAGATTTAGCCACTTGGTCAAATATTTACTCCTTATTTCAAAGTGGAACTTGGGAGATTCCTAGATTCTCTAATATGGTATTAGAGTTCAACACTCAGATTTAAATGGTAATAGCAGGCTAAAATCTATCCAGAATGTGAGTTGAATTTTGTCCTGAATATATGATAGCTTACACATGAAGTTTTGGAGAATCTCGATAACTATTTGGTACCTGTAAATGCTTGGATGTTGGTCCATGAATATAAGATATTTTATGGATGTAAATGAGCATTAAATTCTAAAATCTAGGCTAAAATACTGCTGGTTATAGCAATAGAATGGCTATAAATAGCCCATGGGAAAAGTATTTGGCACTACTACTTGCATACAGTACAAAACATTGATGCTTGTCTAGTCACGTATTGAATCCCCAATGTACTCGGACATGTCTATGGTGGTTTAGGGATATTTTTGAGCTAAGAATGCCCTAGTTATTGCAGAGTTTATGCTGTTGATCATAACATGTTGCTTGCCTGTCATAAACTGTGGGAAAGCATCAGTTCTATGCATCTATTGATTCTTGTATGGACATAGTTTGGTTCTATGCATATATTGATTCTCTTTATGCATTTTTGATGTGATGGCTATGAAAATTACTAGCTATTAGTACCCAATGGATGCTTGGGATATTCTTATGAAGAATTATGATAATGTTACTCGTGCCAGAAAGATACAGCTAAAGTAATAGTTTAATAACATGTCCATAAATGGCATGATCATTCAAGCTTATACGATAGAGATAAAAAGCATAGCACATCATCTTGCTACTATTGGTTCTAAAGTCTTAGAGGATGACATGATTGTAGTTACATTGAATGGACTAGGCAAGGAGTATAAAGCTTTTGATTCTTCGATTTCTATGAGAGTAGATCCCCCCGACTGGGATGAATTACTTACATTGTTGCTACATGAGAAAGTCAAACTTGGTCTCAATACAGGTTTGAGTACCTCTTAGAGCAAAGATACTATCTTTTACTCTAGTCATTGAGATAGAGGTGATAGAGATCATGGAGCTTTTCGAGGTCATGGAGACACTCGAAATACGTATGGACATCAGTAGATGCATGGCAAAGCTCGAATGCACTAGGATAGCGAGGATCTGAAACCTTTAGAGGTAGATGGAGATCACCTAGAGGCAGAGCTGGCTCTTGGAAGCCGCATGAGGAGTTTAATAGGGAAAGATTGTGGAAGATATGGACATATAGCAAAGGAATGTCATAAAAAGCAATCATATATGAAAACAAAAGGTAGACAACATGGAAATTATGGATCTTCCAATGGTACTCAAGATGATTAGGGAGATAGGTTGTTTGCTATGCAAAATGCTCCTAAGAATATATCTAAGCAAGGCAAGGATGAAAAATGGTATATAAACTTAGGAGCATCCAATCATATAACTCTGCATGGTGAGTGGTTTGATAAGATGATAGCAGGTTCCCATGGACATAGCACTAGTGATAACACACAACATGATAATCAGCATACATGTGTGGTTCCATTAATCATGCATGATGACAGAAAGAAGAGTCTATATGATGTACTACATGTGCCTTCTATTACTAAGAATTTATTGTCGGTTGGATAGATGGCAGAATAGAATCTGCAAGTTAGATTCAATAGAGATGGTTGATTTATTGAGGAATATGGAAATGGCTGCAAATTATTGCCAAAGGCAAGAAAGATGGAAAAATGTTTACTTTGGATGCATCTATACCTAAGTTAAAAGAAGCCATGTTTGCCCACGATAATGGAGTAGTTAGAGATGTAGAAATTTGGCACAAATGCATTGGTCATGTAAATATTCAAAGGCTAAAAAATATGTAGCAAAAAGAGGTTGTTCTTGGCTTGCCAAAGTTCAAGTATACTGATGTTGGACATGTCTACTCTACTTGTTAGTTGTGGGAAACAAGCAAGGTTTCCATTCATGAGACATGTTAGAAATAGTTTGAGACCTTTGCAAATGATACATTCAGATGTATGGGGTCCTACCCATAACGCATCATTTGGTGGTGCCAAGTATTATGTATCGTTTCTTGATGATTTCAGTAGGTATACATGGCTATATATCCTAAAGCACAAGGATGAGATGCTTGACGTATTCAAGGCTTTTAAGACACATGTTGAAAATGAGTTTGGATGTTATATCTCATGTCTAAGATATGATGGAGATAGAGAATACGTCTCTAGAGAGTTTGATAGGTACTTGGCAAAATATGGCATAAAAAGGTAGCTCACATGTAGTTACACACCACAATAGAATGGTGTGGCAAAGAGAAAGATCGTGTACATATGGAAGCTGCCAGGGCAATGCTTAATGAAAAATATACAACCAGCTTCCTTAATTATTTCATTAAATCATAGGTTCCTTCACGTAATTTATCTCACAGACACACATACAATTCAAACAATCCTTTAAGTTTATTACAATTTCCATCTTTCCAACTCTGTGGAAGGTATACAAAATTCCACGAGGGTATTCTGCCCACCAAGATTCCACCCTTGTAACTAGTATTAGGGTTCTAGGATCCCGTCCTGGGTCACGAAGGGGCTCGTCAAATTCTAGGAGTAATGTGGAATTTACAGCCATAGCCCTTCCTAGCATCCACATTTCCAACTACTCGAGACTATCACTACGGACAGACCTTTTTGCTATGGAGCCGGTCTAAGCATCTCGAAGTGATAACCATGATCCCCTTGGAGTAGGGTCTTGATGGGACCTAAAATGTGCTGGCACTGGCTCTATGACACTAGCCGGACCTCATGCACACAACAAACAACCCCGCCACACAGCCTCGCCGGCCAAGAGTGTCTATAATACATTGATGTACACTAGATAGACTTAATTATGTGTTTGTAGCTGATATATAGTCCAACAGCCCTTTCCCCAAACTCCAACAAATGGAGTATCCCATACATATCGGTAATAAATAGCACGAGGAACATACATAGAAGGCACCCCATCGGGCTGATTGCCATGGCCCCACTGCGACTCTCTTACATCTCATGGATTAGCCCCAAGATACATCACTCTAACATAAAGTACACACGATATAAGCTCCACTCTTTCATTTTGAATGTATTCTAGGAGATACCATGTGTCCTTACCAAACAATTCCCTAAGAAAATGATAGACTAACCTACAGCTTAGGTGGTCTCACACACTCAAGCATAGGTCATCATAACAAAAAACATGTGTTATGCATCCAGTTCTTTGTATTTTAATACCATGGTTGATATGCACATGCCAAAGTGGATGATCTTAAAGTGCTCAAACATAATTTTTAATCAGAAATGTATCGTGCACAATCAGGCTTTCCAATGCTCATTTACTAACTCGTTGCGGTGATGTAAGGATAGCACTGAGACAACACTCATGCTACTATCCTCTTAATTAATATACAATGAGCCCTAAATCATGATATACATCAGCAAAATCAGCAATAAACAGCACCCAAATCGTATCATTCAAACACCCCACCCCCTACTTTTAGATATTGCTTCCGTTGCATAGGTGTAGGGGTTCATTTTGTCATGTTTTGATGTATGAAAAGCTATAAATCACGAACTTTGACAAAGAGATAGGGAAAAGTGAGGCTAAACCTCATGCTTTGCCACTTCATACATTCAGAAACACTCATTATATTTTTTCTTATTTTTATGAAGTGTATTTCTATTTTTCTCCTTATTTTTTCTTATTTTTTAGCATTTACTTGTCAATAATCACTATTGTTTTCTGGTTTTTTTTCATACCAATCATTTTAGCATACTAAAATTTAATTTAATTTTCCATTTTTTCCCATAGGAGCACATTTCACCCACCCAAAACAACAAAACTATCATTTTACCCTTAAAAACCGCATTTGGGATTTTGTAGGATTTAAATAGCACATGTAAATCATTATGAAATCATAAATTTCTAATAAACAGCAATTAAACATGATGCAACTAGCACTCAAATAAATTTTCATCGAATAAGAACATAATTTCCATCATAAAATGTCGAAAAAACCTTCATTTCCTTCATAAAAAATAGTCATACCGTGTTTCTAAGAAACCCGAGATGCATTGAATGACTGCATGACCAGTTGACGGAGCCTCCATCACTCTCGCTTCCATGCTGCACATCAATCTTCAACATCTCCATTAATATCCATCATCATTTTCTTCAATCTCCTTCCTGATTCCTCCTTCAAGGTAGTGCACATGAACAGCCTGTCAAGATTGTGGGAGAGAAGGAAGGAGTCTCACTTGTAGCTTTCTTGCTTGCACAATGGGGGAATACACACACAGGTGGAGGTTGAAAATATTTTTCCTCTTCTTAGTTGTGTAAGCCAAAAAGAACTCTAGTACATAGAAATAGAAGAATCCTATATATGGGTCTCAAACCAAACTCAACTAACTAAGGTGGCATACTATCTGAGCCACAAACTAGAGTAGATAAGGATAGCTATCATCTAGCTATTATTCATGGGTGGTGTACCAACCGCATCTACAGCTAACAAGTCGGTGACATAAATGCACAACGGTCACCCTGGCATATCATGAGTGGAGCTCGATATCTCAACACTCCCCCTCGAGCTCAATCCCAATTCCTGCACACCAAGCAGGTCTCTGAACTTGCGCATCTTCTCTGCTCCCAATGCCTTCGTAAATATGTCAGCTACCTGATCCTCTATGCTGACATAAACTAGATCAATAAGACCTAGTAAAACCCTCTCCCGCACATAGTGATAATGCACCTCAATGTGCTTTGTTCTAGCATGATAGACTGGGTTATTTGCCAAGTGTATACTACTCATGTTGTCACAATAAATGACAACTGGCCCATCTGTAGACTGATGCATATCATAAAGTAGCTTATGCAACCAAGCTACCTCACATGCAGCCATTGCTGCGCCCCTGTACTCAACCTCTGTGCTTGACAAGGAAACTGTAGGCTGTTTCTTGCTGCTCCAAGTGACTGTAGCACTCCCAAAAGAGAACACATATCCACTGGTAGATCGTCTATCAGAAATACTACCAGCCCAATCAGCATCAGTGTATCCATGCAACTGTATTTGAACCCCAGTCCCATAAAGTAGTCCATATTGCAATGTGGACTTCACATACCTGAGTATGCGTCTAGCCGCATCCAAATGTGGTTTCCTTGGAGCCTGCATAAACTGACTTACCAATCCAACAACATAGCTCAAATCTGGCTTGGCAATAGTCATATAAATAAAAAATCCTACTATGCATTTGTACATAGTAGGGTCTTCCAGAAGCTCACCTGCATCTGCGCTTAGCTTCACATTCTGCTCCAAAGGAACTGAAATAGGCTTACAGCCTGTCATCCCATATTTGGACAGAATGTCCAATTCATATTGCCTTTGCAAGAGCCATATCCCACTTTTGGTGATCTAATCACCTCAATGCCCAAGAAATAACGCAGCTCTCCCAAATCCTTCATCTCAAACTTATGCTTCAATAGCATTTTCACATGAAGGATATCTTCACCACTATCACCTGTGATAATCAAATCATCAACATAAATGACAAGCAGCATAATACATTTCTCTGTTTTTCTCACATAATGTGAGAAATCTGCATTGGAAATCTGAAAGGAAATAGTGACAAGATATTGTCCTATCTTATCAGACCATGCTCTAGGTGCTTGCTTCAAGCCATACAAGGCTTTCTTCAACCTGCAAACAAACTCAGGATGAACAGCATGCACATAACCTGGTGGCTGCTCCATATAGACCTCTTCTTGCAAATCACCATGCAAGAAGGCATTCTTTACATCCATCTCATGTAAAGATTATCCCTTTGATGCAGCCATAGCAATGAATGCTCTTACGGTTGCCATCCTTGCAACCGGACTGAATGCTTCTTCATAGTCAATGCCATATGTTTGTGCATACCCCTTGACTACTAATCTTGCCTTCTATCTATTCACAGAACCATCTATATTGTGTTTCACCTTATAAACCCACTTACAACCAATTGCATTCTTATCTTTAGGCAAAGGTACCAATTCCCATGTTGCATTTGCTTCCAAGGCATCCATTTCTTCATCCATGGCTTTCTCCCATTTTTCTTTTCCCATGGCTTGCTCAAAAGAAGTGGGTTTTGGTTCCTGTATCACTTTGACCATATAGGCATAGTGAATGGCTGTAAATCTATCATATTTCAGCCTATCCACAGGATACCTAGCTCTGGTAGACCTACGCAAAGTAGGTTCACTCCCAGGTGCTCTCAAAACATCCCTGGTCTTCCTTACTCCAGGTGTAACAATAGAAGGAATACCCAACTCATCATCAATGCTCTGTTTTGAGCCACTGGATTCACCATCCACATAAGAGTGACCTACATTCACATCAAACATGGGCTGATCTACCTTCTGTTTTTCTTTTCGTGAAACCTGCATACCACTATTCGCATTGTTTTGAGGAGATTCTCCTGATCTCAATCTGCCTGTCCATGGCGAAGAATATGAACCACTGCTAGAGGACACTCCAGGTCCACTAATATTTTGTGACTGTTGCTGTGAATTCTGTGTAGCATTACCATTTTGTGCATCTATATCATCAATCACATTTATTGGTTTATACCAGCTACTCATCTCATCAGAAACAACATCTCTGCTCATTGTAAACTTACGAGTAGAAGGGTTATAGCATCTATACCCTTTCTGCCTGCAGAGAGTAACCAATAAAGATGCACTTCTCAGCTTTTGGATCCAACTTGGATCTCAACTCATCTGGCACATGAACATAGGCAATGCAACCAAAAATCTTCAAATGAGAAATATCTGGTTTTCTACCAGTATACCTCTCCTCTGGAGTCATCCCATGTATTGCTGCAGTGGGAATCCTGTTCATTATGTAGACTGTTGTAGCAACTGCTTCAGCCCAGTAAAAATTTGGCAAGTCTTTTTCATTCAGCATGGCACGAGATACCTCTCCAATATGCCTATTTTTCCTTTAGGCAATTCCATTTTGTTGTGGGGTATGACTGCATGAATATTGCTGCTTTATGCCATGCTCCTGCAGGAACCTTGCAAATTCATCTGAGAGGTACTCTCCCCCTCCATTTGACCTTAGGCATTTTATTTACAGGCCTGTTTCTTTTTCAACCATAGCTTTAAGAGTTTTGAAATGCCCAAAAAATTCAATTTTCCTTTTCATGAAATACACCCAAACTTTTCTGCTATAGTCATCAATAAAAGTGACGAAATAATGACAGCCTCCAAGAGACACAGCTTTAGTAGTCCACACATCAGAGTGGATTAATTCCAATGGCTTCTTACTCTCTTGAACATGTCTAGGAAATGGTTTCCTTGCCTGTTTTCCAAATTGACAGGCTTCACATACCTTATGCATTTCTGCAACCTTGAATTTAGGCAATCCTGCAACAATATTTTGGGCTTGCATTGATTTAAGTCGCTGTACATTAACATGACCGATGCGTTTATATCAGATATCAATATTTGCACCTATACCGGTCCCATGTGCAAACATTGCTGCACTCAATTCAGGCATGTCTGCATCCAATGTAAACATTCTGCCTTTCTTCTTTCCTTTTGCTATCAAGCGACCTTTATTTTTCATATCCTCAACAAAGCATCCATGAGGATTAAATCTGACCTGCAAGCCTTGCTCAACCATTTGACCAACAGAAACCAGATTCTTGGTGATGTTCGGGACATGAAATACATAGGACATGTATTTCTTTTTCCCATCCTACATAGACAAAGGAAATTTTCCAATCTGCACAATAGGATGTGCAGTATCATCACTAGTCTCCACAAATCCTGGTTTTCCATCTTCCTTGCATCCTCCATCCATTCTGCATGACCTATCATGTGGTTTGATGCACCTGAGTCAACATACCATACATCGTTTCTTTCT
This sequence comes from Lygodium microphyllum, assembly GCF_053477565.2. Classification (NCBI taxonomy): domain Eukaryota; kingdom Viridiplantae; phylum Streptophyta; class Polypodiopsida; order Schizaeales; family Lygodiaceae; genus Lygodium; species Lygodium microphyllum. The sequence continues at coordinate 12,994,320 of NC_141143.1, forward strand.
TCTGCACTTGTCACAGAATTGTTCATGTGTTGCACCATAAACAAATGCTCATTTCTATCATCACCCTGTCTACTAGAAGATGCATAATTCCCTTGTTGCAATTTTCCATTCATGATGTCATTTTGCTTTTTATAGCAGTCTTTAGCCATATGACCCATTTTACCACAGTAGTAGCATTCAACATTACTATTTGCATTTTGCCCTCTTTGCCATCCACCACGACCTCTTTGGCTCCCCCTGCCTCTAGAGTTACCATGTCCTCCTTCATAGGACTGGTTTTCTTGAGTTTGCTGCATATTCTGATTTCTACCACGGCCTCCAAATCGGCCTCCTCTACCTCTGCCTCTACCTCTTCCAGCATTTGAGTAGAAGACAGCTTCTTTTGAAGTTCCTCCTGAAGAAGATGCACCACCATTTCTCTGCTCCTCAGAAATTAGAAGAGCAATCAACTCCTCAAAATCAGGAAATCTTTCATGGAAGGAAATGGATGTTCGAAACTGTGCATAATCCTTTCCTAGACCATTTAAGGTCACAAAAACTATATCATCATCTTCCACTGGCGACCCAATGGAAGCAAGTGCATCTGCAATCTTCTTCAGCTTCATGTGGTAGTCATTGATGCTCATATTTTCTCTTTGCACATTGTGCAACTCTTGCTTGAGCTGCATTTTCCTGGCTTGCGTATTTGTGCTATACATTTTTGACAAAGTATCCCATGCCTCCTTTGGCGTACTTGCATCTTGAATATGCACAATCATAGAGTCTGAAATGCTCACAACTTTCCTGGCTCTCTCATGCCATGCTTTAAATGCCTGCATTTATTGTTGACTGGGAACATCAGGAAGAACTAGTTCTTCTTCATTTCCTGCAACAAATTCCCAATATCCTTTTCCCATAAGGAAATTCATCATTCTAAACTTCCATGCTTGGAAGTTGTTCTTGTCGAGCTTTTCAGTGACAATCTGTGAAAGAGAATCAGATGCCATTATAGAACACTGCAAGAAATTTTGTAATTGCAAAGAACACAGCTTCAGCCTCACAGGGGCAAATTTGCAAAATTGAAGAAAGTGGTATTTGACCACACAGTCACTTCCTAGTGACGATTTTGCATCAACAAGCAACAAGGATGATTCTGTAACTCCCAATGTCTCTGCACACAGGCATACGATGCAATTTCTATAGTAACTTTTCACCGACCTGTAGAACAGTGGTCACACAGCATAAAACTGGGCCTTTTCCTGAGTGCGTGCAGAAAACTTCCGCCTCCAAAACAGGCCCCGAAATGGCCTCAAATCAAAAGAGTGTCTCAATCTGAGACAATGCACTCTTGCACTTTCCGGCTATGCCACATCGCAAAGGGCATCTCAATCTGAGACAATGCACTCTTGCACTTTCCGGCTGTGCTACCTGCAGAGACTTACTCCCAAAACAGAAAAATAAAAGCAACACTGGTCTTCTTACCAGAACACCGTGAACTTGGCTTGCTTTCTTGAGCTCCTTACCATGAACAAGGCTCTGATACCATGTCAAGATTGTGGAAGAGAAGGAAGGAGTCTCATTTGTAGCTTTCTTGCTTGCACAATGGGGGAATACACACACAGGTGGAGGCTGAAAACAGTTTTCCTCTTCTTAGTTGTGTAAGCCAAAAAGAACTCTAGTACATAGAAATAGAAGAACCCTATATATGGGTCTCAAACCAAACTCAACTAACTAAGGTGGCATACTATCTGAGCCACAAACTAAGTAGATAAGGATAGCTGTCATCTAGCTATTATTCATAGGCGGTGTACCAACCACATCTACAGCTAACAAGTCGGTGACATAAATGCACAACGGTCACCTTGGCATATCATGAGTGGAGCTCGATATCTCAACACAGCCCATAGAGAGGAGTGAGAAAGACTAGTTTTTTATCTTACCATCCGGACAACCATTTCACGGGCCAGAGGTGGCGATGGAGAGCAAAGGAAGAGTGTAGATCTTTGCTGGAATCAGTTTATGGGGGGTACATTGAGGTGATCATTTCCCTCTCCCCCCTCTCCTCATGAAATCGTCGCTTGCACACCTTCATCTTTTTTTTTCCACAAAAAAAATGGCCCCTCCATTCATCAAATTTTCGAGGGGTGGGAGACCCCAAGGGTCACCCCCCTTCCCCCTCTAGTCCTTTTCACACTAAACCTCTTTGGTCTTGGCCTTCGGGTACCCCCTTTCTTGCGTCCAGCTTCAGATTTTAGATCTGTAAAATTTTTCTTGATTGTCGTGAGGTCTTGCACTGCTTGGCACTTCTTCGGATCCAATTTGATCATTTTGTCTGGCAGACTTTTCTAACTATCTCACACTAATAGGAACTCCTAGAATGGCCACCTAGCAAGGGAGCAGAACATGGTCACTAGAACTCCCATCTAAAATAAGTCTTTCAATGCCTAACAATGCCTTTTTAGGAGGCAATGACTACTCAGACCTCCCCCAGACATGCCTAGCCTAAACCCGAGACTTCATGCCTTGATCGCCAGTCCCCATCAAACAAAAGGAGAGAAACACTTACATACACATGTATAATTAATTGCTTAAGGGAAAATACTCGAAAAAGGAGACAAAACCACCTGGAATGGCCACAAGAAGCTCCATCGCAGCAAAGGCTCCCTTCAGGCACTTCATCAACCTCTATAATGCAGTCACTAAAACAGAAAACCATTAAATGGACCTGCACCAAACAGACATATGGCCCTCTTGGCCTAAAGAAATAGCACATTTTACTGCAAACTAACTGGCCCTCTTGGCCTAATGAAATAGATCAGGTCACTACAAAACTGATTGGCCCTCTTGGATTAATGAAATCAAACATTGAAACTCTTAAGGAGCTGGCCCTCTTGGCCTAAAGAAATCAAGCAAACCAGCTCATATATAGCCCTCCTCGAAAAATTTTATAAATAGCCAACTAAATGCGCCAACCCAAGGAGGAAATAGGGCTTCTACCCTAAACTAAATGCATCAAATTATGACCCATCCCTCCTGCATATATAGCAAGAGGCATACGCATAACATGTCATCTGATCAATCTATGGGTCCAAGATAATAGTGGCAGATGGGTCTCGGCCACTCTTCACATTACCCATACCAACCATCGCCTACCATATAACGCGTGGTCTAATAAAATTCCCCACAAACGACCAGGTCCTGTCTCATTATCAATAGCAACATCTGGATTAGGACCACAGTTGAAGAAGAGGTCCTCTTCATAAGAAAAATTAGCTAATGAATCTGCAAACTGATTCCAAGAACGTGGGATCAACTAAAGTGAGACCCCCTCAAATTCATCAAGTAGGGTCATAGTAGTTTGATATTACATGCAAAGGATGGGATTCTGGACTGTGTATGTCCCATTTAGTTGATTTAAGATCAGCTGGGAATCCCCTTTTACTAACAACTGTCGAATACCACCTTTCTTGGCAATATTCAGTCCCATTATCAAGGCTTTATACTCCACCATGTTGTTAGTGAATCCTACCCCGAGATAAACAGCTAATTTCATTGTAACTCTACGTCGGGGATCTCGAATAACTACTCTAATACTCCCTTTTTTATTAGGGTCCCTGGACACTCCATCAAAGTATAATGTATACGTCCACCATGGGTTTACACATCTAGCCATCAAAAACTCCCCTATTCGTAATTATGATAGTCAAAATTCAACATACTTAGAGGATGAACTAACGGCTCCATCCCACCTTCTTCATTAAACTTAATAGGGATGTTTGTCAGAATTTGTAAGCAGTGATGGCAGAAAACTTTGATCTCCCACACAAAGATACTATCTTCTTGCTCAATCACTTTGTATCCTTTGCTCCACTAGATAAGCATCCCCTGATGATATCTTTGCTCTAGATATAGGTGCTTCAAATAAGGGATTAACCGCCCCCTCAACCAATTTAAGCTCTCCTATAGGTCTTAGATCAACCCCAGCATGGACCTGCAATGCATTTATCACGTTAGTATACTCAGAAATAATAAGTTTTAATCTTATTAAGATTAACCTTATTTTTAAATTCCATGCCCTGTAGATCAGCCAGTAAAGCCGTGGACTTATTTTTACCTATCCTAACTACCTTGTAAGGGCCATCCCACCATCTAGGTTCCAACTTCCCTGGAAATAGCTCCCTATGCGCATCGTAATATAGAACTAATTGTCCTTTTTTAAAGGTATATTTCTTTGCTTTTAGATCATGTAGCCGCTTCATTTGACACTTAGCTACTTCTTGGTGCAACAGAATCTTCAATTTAAGCTCATCCAACTGGGCTATCATTGTAAAACGCTCGAATAGAGCATCTTCATAACCCAAAGAATGATTGATTGTGAATCTTATGGTCGGAAGCTCAATTTCCAAGGGCAAGACACACTCCTCCCCATAAACTAATTTGAATAGGGTGTGGCCAGTGGCTCATTTAAATGTCGTATTATATGCCCATACTGCCACATATAATATTGTATCCTAGTCCCGTTTCTTTTCAAAGACTATCTTGGACAAGATACCCACAAGCTGCTTATTGGTACTCTTAACTTGCCCATTTGCTTGTGGATTATAAGGGGTCGTCTTGTTATGCTAGATTTTCCAAGTTTCAGTCAGACTTTTAATCACCTTATTTAAAAAGTAAGTTCCACGGTCTGATACTATTTCCTTTGGCGGACCGAAACGGCAGATGATATGCTCAAGTAGAAAATTGGTAGTCTCTTTTGCATTGTCTTGCCTCTTCGCACATGCTTCTGGCCAATTTGTAAAGTAATCAATTGCTACTATAATATATCTCTTTTGAGTAGTAGACAACAGGGTAATAGGATCCACAAAGTCAATACCCCACTTCTCAAATGGAAGGATAGCCATAATCGGAGTGAGTGGTCGCTTTTTATTCTCTGTACTGTCATGTCTTTGATATGTATCACATCTCTTAACATACTCAAATAAATCCTGGAAGATGGATGGCCACCAATATCCAGCTCTTAAAGCCTTCTATGCCATCAATCGTCCAGCAAAGTGCCCTCCACAAGCGGAGTCATGGCACTCTTCCAAGATAAATGGAACCTCGTTAGGCATCACACATCGATGACATATATCATCAACACCCTACCGATATAGTGTTCCTATGATCAAGGAAAATTTCAATGGCTGATGTTTAATTTTCCTCTTCTCGGATTTAGATAGAGTAGATCCAGTCTCTCCGGTAGATAGATAGTGTGTTATAGCAGCATACCAAGAGGAAATAGACACCAGATCAATCTTAAACAATGTTTCCATATCACTTCCTTCAGTCAAGACCTCTTTTGGCTCTCCGAAATCCACAAGACATTCTACAATGCCTTGTAGCCTCGGTGGCTTGCTTTTAATCTCGTAGTCAAACTCCTGCAAAGTGATTAACCACTTTGCTAAACGATCAGGTGGCTGTAACTTGTTCAGCAACAATCGAAGCCCTTCTGCCTTTGTATGAAAAACCACCTTCTCATAAAGAATGTAATGCCTAAGCTTTTTGGCTGCAAATATCATCGCAAGACACAACTTCTCTATATAGGTGTAGTTATATTCCGATATGCCCAACTTCCGACTAGCAAAGGCTATCTGATGGTACCATTTTTCCTCCCAAATTTGGGCCAAATAGCAACTAATACTATGCATTGTTGCTACTGAAAATATATTAAACATTTCACCCCTTTTACGTACTTTTAAAACAAGTGCTTTGGCAAGCTCCTGCTTCACATCATCAAAAGATACTTTGCAAGCATCATTCCATGCAAACTGATAGTTAAAGGACAATAGATTCATCAATGGCAATGTTCTTACTGCCAAGGCATTGATAAACCTTCGATAACACCCTAGTGATGACAAAAAGCTATGCACTTCCTTCGGAGTACACGGCGGGCTCATGGCGACTATGACCTTGATCTTTTCAGGGTCAGTCGCAATCCCTACTGAACTCACCACATGGCCTAGTAATAGTCCATAAGGGACTCCAAAGATGCACTTCCGTGGGTTAAGAGCTATGTAAAATTGTCTGCAACGCTCAAAACACTTCCGCAAAATAATCAACTGCCTTTCTCTTATGGTGGCTGCCCCCAGGTCATCAATGAATACTTTCAACTCCTCTAGGGAGATTTCACCAAAGGTCTTATCGGCTATTCTTTGCCACGCACCAGGTGCGTTACATAAACCAAATGCCATCACATGTTACGTAAAGGTACCAAAGATAGTAATAAATGTTGTTTTCAACTTGTCTTGCTCAACAATCACCATTTGGTTATACCCTGCAAAGCAATCCATGAACGAATATATTTCCCTACCTGCTAGTTGATCCAGTCAATAAATGACAACGGGTAGTAGTCCTTAATAGTCTGCTTATTCAGCTCTCTAAATTCTACACAAAGTCGGATTTGATTATTATTCTCCTTTCTGATCACAAATGGTGAACACCATTCAGTATGTTGAATAAGGAAGATCAAACCCACTTTCTGCAACTTTTGTAGCTCCTCAAATAGCCCGTTCCTTAGTTCAAAAGACATGTACCTTACTTTTTGACGTACATGCCGACTTCCTTTCTTTAGAGGAATGGTATGCACATCCAGGCTAGGAGGGATGCCTCTAAGTTCATCATAGCTCCAAGCAAAGATGTCACGGTGCTCTTGAATTAAGGACACATAGTCCTCTCTCTCTTTCGAACTGAGCATGGAACCTAATTTGATTGGCCACGAATCATTTGGCGTATCAAGGTCCAGCTCAATAACGTCCACATCTCTTATTCGATCTTGAGGCTCTATCAACTCATTCAAAGTTATCTGATAAATGTCATATGTAGTGGATCCTTCTTTAGATCCATCGCTTAATGACGTCTCACTACCAGATGGATCATCTACTGTTTCTAGTTCAATAGAGGATAAAGGAGCTCTCTCACTCTGAGGAGACTTAGGGTAAGCATCCACTATTACACGATTGGCACCTCTACCTAGAATCACTCAACCAGTGGGTATATTGACTTGACAATATGTTCATAAAATCCATGGCCTGCCTAGCAAAGCTCAGTAGCTAGGACATCCTGCAAACCTTATCACCCTAAAGTCCAAATAGCATTCCACGCTTGCAATGGTAATGTGGACTTTAGTGATGCAGCCTTCTGGTTGCCTTAGACTATCATCAGCCATCCTAAGAAGTGTGGAACCGTCTTTTTGGATTTCTAGACCTAGCCTCTCCATCAAGTCTGAACTCATGATATTGATAGAGGATCCAGTGTCCACGATAGCATACTCCACTAATATTCCATCCACGTATGCTAGAACCCTGGGACATTGCTTTTCAGCATGATCAAAACCAATCTTCTCCCACTCGTGCTATGCCCAAGGGTTCTACAATATACCCAATACGCATGATTTTCTTGAATTCCTTGCGTACTCCTCAAGATAGTTTAATCAATTGCAGGAGATTCACATCTAGTTTCACTTATCAAAGAGAACTTGCTAAATCAAAGTCATGGTAATTAGCCAAAGTTCTCTTCTCTCGCCAAACCATTCTCTCCTTCGGTCTTTGGGCTGGCTTTGGTGCCTCTTTTTTAACTTTTGCCTGCTTTCTTGGCAATCCTTTATCCTTCTCAGGATCAACTTTACTATCAATAGGCCTTAGAGATCCACCTTCCACATTAGGATTCAGGACTTGCTTTTTCCTAGCATCTTACTTAGGGTTTCCCTCGACGGGTTTTATAGTTCCTTTGTCACCCTCGCTAGTCTTTTGACCTCTTGTTACGGCTCGTAGATTAGAAGTTTCAATGTCATTAACACGTACGACCTCAATAAGACTGACTCCACTGCCATAACACAACTCCTCTACAATAGCCTTTCCTTGTTGCAGTATTTGTCTTGGTCCCTCATCTTGCTAGCGATTATTCCCTTGTGCACAATGATTAACTGGACCTGGTTGTTTACTTCATTGTTGGAGGGAACTAATCTTACTCCAATAGGTAGCAGCTAAGTGGCCAAACTTTCTGCAAATATCACATTTGATATTCGGACAATCCCTAGGGGAATGTTGGCCACCACACCACTTACAGCTAAATCTTGAGGGGGCACCCTCTTCAAGCATCGACTCCCTATCTAATTCTATTGCTTCTTAAGGAAATTAACATCCACATCTATTTGTCTATACTGTTCGCTAATCATGTCAGTGTAGTGCTTCATCATATCCTTGAATTCACCAAGGACATTTGAGGCACTTGGCTCATAGCCGCGGTCTTCTGTCTATCGTCCCATCGGCCTTAACCACTTGATTAGAAATCGATCGCTGACTTGCAGGAACAACATTTGAGTTTGTTGTTTGGCCTCCACCATTTAGTGGGGTTGTCTGACTAGCCATAGGCATAGTCATATTGGGAGGAGCTCATAACATAAGTAAATTTGGCATGATACTCCCTCTTCCATTCACATTTGTCATGGGGTCCCCTTGACTCTCGTTGGTCAGTGCCAAATTATTTCCATTCCAATTTACCCTTGCTGCATAAGTTGCTTGTAAGTGCGACTCTACTCCTTCTGTTTGGGTAATAGCTCTCTCTCTCTCCTCTCTGCTCTTTGTTTACACGCATGATTCTATGGGAGCAGAGGGTGGAGTTTGATGCAAGATGCGGATAGAATGATGGTGTTGGAGGAAAAGAGATCATAGATTGGGCTATGAGAGAGCATCAACGGCTAAGAAAGAGCATTAATGGCCTCCCAACCTCAAAATACGCGTCTCCAAAAGCGTGATTCTATGCGTAAGTAATAGATGCATTTGTTTTATGATAAATGTTTTATGAAATTGATTATAAATGGTTGCCTTTGATTGATAATGCTGAAATCTTGAAGAAAATAAAAAAATTTAGTCATTTAATAATTTACATAAAAATACGCAAAACTCACAATTATGTGATTTTCATAAAAATGATAAATTTTAGGGGATTTGTTGTGATTTTGGGGTTCATATGGATTAGAAATGAATATAAAATCAATTCTTAGTGATTGTGATCAATCCCAACCCATAAATCAGAATCATCAGAATTTTTATCTAAATAAATGAAGAAAAATAGTGAAAAATGTAAAAATTTTAGGTTTTTACATTAGAAGCATCATGATTCATACACAATCGCATTGCACGCAACTCATGGTGTCATTGCTGGATGCATTGCAATTGTTTTCTTATACATATGACCCACGTGGAGTGTGTGAGATACCTTAAGTTGTAGGTTTAGACTATCGATTTCCTTAGGGGACTATGAAGTGAGGAAATATCATATCTCCTGGAACGTTTGAAAATAAGAGTGGATTTTGTGACATACGTGCTATTTTTATTAGCGGCACATCGAGGGGCTAATCCCTAAGGTGTAGGAGAGCTGCAATGGAGCCACGGCATTCAATTGAGGGGTGCCTCCTTTTGTTTGTGCTTGCAAGGTATTTCACACTGATATATGTGTGGGGACTCCCTCTGAGGATTGTGGGGAAGGCTTAACCGTTGGACTACAATTTAAAACAAATGCAAAATTCACGATAGAAGTTAGGGCAATGTGTCCCTTAGATACTCCTGACTGTGAGGCCAAGAGGGTGTGTTCTTTGAGCATAGAGAGGCATGATTATGCTTAGAGCCAGTGTTAGGCCCGTTTTAGGTCCCGATAGTAACAAAGTATTTGTTGCTGCCAAGAGATACATTCTGTGTAGGCCCCCAAACATATATATGCATAACATCAAGTATACTTCTGCTTACTTCTCTATCATGCAAAAAGGGTTGTCTTGCTTCATGCTTACCAAACGGACATGTTTCATAGTTTTTATGAAATTCAGTAACTCTAAAATAAGAAAATCCTATAACCAATCCTTTGGACTACATTAATTTCAGCCTTTGCACATTAACATGTCCAATACATTTATGCCATATTTAATTGTTTGCAACAACCACTTCTTTTCCTTTAGTATACACAGTAGCACTCATCGCAGGAATTCCAATATCTAAAGTAAACATGCGGCCAATTCTGCTTCCTTTTACAACCAACTTACACTTGTCATTAAAGTCTTCTACAAAATAACCTTTTGTATTAAATCGAACCTTCAATCCTTGCTCTACCATTTAGTCAATAGACACTAAATTCTTTGTGAGTGATTGATGACACTTGTAATACATTTGTTAAACTCTTTGATAAATCGAACCTTAAATCCTTGCTCTACCATTTGGTCAATAGACACTAAATTCTTTCTGAGTGATTGATGACACTTGTAATACATTTGTCAAACTCTTTGTTTGGTGGTCATGCAAGGACAAGGCAACCTTTCCAATGTGTAAAATTGGGTGGCATGAACCTGGATTTTGTAAGTCATATATCTCTCCAAACCATTTAACATGACTGGTCATATAATTAGATGCACCTAAATTGACATACCATACATTACCATGTGTCCCCTTTCTTATAACAACATTTATCATATGTTGCATAACAAACAGACACTCATTTTTGTCTTCATTCTATAGTAAAGACAATGCATAGTTTCCTTACTACAATTTATCACTATGAATATCATTCTTCTTAACATAACAATGGGTTGCAATATGACCTACTTTGCCACAATAATGGCAAATAATAGCAGGATTTTCAAAACCTCTTTTTTGCTATCTACCTCTTCCTCTAGAGCTCCCCTTGCCTTTGAGATTCCCATGGTTTCCTGAAACCCGCATTTCACCAAATTATTGATTTAACTTATTTTGTTGGTTATCATCATCACGTCCCATACCACAGTCTCTCAAAAGGATCTACGCTTTTCCCTTCCTAAACTTGAGTAAAATTCTTAGACCTATTCACCATTTCTTTCAAATGAGTCACCGTGTATATTGACCTCTTCGATAATCATGAGAGAGACTAGCTCATCAAAATCTAGAAATGGCTTCCGTACATATATAGAAGTAATGAACCATTTCCAAGCCTTCTCATTATTAAGACCACCCAAAGTAGATGAAGCTTAATCATCATCATTAAGCATTGCATCAATCGCTGCTAAAGCATCTGCAATGCTCCTCACCTTCAAAACATACTCATTGATAGACATTTTTCCTTTTTTCAATGTATTCAACTCTTGCTTGAGTTGAACCTTTTGTGCCTTTGAATTTACTTTCTGCATTCTTGGTATGTCCCAGCATAGTATTATCAATTATTGCAAATAGCCAATACATCACATTTTTGTCTTTTACATTCCATTCTTTCCATGCCTTTAATTCATTTACAGTTGGAGGGATACCCAAATTTTTGGCTCCTTTTCTTCACCTGAAGAAAAATCATAAAGGCCCTTTTCAATGAGGAAGTTCACATGAAACTTCCATAAAGGGTAGGTATTCTTATCGAGCTTCTTAATGATGAGATTTCCACTGTTCTCTGTCATTATCATTATCACAAAAATGATATAAAACAACAAGTAAGTCTTATGCAACCTTTCACAACAAGTGCATAGCGATACACCAAGAAACCTTTTTCACTAATTGCTCAACAATACATGTAATCTGTAACTTATTTGTAGATAAATCTTATGTTTGCTTCCTAGAAAAATACCTAAAAAATTATAGATTCAAAATCTGCAACCTGTGCATCCACTTTCGGTCAACACAGTCGAAATCGTAGTATACCCTATAAATAATATTTGCAACCTTTCAGCTCTAAAACAGGCCCAAAACGGCCTCAGATGCCCAAAAAACATACAATGCTCTGCTCACACACCAAATCTCACAACAATCTGAGATTTTTACTCTGCCCTGCTTCTAGTGCCTCCACATGCACTATCCAAGAGAAATAGTGAAAGAATGGGAGAGCTTCTTACACGTTGCTTGCTTGCTCGAATCTTACTTCTTTTCCGTCATTTCAGCCTTCAAAATCAGCCTCTCTTAACGGCGCCACTCTAATACCATGTCAAGAATCTTATGGTGGGGGGACTTGCTTGAGCTACAGTGCCAAACACACACTATATACACAAGAGGAAGCTCACTCAAGAGAGATGGAGGCAAAAACGTTTTCTTGATGGTTTCTTCTTCTTCTTCCATACATAATACAATGTACATAAAGTATAGATAAGATACAACATAAATGAAAGTGGCCTACTAAGTCAAACAATGCATAACTGACTATATTAATCGACTAGTGCTATATCTATGCTAGCTATAGGTAGGTGTAACAAACTAAATATAATAAGTGATAAGTCAGTGGCCATATGATGATCATAATGACCATCGACATGCTAAGGGCAGATGTGCATACCCATCTAGCCAAACGGCCCATCATCAATGTTTGCAAGTATTGAGCTTGCCATCTCAACATGTTCTTCACATTATTTAATGCAATCTTCATCCCATAGTATGCATTATCTTCAGTAGTCACCATCTTGGACTTCCTTACAATCACAAAGAATAGTCAAAATCACTACTGACTCTACTACAACTTTGACATTTGTCATCTTGCTAGCAATGTCGCTTCTTAAGCTTCTAATTTCTTCAGTGCAAATTGCAATGTTGCCATAAGTAGCCCGACTAATTGATTTGTATCTCTTTTGTTAGAAGGAGGCCTTATAACTGCCAACAAAACCATTTGCATTATGCTTGATTTTTTAACTATAAAGCATTGTACTTGCTTCCTTTTCTTAATGCAATGATAGTACTCTTTTCTTTCCAGTAAAGTGCCAGTGTCATTGTCCACACACAAGACTGTGTTTATGAGTTCAAGTCTCAATCTTGAAACCTAATTCACTTGTGTGATAGTCAGTGTCTAAGTCATGTCTTCATGAGTCCTCTCTTCACTTTCCGTCCTCCATAACTCTTGCCATGCTCTAGATCCATGTACTTTCACATGGTATCAGAGCTTAGCTGAGCATGGCTTAGCTCTCCTCTACTCTCTCTCAGCTCATCTCCATCTCAGGTCAGCTCAAGTCAAGTTTATGGTTCCATTTCTCACCTCCATCTCTACTTGACCTTTCTTGGCAGCCATAGCTAGCCTGCACCCTGCCTGCTTCAAGCTCCTAGATCTCTCTCCACAAGTCAAATCTCTTGGAGCTTCCTTTTGGAAAAGTGTTCCCAGCTCACAAAGCTTTCCTGTAGCACATCAGTCCATGACATTTGGCTGTCTAGAGCTCAGCATTGTGAAAATTCTCAATCTCTGCCCTGTGTCTGCCATAGCCAGACAGGACCTACCTCACTTGGAGCTTCCATAACTCCTCAACCAGGCCACTTCAGCTCCTGTTTCCTTCTAGGGGATTGTTCTCCTACTCAATGTGCTCCACCCTGGCACATCAATCGATCACATTGTTGCTCTTTGGCCCCGGCATTGGAGAAATTGGCTGTGCCTGTCCTGATTTGCGCAATTTCTGATTAAGCTCTTTGTGCGCACTATATTGCCCGCAATCTGGTCGATTGCTATGGGGTTTTGATAGCCCTTGAAGTAAGCTTCATTTTCATAAAAAAACTTTTAAAAATGATCAAGTATTGAGTTCACAGCAGCTGAAAAACCAGGCCCCTGTCTCAGAAACCCTAATTCCACCATAGCCAAAATCTCCCAAGCTCATTTTTCTCTCAGTTTCTCACTCCTGCCACTAAACCAAGCTAAAGCCTACTAAATCTGAAGTTCCCAGCATCAAATCAAGGAGGGGAAGATTTGGATTTTGAAGATCTTAAAGAATTTTGCAAATTTGGAAGACTCAAGGAAGAAGATACAAACATAGTGTCCATTGACACTCATCTAGTCCTCTTAGCACTTGTGTCTTGTGACACAACCAACTCTTCTGCTCTGCTGAAATCTGAGAAATTGGTGCTGATTTGTTGCTGCTTCAGCCATCCAACCTGGGAAAAGACTCTCCAAATGTTCGGTTCAAGGGAGTCGGGTTTCACACCTGGCAAACCCGCATCAAGCTCATTCTGATGAAGAAGGGTCTTTGGGCCATTACCAATGGCAAAGAGAAGAAACCTCGGGATGCGAACCTTGCAGTTACTTGGGAGAAGAATGATAACAAGGCACAAGCCATCATTAAGCTGGAATTGGATGACAGCTACATCCATCATGTGGATGCCTGTGACACGTCCCATGACACTTGGGAAAAATTGGATACCTTGTTTGGTGCACAGTCAAAGTCATCTAAGTATGGTTTACTGATTGAATTTTTCCGACTTGATATGAAGCCTCATACATCCCTAGCATCTCATTTGAATTACATGGAAAGTCTTTTAACTCAGCTTGCAGGGATAAAGCTAAAAATGGATGAAGATATTTGTATTGGTGTCTTGTTAAAAAGTATGCCTCCTGCCTATGATAATGTATCGACTACTCTAACCAATATGCCTGAGCCTAAACTAGTTGATATTAAAGCCTCTCTGCTAGAGGAAGAAAAGAAACTTAAAAGAAAAGAAGAGCCTAGCACTTCAAAGGATGAACAAATGTTATATGTCAACAATAGATACAAAGGTAAAAAGGAACCGCTCTTCTGTGACTTCTGCAAAAGGACCGGACACACTGAGAAGTTCTGTCATGCTAGAAAGAGGTCCCAAAAGGCCTATCTTGCAGCTGTGAAAGAAGAAGAAGACCATGGACCAAAAGAAGAAGAAGAAGATGAAGATGAAGACCACCAGGATCGGAAGGACAAGCCTCATCAGTCCTTCTACTCTCATTACTCTGATAGACTGTTTTAAAAGCCTTGTATTTCCTTGCCCTAATGCTTCCTGCCATAAGCTTTGTAAACTCCTCATGTAACTTGGCATTACAGTCCCTGTACACTTTGTGAAGCCCCTGTTACAGCCTCTAGATGTCCATCATGTTTTGGTGCCCACACTTAGCCTTTTTTGTGACAGCCTGTGGTGTCTACCATGTTTGTGGTGTGCCACACTTTGTAGGTGGTTCTCATTACAGCCTCTACACACTTTGTGCCTTTCTAGTTGTGATTGAGGAGGGTGTTGAGATTCAGCAATCACACTCATTGATAACCTCTTTGTATGGAGCTTCAGGGCCAAGGACATGCAGGCTTACCTATCCCATATGCACAGTGGTGCCTACTATAGTTTTCTACTTTCCTATAAAGCATTGTACTTGCTTCCTTTTCTTAATGCAATGATAGTACTCTTTTCTTTCTAGTAAAGTACCAGTGTCATTGTCCACACACAAGACTGTGTTTATGAGTTCAAGTCTCAATCTTGAAACCTAATTCACTTGTGTGATAGTCAGTGTCTAAGTCATGTCTTCATGAGTCCTCTCTTCACTTTCCATCCTCCATAACTCTTGCCATGCTCTAAATCCATGTACTTTCACAAAATACATGTGCATGTCCTAGTGATCAAGTAGTTGTGTCTTTTGAAACCCTGCATAGTGCAAAAATGTGGATATGTCAAGACAATACTAGATTCTTATTGTTGATGTCTGATTCTGATAATATATACTTGTTTCCTAAATATTGGTGTAGTCTACTTCAAGTTGTTTGATTAGGAATGGCTGTGATGGTGTAAATCTGTGTGGTATCTTTCAAGATAGTAATTCTGTGCTGATGAATATGATATGTATCTCATGTTTATGTTCAAGAAGTTTCCTGTAGCAATAGGACTATTTTGGCAGACCGGTGTGTCATGTGTTTCTATTATGTCTCTGCGGAGGCATAACACTACACAGTGAATGTTCTACATTTACTCGCTGCTAGGCCTACAAATCTGCATTTACAAGTTATTTTCATGAAATATGAGCATGTAATTCTCCATGTACAGGTTGCCTGCAATTCTGCATGTACAGGTTGCTGTTTTGAAATTCCAGCATGTTGTCCTCCAGTTCAGGCTGTTCTAATTGCATGTTTTTAGGCGGAAACTATGGTGTATCATGGGCAATAATGGTAATTTCTAGCACCATTTCTTGCTTTTTCAGGAGTATTTACAGTGGGCACAAATGG
The DNA here is from genome assembly GCF_053477565.2 of Lygodium microphyllum. Lineage (NCBI taxonomy): Eukaryota > Viridiplantae > Streptophyta > Polypodiopsida > Schizaeales > Lygodiaceae > Lygodium > Lygodium microphyllum. Next base: position 13,010,260 of record NC_141143.1, read on the forward strand.
TTGTCTAAAGGGTACATCCTCCCTAAAAACAATTGTCTTGACCTCCTCAGTCTTCTCGGGCTGCTTATACATGCGATCTTCATGGAAGATGATGTCATTGATGCGTATTATCTTTCTTTTCTTGAAATTCTAAAGTCTATACCCCATCTTACCCTCTTCATTGTATCGTAGGAATATGCATTTACAAGACTTTGGTTCTAGTTTTTGTTAAGCTCTTATTTTCGTATGTGCACAAAAGCCTCACAGCCAAACACTCGCAAATGAGCATATGAAGGTGGCTTGCCCACTGACCACTCTTCCTGAGGGACTCTCCCCCCCAAAGACCTTTTTGGTGACTTGTGAATTAGATGAATGGCTGTCATAATAGTCTCTGTCCAAAAGCCATGGGGTAATGTAGCATGAGACAACATTGTACGAACCTTATCATGTATGCCCTAAGAAGCACTAAATGCCCTTGTAATCAATTAGGGGTGGAAGGTTGACAATGACCTTGATCTTCAAGAAATTTGTGCAATGCCATTATTTGATACCACATGTCCTAGGATGCATCCATGCTTCACCTAAAACTAGCACTTCAAGGGGTTCAATGAAAGGCGATATAGTTGCCACTGTTCAAAGACCGCTCGGAGTCTTTCTAAGTGTTCCCTCCAAGTAGAGTGAACACACAAGTCATCCACAAAGAACTCTAGCTCCTTCCTAAGCATGTCTTTGAATATAGTGCACATCAGTCATTGCAAGGTAGCTGGTGCGTTAGTCAACCCAAAAGGCATGACTATGTAGGCAAAGATGCCCCATTAAGTGGCAAATGCGGTCTTATGCCTATTGTTAGGATGCACTTGCACCTGATTGTATCCAAAGAAGCCATCCAAGAAACTATAGGCCTCTTTGCCAGCTACTCTCTCTCAAGCATGTGCTCGGTGTATGGCAATGGATAGTTGTCTCTCTTTGTTGCCATGTTTACCTTCTTGTAATTGACACGCACTCTAATCTTTCCATTCTTCTTTAATACAATGACTATTAGGGAAACCTAATTCGTATGTTCAATTTCAAGATGAATCCTACCCTCATTAGTTTATCAATTTCTTCCTTGATGGCATGGGCGTGCTTTGGATTCATAGGACACAGTCGCTGCTTGTTGACCAACGTTGTGTCAGGTGTCATGGGTATGTTGTGGGTCACCACACTCAGGTCTACCCCTTTGAGCTCTTCTAGGGACCAAGCAAAGACGTCTATATACTCTCGTAATAGAGTAATGATACTTGCTTCATCTTGCTCAAGTCATCGACTATAAGGAGAGGTCGTGGGGTCTCCCCTTCCCTGTCTTAATTGACCTCTTTGACCTTGGTGGGTGCCCTTGTCATTTGGCTCCTAGAAAGATCACCACTCTATCTCCTTTTTTGAATTTCGTGAATCGCTTTGGTAGTTCTTGTGGTTTTCGCTGCTCTTCTGTCTGCATTTCTTTAGGAAGCTTCTGTCATTCCTCCCTTAACCATTAGTGTCTTAGGTGGACAGGTAGGTCCCCCTTGGTGTGTTTAGTCTTGGGAGGTCAAGGTATATCAGGATCACTATCTGAGTTGACTTTTTACTCAAAAACAAACTCTTTATCCACTAGAAGAGAGGCTCTCTCCTGGTGGTCGCAGCTCAAAAGGTGATTCCATTCATAGCAGTTGTGTGTCACTCGGTTGGGCTAGGCCTACTTGCTCCTAGTCGATTGCACCTGTGTGCTCTAACCAAGTTCGATCGCGGTCCTTGCACCTGACTCCTTTCTCTACTCCAAGGGCACTCTGCTTGCATGGTCTGGAGTCTACTCATATTTTTTCGATTATACGTCCCCCAGTGTCGTATTCTATAATATCGATTTCCCTTTCCCTCTCATCACTGAAGGAGCAATAGTCCTCATATTCATTGTCAAAGCTGTCCCTATCCGATTGCTCATCATTCTCCAAGTTCTAATTTGTCTCTTATTTTTGGTCAAGGATTAAAGCCCAACTGTACCTCAAGTTTAAATCATGCACCTTGGACCATCACCATTTAGGCTTGTCCAAGGGATCTTGGAGTGTCTTGAGATTCATTGCTGGATCACTGTCCAACTTGTCTCTTAGATATCCTAGGAAATCTAGGAGCACTCGTCTATTGTTCGGGACTCAGAATGTAACAGGGTTGGGTCTTCCATGAAGGCTTCTAGTCATCATGCAGACTGGCATTGCGGGTGTATCCTTGGGCTTGCTAGTTCCCTTGATGGCTTGTTTATACTCCTCAATGTTCTAGAATGGCAGGTCGATGGTAGCAAGAACATGCATCCAATCTCGCTTGTCCTCAGGGCACGAGATATACTTGGTTAGGGCCCCATAGGATCTCCTAATCTATTCGTCACCCTTCAGCATGGTGGAGATGGCATCCAAGTCGATTAGTGTCATCTTCCAAGTTTCCATCTCTACTTTGACAACCTCCATTTGATTGCCTAAGAAGATAAAACCGTTGCCTCAGTCTTCTACAACTCTCGCATTGCACATCCAGGGTTAGCCTAGTAGGATGTCATAGTTCACTCCCTTCATGACTATAAAGTTGACAGAGAATTGGATTCTTGCGATCTTCATTGGCCAATTTTTCAACATTTTGAATGGTTTCACCTTCATTCCATTAGCTAATGTGATGTTGAACCTAGTAGTCTCAACCAATGGGTTACCCCAAGTTTGGAGTACTGCATAGCTTAGCACACTCACTCCTGCCCCCATGTCTACGATCCCCTTTCTTGTGACATTCCCCATAGCTAAGATTGGCAAGACTGCATGCATTTCCTTTCCTTCCCAAAAAGCATTGACGTGCAAGAATTTAGGCATGGAGTATAGCATCAGACTTAGTTTTTGAGTTTCGGCATCATGCTCAGGTAAGTCTGTAACAACTAGCTCATTTGATTCTTCTACCCACTATTTCAATTCTTGCCATAGTGTTGGATGCTGTCTAAGTAGGTCGCCTAAGCTTACAGTCACAAGGGTGCTCAGTAGTGTATTAAGGAGGTTGCTAGCTGCTTTCCTCTCTCCTAACTTTGCGGTTCTTGGCCCATGGCCCTGATTGGTTTGCTGGCCCATAGCATTTAGACTTTATCTAGGCGGCACTGTGCTTGTGGTGCCATCGCATCCCTTGAATTTGGTCGTGGGAGAGAGACTGGCATGCTTATGCTTGAGAGATTATCAATCTCGTCTTCTAGTATGGGCTCAGCATCTTTTAGGTGTTCTTGGGCCTCCTTCACCCACTCCTTCATCTTCTTGATGGCTTTGAGCTGGCACTTTGGGCTGGGGTACTCCCCGACCTTAGCACTTCCCTTTTCAGCCGTCCATGGAGCCGATAATTCTTCCTCTACGTCAATGACTTTCTTTCCAACAGGAAATGCTGTGGCACTTTTGGTTTTGAGAGTGACCTTAGCATCTGGCCTTTTCTTCCTCCATCTTCGACTCTTCTTTCCAAGTGAGGTTGCATCAAGGTTGCTAGGCCTTGGTCTTGTCTTCTAGGATGGGCTCAACATCCTTTAGATGCTCTTGGGCTTCTCTCACCCACTCCCTAACCTTGTCAACTATTTCCAATTACCTTGGTGCATTGGATTAAGATACTCCCCAACCTTGGCACTCCCCTTTTCCAATATTTTAGGTGCTGAAGTCTCAGCCTCTATATCTACCACTTGCTTCCCTCTCATTAGTATGGTCACATTGTTCGTTTTTAGTGTCACTTTGGTATCAACCCTCTTTTTCTTCCTTCGACGAGTCTTCTTTCCTATTGAGGCTGCATCTAGATTGCTAGTTCTTGACAATGAAATATCGACATGCTTCATTTGTGCTCTAATCATAATGTTCAATGACATGCAATGGGATAGGCATGGTCTCCCCATCAAGTGTCTCGACATTGAACAACAACCCCAATGGAACCGATGGCTTGATTGTCAAACTAGAGGATGGTTTTCGTCTAGGGCAATCGACAAAGACATGAGTGATTCCACACTCAACACATCTTAGGTCAGCCTTGTCTCTATTAGCTTGCTCCCTCTTAGGGCAGCACGAAGAAACGTGTCCTAGGTGACCGCAAGTTCAATACACGATTGGCTCTTGGATCTACCCTCCTAGGCCTTTGCCTCTCCCTCTACCTAATGCCATCACCGGTACTGGTTAATAGTCCATAAGATTTGGGTTTCCTTATTCATCATACGATATATATGGGTTTACATATAAGGTTCGCTGTCGTTTGGCTCGTCTACATAGTAGACTGGAGTATCACTTAGTGGATGGGTTACGTAGGGTCTAGGTGGTCTAAGAATACCTATAGGGTTTATCTCCATTCTAGGGATGGTCAGCTTAGCATCATTAGGTGTCGAGAGAGCCATTGGGGATCCCCTTCCAAATAAGTTTGGTTACTTCTTCACAAGGTAGGGTTGACCGTAAGGCTGTGGATATGGTAGTCTATGAGGTAGTCAACAATGCATGGCGTCATGGCTGAACCTACCGTAAGTAGTGCAAGCTCGTGACCTAGGTCTTGACACTCGACTGGCAAGTGGTTTCCACCACAAGGCACGCATTGGATGTGTGGGTGCATTGGTCATCTCATCATCTCCTGCAGTTTGACTATGTCCATCTTAATCTCTACTAGTCCTTGTCTTGAATGAATGCCCTTCCCTTTATCTTGAGTGCTTGGGCTTGGCATTGTGACCCTCTTGAAATTCTTGGCATTGGACTCTTCTTGATTCGAGCCTCTGGAGCTTCTCTCCTTGAGCTGGTCATCCACTCTAATAACTTCTTCAAAGACCCTTATCAGTGCGTCTCGTTGCAAGATCGAGTTGCCTGCCAAGGCTTTGTAGAGCTCTTAACTTTGTATTCCGTTAATGAATACCATGGATACCGCTCTTTCCGTTGGTCTTGAGTCCATAGGGATTCTCTTGAAGAGGCTCCTCACGTGGGTCATGTAATCTCAGATGTCCTCTTTCTCTCTCTATTTGACGTTCATAAGTCACACTAGTAGGTTATCAAAGTACCCAAGTTCGAAAAATCTCTTAATGAAGAGATTTTTCAAGCCATTGAAATTGGCATGCTCCACAGCATCTAGAATCGTGTACCAGGTCTATCGACCCTTATCACCCAAGCACACACTAAAAGATTATGAGCGTTGAGTGGGATCAGTGAGAGCATGGCCTTGCAAACCTGCTCGAACTCCTCCACAAAGCTATATGGGTTGTTGTTTGCTTGGTATTTGTCTAGCTGCTTTGCTACCCGATGAATTTTTGATTGGCTCTTAGAGCCTTGGTTGACTCCTAACCCTGTTAGTAGTGATGTTGCTAATGCTGCAGTACTCTACCCTGCTACTGTGTTATCTATTAACCGCATAGTCAGAAGCTCGCTCAGTGTGATGTCCCCTTCTAGTGCTCTCTCGCTCTCTGATCGATTTCTACATGCTAGGGCTATCACCCTCTGGATCTCACACTTTTGCATGCTCTGTCGTAAGTTCCTAGTTTGCTAATCTTGGTTGTACGCGACTAGGCCTTGCAGAGCCTTGCGTGCTAGCTTTCTCTCCTCAAGATCTACTATGATATCCTCTGCAAGTCTCTCACAGTGTTCTAGTCGAGTTTGAGCATTGTATTTGTTCACTAATTGCTTGATAGCCTCAGGAAAATCTCCTAGGTTAAGTTCTTCCTCACTTCTACGGCCTAAGCTACCCTCTTCCATGTCCAAGACTTCTTGTTCTCCCAAGTTTTCGATCAGGTTGATGGGCCTGAGTAGATCCACTTCCACGATAGTGTTTGTCCTTGTTGCATTTGAATTTTTAGCTATGTTCTTCGCTTGGTCCTACTTTTGGGGATTCAATCACCCTTCTACGTCTTGGGATCTTCTCTTACCAGTGGGTTCCTTTAAGGTTTTATGTTTGAGTGAGTTTCTTATTAATTATAACCAGTTCTCAACTTAGCCTCATTCTGTGCATGTGTGTGTGTGGGTGTATCCTTTTCCGTGCATCATATGTAAGCAGGCTCTCAGCTCTTCTTAAGTGTGTTTCAAGTATTGGAAATCAGAGTGAGTGAGAAAACAAAGTGACTACGCAACTTTAACACTCTTGTTTATGGGTTGGCTTGATAGGGTTGTATGTTTGGTTTCTAGTTGTCCTCGTCGGCTTATAGGGTTTTTGGCTACGCTATTTTGTTAAGCTCATTCAAGGTCAACTTGGGGTCTTACAACCAACACATAGCACCAGACACGTCAAGCTTATGGAAACACACTGCTACACAATTCCTGGCTGTTCAGCCACAATTTCTAGGTTTGTAACTACTTGTGAGGCATTCAAGGGGTCCTTTTGGCATAGGTCATTCTCCTCGTTGGTCAGGGTTTGTCAAATTTCTATATTTTTTCTCTAAGGCTATGTCTGATTTACTAGTGTCTGATTCTAGGAATCGGACAGGGTCAGGTTCGATTGTCACAATTGGACAAGGTGTGTCCGATCAAATAGCGTGGGTTGATCCGATTTGAATATGTCCTATTCTTGAAATCAAACAAGGGTGCTTGGTTTGATTCGAATATATGTTTGATCAGACATGTCATTGGGTTTGATTTCGTCGTCCGATTGTCACGATCAGACAAGTCAAGCATCTAATCAGACTAGGTGGTGCATCCAATTTCTTCTCGTTTGATTCTTGGAATCGGACGGCGGAAGTGGGTTGTTCGATCGGAAATGTCAAATTTTTGTGTCTGATTGTCATGATTGAACGGGGGACTAGATAGTGTGTCCGATTTCTTCTCGTTCAATTCTTGGAATCGGACGGAAGTGGATTATCTGATTGGATAGGTTAGATTTTTGTGTTCAATTTTGAGCATCCGATTCTGCGAAATCGGACACCGAGAAAAGTGTCTGATTTTGTTAGCCAAAACACACTTTGATTATGATTTGTTAAAAATCTCCACTCTAAAGCTACCACCACCTACAAGACCTTCTAGAATTCAAGCAAGGGTATAGGCCAAGGGTATCCTGTATATGAATCTTGTAGAAAGCTCCAACACGCTTCGAACAATACGATGTGAACTCTCTCATAAAGACAAGACTGCAAATGAGGCTTTTCGTGGTCACCCAGGACCTTCAACCCTTGTTGAGCACCACCTTAGCCTTTCCAATCACTCCCCTTGCGAATTTGACACATCTAAGCACTCAGTTTTTCCATATTTTCCCTGATTGTGCCTTGTTCAGGCCTATTTTACATCAGTGAACCCTAAGCTTTTCACTCCTATTTCTCCCTCCTATCCTACTCTAAATGCAACAAAACTCAAAAGCAAAGTATTGAAATGATTTCTCCTACTCAACTAATCATCAAAAACCAAAAATACTTACTTGTAGCATGGATTGAAAACCCAAAACCTCCTATCTATCTCAAGCTCTGATTTGGGGATGAAAGCCTTACTTCGATGCTCAATTTGAAGTGCACAAGCGCTCAAGCCTAAATCCGTTGGTCTTGATAACGAAACCAAAATGTAAAGGAAGCTCTCGCTCAACTACCAAGACCCATGGACTGCTTATTCCTTCAAGCATATCAAGCAAGCACTAATGGCTACCTCTCACGTAGCCGACGCACTATCCCTCTCTACGAGTGTAGAAAGCTTACCTTGATGCCTGATTGAGTTGCTTCCTTTCTCAAGCACTCCGATAGCTCCACTATTTGTGATGCAAGCTCAAGCATCCTCAAGCCTACCTTTTCCTTTAAGCTCCATCCTCCATTGCCATGCATGAGAGGAGAGACGAAAAGAGAAGAGAAGAAGAAGAGAGGGGGTGGTGGAGGGCTTCACCTCCAAGATTCCTCACCCTCACATCCTTACTTCGTCACTCACTCACTCTCCCTCCTTCAAACACTCAAAAGAAAGCAAGCAAGAGAAGGGAAGAAGAGAAGAAGAAGAGTCCACTTTGTCACACACCCAAGAATGATCTCTCATTCACTTTTTGAACTTTATATACATGCCCTAAAATCCCATGGGCATCCATCCCCTTTTTACATGGCCTAGGTCCTTTTTCCCTTTTCCCTAACTTCCTAGCTTAGTCCTACTGCCCGTTCATGTTTACAAATTGCATAGGAGGGAGCCTGGCACTCTTTTACAAAGATTTTGGCTGTGCCTTTATATTTGAAGGTGCACCTTCTTGATTTTGGCTTCTTTGCAGCTTCCATGGTTGCGTCTTGGACTCCTAGTGGTTGTTCCCATGCTTTTAGATTTTTTTTTGGGCCCACTCTCTTGTAGGGTTCCTTTTCCTTTTTTCCACCTTGCACTTTTTCTCTTGATGCCTATTTTTTTGCTTCCTTCACTTTTCAATAAACAATGTACTAACTCTAGAGGCAAAGATTTTAGTGAAAGAGACTTTTTATGAGATATCTGCGCATGCTTACCATAAACACAATGATCACATAGCTCAAAATCAACATAACAAAGACAAGGCAAGTAACCCAAATGAGAAAATACTTTCATTCTTGTTTGACTTATGTTTCCCAACCGACCATGCCACAAGGAAACACTTGGCTGCTCGGTCACGACAACAACATGGTCACACACACTAGATACATGGAGAGGATACAAAGTATTGCTATTTGAGCCTCTGGCAATAACCCTATATCCTCTACATACCTTTCATTTCCCATCGCAAAGGTGTTATGAAATCCTTCATCATCTAGTTGTCCAATACTACTCAAGTTCTTATTGAGCTGAGGTACATGCCTTACATTCTAAAAAGTGAAGATAGATCCTTGCTGAAATTGTAGTTGCACACTACCAATGCCTGCAATGTCACATGTATAATTGTCCCCAAGATGGACAACACCATGTTGACCTCCTGTATAGTCTATACACCATTCATGGTGAGGGGTGACATGAAAAGAGGCAACTGAATCCAAAATCGAAGTGTGCATGTCATCTTCTGTAGTATCGGCTATCAAAGCATGTGCACCGAAACATGAAGAGATGAAGAGTACATCATTCCCACTATCACTCTCATGGCTAATTACTTTCATCTCTTCAATCTTTACATTGCTCTTTTTCTTAGCAAGCTGATTCTGTTTCTTCTGTTCCTTGCTGTCATCTGTCTTCTTGCCCTTTCCTTTCTCTTTCTTCCATTTATAGCAGTCACATTTGAAGTGACCCTTCTTGCCACAATGATGGCATTCAACATCCTTACCACATGATTTATTGTGCCACTTGCTATCAGATTTGCCTTTCTGCTATGATCTGTCTCTAGTATGCAAAGCACTACTTACTGGATGCATTATTCTATCAATTCATTTCTTCTATGAGTAGAACATGTCAAGATTGTGGGAGAGAAGGAAGGAGTCTCACTTGTAGCTTTCTTGCTTGCACAATGGAGGAAGACACACAAGGGTGGAGGCTGAAAAACAGTTTTCCTCTTCTTAGTTGTGGAAGCCAAAAGAACTCTAGTACAAGGAAATAGAAGAACCCTAGATATGGGTCTCAAAACCAAACTCAACTAACTAAGGTGGCATACTAACTGAGCCACGAACTAGAGTAGATAAGGATAGCTATCATGTAGCTATTATTCAGGGGCGGTGTACCAACCGCATCTGCAACTGACAAGTCGGTGACATAAATGCACAACGGTCACCCTGGTGTATCACGAGTGGAGCTTGATATGTCAACACTCCCCCTCGAGCTCAATCCCAATTCCTGCACACCAAGCAGGTCTCTGAACTTGCGCAGCTTCTCTGCGCCCAATGCCTTCATGAATATGTCAGCTACCTGATCCTCTGTGCTGACATAAACTAGATCAATAAGACCTAGTAAAACCCTCTCTCGCACATAGTGATAATGCACCTCAATGTGCTTTGTTCTAGCATGATAGACTGGGTTATTTGCCAAGTGTATACTACTCATGTTGTCACAATAAATGACAACTGGCCCATCTGTAGACTGATGCATATCATAAAGTAGCTTATGCAACCAAGCTACCTCACATGCAGCCATTGTTGCACCCCTGTACTCAGCCTCTGTGCTCGACAAGGCAACTGTAGGCTGTTTCTTGCTGCTCCAAGTGACTGCAGCACTCCCAAAAAAGAACACATATCCACTGGTAGATCGTCTATCAGAAATACTACCAGCCCAATCAGCATCAGTGTATCCATGCAACTGTATCTGAACCCCAGTCTCATAAAATAGTCCATACTGCAATGTGGACTTCACATACCTGAGTATGCGTCTAGTCGCATCCAAATGTGGTTTCCTTGGAGCCTGCATAAACTGACTTACCAATCCAACAGCATAGCTCAAATCTGGCCTGGTAATAGTCATATAAATCAAGCTTCCTACTATGCGTCTGTACATAGTAGGGTCTTCCAAAAGCTCACCTGCATCTACGCTCAGCTTCACATTCTGCTCCAAAGGAACTGAAATAGGCTTACAGCCTGTCATCCCATATTTGGACAGCATGTCCAATCCATACTGCCTCTGCAAGAGCTGTATCCCACTTGGTGATCTAATCACCTCAATGCCCAAGAAATAACGCAGCTCTCCCAAATCCTTCATCTCAAACTTCTGCTTCAATAGCATTTTCACATGAAGGATATCTTCATCACTGTCACCTGTCATAATCAAATCATCAACATAAATGACAAGTAGCATAATACCTTTCTCTGTTTTTCTCACATAAAGTGAGAAATCTGCCTTGGAAATCTGGAAGCCAATAGTGATAAGATACTGTCCTATCTTGTCAGACCATGCTCTAGGTGCTTGCTTCAAGCCATACAAAGCTTTCTTCAACCTGCCAACAAACTCAGGATGAACAGCATGCACATAACCTGGTGGCTGCTCCATATAGACCTCTTCTTGCAAATCACCATGCAAGAAGGCATTCTTTACATCCATCTGATGTAAAGACCATCCCTTTGATGCAGCCATAGCAATGACTGCTCTTACGGTTGCCATTCTTGCAACCGGACTGAATGTTTCTTCATAGTCAATGCCATATGTTTGTGCATACCCCTTGACTACTAATCTTGCCTTGTATCTGTTCACAGAACCATCAGCATTGTGCTTCACCTTATAAACCCACTTACAGCCAATTGCATTCTTACCTTCAGGCAAAGGTACCAATTCCCATGTAGCGTTTGCTTCCAAGGCATCCATTTCTTCATCCATGGCTTTCTCCCATTTTTCTTTTCCCATGGCTTGCTCAAAAGAAGTGGGTTCTGGTTCCTGTATCACCTTGACCATATATGCATAGTGAATGGCTGTAAATCCATCATATTTCAGCCTATCCACAGGATACCTAACTCTGGTAGACCTGCGCAAAGTGGGTTCACTCGCAGATGCTCTCAAAACATCCCTGGTCTTCCTTACTCCAGGTGTAACAATAGAGGGAATACCCAACTCATCATCAATGCTCTGTTCTGAGCCACTGGATTCACCATCCACATAAGAGTGACCTGCATTCACATCAAACATAGGCTGATCAACCTTCTCTTTTCCTTTTCGTGATACCTGCATACCACTATTTGCATTGCTTTGAGAAGATTCTCCTGATCTCAATTTGCTTGTCCATGGCGAAGAATGTGAACCACTCCTAGAAGACGCTCCAGGTCCACTAATATTTTGTGATTGCGGCTGTGAATTCTGTGCAGCATTACCATTTTGTGCATCTACATCATCAATCACATTTACTGGTTTATACCAGCTACTCATCTCATCAAAAACAACATCTCTGCTCACTGTAAACTTACGAGTAGAAGGGTTATAGCATCTATACCCTTTTTGCTGCAGAGAGTAACCAATAAAGATGCACTTCTCAGCTTTTGGATCCAACTTGGATCTCAACTCATCTGGCACATGTACATAGGCAATGCAACCAAAAATTTTCAAATGAGAAATATCTGGTTTCCTACCAGTATACCTCTCCTTTGGAGTCATTCCATGTATTGCTGCAGTGGGAGTCCTGTTCATTATGTAGACTGCTGTAGCAACTGCTTCAGCCCAATAAAAATCTGGCAAGTCTTTTTCATTGAGCATGGCACGAGATACCTCTCCAATATGCCTGTTTTTCCTTTCTGCAATTCCATTTTGTTGTGGGGTATAACTGCATGAATATTGCTGCTTTATGCCATGCTCCTGCAAGAACTTTGCAAACTCATTTGAGAGGTACTCTCCCCCTCCATCTGACCTCAGGCATTTTATTTGCAGACCTGTTTCTTTTTCAGCCATAGCTTTAAGGGTTTTGAAATGCCCAAAAACTTCACTTTTCTTTTTCATAAAATACACCCAAATTTTTCTGCTATAGTCATCAATAAAAGTGACGAAATAATGACAGCCTCCAAGAGATGCAGCTTTAGTAGTCCACACATCAGAGTGGATTAATTCCAATGGCTTCTCACTCTCTTGAACATGTCTAGGAAATGGTTTCCTTGCCTGTTTTCCAAACTGACAGGCTTCACATACCTTATGCATTTCTGCAACCTTGAATTTTGGCAATCCTGCAACAATATTTTGGGCCTGCATTGATTTAAGTCACTGTACATTAACATGACCAATGCGTTTATGCCAGATATCAATATCTGCAACTACACCGGTCCCATGTGCAAACATTGCTGCACTCAATTCAGGCATGTTTGTATCCAATGTAAACATTCTGCCCTTCTTCTTTCCTTTTGCTATCAAGCGACCTTTATTTTTCATATCCTCAACAAAGCATCCATGAGGATTAAATCTGACCTGCAAGCCCTGCTCAACCATTTGACCGACAGAAACCAGATTCTTGGTGATATTAGGGACATGAAATACATCGGACATGTATTTCTTTTTCCCATCCTGCATAGACAAGGGAATTTTTCCAATCTGCACAATAGGATGTGCAGTATCATCACCAGTCTCCACAAATCCTGGTTTTTCCATTTTCCTTGCATCCTCCATCCATTCTGCATGACCTGTCATGTGGTTTGATGCACCTGAGTCAACATACCATACATCATTGCTTTCTTCTGCACTCTTCATAGAATTGTTCATGTGCTGCACCATGAACAAATGCTCATTTCTGTCATCACCCTGTCTGCTAGAAGATGCATAATTCCCTTGTTGCAGTTTTCCATTCATGATGTCATTATGCTTTTTATAGCAGTCTTTAGCCATATGACCCATTTTACCACAGTAGTAGCATTCAACATTACTGTTTGCATTTTGACCTCTTTGCCATCCACCATGACCTCTTTGGCTCCCCCTGCCTCTAGAGTTACCACGTCCTCCTCCATAGGACTGGTTTTCTTGAGTTTGCTGCATATTCTGATTTCTACCACGGCCTCCAAATCGGCCTCCTCTACCTCTGCCTCTACCTCTTCCAGCATTTGAGTAGAAGACAGCTTCTTTTGAAGTTCCTCCTGAAGAAGATGCACCACCATTTCTCTGTTCCTCAGAAATTAGAAGAGCAATCAACTCCTCAAAATCAGGAAATCTTTCACGGATGGAAATGGATGTCCGAAACTGCGCATAATCCTTTCCTAGACCATTCAAGGTCACAGAAACTAAATCATCATCTTCCACTGGCGACCCAATGGAAGCAAGTGCATCTGCAATCTTCTTCACCTTCATATGGTAGTCATTGATGCTCATATTTTCTCTTTGCACATTGTGCAACTCTTGCTTGAGCTGCATTTTCCTGGCTTGCGTATTTGTGCTATACATCTTTGACAGAGTATCCCATGCCTCCTTTGGCGTACTTGCATCCTGAATATGCACAATCATAGAGTCTGAAATGCTGATAGACAGCCAGTACATAACTTTCCTGGCTCTCTCATGCCATGCTTTAAATGCCTGCATTTGCTGTTGATTGGGAACATCAGGAAGAACTGGTTCTTCTTCATTTCCTGCAACAAATTCCCAATATCCTTTTCCCATAAGGAAATTTGTCATTCTAAACTTCCATGCTTGGAAGTTGTTCTTGTCAAGCTTTTCAGTGACAATCTGTGAAAGAGAATCAGATGTCATTACAGAAGACTGCAAAAAATTCTGTCACTGCAAAAACCACAGCTTCACCCTCACAAGGGAAAATCTGCAAAACTGGCGAAAGTGGTATTTGACCACACAGTCACTTCCTAGTGACGATTTTGCATCAACAGGCAACAGGGATGATTCTTTAGCTCCCAATGTCTCTACGCACAAGCATACAATGCAATTTTTACAGTAACTATTCACCGACCTGTAGAACAGTGGCTGCACAGCATAAAACTGGGCCTTTTCTTGAGTGCGTGCAGAAAACTTCCGCCTCCAAAACAGGCCCCGAAATGGCCTCAAATAAAAAAAACAAGGTTCACCGCGAAGGGCGTCTCAACCTGAGACAATGCACTCCTGCACTTTCCGGCTGTGCTACCTGCAGAGATCTGCTCCCAAAACAGAAAATGAAAGCAACACTGCTCCTCTTACTAGAACACCGCGAGCTTGGCTTACTTTCTTGAGCTCCTTACCACGAACAAGGCTCTGATACCATGTCAAGATTGTGGGAGAGAAGGAAGGAGTCTCACTTGTAGCTTTCTTGCTTGCACAATGGAGGAAGACACACAAGGGTGGAGGCTGAAAAACAATTTTCCTCTTCTTAGTTGTGGAAGCCAAAAGAACTCTAGTACAAGGAAATAGAAGAACCCTAGATATGGGTCTCAAAACCAAACTCAACTAACTAAGGTGGCATACTAACTGAGCCACGAACTAGAGTAGATAAGGATAGCTATCATGTAGCTATTATTTAGGGGCAGTGTACCAACCGCATCTGCAACTGACAAGTCGGTGACATAAATACACAACGGTCACCCTGGCGTATCACGAGTGGAGCTCGATATGTCAACAGAACACTCTCTACCTCAGCATACAAAAGCATAGCATTAGAATCACTCATAACAGTCCTGAAGGTATCCTAACTCTGTAGTAGAGTGCAAAGCAAGAACATAGCTTTGAACTCATCATCAATATTGAACTCCAAAGTTGCAAGCTAGTTGAAAATGAACACCATATTGGGGAATATGGGAATTTCCCATAAGTTTGGGACACATGGTCAAATATTTGTATTTGTCATAACTTGAACATTATAACTGCAAATCGAGTGCTCTATTGCTCAATAGATTCTATTTTTCAAGCGCTTTCCAATGATAGGTCACATTATATGGTTTTGAGAAACCTATGGGCATGTTATGTGAGTGCCATCTTTTTAGTATTCAAAAAATGAGAATTGGGAAATTCCCAAACTCACTAATATTGTGTTAATGGAGTTAAACACACTGAGGTGAGTAGACATTGCAGTACCCTCTTTCATACGCAAATCCATAAGTTTCTTCAGCCAGTAGACTTTGCTTGCAGCACTCTTTTGAGCATACAATTCTTCTAGTCACTTCCAAATGTCATAAGCAGAATCCAACCCTTCAATGTTAAACAGCAAGGCATCATAAATCGATAGCTCAATGGTCGAGTGTGCAAGATCATTTAGCGCATCCCAGTTGCTAGTTGGTTTTCTTCCCTTTACTTTAATCAGCTTTGCTTGCTTCTTCTCCAACAAGATATTTTAGCACTGATTTTGCCAGATTGCAAAGTTGTGTGCTCCTTCAAGCTTCTTGATATGCATAAGATGATTGTCACTACTGCTAGCCATGATTCACATTCAAAATAATTGTATGACAGTAAATGACAGCTAATGCCAAGCAATGGAAGCTCCAAAATCCACTCAGTAGGTTGTTAGGAATATCCCCACATATGTAGCAACATGAACATACATCACTTCATTGCCCAAAATGCCTCAAAAGTATTTAATGACATTAAACATACCGATTTATTGACAAAAACAAAGTGCACTCCTAAAATTCCTGACAATACAGTGGTTGTCCTGCAATTCAAGAGTGCAATCCTGAAATTCCTGACAAGACAAGTGGTTGTCTTGCAATTCAAGAGTGGAGTCCTGACATTTAGGAAAAATCTGTCCTGAAAATTCAAAACTGAAATAACCTCTTAGACTAATTGAGATTGAGCTCCAAAGATCATGCAAAGCTGCTCAAAACATCACCATAATGTTCTAGCATAGAAACATATCAAATTTCTTGATAGTGAGGTATGCTATCCTGAATATGTAGGAAATTGTCTTGAATGTACAACAATTGACTTGTAGGTAAGGCTGATCCAAAAAATGAGATTTAATCACTGCTCAAATGCATTCCGAAATCAAATCTAAGCATGTAACATCAACCATAATCATGAATACATAGTCTAGAATGCATAAGACCAAGTCTAGAAGCAAATGCATAAGAAATCAAAATGTCATAGGAGCCATGTTATTCCAGCAACCAAATATGTCTACAAAATGAGCCAAATCCTTGCCGAGGTTAGCTCAAAATGGCCTCAAGACAATGCCACATTCCAAAGCATCCAACATCAAGATACATCCAAATATCTATTATATGAGCATCTATCTCAAGAGAGTAGGTGCTATCCTATTTATTAGAGATCTCAATACTGTGTATTTTAGACCTAAAGCTAAATGTATCTCAGCCCCAAGTGTAATACTACACTTCAATGCTCAATGTTAAGCATTAAATGCAAAGTGTGGAGCACAATCATGATGCTAAATGAAGAGGAGCAACTGCTGTAGCTGCTAAATATGCTGAAAATGAGATTTGCATACCCATACTGATGACGCCTTCATCCTTGAAGAGATTGGAATGCTGGTCCAAGTGTTGAAGATGATGGGGAGGGTCCCCAAGTGGCCAATGATGGCTGCCAATAAGCTCAAATGAAGAGGGAAGATTCAAGCTTCAAGAAGAAGCTTCAAACCTTGCTGCCCTGCCTGTAGACTCTTCATAGTGAACTCTTCTTCAACGTCAAGCTCCTGCACCTAAAGAAATGCCAAGATCTTGATTGCATGAATCAAGCTTTGATACCACTTTGTTGAGATAGCTGCAATGGAGCTGCTATGTAGAGATGAGGGTTGAGAGAGAGAAGATACAGAGACACATGATTTGTGGTACTGAAGAGTGTACATCAATAATGATTTTAGATAGGTATATATACTATGTACAATAGTTGAAGTCAGTGTGCTCAGCCATACAGTACTGCAGGCTTGGGGTAAACCACCTATGGAGACCGCAAGGTTTAATGCCATGTTGGCTAACAGAATGAAGGTCAGACCATTTGAAGTGCTGAAAGTCTAGCCCTTGAAGATAGTGGAAGTCTAGTTCTTAGTTAACTTCATAGTCATGAAGGGAGTGGAGTGTGATGTCCTGCTAGGCCAACCTTGGATGCAAACTGCATGAGTGATTGAAGACTGGGACAACAGTCTTATATTCTTAGGCAATATATTAGAGGCTGTAAAATTTGAGATGAATATCTGGAAGACCATGCTAGTTGACCTAGATGCCATCTCTTCTATCTTGAAAGGAGACTCATATGCTAGGAATTCCTATGGGCCACTAACAAAGTATATCTTTTGCCCTGAGGATGAGCGGGATGTCAAGATTGTGGGAGAGAAGGAAGGAGTCTCACTTGTAGCTTTCTTTCTTGCACAATGGGGGAATACACACAAGGGTGGAGGCTGAAAACAGTTTTCCTCTTCTTAGTTGTGTAAGCCAAAAGAACTCTCATACAAAGAAATATAAGAACCCTAAATATGGGTCTCAAAATCAAACTCAACTAACTAAGGTTGCATACTAACTGAGCCACAAACTAGAGTAGATAAGGATAGCTGTCATGTAGCTATTATTCATGGGCGGTGTACCAACCGCATCTGCAACTAACACGTCGGTGACATAAATGCACAACGGTCACCCTGGCATATCACGAGTGGAGCTCGATATCTCAACACTCCCCCTCGAGCTCAATCCCAATTCCTGCACACCAAGCAGGTCTCTGAACTTGCGCAGCTTCTCTGCGCCCAATGCCTTCGTGAATATGTCAGCTACCTGATCCTCTGTGCTGACATAAACTAGATCAATAAGACCTAGTAAAACCCTCTCCCGCACATAGTGATAATGCACCTCAATGTGCTTTGTTCTAGCACGATAGACTGGGTTATTTGCCAAGCGTATACTACTCATGTTGTCACAATAAATGACAACTGGCCCATCTGTAGACTGATGCATATCATAAAGTAGCTTATGCAACCAAGCTACCTCACATGCAGCCATTGCTGCACCCCTGTACTCAGCCTCTTTGCTCAACAAGGCAACTGTAGGCTGTTTCTTGTTGCTCCAAGTGACTGCAGCACTCCCAAAAGAGAACACATATCCACTGGTAGATCGTCTATCAGAAATGCTACCAGCCCAATCAACATCAGTGTATCCATGCAACTGTATCTGAACCCCAGTCTCATAAAATAGTCCATACTGCAATGTGGACTTCACATACCTGAGTATGCGTCTAGCCGCATCCAAATGCGGTGTCCTTGGAGCCTGCATAAACTGACTTACCAATCCAATAGCATAGCTCAAATCTGGCCTGGTAATAGTCATATAAATCAAGCTTCCTACTATGCGTCTGTACATAGTAGGGTCTTCCAGAAGCTCACCTGCATCTGCGCTCAGCTTCACATTCTGCTTCAAAAGAACTGAAATAGGCTTACAGCCTGTCATCCCATATTTGGACAGCATGTCCAATCCATACTGCCTCTGCAAGAGCTGTATCCCACTTGGTGATCTAATCACCTCAATGCCCAAGAAATAACACAGCTCTCCCAAATCCTTCATCTCAAACTTCTGCTTCAATAGCATTTTCACATGAAGGATATCTTCATCACTGTCACCTGTCATAATCAAATCATCAACATAAATGATAAGTAGCATAATACCTTTCTCTGTTTTTCTCACATAAAGTGAGAAATCTGCCTTGGAAATCTGAAAGCCAATAGTGACAAGATACTGTCCTATCTTATCAGACCATGCTCTAGGTGCTTGCTTCAAGCCATACAAGGCTTTCTTCAACTTGCAAACAAACTCAGGATGAACAGCATGCACATAACCTGGTGGCTGCTCCATATATACCTCTTCTTGCAAATCACCATGCAAGAAGGCATTCTTTACATCCATCTGATGTAAAGACCATTCCTTTGATGCAGCCATAGCAATGACTGCTCTTATGGTTGCCATCCTTGCAACCGGACTAAATGTTTCTTCATAGTCAATGCCATATGTTTGTGCATACCCCTTGACTACTAATCTTGACTTGTATCTGTTCACAGAACCATCTGCATTGTGCTTCACCTTATAGACCCACTTACAACCAATTGCATTCTTACCTTTAGGCAAAGGTACCAATTCCCATGTAGCATTTTCTTCCAAGGCATCCATTTCTTCATCCATGGCTTTCTCCCATTTTTCTTTTCCCACGGCTTGCTCAAAAGAAGTGGGTTCTGGTTCCTATATCACTTTGACCATATATGCATAGTGAATGGCTGTAAATACATCATATTTCAGCCTATCCACAGGATACCTAGCTCTCGTAGACCTGCGCAAAGTAGGTTCACTCCCAGGTGCTCTCAAAACATCCCTGGTCTTCCTTACTCCAGGTGTAACAATAGAAGGAATACCCAACTCATCATCAATGCTCTAATCTGAGCCACTGGATTCACCATCCACATAAGAGTGACCTGCATTCACATCAAACATGGGCTGATCAACCTTCTCTTTTCCTTTTTGTGATACCTGCATACCACTATCTGCATTGCTTTGAGAATATTCTCCTAATCTCAATCTGCCTGTCCATGGCGAAGAATGTGAACCACTGCTAGAGGATGCTCCAGGTCCACTAATATTTTGACTGCTGCTATGAATTTTGTGCAGCATTACCATTTTGTGCATCTACATCATCAATCACATTTACTGGTTTATACCAGCTACTCATCTCATCAAAAACAACATCTCTGCTCACTGTAAACTTACGAGTAGAAGGGTTATAGCATCTATATCCTTTTTGCTGCAGAGAGTAACCAATAAAGATGTACTTCTCAGCTTTTGGATCCAACTTGGATCTCAACTCATCTGGCACATGTACATAGGCAATGCAACCAAAAATTTTCAAATGAGAAATATCTGGTTTCCTACCAGTATACCTCTCCTCTGGAGTCATTCCATGTATTGCTACAGTGGGAGTCCTGTTCATTATGTAGACTGCTGTAGCAACTGCTTCAGCCCAGTAAAAATCTGGCAAGTCTTTTTCATTGAGCATGGCACGAGATACCTCTCCAATATGCCTATTTTTCCTTTCTGCAATTCCATTTTGTTGTGGGGTATGACTGCATGAATATTGCTGCTTTATGCCATGCTCCTGCAGGAACCTTGCAAACTCATTTGAGAGGTACTCTCCCCCTCCATCTGACCTTAGGCATTTTATCTGCAGACATGTTTCTTTTTCAGCCATAGCTTTAAGAGTTTTGAAATGTCCAAAAACTTCACTTTTCTTTTTCATAAAATACACCCAAATTTTTCTGCTATAGTCATCAATAAAAGTGACAAAATAATGACAGCCTCCAAGAGACGCAGCTTTAGTAGTCCACACATCAGAGTGGATTAATTCCAATGGCTTCTTACTCTCTTGAACATGTCTAGGAAATGGTTTCCTTGCCTGTTTTCCAAACTGACAGGCTTCACATACCGTATGCATTTCTGCAACCTTGAATTTAGGCAATCCTGCAACAATATTTTGGGCCTGCATTGATTTAAGTCGCTGTACATTAACATAACCAATGCGTTTATGCCAGATATCAATATCTACAACTACACCGGTCCCATGTGCAAACATTGCTGCACTCAATTCAGACATGTCTGCATCCAACGTAAACATTCTGCCCTTCTTCTTTCCTTTTGCTATCAAGCGACCTTTATTTTTCATATCCTCAACAAAGCATCCATGAGGATTAAATCTGACCTGCAAGCCCTGTTCAACCATTTGACCAACAGAAACTAGATTCTTGGTTATATTCGGGACATGAAATACATCGGACAGGTATTTCTTTTTCCCATCCTGCATAGACAAAGGAATTTTTCCAATCTGCACAATAGGATGTGCAGTATCATCACCAGTCTCCACAAATCCTGGTTTTTCCATTTTCCTTGCATCCTCCATCCATTCTGCATGACCTGTCATGTGGTTTGATGCACCTAAGTCAACATACCAGACATCGTTGCTTTCTTCTGCACTTGTCACAGAATTGTTCATGTGCTGCACCATAAACAAATGCTCATTTCTGTCATCACCCTGTCTACTAGAAGATGCATAATTCCCTTGTTGCAATGTACCATTCATGATGTCATTCTTCTTTTTATAGCAGTCTCTTAGCCATATGACCCATTTTACCACAATAGTAGCATTCAACATTGCTGTTTGCATTTTGGCCTCTTTGCCATCCACCATGACCTCTTTGGCTCCCCCTGCCTCTAGAGTTACCACGTCCTCCTCCATAGGACTGGTTTTCTTGAGTTTGCTGCATATTCTGATTTCTACCACGGCCTCCAAATCGGCCTCCTCTACCTCTGCCTCTACCTCTTCCAGCATTTGAGTAGAAGACAGCTTCTTTTGAAGTTCCTCCTGAAGAAGATGCACCACCATTTCTCTGCTCCTCAGAAATTAGAAGAGCAATCAACTCCTTAAAATCAGGAAATCTTTCACGAACGGAAATGGATGTTCGGAACTGTGCATAATCCTTTCCTAGACCATTCAAGGTCACTGAGACTAAATCATCATCTTCCACTGGTGACCCAATGGAAGCAAGTGCATCTGCAATCTTCTTCACCTTCATGTGGTAGTCATTGATGCTCATACTTTCTCTTTGCACATTGTGCAACTCTTGCTTGAGCTGCATTTTCCTGGCTTGCGTATTTGTGCTATACATTTTGACAAAGTATCCCATGCCTCCTTTGACGTACTTGCATCTTGAATATGCACAATCATAGAGTCTGAAATGCTGATAGACAGCCAGTACATAACTTTCCTGGCTCTCTCATGCCATGCTTTAAATGCCTGCATTTGCTGTTGATTGGGAACATCAGGAAGAACTGGTTCTTCTTCATTTCCTGCAACAAATTCCCAATATTCTTTTCCCATAAAGAAATTCGTCATTCTAAACTTCCATGCTTGGAAGTTGTTCTTGTCAAGCTTTTCAGTGACAATCTGTGAAAGAGAATCAGACGCCATTACAGAATACTACAAAAAATTCTGTCACTGCAAAAAACACAGATTCACCCTCACAAGGGCAAATCTGCAAAACTGGCGAAAGTGGTATTTGACCACACAGTCACTTCCTAGTGACGATTTTGCATATACATGAACCAAGGATGATTCTGTAACTCCCAATGTCTCTGCACATGAGCATACGATGCAATATCTGTGGTAACTTTTCACCGACCTGTAGAACAGTGGTCGCATAGCATATACTGCCCTCTTGCTTCACCGCGAAGGGCGTCTCAACCTGAGACAGTGCACTCTTGCAATTTCCGGCTGTGCTACCTGCAGAGATCTACTCCCAAAACAGAAAATGAAAGCAACACTACTCCTCTTACCAGAACACCGCGAGCTTGGCTTGCTTTCTTGAGCTCCTTACCACGAACAAGGCTTTGATACCATGTCAAGATTGTGGGAGAGAAGGAAGGAGTCTCACTTGTAGCTTTCTTGCTTGCACAATGGGGGAATACACACAAGGGTGGAGGCTGAAAACAGTTTTCCTCTTCTTAGTTGTGTAAGCCAAAAGAACTCTCATACAAAGAAATAGAAGAACCCTAAATATGGTTCTCAAAACCAAACTCAACTAACTAAGGTGGCATACTAACTGAGCCACGAACTAGAGTAGATAAGGATAGCTGTCATGTAGCTATTATTCATGGGCGGTGTACCAACCGCATCTGCAACTAACACGTCGGTGACATAAATGCACAACGGTCACCCTGGCATATCACGAGTGAAGCTCGATATCTCAACACGGGATTGAATGCATGTGCTAGCCACCATCAACCTTCTGTTCTCAGGTGAAGAGGATGATTATAAGTATACTTCCAAGGTAGCCGATGAATACAAAAAAATCACATAATCTCAATTGCCATCAAAGAGTAGGGTTGCACCATCAGTACCACTCTACATGATGGCAAGGAGCTCTAGTAATTGACCAACACTAGCACACCTATCACATGAGCCTCCAATGCTGAACCTACTTGTAAACGTAAGAGTAGCCACCATCATTGAGATAGAGGGTGAGGATGAGGAAATGGTAGAACCGACCTACCTATGTATATTAGTGACTGCCAGAAGACACACGTCTTTGAAGCCCTTATTGTGGCGAG
This sequence comes from Lygodium microphyllum, assembly GCF_053477565.2. Classification (NCBI taxonomy): domain Eukaryota; kingdom Viridiplantae; phylum Streptophyta; class Polypodiopsida; order Schizaeales; family Lygodiaceae; genus Lygodium; species Lygodium microphyllum. The sequence continues at coordinate 13,033,544 of NC_141143.1, forward strand.
GGAGCTGACTATAATATCCTTACACATGACCATTGGACCCTCATTGGTCAGCCCCAACTATAGCCTACTAATGCTAAACTCAACCCATTTGGGGGAGAGTCCTACTCATTGCTAGAAAAAGTGCAAAATAACGATTCTATCAAGTCTAAAAGCCTACTTATGATATTCAATGTGATGCCTAACAACAAGGCCATTGGTAAGGATACGCTGCTAGGATACACATTCAAGAAACAAGCACACTGCAATGTTGATTATGACTTACCGTTCAATCACCTTGCCATTGGGAATGTTTGGATAGTGAAAGCTTTTAATAAGGGCGATAGGACTCCATCGTATCCTGTTGTGCCCGTAAGAGGAAGCAAGTGCAAGGTTTAAGGAGGGTGTCGTAACTTGTCCCACCCTACCAAAACAAATTGCCCACAACCCAAAGGAGACACATCCAACACCACTGAGAAATAGCTCAAATGGGTGCCTAAATGATAATCGTAGCTACCTAGAAGCCAATCCACATGAACCCGTGACCATAGAACATCACACCCTAGGCCTAGGAGACAAAGCTGGTACTATCGAAGTCAACGAATAGTCAAGCCATGATGGGTATACAAAGACCTATTGCATGCTCAAGGCTACCATAAAGGCAACAACTAAATTTGGTTGCCCAAGACTAGGAGCGGCATGTGCGCCCCTCAATCTAGGCCCTCCAGCCCATCTAAACAAAATGTTAAACCAACAAGTGATGCCAGGAGGCATATTCCACGGTGGATTCCGTGAGGTTTTACGGTGGATTCCGTAAACTTAGATGACCGGGGCTCATACACAAAGTGGATTCTTTGTGCGAGAAGTTGATGGGGACACCTGTCCTTTTTGGGCGTTTCATTAATTTAGTGTGTACATGGGTGATTCCATAGCGGGTGATTTCGCAAAATGCATATTAAATTAATAAACGTTTATGAGTTTAGAGTGTGCACTCGTAATAAATTAAGGTTAAGATGTATTTCTAACCAGTTGATTTATTTATATAGCTGAAGAGTGCTAGGTATTCACTTTTGTCGGTTTAATTGTATTATTTTACTAACGATTGTGAATGCTTCAGTTGATGTGTAGAGATAGCAGCAGTGGCGGAGGAAAGCATTGGAGTCTAGCGGGTTTTCGACCTTTGGATTATATTTTGATAGGCGCCACGCCTATATTTTGTTATGTCTATTGAGACATTGATTATTGATTATTATTTTGTATGCGCTTATGCGCCCAGATATGTTATTTCTATTTGGACATTGAGGTTGGGCGTGCCAGACTCTATGGGCACCGTCCACTAGCTTTATTTTCCTATTTTTGTAGAAAGCAAGCTAAAAAGCTTGTCATATTTTTGTAATTGGGCTATTATTGAGCATGAAGATTGGAAATATACATAAAATACATGCTTTGTGAAGCGGTCACACAAGGCATGGGGGAGATTGAACCCAATTTGTCTCTTGCCTCTTGTCGTGCATGCTTTTACATGGTTTTTTGTGCAAAAAGGTAGAGTACTTTGTTCTTGGGGACCTTCCGGGATTCACCACGTGGGCTATCTGCGACCGATCTGCGCACCAGTGGTATCAGAGCGGAGCAGAGATCAAGAGCTTCCAATCGCTACCAATCTCGGGCGAAGGCGGAGCTCCAGGAACAAACGGGCTCTACACTCAATCTCGTCGTGAACCGTCGATACAGGCAGACTTCTGGCGATCAAGAACCCCTGTTTCCACTGTCAGATCGCGAAAGACCAAGCTCTGCAGGCGGAGGATCACTCATACACTTCCATCATCAAGTCGTGGAGTTACAGAGATAAGCTCTCTTCATAATCAAGTTAATTATCATAATAAAGCTTAATCTTAAGCTTAGGGAGCTCCAACATTCAAATCATCACAAAACGGCTTCATCCCGAGAATTCCGGCGGAAAAAACGGACCCCCCCTCACGAAATCAGACGACGCCCTGTAAGTCCACCATTAAGCTCCATAAGCTTAAGCTTAATCACTTAAGCTTAAACCACTGTAAGTCACACAGGGCAGATAAGTTCGCAAACTCCAGGTCTCGCACTTCTGAAGTTAAGTTCCGCAAGTCGACGGTAATCAAGTTTTGCAAGTTCTGCAAGTCGGCCTAAGTCCAGCAAGTCAACAACTCTGCAAGTCTGCTAAGTCTGCAACTCTGCAAGTCAGAATAAATCAGAACTGACTAGTGCTTAACACTCATAGAAGACTTGTTCGTATGCAAAAATTCTGAACTGGAAAGTTGTTCGCAACAAGCTGTTCTGTTGAGATATCGAGCTCCACTCGTGATACGCCAGGGTGACCGTTGTGCATTTATGTCACCGACGTGTTAGTTGCAGATGCGGTTGGTACACCGCCCATGAATAATAGCTACATGATAGCTATCCTTATCTACTCTAGTTTGTGGCTCAGCTAGTATGCCACCTTAGTTAGTTGAGTTTGGTTTGAGACCATATATAGGGTTCTTCTATTTCTTTGTATGAGAGTTCTTTTGGCTTACACAACTAAGAAGAGGAAAACTGTTTTCAGCCTCCACCCTTGTGTGTATTCCCCCATTGTGCAAGCAAGAAAGCTACAAGTGAGACTCCTTCCTTCTCTCCCACAATCTTGACATGGTATCAGAGCCTTGTTCGTGGTAAGGAGCTCAAGAAAGCAAGCCAAGCTCGCGGTGTTCTGGTAAGAGGAGTAGTGTTGCTTTCATTTTCTGTTTTGGGAGCAGATCTCTGCAGGTAGCACAGCCGGAAATTGCAGGAGTGCATTGTCTCAGGTTGAGACGCCCTTCGCGGTGAAGCAAGAGGGCAGTATATGCTATGCGACCACTGTTCTACAGGTCGGTGAAAAGTTACCACAGATATTGCATCGTATGCTCATGTGCAGAGACATTGGGAGTTACAGAATCATCCTTGGTTCATGTATATGCAAAATCGTCACTAGGAAGTGACTGTGTGGTCAAATACCACTTTCGCCAGTTTTGCAGATTTTCCCTTGTGAGGGTGAAGCTGTGGTTTTTGCAGTGACAGAATTTTTTGCAGTCTTCTGTAATGGCATCTGATTCTCTTTCACAGATTGTCACTGAAAAGCTTGACAAGAACAACTTCCAAGCATGGAAGTTTAGAATGACGAATTTCCTTATGGGAAAAGGATATTGGGAATTTGTTGCAGGAAATGAAGAAGAACCAGTTCTTCCTGATGTTCCCAATCAACAGCAAATGCAGGCATTTAAAGCATGGCATGAGAGAGCCAGGAAAGTTATGTATTGGCTGTCTATCAGCATTTCAGACTCTATGATTGTGCATATTCAGGATGCAAGTACGCCAAAGGAGGCATGGGATACTCTGTCAAAGATGTATAGCACAAATACACAAGCCAGGAAAATGCAGCTCAAGCAAGAGTTGCACAATGTGCAAAGAGAAAATATGAGCATCAATGACTACCACATGAAGGTGAAGAAGATTGCAGATGCACTTGCTTCCATTGGGTCGCCAGTGGAAGATGATGATTTAGTTTCCGTGACCTTGAATGGTCTAGGAAAGGATTATGCACAGTTTCGGACATCCATTTCAGTTCGTGAAAGATTTCTTGATTTTGAGGAGTTGATTGCTCTTCTAATTTCTGAGGAGCAGAGAAATGGTGGTGCATCTTCTTCAGGAGGAACTTCAAAAGAAGCTGTCTTCTACTCAAATGCTGGAAGAGGTAGAGGCAGAGGTAGAGGAGGCCGATTTGGAGGCCGTGGTAGAAATCAGAATATACAGCAAACTCAAGAAAACCAGTCCTATGGAGGAGGACGTGGTAACTCTAGAGGCAGGGGGAGCCAAAGAGGTCGTGGTGGATGGCAAAGAGGCCAAAATGCAAACAGCAATGTTGAATGCTACTATTGTGGTAAAATGGGTCATATGGCTAAGAGACTGCTATAAAAAGAAGAATGACATCATGAATGGTAAATTGCAACAAGGGAATTATGCATCTTCTAGTAGACAGGGTGATGACAGAAATGAGCATTTGTTTATGGTGCAGCACATGAACAATTTTGTGACAAGTGCAGAAGAAAGCAACGATGTCTGGTATGTTGACTCAGGTGCATCAAACCACATGACAGGTCATGCAGAATGGATGGAGGATGCAAGGAAAATGGAAAAACCAGGATTTGTGGAGACTGGTGATGATACTGCACATCCTATTGTGCAGATTGGAAAAATTCCTTTGTCTATGCAGGATGGGAAAAAGAAATACCTGTCCGATGTATTTCATGTCCCGAATATAACCAAGAATCTCGTTTCTGTTGGTCAAATGGTTGAACAGGGCTTGCAGGTCAGATTTAATCCTCATGGATGCTTTGTTGAGGATATGAAAAATAAAGGTCGCTTGATAGCAAAAGGAAAGAAGAAGGGCAGAATGTTTACGTTGGATGCAGACATGCCTGAATTGAGTGCAGCAATGTTTGCATATGGGACCGGTGTAGTTGTAGATATTGATATCTGGCATAAACGCATTGGTCATGTTAATGTACAGCGACTTAAATCAATGCAGGCCCAAAATATTGTTGCAGGTTTGCCAAAATTCAAGGTTGCAGAAATGCATAAGGTATGTGAAGCCTGTCAGTTTGGAAAACAGGCAAGGAAACCATTTCCTAGACATGTTCAAGAGAGTGAGAAGCCATTGGAATTAATCCACTCTGATGTGTGGACTACTAAAGCTGCATCTCTTGGAGGCTGTCATTATTTTGTCACTTTTATTGATGACTATAGCAGAAAAGTTTGGGTGTATTTTATGAAAAAGAAAAGTGAAGTTTTTGGGCATTTCAAAACCCTTAAAGCTATGGCTGAAAAAGAAACAGGTCTGCAAATAAAATGCCTAAGGTCAGATGGAGGGGGAGAGTACCTCTCAAATGAGTTTGCAAAGTTCTTGCAGGAGCATGGCATAAAGCAGCAATATTCATGCAGTTATACCCCACAACAAAATGGAATTGCAGAAAGGAAAAACAGGCATATTGGAGAGGTATCTCGTGCCATGCTCAATGAAAAAGACTTGCCAGATTTTTATTGGGCTGAAGCAGTTGCTACAGCAGTCTACATAATGAACAGGACTCCCACTGCAGCAATACATGGAATGACTCCAGAGGAGAGGTATACTGGTAGGAAACCAGATATTTCTCATTTGAAAATTTTTGGTTGCATTGCCTATGTACATGTGCCAGATGAGCTGAGATCCAAGTTGGATCCAAAAGCTGAGAAGTGCATCTTTATTGGTTACTCTCTGCAGCAAAAAGGGTATAGATGCTATAACCCTTCTACTCGTAAGTTTACAGTGAGCAGAGATGTTGTTTTTGATGAGATGAGTAGCTGGTATAAACCAGTAAATGTGATTGATGATGTAGATGCACAAAATGGTAATGCTGCACAGAATTCACAGCAGCAGTCACAAAATATTAGTGGACCTGGAGCGTCCTCTAGTAGTGGTTCACAGTCTTCGCCATGGACAGGCAGATTGAGATCAGGAGAATCTTCTCAAAGTAATGCAGATAGTGGTATGCAGGTATCACGAAAAGGAAAAGAGAAGGTTGATCAGCCCATGTTTGATGTGAATGCAGGTCACTCTTATGTGGGTGGTGAATCCAGTGGCTCAGAACAGAGCATTGATGATGAGTTGGGTATTCCTTCTATTGTTACACCTGGAGTAAGGAAGACTAGGGATGTTTTGAGAGCACCTGGGAGTGAACCCCACTTTGCGCAGGTCTACCAGAGTTAGGTATCCTGTGGATAGGCTGAAATATGATGGATTTACAGCCATTCACTATGCATATATGGTCAAGGTGATACAGGAACCAGAACCCACTTCTTTTGAGTAAGCCATGGGAAAAGAAAAATGGGAGAAAGCCATGGATGAAGAAATGGATGCCTTGGAAGCAAACGCTACATGGGAATTGGTACCTTTGCCTAAAGGTAAGAATGCAATTGGCTGTAAGTGGGTTTATAAGGTGAAGTACAATGCTGATGGTTCTGTGAACAGATACAAGGCAAGATTAGTAGTCAAGGGGTATGCACAAACATATGGCATTGACTATGAAGAAACATTCAGTCCGGTTGCAAGGATGGCAACCGTAAGAGCAGTCATTGCTATGGCTGCATCAAAGGGATGGTCTTTACATCAGATGGATGTAAAGAATGCCTTCTTGCATGGTGATTTGCAAGAAGAGGTCTATATGGAGCAGCCACCAGGTTATGTGCATGCTGTTCATCCTGAGTTTGTTTGCAGGTTGAAGAAAGCTTTGTATGGCTTGAAGCAAGCACCTAGAGCATGGTCTGACAAGATAGGACAATATCTTGTCACTATTGGCTTTCAGATTTCCAAGGCAGATTTCTCACTTTATGTGAGAAAAACAGAGAAAGGTATTATGCTACTTGTCATTTATGTTGATGATTTGATTATGACAGGTGACAGTGATGAAGATATCCTTCATGTGAAAATGCTATTGAAGCAGAAGTTTGAGATGAAGGATTTGGGAGAGCTGCGTTATTTCTTGGGCATTGAGGTGATTAGATCACCAAGTGGGATACAGCTCTTGCAGAGGCAGTATGGATTGGACATGCTATCCAAATATGGGATGATAGGCTGTAAGCCTATTTCAGTTCCTTTGGAGCAGAATATGAAGCTGAGCGCAGATGCAGGTGAGCTTCTGGAAGACCCTACTATGTACAGACGCATAGTAGGAAGCTTGATTTATATGACTATTACCAGGCCAGATTTGAGCTATGCTGTTGGATTGGTAAGTCAGTTTATGCAGGCTCCAAGGAAACCACATTTGGATGCGGCTAGACGCATACTCAGGTATGTGAAGTCCACATTGCAGTATGGACTATTTTATGAGACTGGGGTTCAGATACAGTTGCATGGATACACTGATGCTGATTGGGCTGGTAGTATTTCTGATAGACGATCTACCAGTGGATATGTGTTCTCTTTTGGGAGTGCTGCAGTCACTTGGAGCAGCAAGAAACAGCCTACAGTTGCCTTGTCGAGCACAGAGGCTGAGTACAGGGGTGCAGCAATGGTTGCATATGAGGTAGCTTGGTTGCATAAGCTACTTTATGATATGCATCAGTCTACAGATGGGCCAGTTGTCATTTATTGTGACAACATGAGTAGTATACACTTGGCAAATAACCCAGTCTATCATGCTAGAACAAAGCACATTGAGGTGCATTATCACTATGTGCGGGAGAGGGTTTTACTAGGTCTTATTGATCTAGTTTATGTAAGCACAGAGGATCAGGTAGCTGACATATTTACGAAGGCATTGGGCGCAGAGAAGCTGCGCAAGTTCAGAGACCTGCTTGGTGTGCAGGAATTGGGATTGAGCTCGAGGGGGAGGGTTGAGATATCGAGCTCCACTCGTGATACGCCAGGGTGACCGTTGTGCATTTATGTCACCGACGTGTTAGTTGCAGATGCGGTTGGTACACCGCCCATGAATAATAGCTACATGATAGCTATCCTTATCTACTCTAGTTTGTGGCTCAGTTAGTATGCCACCTTAGTTAGTTGAGTTTGGTTTGAGACCATATATAGGGTTCTTCTATTTCTTTGTATGAGAGTTCTTTTGGCTTACACAACTAAGAAGAGGAAAACTGTTTTCAGCCTCCACCCTTGTGTGTATTCCCCCATTGTGCAAGCAAGAAAGCTACAAGTGAGACTCCTTCCTTCTCTCCCACAATCTTGACATGTTCTACCTATCTGCAAGTTCGTTGAAGTACTTTCAGCAAACGGAGACAGAAATATTGCAGAATTTCTGAAAATTGAAGAAGAAAATACCCAAAAATACATAGCCTTGTAACCCCAAATTTGAGCTACGCTCATCCCGCTAACTGATTTTGAGTGAGAAAGGTTTGTTGAGTTTTACAGGATGACTACCCCACATATGGATGAACCTATGGCTGAAGGCGACCTACCCGAGCCTACTATGGAACAAAAGCTGGATCTAATCATGCTACAATTGGAAGAAGAGCGAAGAGCTAGGCAAGCCTTGCAAGCGCAATTGACAAAGCTACAAGGAGCGTCCACTGATAAAGAAGAACCTCAAGCTGAAGATTTGATTCGCCGTACCATCGACGCCACCCTTGAAGCACAAACCATTCACAAGGAATCCAAAATAAGTAAACGAAGTTTCAAGTTTCACACTTTCAATGGCATAAGAGAAGGAAAGACAGTTTTATCATTCATTAGCCAGTTTGATGACTATTTCCATGAGGAAACTTATCCCGAAAAAGATAAAATCAAGTGTGTTACTAATCATCTGATAGACAGAGCATCACTTTGGTGGACTGTAGTCCGCAAGAGCATAGAATGTCCTGCTACATGGGAAGATTTCAAGAAGAAGTTCATGCAAAATTTCCTTCCACCGCAATTTCATGAGAAGGCTATCAAGCAATGGGATTTACTTCAACAGCGAGATCGTGAGCCTATTCCACAGTATACAGAGCGTTTTTGGAATGCACTCCTACAGCTACGCATGCTTGAAGACGTACCAGATACGACACATAAGCGGAAGTATATGTCTGGGCTTCTTGGACATTACTACGATGAAGTGAACATGTTCAAGCCTGCTACCCTTGAAGACGCCATCTCCTTAGCTCACGACACTGAAGATAAGTTACGCGGAAGAGATCGACGACCACAGCCATTCCAAGCCAACGGTAATTATGGATCTAAACAATTCAATTCCAATTTTAGAAGGTCTAATCCAGGTCGTTTCTCATCACCATCTTTCCGCAAGAATTGGCCTAAACCACCTGCATTACCATCCACTGTCAATCCAAATCCTAAGCCTATTCCACAAGCAAATCCAAATGTACCCAGACTCCCAGCCATTGCAAATAATGTGACCAAAGCCAAGCCAATAGTATGCTACAAGTGTCACCAGCCAGGGCATCTCGCAACAAATTGTCATTCAAAGAAGCCACCAGCACATATCAACTACCTTGGAGCTATGGATGAAGACGAGCATGAGGATATGCCGGATTTCACTGAAGAAGAAGATGATCCTACTACTACTTCCGACACTTTACCAGGTATGCCTACTCCACATTCATTGTTGACTATGAAATGTATGGTGCATGGAAAAGAAAGAACTATATTGCATGATGATGGTAGTACCCATGACTTTATTTCAGCAAAATTGGTAAAGGAATTGAAATTGCATACAGTACCTACGCATTATCGCATAAAAGCTGCATTTTTAGGTACTAGGTACAATGGCACACAAGAAGTACAAGATTTAGAAATTCAAATTGGTCCATATATTGAAAGAAGAAATTTCTTAGTTGTCCCATTACAGTCAAGTGACATTATTCTAGGAATGCCATGGAAACACCAGCATAATCCAAATATAGATTATTCTACGCACACAACGAATATTAATTTTCAAGGAAAATCTATTACATTATATGGTATGCATGCATCTAATATTTTTCCACTGCTTTCGCATACTCAAGCAAAACATGCACTACGCAAGAATACTAAATCATATCTCATTAGGGTGAATGAATTGCACGCAAAGGAAAATCATATGCATCCTAGGCATAAGGAATTTCTTGCATATTTTAAGGACTGTTTTGCAGAAGACCTACCACCAGGTTTACCACCATCACGTCCAGAAGACCATAAGATTGATCTAATTCCTGGCACACAACCACCTTGCAAAGCACCATATAGGCACAATCAAATAGAGCAAAAAGAAATCCAAAATCAAGTTGAAGAATTACTAAATAGAGGCTTAATTCGACCTAGCAGTTCTCCATTCGGTGCACTTGTGCTCTTAGTCAAGAAAAAGAATAATACTTATCGTATGTGTATTGACTACCGAGCATTAAATAAGATCACTGTAAAGAATAGGTATCCTATACCTAGAGTTGATGACCTTATGGACAAACTGCAAGGATCTTTTATATTTAGTAAAATTGACCTTAAGTCTGGATATCATCAGGTAAGGTTAGATAAATTTGACATATTTAAGACTGCATTCAGGACACAGTTTGGCCATTACGAATTCTTAGTCATGCCATTCGGATTAACTAATGCACCTGCCACTTTCAGTAGAATGATGAATCGTATCTTTCTGAAATATCAATATTGTGTGATTGTTTTCTTTGATGATATCTTGGTGTTCAGTCAAAGTGAAAAAGAGCATTATGAGCATTTATCATTAGTTTTTCAATTACTGAAAGAAAATCAATTGTTTGCAAATCCTGAAAAGAGTGAATTCTTTAAGACAGAAATAGAATATCTAGGTCATATTGTATCAAAAGAAGGAATTAAAGTTGACCCTAAGAAAATTGATGCAATATTGCATTGGCCTGTTCCTAAAAATGTACATGAACTACGCTCATTCCTTGGTCTTGCTAGTTTCTATAGGAAGTTTGTACGTAATTTCTCATTACTTGCTTTACCATTAACAAAACTTCTTAAGAAAGGAATTGTTTATCAATGGACTGAAAATCAGCAGAAATCCTTTGATTTACTTAAACGTGCATTAACTAATGCCCCTGTTCTACAATTGCCTAACTTTAATAGACCATTCTTTCTAGTTGTGACCGATGCTAGCGGATCAGGAATAGGAGCCATACTAATGCAAGACAACCATCCAATAGCATATTCTAGTTCTAAGCTGAAACCCTCTGAGCTCAAATATTCCACTTATGACAATGAACTATTAGTAGTTGTACAAGCATTAAAACAATGGAAGCATTATTTAATGGGTTCAGAATTCATGATAAAGACTGACCAGCAAAGCATTAGACATCTACTTAGCCAACCCCACATTTCTGACCGTCATATCAAATGGGCTTCCTTCATTCAAAGTTTTCATCCTATCATTCAATACCAACCTGGAAAAGAAAATGTAGTTGCTGATGCATTGAGTAGAAGACCTGCAATTCATAATATTTCTATCATATCTTTTGATTCTTTGATTGCTATGAAAGACACATATCACCAGGATATTACTTTTCATTCTGATTGGTAAAAATTAGTTCAAAATAATTTCATTCCTGTTGATTCATTGTCATATAATGATGGATTTATGTTTTTTGAAAAGAGACTGTGTGTTACTATTCCATTCCGAACTTTTGTTTTGAATGAAATTCATTGTCCCCCATATCAAGGTCATAGAGGTATCATTTCTACATTACGCATGTTAACTAAAGATTTTTATTGGCCGCATATGGATGCAGATGTATCTAATTTCATTTCTGAATGTTTGATTTGTCAACGAATAAAGAGACATCATGGTAAACAGTATGGATTATTAATGCCTTTGTCTATTCCATCTAAACCTTGGGAACATATATCTATGGATTTCATTACTGGTTTACCAAATACTAAATCTAACCATGACATGATTTGGACAATTGTAGATAGATTTAGTAAGCAAGCATATTTCATTGCATGTAAGAAAATTTTAACAGCATCACAAGCAACACAGTTATTTTTGAAAACTGTTTTTACTAACCCTGGATTGCCAAAAGTGATTATTTCAGATCGTGATTCTAGATTTTGTAATAATTTTTGAATAACACCGTTTGCAAATCTAGGCACAAAGATTGATTTCTCATCTGCATTTCATCCAGAAACAAATGGACAAACAGAAGCCACAAATAGTACCATTCTAGATCTTTTACGTGCATACACTATCTCTAAACCTCAGACATGGGATACTCATTTACATTTATTACAGTTTGCATATAACAATACACCGCACACATCTACAAAGAAAGCACATTTTGAAGTTATTTATGGATATAGATTATCTACACCTGTTGCATCTTTGTCTAATAGAATACAGAGCGCTGATGATATTGCTGTTATGCATAATAGTATTTTTGATGAGGTCAAGGATATGATTGCTAAAGCCCAACAATCATATACCAAACAAGCCAACAAGAAAAGACAAGCTATGAATTTAGAGTTGATGATTATGTTTGGCGTAGAATAGAAAAGCGTAGACTGCAAAGTGTAGATAGACATCCAGTTGTCAAATTAGCTCCTAGATTCTATGGACCATTTAGAATCATTCATAAGATTAATGACAATGCATTCAAGTTAGAATTGCCATCTCATTGGAAAATTCATAATACATTTCATATTAGTTTATTGAGACCATTTAGAGGCCAATTACCTATCCACCCTATCTATGAAAACCCACCTTTACTAGAAGAAGAGACTGAAATACTTGAACCAGAAGCCATCATAGACACTGACTACATGACCACTAGAACTGGCCGAAGGTATTCTAGATATCTAGTAAAATTCAAGAACCATCTTGTAGAGGAAGCACAATGGATGCACGCTAGAGATTTAAATGCTTTCCCCACTCTGTTAGCTCCACATTGAGCTAATAGCAATTGAGGTCAATTGCTATCCCACCCCGGGGGTATGATGCCAGGAGGCATATTCCACGGTGGATTCCGTGAGGTTTTACGGTGGATTCCGTAAACTTAGATGACCGGGGCTCATACACAAAGTGGATTCTTTGTGCGAGAAGTTGATGGGGACGCCTGTCCTTTTCGGGCGTTTCATTAATTTAGTGTGTACATGGGTGATTCCATAGCGGGTGATTCCGCAAAATGCATATTAAATTAATAAACGTTTATGAGTTTAGAGTGTGCACTCGTAATAAATTAAGGTTAGGATGTATTTCTAACCAGTTGATTTATTTATATAGCTGAAGAGTGCTAGGTATTCACTTTTGTCGATTTAATTGTATTATTTTACTAATGATTGTGAATGCTTCAGTTGATGTGTAGAGATAGCAGCAGTGGCGGAGGAAAGCATTGGAGTCTAGCGGGTTTTCAACCTTTGGATTATATTTTGATAGGCGCCACGTCTATATTTTCTTATGTCTATTGAGACATTGATTATTGATTATTATTTTGTATGCGCTTATGCACCCGGATATGTTATTTCTATTTGGACATTGAGATTGGGCGTGCCAGACTCTATGGGCACCGTCCACTAGCTTTATTTTCCTATTTTTGTAGAAAGCAAACTCAAAAGCTAAAAAGCTTGTTATATTTTTGTAATTGGGCTATTATTGAGCATGAAGATTGGAAATATACATAAAATACATGCTTTGTGAAGCGGTCACACAAGGCATGGGGGAGATTGAACCCAATTTGTCTCTTGCCTCTTGTCGTGCATGCTTTTACATGGTTTTTTGTGCAAAAAGGTAGAGTACTTTGTTCTTGCGGACCTTCCGGGATTCACCACGTGGGCTATCTGCGACCGATCTGCGCACCAACAAGAAATGTGAAATCCATGGACTCCAAAAGCACCAAGTCCATTAAGCCCCAACAGTGATCTTGCAGCCATGCATGCTGATCATGTTTGTCATGTGACTACTTTGGAAAGCTTTGATGAGTCTTTGTATACAAGAGAGTATTTGCAGATTGGTCGTTATTTGAGTACAATGTCTAGATAGGATGGATGGACTGATGCAGGCTTCAAGAAAATTAGAAGAAAAGCTATGGTTTCTTCTTGCAAAGTGGGCTACTTTGGAAGCAACTGTGAAAGCAAGGAGGATAGCCATTGAGAGTTGTTTGTGATAGAGCTTCACAGGTGCGTATCATGAAAAAATTCCATGAAAGTCTTTGGGCTGGACATCGAGCTATTTGGGCGACCTATGAGAAGATCAAAGAGCATTATTGGTGGAAAGGCATGTATAGAGATATCTCACAGTTTGTTGAGACATGACCTGATTGTCAGTTGTTCTCTTCAGTGAGGCGTAGAGATGAGCTTCATCCTACCTACCCACTATGTATTCATTACAAGTGGGTTCTTAATTTGATTACTATGCCTATTGGTTTATGGCAGATGTGCTACATTGTTTTGGCACGAGAAGACCTCACAAATCAAGTCGAAGGAAGAGCATTACGAACAAAGTCTACTTCAATGGTTTGTAAGTTCTTATTGGAGGATGTTATTTGTAGATATGGATGTATTGGACGATGTTATTTGTAGGTATGGATGTATTGGTTACTTGTAGGTATGGATGTATTGGAAAAGTTACTACAGATAGAGGTGAGTTGGATGCTGATGAGGCTAGGGATTTTTTATCTCGCCTTGGCATTAAACTTGCTTTGACTTTAGGATATAATCTAGAAGGCAACGGGAAGAGTGAAAGAGGCCATCCGCCGATTGTGAAAGCCTTGGCCAAAGCATGTGATGGAGAGGTTCGAGAGTGGCCTAGGTTATTGCCTTATGCCTTATGGGCTGATCGCACTACTCACAATGTGACTATAGGTTATATGCCAGCTGAGTTGATGTATGGGCAGAAGCCAGTTATGCCTACAGAGACTTGCACACTTACTTGGAGTGCTTTACCGTGGAAGTAAGAAGAGATGTCTAGAGAATATCTTTTGACTCTTCGTATTTGTCAGTAAGAGAGAAGACCCAAAGATATTGAGAGAGCAATTCAAAAGATTAAAGAGACCAGAAATCGCAACAAAGACCACTTTGATAGTAGACACAGATTGAGGCCTAAAGAGAATAAAGAGGGAGATTGGGTGTTGGTCTATGACAACAGTCTAGACAACCAGTATAGTGCTATCTGCAAGGTTTCCAGACGATGGTTTTGGCCCTTATTTAGTGTAGCATGTCCATGACAATGCTATATATTCCTTAGCAGAACTTGATGGTATGGCTTTGCAGATTCTGATTGTAGGGAAGAGAATCAAACTCTTCAAGAGAAGAGATGCTATTGCCTATTCAGTCGAGGAGTTGGATGATACGAATTACGATGGACTTGAGCCAGAAGAGGATGAAGATGAAGATGTGGACATTGAAGATGATTTTGAAGAAGATGGTGAGATTACATTGACCATCAAGCTTGGCGGTGATGAGGATGGGTAGTTGTGGCCCATCCGGAGGATGTGCATGTTTGGAGGGGGCAGATGTCATGACACTATGTGTCTACCACTACAAACTTGAGGGCGGAATTTTCTGCCGAGAATTTGAATTTTTAAGTTAGCATCATTACAAGTTTGACTTCTATTGTGTGTATCTTTTATGTTAGCATGATGCACGAGAACATGTAGATAGGCTAGGCACAAATTCCTCAATGTATTCATAATTTTGTGTGGAGCATCGCTCCATTGATTGCATTGCATGGAACCTAATTTGCATACTACACGAGTGATTGGGCACAATGTTCTTTCCCAAAGCATGATCTTAATAGGGCACAATGCATGGAAAAATTTATTCACATAAAGGATTCCGAGGGAAAGATTGTAATGATCCTTTGCTTTGGATTTTTCCCATGTCTCTTGTAATTTGGATGTTGCTAGCGTAGATAAAAGCTCTCTTAAAAAGAAAACTTGGATCAACATTAGCAGCCTACAAAGGCTAAAAGTTATCTGTTCGTATCATGGCCATTTAAGTGGAGTATTGCTAGATCTAATACTTGAATTCTTTGTGGATATGGAGGACCATTGTTCCTCTACCTTTTATACATTCTGGCATCGTCATCTTGTTAAATGTTGTTTGTGATCTAAAGTTAAATAATCCTCTTTGAGATTAGTTTGAAATTAGACATTATCCTACTCCATTGTGGGGACCTATTTCAAGATTTACATAAGCTTAAGAAGGCCATGATTTATCAACATTATCTCAAAAATGATGCTAACCTTTCAACCATGCAAACAAGTCACAAAGGCCAAGGCGGCCTTTAAGCCAAACATAAGTTCAAAAGGCATAAATTAACCTATTGGAACAAGATCACTATGACCATAAGAGGTTTGATACTTGGATTGAGAGCTTAAGGTTGGGAACCTTTTAGTTAACTTTTGTTCCTCAACTCACATCAAGAATAAAGTTTGGTCAACATGGAGACGAAGCTTCATAGATGCAAAAGTTGTATCTTTTGGGTCAAGATTGATCAATAAATACATGGTGTTATCAAAATTTGAATAACAAATTAAGTTACCTTAGAAGCAAATGAAGTTTACTAGCTGGTACAATTTGAAAAAGATGCCTCAAGATTTTTATAGCTGACTAAGGAAATACTTTTTGATGGTTGCCTTCTACACTGTGGAGTAGTCATTTGACAGAAAGCTATTGAAAATGTGGCAGCAAAGTTGTAACATGTCCCCTAGTATCATCCAGGACACGTCTTAGCAGTCCATCGGAAAGGATGTCTAGAAAGCTCCGCCCGGCACTCCCATGGAATGTTACGGGTTTTGTGATCTAGTTCTTCCCGCGTCTGCCATGTAGCGGAAGTATCCTGACCGTTCCCACTTAGGATCGATCGGAATTAGGGTTTTCCTAATGGGTCATTGGCTAACAGCAACTAGCGTCAGACTCGAGCGAACTACTTTACGCAGAAACGCCAGGTCCGAAGCGGATTCACGCTGCACTTGCTTCAAGGAGAATGGGAAACGAGAGGGATGCAAAGCTCCACCTCTCTGCCATAAGGCATAGTCCCATTCCGTTCCCCTAAAATGAAAGGTGAGAAGGATCGAAGCTTGCACGCGAGCTATGGCGGGAGAGCAAGAGCAAGAAAGAGAGAGACAAGAAATGGGAACTCCAACAGTCACAATGTGTGACCGGGCCTTCCTTTATTCAAACTGTCACTAAAAGAATAAAGAATAAAGTGACGTGACGGGCGCCCGCCACCTGCAGTGTGCAGTGGCGGGTACTGTCAGTGTAGTAATACACAGGGCGGCACGGCGGAGGCGCCTTTACCCCCAACAACCTCCCACTTAAAGGCGAATCTGCCCTAGTGAGAGAGAAAAGAAAAAGAAAAGACAGTACAAATGTACATAGGTACAAGGGATGAGGAAAGGTGACATCTCATCCAACGCCCATCAACCTCCTGAGGAAGGTAAAGCGCTCAGTAGTGAGGCTCTTCGTGAGCAGATCTGCAGGATTCTCGTCAGTGGAGATCTTGACAAGGTCAACAGACTTGTCCTCCACGACACCACGTATGAAGTGATACCTCACCTCAATGTGTTTTGTCTTCGCATGGAAGACCGGATTCTTAGCCAACTGAATGGCACTCATAGAATCCGAATGCAGTATAGGTGTAGCATCAATCCCAAGGTCAGCAACTAGACGGCCTAACCATATGGCCTCCTTGCAAGCCTCAGTGGCTGCAACATACTCGGCCTCAGTGGTAGACAAAGCCGTACACTTCTGAACCCTGGACATCCAAGAGACAGCCCCTCCAACATAGGTGAATACATAGCCAGAAGTGGACTTCCTACTATCTGCATGTCCTGCATAATCGGAGTCAGTGTACCCCACGACCCCTGTATCCTGGCTGCCATAGCAAATACATATATCTGATGTGCCCTTCAGGTACCTCATGATACCCTTCACGGCATCCCAATGTCTGTTGCCAGGTGTAGCCATATAGCGTGCCACAACACCAACTGCATGTGCAATATCTGGACGAGTGGCTATCATGGCATACATCAAACTGCCCACGGCTGAAGCATAAGGGATCTTGGCTATCTCGGCCCTCTGCTCATCTGTCTGCGGACAATCGGCCTGTGATACCTTCACATAAGAAGGTAATGGACAGCCAATAGGCTTTACGTCCTGCTTGCGGAAGCGCTCAAGGACTTTATGAATGTACTCCCGCTGTGAGAGATACAAAAGCCCCTGATGCCTATCGCGCTTAATGCGCATCCCAAGTATATGGGAGGCCTGTCCCAAAGCCTTCATCTCAAAGCTCTTCTTCAGCTGAGATTTAAGAGCATCTAGCTCATCATGAGCTTTCCCTGCTATCAGCATATCATCAACATAGAGTACCAAGATAAGCAAACTGCCATCACGGGCTTTCTTCGTGTAAAGACACGGATCCATAGCACTCCTGCTGTAGCCCTGTGACTGCATAAAGGCATCAAACTTATGATACCATTCCCTAGGTGCCTGCTTCAAGCCATACAAGCTCTTCTTCAACTTGCACACTAGGTGCTCCCTGCCAGGTTCTGCAAAGCCCTTAGGCTGATCCATATAGATCTCATCATGCAAGTCCCCATGTAGAAAAGCCATCTTGACATCCATCTGATATAGATCTAAGTCAAGCTGTGCAACCAAAGCCAAGACTAAGCGCAGGGTGGTCATCTTAACCACAGGAGAGAAGACCTCATCAAAGTCCACACCATGTTCCTGCTTAAAACCCTTTGCTACCAATCTAGCCTTGTATGCCGGCTTGGGGTGTCCGGGGGTACTTTTCAGCTTATACACCCACTTGCATGGCAAAGCCTTCTTGCCCTTAGGCAAGGCAACCAAATCCCAAGTCTCATTCTTATGCAGGGAGTCTATCTCAGACTGCATAGCCCTCTCCCAAGAGTGACTGTCACCCCTGCGTATAGCCTCATCATAAGTGAAAGGCTCTCCTGCATCTGTAACCAAAACATAATGCATAGAGGGCTGAAATCTGTCAGGTGGACGTTTGTCTCTAGCAAACCGTCTCACCGCAGGCTCTGCTGCCTGTCTAACTGCCTGTCCAACACCCTGGCCCTGTGGAGGAACTGCTGCAGGCTGTACTACTGGCTGTGCTGGAGCTCTAGGCTCCTCTTGAAAGATCACTCTGCGGATCTCAACCACCTTCTCAGGTTGCCTGTGCATCTTCTCTTCATGGAAGACGACATCATGGCTGCGTACTATTTTTCGCGCCTGCGGATCCCATAGGCGATAGCCCATCTCTCCTGACTCACCATAGCCAAGGAATATGCATTTAATGCTCTTTGGATCCAATTTACGCCTCTTGTCCTTGGGCACATGGCAGAATGCCTCACATCCAAAGACACGGAGATGCGCATAAGAGGGTGGCTTACCAGCCCAAACTTCCTCTGCAACCTGGAAATCCAATCCACTGGAAGGCGATCGGTTTATGACATGCACTGCCGTACTAACTGCCTCAGCCCAAAAACTCTGGGGTAGGCCTGCATGGCTAAGCATAGAGCGCACACGTTCCTGAATAGTCCTGTTCATGCGCTCAGCCAAACCATTCTAGGGTGGGGTGTAAGGGGCGGTCAACTGACGCTTAATACCCCTGTCATCACAAAACTGCTCAAAAGCATGCGAGACATATTCTCCCCCATTGTCAGTCCTAAGGCATTTCAGCCTATACCCAGTCTGGTTCTCAACAAGAGCAAGCCATCTCTGAAAAACTGCCAAGACATCGGACTTTTGCTTTATAGGATAAGCCCACACTTTCCTAGAAAAATCATCAATGAAGGTAACAAAGTACTTCGCACCACCCATAGACATGCAAGGCATAGGCCCACAAACATCGGAATGCACCAATGCCAAGGGCTCACTCAGGCGTGGCCTACCCGATTTCTTATGCGTAGACCTATTCTGCTTACCATAAAGACAATGATCACACGAGTCAAAACGTGCATAGTCCAAAGGCGGAAGATACTGCAAACCAGATAACATTTTCATTCCCTTCAAAGACATATGCCCCAAACGAGCATGCCAAAGTGATACATGTGGGATAGAACCCACTGCCAAAACATGGTCAACTGAGGACCCAGATACAACAAGAGGATAGAGGCTGCCAGACTTGGCGCCTCTAGCAAGCACAAGTCTGCCTTTGGTAATTTTCCAGGCAGAATCCCCAAAACAGACATGAAACCCTGCATCATCCAACTGTCCTGCAGACATAAGACTGCGCGTAAGCGCAGGTACATGACGTACATCCCTAAGCAAAAATGAACTACCAGTGGAAAACTGCAACTGAATATCACCCATGCCCACAATGTCAAGAGACCTGTCGTCTCCAAGTCTGACTGAACCAGATATAGTGCGGTAAGAGTGGAACCACTCACGGTAAGGCGTCACATGGAAGGACGCACCTGAATCCAATAACCAGCACTGTGCATACATACTAGATGTCTCAGTCAAGTGTGAAGCATCAGAAGAACTAGCTGCAAGTATAAACTCGTCACCACCATCGGACTCCTCAGTCTGCGTGACATTTATTTCCTCAATCTTGACGCTGGACTTCGCAAGTACTATGCTGCGATCAGAGGACTTCTCCTGCACTTTATCTTTCCCCTTATCCTTGTGCTTCTCATTGCGCAACTCATGACACTGTGGTCTAATATGGCCCTTTTTCCCACAATGATGACAAGTGACATTTGCATTGCGCCCACGCGACTTACTACGCGACTTGCCACCACGAGATTTAGACCGACCCTTCTGCGAGTCACGGCCTCGACCATTACCACGGTCATACCTGTCATTCCTGCCTCTAACTGTCAAAGCATGACTACCACGAGAGGCATCCAAGTTTTTGCGATTCACCTCTTCCTGAAGAAGAGCACTCTCAACATCTGCCAATTTTAGAGTAGCACTAGAGGCACAAAGAGCAGTGCGGAATACATCCCATGACTCATTCAGAGTCCCAAGCAAGAAAAGAGGAGTTACTTCCTCTCCAAAGGTGATATCCTGCGAAGTCAGGTTCTTCAATATAGAATGGAACTGGCTCAAGTGAGCAGACATAGTCGCATTATCCTTCATGCGTAGATCCATAAGCTGCTTCAACCAGTACATCTGACTCGTCGGACTTTTCTTATCATAAAGATTCTTGATCTTATTCCATAGATCCCATGCACTCTGTGCTTCCTCAAATACATTATAATGTACCTGTTCAGTGAGAGACAATACAATCGTGGACTTGCATAGCTCATCAAGTTCAAGCCAGTCGTCATTGTCCATGGTTTCAGGCTGCTCCCCACTCAACCGAAGTGGCTTAATCTGAGATTTCTGCACCAAAACCTGCCATATTTGACTCTTCCAGTAAGAGTAGTTGGTACCATCCAACTTTGTAATGTTAAACATGGCACTATCATGCGAAGATGACGCCATTATGCAGGCTGGAAATGCCCAAATAGCCCAAAACTGCTTGCTGTTTTATTGCAGAAACTGCCCAAAAATGACCAAAACGGGGTCCAAAGGGTGAGCAAAGTGTGCCAAAAATTGCTGCCCACTTAGTACTAGGTGCGGTACATTAAATCAGGATATTTCAGCATGAAAAGTACACCTCAGTCCACCAATAACTGCTTGCTGTAATAAATTGCATGTATGCAGTCTAGAGAGCAAACTGTCCCAAAATAGGATCCAATGTCAAGCAAACAATGCTAGGTCCAAATCCGGCATGAAACAGACATAAGCAAGGCCAATGACAGTGAAAAGAACATGAGCTCAACACCGAAGCATGTCAGAATAACATCTGCCAGTGAAAGGCACACCCCAGACACTCTAGGCAAAGTGTTGTAAGTGCTCCAATAGCATGCAACTGTCAAAGGTCAAGCAAGAATGTAAAATGCTCCCACTGGCACAAAAGGCGTACAAAGCGAGCTCAGAAGCTCAAACAACCCAAAAGAAAGCACCAGTGATAAGTGACCCTGTCAATGCATCAAGCGCATCCAAGAGAGCATGACATACATGAAGCACCGGTCGTATTAACCATGAAGCAATACATAAGCCCAAATAAGCTCTCGGTCAACTCAATGACATCCAAATAGCAACCAAGATCAGTGATCAAGTAAGCCGAGAATGCTCAAATACATCCAAATCCAAGCTCCAAATGTCGGTATGGCATACACGAACCAAATAGCATATGTCACGAACCAAAGCATGTAATGCAAAAGCCTAACTGTCAAGCACAGACATGAGGCATAGGTGGTCCACGAGCATGCCAAGTCGGTCCAAATGCCAATGAAGACGGAGCTAATGCGAAGCTCAAAAGCATCTCATAATCTCATACATATGCTCCAAGCCGTCCCCAAATGTCAGAGACATCATGCCAAAGCTCAAAGCATACATTCGATATCGGTAGGTAAGTGCCAAAGCATGTAAAGTACCTTCAGCCCACTGTTATTCCAGCATGTATTTACTATTCTAAACAGTAGATTTCAGCCCCGAATTCAAGCCAAAATCATGGTCAAACCAAATGCATACATCCCCAATACATCCGGGTAGGAAGTAGACCGCATACAGGCATCAAATAAGGTAACCGGAGTAGAGTATAAGCATCAAATGCCAATGCCAAGTGTGGCTGCCCTGTTTCCAGCACTGTATAATAGTAAATAACAGTCCCAAATCAGCCAATATTTCAGGCCAAAATCATGGCATAATCATGTGCATACATTCCCAAGGCACTAGGCATCATGTAGACCGCATACGGGCATCAAATAGCACAACCGGAATGAAGTATAAGCAACAAATGCTAATGCCAATGGTGCTGCCCTGTTTTCAGCCTGTTATGACAGTTTATGACAGTCCCAAATCTGAAGAGATCAGTGGTGCGCAGATCGGACGCAGGTAGCTCACGTAGTGAATTCCCAAAGGTCCCCAAGAACAAAGTACTCTACTTTTTAGCACAAAAACCAATGTAAAAGCAAGCACGACATGAGACAAGAGACAAATTGGGTTCAATCTCCCCCATGCCTTGTGTGACCGCTTCACAAAGCATGTATTTAATGTATATTTCCAATCTTTATGCTCAAAAATAGCCCAATTACAAAAATATGACAAGCTTTTAGCTTTTGAGTTTGCTTTCTACCAAAAATAGGAAAATAAAGCTAATGGACGGTGCCCATAGTGTCTGGCACGCCCAATCTCAATGTCCAAATAGAAATAACATATCCAGGCGCATAAGCGCATACAAAATAATAATAAATAATCGATGTCTCTATAGACATAACAAAATATAGGCGTGGCGCCTATCAAAATATAGTCCAAAGATCGAAAACCCGCTAGACTCCAATGCTTTCCTTCGCCACTGCTGCTATCTCTACACATCAACTGAAGCATTCACAATCGTTAGTAAAATAACACAATTAAACCGACAAAAGTGAATATCTAGCAGTCTTCAGCTACATAAATAAATCAACTGGTTAGAAATAAATCCTAACCTTAATTTATTACGAGTGCGCACTCTAAACTCATAAACGTTTATTAATTTAATATGCATTTTGCGGAATCACCCGCTATGGAATCACCCATGTACACACTAAATTAATGAAACGCCCGAAAAGGACAGGCGTCCCCATCAACTTCTCGCACAAAGAATCCTCTTTGCGTATGAGCCCCGGTCATCTAAGTAAGTTTACGGAATCCACCGTAAAACCTCACGGAATCCACCGTGGAATATGCCTCCTGGCATCATACCCCCGGGGTGGGATAGCAATTGACCTCAATTGCTATTAGCTCAATGTGGAGCTAACAGAGTGGGGAAAGCATTTAGGTCTCTAGCGTGCATCCATTGTGCTTCCTCTACAGGATGGTTCTTAAATTTCACGAGATATCTAGAGTACCTTCGGCCAGTTCTAGTGGTCATGTAGTCAGTGTCTATGATGGCTTCTGGTTCAAGTATTTCAGTCTCTTCTTCTAGTAAAGGTGGGTTTTCATAAACAGGGTGGATAGGTAATTGTCCTCTAAATGGTCTCAATAAACTAATATGAAATGTATTATGAATTTTCCAATGGGATGGCAGTTCTAACTTGAATGCATTGTCATTAATCTTATGAATGATTCTAAATGGTCCGTAGAATCTAGGGGCTAATTTAACAACTGGATGTCTATCTACACTTTGCAGTCTATGCTTTTCTATTCTAAGCCAAACATAATCATCAATTTTGAAATTCATGGCTTGTCGTTTCTTGTTGGCTTGTTTGGTATATGATTGTTGGGCTTTAGCAATCATATCCTTTACTTCATCAAAAATAGTGTTATGCATAACAGCAATATCATCGGCACTTTGTATTCTATTAGACAAAGATGCAACAGGTGTAGATAATCTATGTCCATAAATAACTTCAAAAGGTGCTTTCTTTGTAGATGTGTGCGGTGTATTGTTGTATGCAAACTGTAATAAATGCAAATGGGTATCCCATGTCTGAGGTTTAGAGATAGTGTATGCACGTAAAAGATCTAGAATAGTGCTATTTGTGGCTTCTGTTTGTCCATTTGTTTCTGGATGAAATGCAGATGAGAAATCAATCTTTGTGCCTAGATTTGCAAACAGTAAAGCAAGAGCTATGGCTAGAGACTCAAACATATCTGGAGGTAAAATGGCTCACTTAGCATATCGTCACTCATTTTTATGCAAATTTTAGGGTTTCTAGGCCAAGATTAGGGACTCGGCAGTTAGAAGAGGGAGAAATCTCAGTTACTATTTGTCTCAGCCCTCCTTCTCTCTCTTCTCCTACAAGAAGCTGCCATGGCTACTAGCTCCTAAAATCTCCAATAACTTGCCCCAAACCACCATCCAGCATTGGAATCCCCTCCTTGCCACTCTAAGCTTGAGATCAAGATGTGATACCTGTCAAAGGCATGACAGTAGAGAGAATAGGAAACGTCCACTTACGCCTATCATGGCTATCCTTCCATTTGAGAAGTTGGGCACTGATTTTGTGGGTTCTATTACCCCGTCGTCTACTACCCAGAAGAGGTACAAAACGCGGGTGACGAGGTAGGACAATGCAAAAGAGATTGCAAGTTTCTTGTTAGAGCAGATTATCTGCTGCTTTGGTCCACCAAAAAGAATTAGTGTCGGACTGTGGAACTCATTTTTTGAACAAAGTGATTAAAAGCTTGACGGAGGCTTGGCAAATCAAGCACAATAAAATGACTCCTTATAATTCGCAAGCAAATGGGCAAGTGGAAAGTACTAATAAGCAGCTTATGGGGATCTTGTCTAAGATAGTCTCTGAGAAGAAACGAGACTGGGACAAGAAGTTATATGTGGCAGTATGGGCATATAATACGACGTTCAAGCGAGCTATCGGCCATACTCCATTCATTATAAATTGGTTTATGGGGAAGAGTATGTGTTACCCCTCCAGATTGAATTGCCGACCATACAGTTTGCAATTAACCACTCTTTGGGAGATGAGGATTCCCTTTTTGAACATTTCACGACTATAGCCCACCTGGATGAGCTGAAGTTGCAGAGCTTATTACATTAGGAGGTGGCTAAACGTTGGATGAAGCAGTTGCATGACCTCAGAGCGAAGAAATATACCTTTAAAAAAGGGCAATTAGTCTTCTATTACGATGCGCGTAGGTTGTTGTTTCCAGGGAAGTTAGAACTTAAATGGGATGGCCCCTACAAGATTGTCAGGTTAGGGAAAAATAGGTCTACGGTCCTATTAGTTGATTTACAGGGAGTAGAGTTTAAAAATAAGGTCAATCTTAATAAGATTAAACCTTATTATTTCTAAGTATGCTAATACAAAGAAAATGCATTGCAGGTCCATGCTAGGAATGATTTGAGACCTGCCAAAGAGCTTAAAAGTTGGTTGATGGGTCGGTTAATCCCTTATTTGGAGCACCCATATGTGGAGCATAGATACCATCAGGGGAAACTTATCTGGTGAAGCAAAGGATATAAAGTGATTGAGCAAGAAGACGGAACCTTTGTGTGGAAGATTAAAGTCTTCTGCCATCAGTGCTTACGACTGTTGACGAGTATCCCTGTTGAGTTCAATGAAGAAGGTGGGATGGAGCCGTCAGTTCATCCTCTCAATATGCTAAACTTTGATTATCATAATTACAAGTAGAGGGGTTCGTGATGGCCAGCTGTGTAAACCCATTGTGGACGTATACATTATATTTTGACGGAGCATCTAGGGGCCCTAATAAAAAAGGAAGTGTTGGAGTAGTAATCCGAGATCCCTGACGTAGAGTGACGATGAAGTTAGTTGCTTATCTCGGGGTAGGATTCACTAACAATATGGCGGAGTATAAAGCCTTGATTATGGGACTGCATATTGCCAAACAAGGTGGTATTCGTCGGTTGTTAGTAAAAGGGGATTCCCAGTTGATCCTAAATCAGCTAGATGGGACATACACAGTGCGGAATCCCATTCTTTGTATGTATCATCGGATTGCTATGACCCTACTTGAGGAGTTTGAGAGAGTGTCTTTTCAGCTAATTCCACGTTACTGGAATCAGCTTACGGATTCATTTGGCAAATCTTGCTTATGAGGAAAACCTCTTCTTTAATTGTGGTCCTAGTTTGGATATTGTTATCAATGATGAAACTGGACCCGGACGCTTGTGGGGAATGTTATCAGAGCATGCAATCTATGGCAGACGATGGTTGATATGGGTGATTCAAAGAGTAGCCGAGACCAATCTACCGTTATTATCCTGGAGCATATTATTGTATATCTGGATTCTTCCAGGGAGGGATGTGTAGGTGCTACTTTGTTTTATTTCGTTAGGCCAAGAGGGCCCGTTTTGCGAGGTTTTGAATGTTTTATTTCGTTAGGCCAAGAGGGCCGATTAAGTTTTGTAGTGAAGTGCTTTATTTCATTAGGCCAAGAGGGCCAGTTGTCTGTTTAGTGTAGGTGCAGTAAATGGTTTCTTGTTTGAGTTCTGTGCTAGACAGGTTCGGAAGAAGAGCTTGGAAGGATCCTTTTGTTGCGCGGAAGCTTCTTGTGGCCCTATCCAGGTGATATCCTTCCTTTATGAGTACTGTGGTTTTTGTGCTATATGTGTTTGTGTACTTGTTAAGGGGGTTTTTTGTTTCTTATTGGGGACTGACATCCAAGGCATGAAGTCCCAGGTTTAGATTAAGTATGTCTGAGGGAGATTTGAGTAGTTATTGCCTCCTGTAAAGACATTGTCAGGCCTTGAAAGACCTGTTTTAGAAGGGAGTCCTGGTGACCGTGTTCTGCTAGCCTGCTAGGCAGCCGTTCTAGGAGTTCTTGTTAGTTGTGAGGATGTTAGGGAAACCTGTAGAAGAAAAATGATAATGATAAGAAGAAGGAAAACCCTGAATACCTAAAGAGAAAATATAAATATACAAAGGTGTGTAAAAAGGGGTTCTAACCCCTATCAAAGAAAATAAAAGAAAGAAAAAATTATAAGTAGTTGATCATCGCCTCTAGCAAAGGCCTAGTAGGTTCCTGGGGACGAGTCAGACCTAGGGCCGATGCCTTGTCTTCCTAGGGGTGGCATCTTGCTTGAAAAGAAGAAAGTAAGGAAGGTTGGAGTGAAAATAAAAGTGAGCGTTAGAAAAGGATTAAGTGTCGCCTTGCGAGGGCTTGGTAGGCTCTTGGGTACCGAGATAGGACCTGAGGCCGATGCCCTATTCTCCTTGGGTCACTACGCTCAGTTCCCTCCTTTTTACATGCACGAGTATGCAAATCATAAAAACCCTAAAAGAAGAAATGTGTTAAAAGAAAATACTTCTTGATCAGGCTATAGGAATCCTCGCCTAGTAGGAGCTCCTGGTTGTGTTATCCTTAGTTAGGTAGGTAGTTTAGACCACCACTTACGGCAACCTCTTTGACAGTTCTTTTTAGTTTGACCGTGTTGGAGCAGTTGGTTAGTGACTAGCTTCGGACCTTTTATCAGATTATGCTAGGCCTACTCCTTGTGGATGTCATGCCTTGGTTTTGTCAAGGGGTAGGGTGAGCATTATGCTATCTTTAATATGTATCTACTTTGTATCAGCTTGATGCTTCCTTTGGTTGTTTTGTGCAGATCTACTGTGGGGTTCGACGGGCTGAGTCGCCCTATACCGTGGTTACTAATGAGAGTGGAATTTTGATGCCGAGAAGTGCTTAAAAATAGCTAAAAATTACGAATATCAAGGGAAAAATATTCAACGTTAAAGGCGGCGGCTCGATCTAGGACGATTTTAAGCGTCAAAGTGCTCTAAGGACGCTCGTGCAACACTTGCAGATTTTAATAATTTTTTCGTGTGCCTGTGCAAGTGACGGAAGTTGCCGCTCAGTTTGTAGTCTCAAGACGGTCGTGCAGGATTTTTCTGGGCTAGAATTAGACGCCGGACACGGGAGATATGGAAAAACCCGGGAGGGTCCCAAAAAAGGGCCAAGAATGAAAGGGTGGCCAAGTAGGGGGCCAAAGGGGGTGCCTCTTGGGACCCCCCACCCCTAAAAAAACGTGAAAGGAGGAGGGCGGCATGTTGATTAGCCGCATGAGAAAAAAACGCCCCCCTCTCCCCCCTCCCCCCCCCATGGATGAGTTTTTTTTCTGAGAGCAAGCCATATCAATGCCAAGGCAAGGCTGGTCCACTCCTTCTCCGCTGTGCATCACCTTCTCTCGTGTGAAGAATGGTGGACTATAGAGGGAGAGAGAAAATCAGTCTTTCTCTCTCCTCCCTCTCTCTCCTCTAAGGGCAGATTCATGTGGTGAAGAAGAAGAAGAAGAATGGATGATGGATGCTTGTCCAATGAAGACCGGATTGCTCCGTGGTTCAAGAGGAATGAAGATTGCTGACTGTGGAGTGTCATGGACATTAATGGCTGCTGGAAATCAGTCCCGAGGCATGGCAAATAAAAACCCGCAACCTGCAAAGAACGGTAATTTTATTTTTACAAAGGAAATTGATGTTTTATGCAATTTGCTTCATGAATATTTGTTTCCATGGGATGATTATGCATTATGTTGTTGTTTGCTATGAGTTTGATCAGTTTATGCTTAGAAAATCAGAAAATCATAAGTGTTGACTGAAATTAATAGTGTAAAACCCATAAAACACGCGAAATATGGGAAAATTGGGTATTTTTGATATATAAATGGAAAATATAATAAGACACACCAACTAAATTTGTGTTTTTGTTGCAAATGAATCTAAGGGCCACAGCCCAGAACTCATTTTGTATTTTCAATTATTTAATATTGCGAAAAAAATACACGAAAATTAGGGAAAATGAGGAAAAATAAGGGAAAAATGGATTTTGAGTGCCGAAAATTAAGGAAAAATAAGAACCATGTTTGTGTATGTATGGGGGGTCTGAAGTATGAGTTTTAGCCTCAGTTTAGTCATAACTTTATGTTTTAGTGAGTTTTTATTGCTTTTCATACAACAAAAAACATGGAAATAAACCCTAAGCAGATCAATAATGCACAACCTAAACGGGTGAGGGGGTAGAGTGTAAAAAAGGTATTTAAATGCTGAATGAAATGATGAAAAGCTTGCTGGTTTTTATGCATACCATTTAGATCGGTTGTTAATTTAAAAATAAGAACCTAGTAGCACGAGGTCTTCTCGGTGCTAGGTTCATGCAACGCCGTATACAAGTGATAGTCAAAATCATTGAAAGAAATGTTTTACACATGTGCACAAATGCTGATTTTCTTAATTGTTTGAGCACGTGGACATTCACTACTTGCATAAATCATAAAGAAACTTAAAGGTATTAGACAATACCTCCTGGATGCATAGCACTTGTATTCTCTAGATCATGACCAACGTTGAGTGAGTAAGGTTTGTCCCAAGCTGTAGGCTAGGCGTTAGGTCCTAGGGGAAAGAAAGTGAGGAAAATGGTACATTCCTGGATACGATCAATTGATACCTTGAGAGAACTATGTGTGATATTGTGTTATATATGTTTAGCGATGCATCGAGGGGCCAATCCCCAAGGTGTAGGAGAGTCGCAGTGAGGTAGCGGCAGTTAGCCGTGGGAGGACCTCCTATGTTTGTACTTCATGCTATTTGGAAATGTGCTGGGACTCCCTCTGAGGAGTGTTAGTTGGGTTAGAGTTGGACTACGAGAAGTGATACAAATGCAAGATGTTTAGGAAGGCAGTGTATGATGTATGTGTCATCGACGCTCCTGGCCACGAGGCCGTGGGGTTGTTGAGCACATGATAGAGGTCCGGCTAGTGCATGAGCCAGTGCGGGCCCGTTTTAGGTCCCATCATTTATAAATATCCTTATCTGTGAATTTTTCTTGAATAAAACATAACCCTTTTCTATTCAATCTGTAAATAACCCCTTTATATTACACCTTTCAATGTGTAAAAAATGTATAAACATGGTATTTTAAAAATACCTTATTTTCAACCCACGTGATGCACACATATATTCATGAGTAACTTACTGGAGGATGCATTCCATACTTTTTCACACTGTGTCCACATATAGCATCACGACATCCACCCCCTATGAACCTGCACATCTTCCTAGCTATCCCCTGTATCATGGCCAACATTTTCTTCCAATTTTGGGAACTCATAGGTAGTAGATTCTTGTTTCTTGAATATTTTTATTATTTTCCATGCTACCAAAAGTTTTCTGGCTGTCCCATCCAGTTCATTTAATGCATAAGTAGCATTATCAAACACCTATCTTACCACATAGGGTCCAAACCATCTTTTGGAAACTTTACGCATGGCACTATGCTAGTTGTCTAAACTACTATCATAAACCAATACCCAATCCCCATCTTGTATGGTTCTTGGTCTGAGCCTATTTCTTTTTTCAAACCATTTCTTGTTCAATATCCTTGCTGCCCTTAACTTTGCAATTG
Source organism: Lygodium microphyllum (assembly GCF_053477565.2). NCBI lineage: Eukaryota > Viridiplantae > Streptophyta > Polypodiopsida > Schizaeales > Lygodiaceae > Lygodium > Lygodium microphyllum. Next base: position 13,063,872 of record NC_141143.1, read on the forward strand.
CTGCCTCAATGTCTTTCGAATTGTCTAATGCGTAAGGCCAACAAATCCTCTCGATTCAACTGCTCCTCCCAAGGTAGCACACTCCCTGTGACTGTCATCTCTTCTAATGGCATGATAGGTTTTTGACCATACATCAATTCTCCATGCATATATCATGTAACAATACTATGAGTTGTTCTGTTAGCCCACAAAGCATAAGGAAGCAATGATGGCCACTCTTTTACCTTCTCTCCGCATGCTTTTGCCAATGCCTTCACAATAGATGGATGACCTCTTTCACTTTTTCCATTTCCTTCAGGGTTATAGGCTGAAGTTAAAGCAAGCTTTATCCCCAACTATGCAAAGAAATCATGAGCTTCATCTGCATCTAGCTCACCCCTATCTGCTGTGATTTTACCCACACAGCCATACCTACAAAAGATCTTTTGTAAGAGAAAAGTACACACAACATTTGTTATCTTAGTACGTAAAGCTCTCCCTTCCACTTGATTAGTCAAGTCTTCACCGGCAAGCACAAGATATCTCATTTACCAAAGACCTGTAAGCATTGTGACTAAATCCACCACCCACTTAAAATGAAGAGACAATGGATATGTGGGCTGAAATCCATCCCGATGTCTCACACATGAATACATTTGACATGTTGTACATGTTTTCACAAAGTGAGTAACATCCTTATGCATACCCTGCCACCAATATCTTTCTTTGATATTTGCAAAAGTACCCCAAACACCTCTATGACCAGCCCACAAGCTTTCATGAAATTCTTGCATAACATTTACTTGTGAAGCTCAGTCACCCAAAACTCACAATGGCATATCCTACTTATTTTTAGCATGTTTCCATAAGTATCCATATCTTAAGAAAAACCCATAGGATTTCCTCTTGATCTTCTTAAACTCCTCATCTGACCATTCATCTCTCTTTGTTAATGTACTGAGGTATTGACCAATTCTCAATCACTCTCCTACATATTTGTCTTCCAGAAACACTTCTACACAAGATGCAAAACATCTAAAGTGTCTTCTCTTTGTTGTCCAATCTTTTTTTAAAGCTGTAACAACACCTTGCATTGCTAAGCTCACTCTTACAACATCATTTTCAGCCGCAAGAAAGTCATCTTCTTCCTCCTCATCCATCATCCCATCTTCATTCTCATAGCATGCCCGAGATAGCATGTCTACCACTGGGTTATCTCTTCCTACAATATGCTGAAATTCAAGGTTCAAAGATTTGATGTATGCAATCCACCGGAGCATAGCAATGTCGGCGGTAGCACAACTAGTAATCATACCCAATATCAGCAAACAATTGATCTCAATGACTACATGAGCACCCATAAAATACTCCTTATCACATTTAAGGGCTGTCATAATTCCCCATAGTTCTCTTTTTACCTATGGATATCTTCTCTATCATTCAATCAATACTTTAACACCAAAGGGAATTGCATATCTTTTCCCTTCCTCATCATCTTTCCCAATTGCCCATCCAATCCTGATTGGGCTTGTATCAACAGTAATAATGATAGGCTTTCCATGTGAATAGTCAGGATTTCTCAATGTAGGAGCAGATTTTAAGAGATTTTCTCAATTTCTTCATTTCTTTTTTATGCTTTCTTTCCCAATGAAATCTCGGACCTTTCCTCAGAAGCTGATAAAGAGCATCAGCTACATGTGCAAAGTGAGGAATCCATATCAAACAGAACACACATGCACCCAAGAATCTACGTACCTTTGATACATTTGTGCATACATCTTGCATTCTATCAATCCCGTCTATTTTTGTTGGTGATGGTCCTTGCCCATAAGGCCCACACATATGCCCAACAATCAAAACCTCTTCAACTCCAGAGACAGACTTTTGTCCAAAAAGAGTTAAATGCACCTCTTCTAGACGTGTCAAAATCCTCTCACAATCCACAATATGGTCTACAAGAAACTGTCTGCATCCATGAGCATCCATCTCTTCATTATTTTCATCCACTGCACACCCTTTTATTAGAGCATCATCCTAAAAGGGCATTGTCAATTGTGGTATAAAATCCCTCAGTACCCTATTCATAGCATTTGTCATGTGTGCCACTGAGTTTGTTGCACCCTGTGGGAGAGAACATATCATTACTAACCCCAAGGGAGTCTTCATGGTTGTGATATCCCTACTTTCAATTGCAAGCTGAAACTGATCATACCCCGAGTAAAGATCACCCAAAGAATAGATCATTTTGCCTATAAACACCTCTGCAATTTCATCAACCGCAGGACCTGCACCCACATTTATTATGGTCACTTTATTGACCGGTTGCATGTCTTGAATAAATCTCAAAGCCCCATTCTTTTTTGGTACAGTAAACCAACGATTTGAGTACGGGGCTGAAGAGGGATCCAAGATCTTCATGTGAATCTTTCCATATAGCAAATCCATCATCTTTGGCAAGTAAGCTTTAGACACTAGAATAGGCCTCCAGTTCCATGGCATACGTGGCACAATAAATATTACCATAGGAGAGAAAACATTTGGATCCACACAACCTATTTCACTTGGCTCAAATGCAAATGCCTTTCTATGCTTAGCCAACATCCGCATAAATCAGTCTCTCTCAGCAGGCAAAAGAAACCCTTCTGCATCGACTTTCAATTCCTGTAATGTTTCAGATGTAAAATGATAACCTATATCTTTAGGATCCCATAAGCTTGTTTGTCTTGACACTTTTTCATACAAACCCTCACTCTCCGGTGGTGGAAGTGGCAAAGCAATTGGTTTCACCCAATGATTTATTTTGCAGTGACTTCGAGGAATAAATCCTAGAGTCTCTTCCCCATATTCTTGCATTTGCCTTACTCCACCATACGTATTGCTACAAGACAATGCATTTTAAGCCACTTTCTTCTCTTTTCCACATGTTGTCCATTGATTAGTAGCATTCTGCATAGATAATCCAGTACTTACTTCATGATCATATTCAATTCGAATACCCAACAAACTACTTTCCTCTTCAAATTACAGCAATGCACTAGTGGTATCACCAAGAAACCAAAGCTTTCTCTTAATTATAACAATGATTTCATCATGAAATTCTTGCTTGGCAATACCAAGCACCTCTCCCAAGATGAATTCCACCCGACTGTTTAAGATCCGTTCTTCAAGAACCTTCTTAAGATCTATGCCTATCTCAATGTTAGATTGCAACTTATATCCTAGCTGCTTGCCCTTCTTTTTGCCCTCTTGTTTGCTATCATGTTTTTTCTCCTAACTGACCTCTTCCATAACATACTCCGAAGGTGGCTGATTTGCAGCTTCAAGCTGATCCACACGTGTTCTTGTAATTCTTTTGGATGTCACTGCATTATCTTTATCTCTTTTTCATTTTTCTTCCACAAGTACATCCGTATTTTTTACCTTTGCTAAATATGCACACACTGAATATGCATCTACCCGTGATTCCCAGCCAGTTATCCCACTAATGTCTTGCCTTGCATGAGACATTCCACTATTAGTGACCTTTCTTTTTTCAGCTACATGTAAAGCATGGGCCCATATTTCAGCCTTTGGATCACTTGGTCATCCATTCTATCCAACCGTAGACCAAAAGTAGAAGCATGTACCACTGCATAAGCATTTCGAACTACAAAGTCTTCCAACAACTTCTGCATACCTCCCTTTCCGAAATTCAATGAAAGAGGAAATCCCATTTCTTGTGCATGGATCTTGCCATCTTTCCAAAAGATGATCTGTCGTGCTAAGGTCTCCTGATAGGCAGCACAATCCTTTCTCTTATGTTGCAAACTATCACACCATATACATCTTTTTTCTGGCTTAGGGGCTGCTACCCGTCCCTTTCCTCTTGTCCTTTTTCATCCAATTTTACAACCTTCAATTGAAGATCCTGCATGTGTTTGATCAATTCATCTAAGACATCTTCTCTAACATAGGGAACAATAGTACCTACAGCCATAGGGTTAGCCACGGAAGTAGGTAGCTTACTAGATACATCAACTGTCTTGCCTGTAATAGTGGGCGAGCTAGAGACATGCAATCTTTCTCCTCTTCTATGCTTCTTCACAAGTGCAGTAACAACTTCCTTAACATGTATCCACTCTCTTTTAAGACTTGTCTCTATAGTCTGATCCTCCAAAAAATCATCAAGCTTCTCTTGAAGCTTAGGATCAGATTCTTGCAAAAACAATTCAATTTCTGACTTGCAAGAGCTTGTTGTTCTGCAAGATCCAACTGCTCAAATCAACTTTCAAATTCTCTTAACAATTTTGTAGTCACAAGACCCTTATTTGGATTGTAAAACCCACTCTTGAAAAGTCTTGCACATAATCAAACTGGTATCTTCAATATAAAATTCTTTCCTTAGTGTATTCTTGGAAGCTATCCAGGCATCCTACAAGTATAATTTAGTAATCCCTGCTTTAAGTTCATGTAGAGTAACACGTACAAAATACCGGCTCCATGCGAGTTGAGCCACTCCAAAGATTTTCATCTTTTGAGCATAGGCATGTATATGTGTAGATACATTCCTGCCATTGAATAACTTCACCTCACGCTCAACTACTTGCAAAGCATTCATCACAACGCTTTCTTTTTGAGCAGAAGCTTGCATCACCTATTGTTGTTGTTGCACCTACATAAGCATATTCATATTTTGCACCAACTATTGCAAAACGTCACTGGAGATTGTGTTCGAAGGTTCTCCCATCTTGTCTTTGCTTCTTTTGATGACCTTTCATGTCAAGTTCACCAATGTCGGAGAGGTTTTTGTCGAAAGGTCTAATCCACCGAGGATTAGAGGTAGAAGGAAGTAGAGATAGAAGATAGAAGAGAAGATAAAGAATACACAAGAGGTAAACACAATAATGACAAAACATAATGAACTGAATCAATGTGTATTAAAAGAACTTGGAATCCTTGCACTACTCAAAAGAAATCTCCAGGCATTAGATCTCCTGGAGCTTCTTCATAGAACAAAACATGGATCAGAAATAACAGCTCCTTCTCTGCTACTCGGAACCGAAATCTGATGGCTCCATTGGCTCTGGCAGGGGGGGTAAAACCTCAGGACATCTGATCATGGATCTTCCAAATCACTCCTTCTTCCTCTTCCAATTCAAACTATAGTTTTCAGCCTCTCAACAGCGATCGCAACACGCACGATTTTGTGAATCTATCATTTTTTATAGAAAGTCTCATAACTGGCTAAAAAAGCCACTTGCTTTTTGCATGCCATCCTAATCTGGAATTTTTTACAATAAATAATATAAAAAATAGACTAAAATTATCCATAAATCTAGTATTTTTGGATAATTCATGCAACTCACACTAGTACTAATGACTCATATCACATTGACTCTCTAGATCAATAAAGAAGTCGAATGATGATGCATTCCATGCTTTTTCACACTGTGTCGGCATAGCATAATGACAACGGCCCGCCAATATTCGAGCCATTATCATGTGGACCATGCATGACTTTTCGAGATTCAAGGAGTGCTTGGTAAGTACGCTTTCATTCTCATCGGTTTTATCTATGATAGCTCACTCCCACAGTTAGACTCCCGAAGGTCACGTAACATGAAGAATATGGTATATCAAGGACATGCCGCTTTCTTGCCGGAGGGGCATGAACTGAGAGAAGGTTTTCTTGGACAACCTCCAACATATATGAATGCGCAAACTGGTACAAGCTGAAAATGGTCCACATGGAGTCACATCCAAATTGAATGGGATGATTCTCAGTTTTCTACGAGTTGCCATATTGGACCCACTTACAAATCAACCACTTATTGGATCCCATACATATTTTCAAGAATTTGGGGAACTTACTATGGGACCACATGACAGGAAAGAGAGACACTAGAGGGGCACGAATGGATTTGAAGGAGGTACAAAAGATGGAGGCGCTTTTGCCGCAGTCGAACGAGTGCTGATGGTCACTTGCAGCTACCTCACACTCCTTGGATTTTGTCCACTAAAGAAGAGGGCATTGTGAAGCAAATTATAAAGTTTATCTGTACTCTGACAAGTATGATGTGTTCTTTTAGGTTTGCATTTTCTAAAGACGACCAATTATCAGGGCTAAAATCCCATGATTGGCATAAGATATGTCAGTTTTGTACTACGAATGGATTGTAAGTGGCCAGCATATTTTGTTATTTGGAGTGTAGTCATTGTTTGTAATGGTTCTTCATTTCTGGTAGTTTGTACTATCCATTGCAATCGTAGGATGCCTTACTCCAGAAATACGTGGGGCAATTTACAAGTTCTCAACTTTAATGCAATGGATCTCACAAAAGGAGATTAAGACACCCTCTATTGAATCCGCAAGGTGGGGAGCAGTTGAGATGGTCTATCTCTTTGAGAAATACCTGTCCACCAGCATGCTCACGATACAAATCCACCTTCTTGTGCATCTTATAGATGAAGTGGAGATTGCTGGACCTGTCCATACACGATGGATGTTCTTGTTGGAGTGCTTCATGTAAAGCCTGAAAGGCTTTGTGAGACAACGAGCTCAGCCAAAAGGTAGCATGGCTGAAGGTTGGTTGGTGTCTGAGGCATTAGTGTATATTTCATAGTGGCTACCAATGGTGGATTCAGACAACAGTATGCTATGGTCGCTGAAGGACGATGATAGACTGACTGGAGATGTGGTGGTTAGAAATGGGATAGAAAAAAGAATGGATGTTGCAATGGAGGAGAAAGTGAATTACTTTTGTATGTTGCACCGTGCCTCCATGGAGACGTGGCTCGCTAGGTACAAGCAAGCTAGGAAAGATCGGGAAGAAGCACGATCTAAATTTTGACGTAGTACGTGTCATCAACCGATTCGATATCCCAAGGGCATGGAGGAGATGTTGAGGTTTATGTCAATGTGATGGTTGCATGGAGCTTTGACCGTAGCGTCTCGCGAAGGGGCGGATGTCTCAATTGAGGAGTGGAAATTCTGAAGGGGATGTAGTCCAAATGTGACGATGTGTTTAGGGTTTGTCATATCTACATTTTATATGTGACAACTAATTGATTGTTTCAATGTATAGTACAAAATATACAGTGCGGCATGGTCGCATGGACGGCATTTCCATGTGGAGCATATTGACAAAATGCACTCCATAACAAATTGTGGTATTATGGTAATGTTTGAGCAAGAGAGTTGACGACGAGCAACGGATACAAATACCATTATAGATGAGATGGAGTATTTTAGAAACTTGCAAAGTAATATCATGGTGGATCACCATAGCTTCTCCATGATCTTATTCGACGTGCACTAGTTCAAGTGGTACTTGAAGGAGCTCATCTAGATTTCTCGAAATAGATTCCAAAAAAAGATGGACGAATTTGCGCGACACGTTTGTATTACTGGTCCATTATGAACAAGTGTATGAACTCATGTTTTTTTAAATTTTATTACGACATGGTACATGTCACAAAAGTTAAATCTCTCTTGTACGTGATTTTGAACAAGTAATTTTCTATTCAAACCCCTGACAACCTCGATGGTGGTATGTTATACCTTTAGCTTCCCGAAGTGCGAGAGTATATGATCAAAGCAATGTTCCCAGTGTAGATGACGACAATATGCAAATAGAGGGGTCGATATTGCAAGGGGTGGAGGCCATCAAAATCTTGGAGCATGTAGAGGAGCCAGAATCGGGTAACAATGATGGAAATATAGGAGTCCAAGAATTCTTTGAGAACAAGGTAGACTCATCCTTTTGCGGTGACCTATCTATTGACCTTCCAGTGTATGCGGAGTTCTGTCAGGAGATTGATATGGGACGATAGGGTACTTCATACTTGGAGCATCCACCTACTCAATTTGTTGACGAATTGCTTATAAGGGTACATAAGATATTTGTTTTTAAGTAATATAATTTTTTAAAGATTTATATTACTGTGCTTTGCTTGATTTATATTGATTATGCTAACATCAATTTTTGTCTGTGCAAGTGATCTTTGTGGATATTTAGATCAGCACGATGAGTCAAGGGATGAGCGATAAGGAGCTATAGGAGATCGGACGCATGTAAGGCACTTAAGAGTGGGGTCTCAAAGCCCAAGTGGCTACACATGCATGATTGGCGCCGCCTCAAGGACGAGGCTCCTGTAATATTTCCGCACACTGCGTACCGTAAATATTGACTTCCCGCACGCCGTGTAAATCCTGTGCAAGGGTATCACCTACATCGTATTATTGGTAGCTTAATCCATACCATTCACGCTCAAAAATGAGGCCGCCACATTGTAAATTAGAGGCTGGGGTTGAGGACCGTAAAAACCGCGTGAGAACACCCTTTTTGAAGGGGCAATTGGATAAATTCAAGGCAAATTTTTTTAATTATTATCCCTTCCCCCAGCCGATGCATGGCTGGAGGAGAGGGAGTGTGGGGGGGGAATGGCCAAGGAGGAGTGAGTTGGACTGCATGAGGGGGAGTCCTCCACGTGTGTGGAGGCCCTCTTCCCCACCCCCCCCCCCCCAAGGCCTATAAAAACCCCCCTCCCCAAGGAGTCAGGGGGGAGGAGGGCGGGCTGTGAGAAGGAGGAGGTCGCCGTCGTGAAGCCGCCACGCTGCCGCCCCAGTCCGCCAGCCGCCAGCCGCCATACCTGCCGCCCCAGACCGCCAGGCCACCTCAGTCCGCCGCCGCCCGCTGGATTACGACTCCCCCCTTCGACGTCGCTGCAGAAGCTCAGAAGCTTCTTAGAAGCTTCTTAAGAATCTTCTAAGGGGGGGGGCTTCCTTAAGCCCCCTTCCCACTACATCCCCCATAGACCCATTCATACCCCCCTCCCCGGGACTTTGAAGAGGAGAAGGTGAAGCCCATAAAGACCTCCCACAAGACCCTTCGTAAAAGGATTTTCGCAAAAAGAATTCAAAGCCCACAAGCCATCCGTGAATCAATTCCGTGCCAACCCGGGTTTTCCCTAAAGAACTCATAAAGCCCTCTTCCGCAAGCACCATTTATCCAAAATCTCGTAAAGGAATCTCCTGCGTACAAGGGAAAAAGGCAAAGGTCGGGAGGTTGCATGCCAAGGCAAGTCAATTCGTAGACCGCAAAGGCTAACCAGAAGCCGAGACCACGCCCACGATGGCCCCAAAAAGATCACAAGACGCGCCTGCGGAAGGATCTACTCCTAGTATTTACGTGGATATTTCCCAGAGTCCACAAGTCCAGGTTTGATCTATTTGGATTCCACACAAAAGTATTGAATTAATCACGATAACTTCATGGATTAGGAAGCACTCATGCATGTCAAATGCAACTAGTCAAGTTAAATGCAATTGGAAAATGAATTGGCTATTTGAACATTTATTAGAAATAGCTTAAGATATGAAAATTGATCATTGGTACGTTCAATGGAGTTAATGAAAAGAGCATAAGGTGTCTATGCATTTGCAGGACCTTATTAGTAAGTTTCCTTTTGTGCATTCAAAAGTGACGAGCCTAGGACAACTGTTACCTTATTACAAGGTTAAAATTATTGAGGTACACCTTTTTACTAGGCATGGAAAGATTAATGGCATGTCACATTTTTAGATACATCTTCCTTGTAATGATTCATGAGGAAAAGTTAACACCCATAAGATATTATCCGAAAAGAAATAGAAGGGTACGGAAATGATCTTATGGACTTGCAAGTAGCATGCAACATGGAATAAGTTAACACTAGCTTTAGTTTGGTATGAACTTCATTAACTACATTGTAGCTAGGGAAAAGTTGCGTGCTGCATAGTCATCATGCAGAAATTTCATTCATCAGGAGCCGTATTTAGGAAAGGTTGCATGGTTTATCAAAGCATGAGATTCTAAAGTGTAGACAACAAGGTTGTGGGCATGATTATTTGATGAAAGTCCTAGTAGGTCGTAGGAAAGTTAGTACCCAGATTATCATGCATTTTTACTATACCAAGGAAAGATAGAGTTATTGTGAACCATGTGATGCGTAGAAGCAATGAATCACCTGTTTACATGTATTGCGGTAGTTGCAACTATTTTTCCTCCTTTAGATCTACTCTATTATCTCTAGGAAGGATTCATCCTTGTCGCGAGACAAGCATAGTGAATTACCCAAATCACCTAGTCACAAAGGATTCACATGGGTATGGTTCAGTTGACATGACAAATATCCCAAGTGCTCACTTGGGTTTAGTACGATAAGGAGTCGACCTAGTTTTACACTTGTTGCCAAGTCAAAACCCTCAAACCCAATGATCATACCCACATTCACGAAATGTTGAGTCAATTGGATGCTCATGCATAAAACGATTTGAGGTTTCTATCCCATCACTCGTTCAAATGATGAAACTTCGACTGAGTTGGAAATTCCTAGGATCGTGGCCAATATAATTAGGAATGGGTGGGGTAAGAAGACACCCTAAACCCTGCTACTCGACTGGAGGTAATTCCGTGACCGGAAAACGCCATTCAATGGGTGAAATGATCCCGTGAAATAGATGCAACACATGTGCAAAAGTTGCAACATCGCATAGACTTGTGATTTGTCCACAAGAGAGTTTTGTCATTTCTTGAAATGAGGTTGGCAAGTTATTGCGCAAAATTAACTTACAAGAGGATGAGTAATCATCCTGTTACATCACCTTTCTTGGGGAATAATTGCCAAGAAAAAGGAGAGTTAGGTATTTGCCAGGAAGCAAATGACCAATCAATAAATTGAAGCGACATGGTCGCCAGGTTTTACTATTACCTAAGGTATTGGTTAAGTTGGGTTAACAGGGTATGGCCCTAACCCAAGGACAAAAGGGTGAACAAACAAACCCTTGGGGATCTTGCCAAGTCGCAATTTGATCCCAGATCGAATGCTGGATGCATTCGGAGAGAAAGATTCACTTTTTAACAGATGGCCAAATAAACAACCACTGGAATTGATTGTGCTTGTAACAGTTTAGAAAGCACTGTTTGCATTGTTTGCTCAAGGAATTAAAGGATGAAAAGATATACAAATGCTTCAGGTTGAAGGCCTGAAGGGAGAGGCAGCTTCAGTTACCCCCGACTGCCTGCCTGACCCTAACCAAGGGGGTTGTTAACCGCGCCGGGAACGTGGACCGAACCCGCCGTGAGAGGTCTCTCCGTTGAGTTCTACTTGGAGCAGGAGGACGCTTGGGTGCCAGAGGGGGCTCTGGCCGTAAATCCCTCGCCTTCCGGGCCCTGCACAAGAGGCTAACGTGACTCGGGATTGGATCTCGAGGCCCGCATACTAGTCTACGGGCGGAAGCTTGGAATAGTGATCCCTGGCGGATTACTGGATAGCCTTCGGGCGGATTATGATCAAGCCTACGGGCGGAACTCCTTGTATTTCAAAGATAAAAGGATAAAATGATAATAAAGAAGTTGTTTGACATTGTTTTCTTTATGTCCTGTGATAAGATTACGTGAAGGAACCAGTGCTTAACAGGGCTAATCAAGGAAGCTGTTTGTTATATGTCAAATTAATGTGGTAGGTAATTACATAACTAAAACAAACCGATGAAAGTGCGGAGGATGGACCATGGGTCCGTCCTATGGATGGGTGGTCCCAGTTAGCCAGGAACTTTTCTCAAAATCTTCGACGAACAGCTGGATGATCATCATCGCCGAAACAAATAACGAGAACGATGACTTAGAATTACCTATTACCCGATTCACGCTGTTTTAGGGGAACGGAATGGGACTATGCCTTATGGCAGAGAGGTCGAGCCTTGCATCCCTCTCGTTTCCCATTCTCCTTGAACCAAGTGCAGCATGAATCCGCTTCAGACCTGGCGTTTCTGCGTAAAGTAGTTCGCTCGGGCCTGACGCTAGTTGCTGCTAGCTAAGGACCAAACAGGAAAACCCCAAATTCAGGTCGATCCTAAGTGGGAACGGCCCGAAGACTTCCGCTACGGGGCAGACACGGGAAGACCTAGATTGCAAAACCCGTAACATTCCATGGGAGTGCCGGGCGGAGTTTTCTAGACATCCTTTCCGTTGGACTGCTAAGACGTGTCCTGGATGATCCTAGTGGACACGTTACAGCTCCGGATTCTCCAGGATGTTAGAGACATCAATGCGAGGTGGCGCGAGGGCACGACTGGAGGTAGGATGGTCCATCATCTTGGGAATGGTGGTCACAAGACTTATCTAGAGGACTTTGTAAGTTTTTCTTTTGTTCTGCTTGCTTTTTTTTTTTGCAATCGTATTTCTAACAGTTGTATTTTTTTTTCTTTGCAGCACTCCATTATAAATTGCAATCCCACCGGCCTAGAGACTCGATATGCAGAGAGACACGGTCTCACTACATTGATCGACCGATTGTATAGACGTGACGGCCATGTAAGTCACTTATCTTTCTTGTTCGTAGTTACTAATTTTAATTAAAATGCATTATTGTATGGTGGACTGATGTGTAGTTATTTCTCCTTTTGCAGAGTCTGCTCAATGCTCCTTTGCGGCAGGATGAACTTTCGGATGGCGAGGATCTATAGCTCGCCCTTGGATCTGTACAACGCACATACTCTTCTTTTTTGGTCATGTGATTTATGTAGGCATTTTCTATGCACTATGTTATTATCATCCTTTGTATCTTGCCATGATTATAACATTGCTTTCATTACACGATCTTGTATTTTTTATGTATCAGTCTTATGGATTCAAGTACACTTTGTCTTCATTCAAACAAGCATTGTACTAACGTTTTTTGCGATGACGGATACAAATTTCTTTATGAACATTTTCGTCACTCTGAACATCGGTATAAGGCCTGTATCTTGTAGTGCCTATAAATATCCTTATTTGTGATTTTTTCTTAATAAAACATAACCCTTTTCTATTTAATCTGTAAATAATCCCTTTATATTACACCCTTTTGTATGTAAAAAATGTATAAAAATTGTATTTTAATAATGCCTTATTTTGAACCCACGTGATGCACACATATATTCATGAGTAACTCACCCGAGGTCTGAACTTAATTTCAAAGTCATACTCTTACAAAATTTTGATCCATCGTCATTGCCTCATTTTAAGATCAGGTTGATTGAAAATCCCCTTAAGACTTTAATGATCTATGATAAAGGAAAACTTATTCCCAAGCAAGTAATGTCTCCATAATTTGAGAGCATGAATCACACCTAGCAACTCCAGGTCATGAGTAGCATAATTCTTTTCATGGATTTTCAATTTTCTCTAAGAGTAAGCTATGTGATGGCCTTCTTGCATCAGTACGCATCCCAATGCAAGAGAGTTGGCATTTGTGACAACCTCAAATTCCTTGCTTAAGTTAGGTAGCCTTAAGATAGGAGTAGTTATCAAACTATGCTTTAGTTGCTCAAAGCTACATTGCTCAATTGGCGTCCGGATAATAGCAACTTGCTTTTTTAGTAGATCTGTAAGAGGTGCTACAATTAAGGCATAGTTCCTTATGAATATCCTATACCATCTAGTTAGACCTACAAAACTTCTCCCTTCCTTGATAGTGGTTGGGGGTGGACAAATTTGAACATTCTTGATCTTGGCAAGATCTACTAATATACCTTCAGTAGACACTATGAATCCCAAGTATTCAATCTTCCTTTTGAAGAAGGCAAACTTCTTCTTCTTGGCATACAACTTACGTGTTCTCATTGTCTCTAGGACAATTCAAAGATAAGATTCATGATCTTCTTTCTCCTTAGAATAAGTTAGGATGTCATCAAAGAATACAAGAGCAAAATCATCCAGATGAGTTCTGAAAATGTCTTGTATTAATCTATTGAAGGTGGCTAGAGCATTTGTCACAACCCAAATGATATCACAATGAATTCAAAATGATCATATCTTGTATTGAAGGTGATTTTAGCAATATCTTCATCCTTGATTATGATCTAATAATGTATTGATCGAAGATCGATCTTAGAAAATATCCTTGCTCCTTATAGATGATCAAGAAGCTCATCTATTCTCAGAATTGGGTACTTATACTTTATTGTTACCTAGTTTAGCCCTCAGTAGTCGATACAAAGATGGACAGTTCCATCTTTCTTCTTTTGGAATAATATTGGGGCTCCCCATGGTGAACTACTTGGCTGAATATACCCTTGATCTAGCAATTATTTGAGTTACTCTTTTAGTTTGATGGATTTGGGAACAAGTTTGATCTCATGTTCAACTTCTCTTTCCAGAGGTAACTCAGTTAGCTCTTCAAGAAATACGTCGGCATATTCTTTTAACCAGGATGGTTCTTCTGACCATCTTGATTTACCTTATTAAGCTTGATCAAGTAAATAAGTAATCCTTTCTTCAAGCCTTTCACAATTCGAGAAGCTTATGCTAGTTGAACCTTAGGTTTCCTTTCTTCACCTTGTGTAGTCACTATTTCACCGTTCAAATCCCGAAATGTGACTTGACCTTTTCCACAATGGATATGAGCATCGTTGGGAATCATCCAATCCATTCCTAGTAAACTCTCATAAGCTCCTAAGTTCATTACCCTGAACCTCATACTTGAAAGGTTTTATCATTTTCTCCTAGACTAAACTTTGGTAATTTGCTGTGTAGAAAGGACTTCCTTTTCATTTTCTAATTCCACAAGCAATTTTGATGCATTTACTATGTCTATCCCTAACCTCCTAACACACTTGGGTGAAATAAATGAGTGTGTACTTTCATAATCAATCAACACTTTAAATTATTTACCTTGGTGACTAGCTGGTGTCTGTATTATCGAATATGGACAATTCGGACCCTTCTTGTGGAGTGCATCATGAATAGTTTCTCTTTCAATATCTTCTTCCATAGTAGGGCCTTCCTCCTCTCATTAATCTCTTTGAGGGTAATATTTGACGTTCTTCCTCTTGTTATAGCTACTTGACCTCAGTCTCAGGCAGCTCTACCTTGACTAGGAAATTGGCCTTGGTGATGGTTTCCACCAAGCTTTGGACAATCTCTACTAAAATGTCCGGGCTCATTATATGGACACTTATTGAGCAATATCCATGAAGGGTGCATATTTAAGAAGTGAAACAAACTTGGATTAGTAGACCGCCAAGGTCAGTCCCATCTGCTTCAAATTAAAGAACTCATTCATTTTTTGGGTGCGATAAGTTAGAGGTAAATATCTTCCTTTTATAGCTTCTTTTAGCAGATCCCAAGTAATGGTACTTTCGGGGACACCTTGATCTCCGCACCACTGCTTCCACCAGAGTCAAGCCTTGCCAGTCAATTTTAGCTTAGCTATCATAGTCTGGTTGGCTGGGATAGTTCTAGCAATAGTAAAATAATCTTCCATGGATTCAATCCTAATTTCTGCATCACCTTTCACATTCTTTCCCTTCCTGTCAAATTTTGGAGGTTTTAATTGCTTCAAAAGATTCATCTTTTCTTGGGCTTCATTGAAAATTATTGTGGGTGCAAGATTTTGGGAAATTCTCGACAATTTCCAAGTTAATCTTCACAAAAATTAAATAGAGCTTCTATAAAATTTAACATTAGATTTTGATACTCAAAATATTTCTTGCTTCAATTTATTTATGCGAGACAATTTCAAATAAAACTCTTTTTCCATCACATATGGCTAAAGTCAAACTACAGTTTAGAAGTTCCAACGAAAAAGTAGGATTCCATTATTCCTCTGATTGATAAAGTATCAATCAACTTTTATTACAACGGATGTACAAGGTAATCAATGGGAAGAATTACATTATTCAGATAGCTCACACACTCAACTTATTTTTTAGAAAAGGATTACCTTCTACAATCTAAGCATGGAACTCTAATACATCCATTATGAAGTAACTTGGATTTTTGAGAGTAGATATCTAAGAATCTATATTTTTTAGGGAGATCCAAAAATCCATCCTCCTTGTAGTCACGGTGGCTAGAGGGACCTAGGACCTTTACTTTGTCCGCAATAGCAACAAAAGCTAGAAGGATCTTTGTAACTTTTTCGTAGATATACCGATTTAATTTGATAGTTTAATTTGATCTTCTCACCTCTAGTATACATGGTTGAGTTTATACTGGCCTCATAAAGATCTTGACAACTTTAAGATCTTCTATCCATTTCATCCTTTTCAAATTATTCAAAAGATAACCTAGACGGCTTGCATCAATATAGGACTACCCTCTGCTAATCATCCACCCTCTCTCACAATACAAAGGTGAGAGGGCATACACCTAGTCTAATATCTGCATCATCTGATTTCTCCAAGAAAGATTGGATGAATGCATAGCTGACATAAATATTACTTGGAAGATCAAGAATCGTTCCCAAGGTTCATTACTCTACCATAAATCAAAACATACATTAACAAAGAGAAGAATTCTCTTTTAAGGAAAAACATATCCTAAGTTGTATTCCAATAAAAATTTTAAACTCATGTCATATTCTATACTAACATGCACTCTGATACCAACTATAACATGACCGTCAAGCTCATTCTAAGGCACACATTTTATAGTCCATCAGTAGGTTTTCCAAATGACGCCACCCAGCACTCCCTTGGAATAGATAATATGTTAGATTAGAATGGTCTAAGTTATTCTTTAGATTTTTGGATCCCATCCAATATTTCCTTAACATTGAACTATCCTAAGGAATAACGACTTTCCTTTAGTTGGTACCTGGAAAAATACGGCGACGATAGTCTAATGAGACGATTTACAATGCTTTTAAATAAACTTTTACTTTTATATAACAAAGCATTATTGTTGAGATATTTGCAATCACACCTACTTTAGTCCCTTTGTATAGGACAGCTAGGCTAGGAAGATGCAGTCCATTCTATGAAGAGAGACAGAATCCCATATGCACAGTGGATGTTAAGAACTACCAAAGAACTCTATATAATGATGTACTTGAACTATCACTTTCATATGATGATAATGCAATAGTACTTGTCTCTTCTGTCAAGTGTTTGTGTCATTGTTTTCCATACACAAGATTTTGTTTATGAGTTCAAGTTTCAATCTTGAAACCTAATTCACTTGTGTAACAATTGTCTACATTGTCATGTCAACATGAGTTGTGTCTTTATCTTCCATCCTCCATAGCTTTTGCCTTTGTCATGCTCTAGATCCCGCATCTTTATCATGGTATCAAAGTGCAGCTGAGCATGGGTTAGCTCTCCTCTACTCTCTCTCAGCTCATCTTGACCTCAGGTTAACTCAAGTCCAGATCATGGTTCCATTTCTCACCTCCATCTCTACTTGACCTTCCTTGGCAGCCATAGCCAGTCTACACCCTGCTTGCTTCAAGCTCTTGGATCTCTCTCCACAAGTCATATCTCACTGCAATTCCTTCTGAGAAAATGTTCCTCTATTTCCAGAGCTCCTCCCTGGCACCTCACACCTAAGCTTTGCACACCTTGGAGCTCGGCATTGTCAATCTTCTTAACTTCTGCTTTGGGTGTCCTCCATAGCCAATAGGACCCAGCTCACTTGGAGCTTATTGATCTCCTCATCCAGGCGGAGATAGCCGATGTTTCTTTCTGCGGGTTTCTTCCTTTGCTTAGGGTGCATCATTGCATCATGTTACAAATCGACATTACACTATCCCTGCCCCGGCATTGCGTATTTTCTTGTTCGTTGTTCAGAACTGCGCACTTACTGGCTGTACGCTCTTTGTGATCAGCACCAGCTGCGAACAGTCCTGCAATCATAGGGCTTTTGAAGAGCCATATCTAAATATTCTTCCACTCAGAGGGATTGTCAATTGCTTGCTTCTGCGCTGCTACGTTGAAAAAACTAATCAGGTTCAGAACCCTACTGTGGAAGCCATAGTTTTTCTACTTCAAGCTTTCATTTCACTTGAATTTCTTACTTCTCTAGAGTCAGCAAAGCCCTTGCCACTCTGATCTGATCAACTTTCCCATCAAATCATCAAGGAGGGGAGATCTTGAACATTTGGAAGAATTGAAAACCAAGCCACCATAGCCACTTTAATTCAAGCTTCTTCTTTCACTTCAAGCTCTTGCTTCTTCTCAATCAACTGAAGCATTTGTTACTCAGGTCTATTGTCCTGGCATCAAATCAAAGAGGGGAAGAACCTGGAAAGATTGAAGAAGGATCGACGACCCCGAACAAAGAAGATTCAAGCTCAACATCAACACAGACATAGTCTCCGCATAGTGTGTTTTCACAATGTCATTACTTGTGTCTCTTGACACATTGTAATCTGCTCTTCCATTGATAAATCTCAAAATTCTAAAGTTGATTTGCTACTATTCCCGTAAGTTTAACATGGACAAAGACTCTCCAACTACTCAGTTCAAAGGAGTCAGGTTTCACACCTGGCAGACCCGCATCAAACTCATCTTGATGAAGAAGGGCCTTTGGGCCATTACCACTGGAAAAGAAAAGAAGCCTCGAGATGCAAATCTTGCTATAACTTGGCAAAAGAACGATGATAAGGCCAAGGCCATTATCAAATTGGAGCTAGACGACAGCTATATCCACCATGTGGATAACTGTGAGACCTCAGAGGATACACGGAAGAGACTTGACACCTTGTTTGGTGCACAGTCTAAATCATCAAAGTATGGTCTCTTGATTGAGTTTTTTAGGCTTGAAATGAAGTCCCGCACATCACTTGCCACACATCTAAATTACATGGAAGGACTTCTAACCCAGCTTGCAGGAATCAACATTAAAATGGAAGAAGATGTTTGCATCGGTGTTCTACTTAAGAGTTTGCCTCCTGAATATAATAATGTATCATCAACTTTAATCAACATGCCAAATCCTGAACTTGTTGATATCCAGGCATCATTGTTAGAAGAGGAAAAGAAGCTAAAAACCAAGGAAGAACCAAGTACCTCTAGAGATGAGCATGCATTATATGTTGGCAACAGGTACAAAGGCAAGAAGGATCAGCTCTTCTGTGACTTCCGCAAAAGGACCGGACACACCGAGAAGTTTTGCCACGCAAGAAATAGGTTCCAAAAGGGCTATCTAGTTGCAGTCTAAGAAGAAGAAGAGAATGGGGCAAAGGAAGAAGAAGAAGAAGACCATATAAACTACACAAACAAATATTTTAGAGTTGACAAGTCAGATTGATGTTTTGAAAAATGTTAACAAGTCATTGCAGGATAAGCTAACACGCTTGAGAGAAACTCCAATAGGATTTAGAGAGAGGAAGAGACCATTAAAAAATATAACCAACTTGTGTGAGAGCAAAGAAAAGGAGACTAAATCGTACAAAGAAATATGTCTCTAACATATTAGGCATTAATATCTGAGAGAATGAGGAAAGAATCAAACTTTTGAAGGAAACCATGAATAAGAAAGATATTTTGAGGATTCTTAAGTCACCCAAAAATGCGGATTTGAGAGATCCAACTCTCAAAGAGTTAGTGAAGGACTTAAAAGGAACGATGAAAGCAAATGAAATTGTAGATACATGTGATACTGTGGGTATAAGTCGAAAAGGTTATTGTGCTATCTCTGGATTATGGTTAAAAAATCTTAAACGCAATAGGGTAACTATATTTGGATTGCCCCGAGCCCTTGCAGTTTCGATTGCAAGAATTGCCATGAATCGCAAGATTCCACTTGTTTTTGGAGATTACATTCACATCGAAAGGTCTATGTCCTATGAAAAACAAAAAAAAAATGCAATTTTTTATTACAATGCGTTTAACAATATATGGGTTGATCTAAAAAAGGTGCAAATTGCAATGGTTCACATGTATAAAATCATAGTAGAAGAAAGTTATGGTGTTCTAAAGTTTGCTTGAAGTTGGATAAAGCACAGATTCGAAAGGGACATAAGATGGAAAGAATTAGCAGTTGCCTCATGAACATGGCATTGGACCATAGCAATGGTGAGGGCCAAGCTCCATTGCATAAGATTCAATCCGAGATGGAGATTTGGTGGATTGGTGCAGCCCAGGTACCAATTGAAAATCATCAAACGTTGAAATGGTTGTTCAACCATACAGGTATTCCAAATATCATTAAGTCTCAAAGTGAAGGCGAAATGTTGATAGTTGATGGGGTTGGTAATTTTAATGTGGAATGGCATATGAGTGCTGATTTAAAAACTATCTTAGAATATGTAATGGTGCAAATACAAAATATCCTTGCATTTATTGCATGGAAAGTATTGGATCCAAAGATTGGAGTAGTTTGCGACCAGTAAGAAGAGCCCCAAATAGAGACTCTATAGATTTGAGTAAATTTAAAAACATAGAAGACATCTGGCATCCCATTCTTTCAATCTCTCTTAAGAATGTTCATATTTGTACTTTGCATGCAGAGATTAGAATAATCGATAAGCTTCTCAGGTTGCATCTTGACTACGCATATTCCATTAAGCCGTTATCTTTATCAGATGAGTGTATTGATAAATGCGAGGCATTACTATCAAAAATCGGATTTCATGGGGACCAAGTTCACTTGAGAAAGGATCCAATACTTTTAGGAAAAACAAGAGATATCTTGGCCGATGTCTCTATGGGAGGCTCAAAAGCTAGATGATTCTTAGGAAACCATTCAGGAAAGTAGGTGAATGTGGCTTGGGGGTGTTGGAGAGAGCTATGTGAGATCACAACAAATGTTGCAAGCACGCCGAGGCTTGCATTTCTTAGAATGGAGGTCTGGATACACCTTGATGTTTTTCTGAAACTCCTCAGGCAACATAAGAACATATACATATGCGGAAGAGTTCAAAAGATCAATCATAAATCTTGTTTAGGCGATAAAAGAAACATGGGGAGAAAAAGATATCACTTTTTATCTGGTAAAGTAACAATTGTTTAATATGGGCTTATTTTGATAAGTTCTTCAATTGGTATAAAATTAGTGTTACTTTGTATTGCAACATATTCTTCATATTCATGAGCCTTACTTTGTGGAGGAGCATGGCCCCTTAATTACTTATAGTAATCAAGGCATGGAAAAATCCCACTATCAAGCACACACAAGTTATTTTCGACGCACAAGGCATGGGGGAGGAGTTACAAAAAGCAATGCTTTGGAGGAGCTATTGAATTGGTTTTTTCGACGACAACTTTAAAGAATGCAGATAAAAGACGACAATGACACATGAGCAATCGCACTTTTATATATAAGAAAGAATATATACAAAGCTAGCTTTCCAAAACTCTCACATTCTCTTCCTCCTCAGGAATCTTTCCTCTATAACGTAGAAATTTTTTTCTCTTGTAGCCAGCTATAGATTTTACATTAGTTCGGTTTGCAGCCAAGGAGTAGGATGTGAACGCCAAAAAGTATCCTGCTCTAGAAGCAGAGTAACCTGGACCGTAGCCAAAAATCCTAATTGCTGCAGTCTTTTCCAAAAATATTACTTTGTGGGTATTATATTGTAATCCTGAGAAACCTAGAAGCCTTGTAAGAGCTTTAATACAAAGTATGGGCCATGCTGCATCCTCTGAGAAACTACTATGAAGTACTAAAAAGGAATCAGGGTCAATCCTTGCCAAGTAGTGGGAGTGCAATGTCTTTCAATGTACTACCACCAGCTCTCGATCCTTTGCCACGTCCCAAGAAGTTATATGTATCAGCAATCTCCAACTGCAAATAAAACCCATACTGAATGAGTATGAAATGCAAACCTACCAATGTGTAAAAGCAAATTCAAAATTATCTTACCACTTGGTTTTCATCGTACTCCAATTTAACTGGATTCCATAAATTTATTGATGATGATGTCTCATTGGTGTTAATCAATTCTTTAACATATTGAGACTCCTCTCTTCCAAAATTGGAAATCCCAAGTTGGCTTTGAATGTGATCGAAGTCCTCATCAATAATACTCAACTCTTTCTCAGCTTCTTTGGCCTTTTCAAAACAAAGAGAGAGGGACTCACCAACATCAATAAACTTATCATCTAGATTTTCTTTATCAAGTTTGAGTATCTCTTCCTTTGATTCATTCTTTGTGTCAATTATCCCATTTGCAGCATCAGAAGCCTCTGCAATAATTGCTAGACAATAATCTTCCCTGAGATTGAATATCTGACAGTAAAATGTACTCCTTCTCCTTGAAAGGTATAGATGGTAGAGAAGGAACAGTATGGTGAGAACTCGCATCAGTTGGAGGGTTTGTATCTCCTTGGCTCTCCTCAATGATAGTCTTAGCTTTGAAGTGAGCATCATCCAAATTCTCAACAATAGAAGCCTCAAAATCTGCATCTACAACCTCCTCTGTTTCCTTTTCATCTGCCAGATCATCTAATATGCAAAAGCTAGCAGACTTTGCTCCTTCCAACTGTTGCTCATCAGATCTCATAGGATATTTGACAAGGGTGAAAACCATAAAAGCAGCAGATTTTGTCATCATCTTGTAGTTTTTGGAATGAGTGGAGCACAATATGTCTCTTGCATAAAACCTGTCCAGAGAGTGGGCACCACACTTCTTAGTAAACACTGACTTTTCATTTCTTGTTGACCCAATGGGAACATGGACATATTCATTTGTACCAACTTCAATAGAAGGACCTGCTAGATTTTCAAACTCCAAAAAGTCCTCCAAAATATATTTTTTACAAGATTTCAAAACACTGTCAAGGTCCCAATCAGGATTAAAGACATTCTTCACAACTCCATAGAAAGAGAGATCCATTCCATTCTCAAGGATAAAATCAAGAAGCCTCTCCGATGGAGTGATATCAGTAAGCTCTGATACTCCAAGACCTCTCATTGCTAACTTTCGCTTCCCTGGAGATGTGCTTGGCATTCTGACACTGGTGGCAGAGCATGGAGAAGAACCATAATGCACAGGCTCATCACATGTTGAAGCCCTTGAGCCTTTTGAAAGCCTTCTTCTTTTACCAGTTCCTAGCAAAACCTTGGAGCCTAGAAAATCTGTGGGTTCAGACATGTTTCCAACTTGTGCTTGATACGGCGCGATAAGACTCAAACGCTAGACACGGATGTTCGTACTTGTGCCGTATCGATAATTCAAACTAGCAACTTTAACCAAAGGGCCGCAACCGTAACGACGCGAGAAGAGAGAGCCAGAATCAGTGATCACACGACCTTGGGCACTATCAGCTTAGGAGGCACGCCAAAGGAAGACTCTGGAGAACAAGAAAGCCCAAAACGACACGAACAGATGAAAGTGTAGAAGACAAACACTCGCTCTCGCGCCGTATCAGGAGAAGAGACAGAGGTCCACAAAGAAAGCGAAAAAAGCCGTACGGATGAGGGACACCCCCTTATGTAGGCGCGCAATAATGCCACCTGGCACTATCCGTTGGGGTTCGACACGTGGCACTAGCCGTTGGCCAACACGTGGCTGAAAAACATGTGGCAAACACATGGATCGATCGTTAGTCGACACGTAGCATATGCATGATATGCGGACACGTGGCACAATCAGTGCCATACACGTGTCTAACACGTGTCATGATTGACGAGGGTATATAAGGGGTTATTTTGCCTATGTGTACACTTTACATTTCTCGATCTCTTCCGCCTTGCTTGCCGATACGGTGTGATCCAAGTGTTGCGTCTACTGCGTTTCTATTCTCTCGCATTGTATCGGTTATCGTCCTTAACGAGTGTGCCTCTTTGCTGATTTCCTCACTTCGATGGTCTTCAGTCGGTGCGCCGATACGGAGCGAGGACGTCCTTCCATAGTTTTTGTAACCTCCATCTCGCGCCATATCGGCCTTCTTGTCCTCTCCAATACGGAGCGAGGGCATGCTTCCATAGTCTTCACAATCTTCATCTCGCACCATATCACCATTTTTGTTCTCGTCTCTGATACAGCGCGAACGTGATGATTCGTTTGTTTTGTTTGTCCCTTCTCATGCCATATTATGCCTGTTGCATTTTGAGTAATTTCCTATATCACTTTTTCTCCTTCTGGATCTTCTATTTTCTTCTCTGTATGGCAAGGACAAAGCAAGCTGCAAGAAGAGTGTATATGGATAGGAAGGACAGTGGGGGTAGAAGAAAGTTACAATTTGATGAATTTGAGGAGGAGCCCTTTTCAAATATTGCTGAAGCTGGGCCATCAAAGGCCCCAGAGCATTTTGCCACAGAAATCCCCCCTACACCAGGTGTTGGCCTAACATCTTCCATGGAGTTAAAGCATTTCAGTGCAGTGAATGTTTCTTCTCCTGAAGTTGAAAAAGCAAAGGGTGAGACTTGCCCTGTGAAGGATTCATCCCCTCCAATTGCACCTGAGCCTACATCTGCTGAAGCCACTGAGCCTCCCAAGCCACAAAAGAGAAAGAGGAAGTCCTGGTTCTTCTATATACAGAGGTGTTTCAGTGAGATTAGAAAATCCCAGAGAGCTACAGAGCATGTGATTCCAAAGGCTGCTTTCATAAGAGTCGTTAAAGAGATCTCTGATAGATTGTCTCAAGTGGCAACTGTCTCTAGTCTAAATAAGAAGTGGCAACTCTCAGCCATTCTTGCTCTCCAAGAGGCCGTAGAGGATTTTGTTATTGATTTCATGAACGATGCTTACATTGTTGCTGCGCGTGCTCATAGAATTACCCTTATGAATAAGGATTTCAGCATCATCGGCAGAATCAGGTATAGGTTCGATAAAGTGCTAAGGCCCTTGCCTTCAAACGATCAAAAAGCCCTTGAAATCCTTAACATTCCCTCGAAATTGTCCAGGAAAGGGAAAAAGCTAAAGGTTGAGGATGTAACTCACCTTTACTCTACAAGGGGTGCCACCCAGCAGGAGTCTTTCTTGAGTGAAAAAAATCAGGAGGTGTTGGAAACTGAAGACGAAGTTTACAAGAGGAAAGCCGCATCACTTACTCCCATCAACAACGAGAGGATGGGTAAAGTGTATGGGCAGATACTTGTGAATGTTTCTGCAGAACCTGAGGAGGAATACCTTAGTATATCTCTCGAGGACAAGCCCATGTTGGAGAAAAGGGATGTCCAACTATCTGACTCTGTTGTTTTTTGTTGCATAAGGTAAGGCTTATATTTTTTGTTTTTTTTTGCATAAGGTAAGGCTTATAGGTTCAAGTATATTTTATATGTAATTTGTATTGATTTTGATCGATTCAAATAGCTTTTGCTATTGATTGCAGGGCATTGGTCTCCTCTCTCACTCTCGATATCCGTAGAACCATATATATTGTTGATCCACTTCTCTCTGTGGAACTATTTGCAAGATCTGGGTCTAATATTGCACCATTCTTTCGTACTTTCGATAGTGTGACAAATTACCACATCTTTTTTCCTTATGTAGAAAGGTATTTTTCTTGTCTATAGAGGAAAATTTATATTCATTTGCTTTCACCCTTCTGCTCACCTCTATTTTGAATTTGCAGAGGGCATTGGAGTCTCATCTATATTAATTGTCTTACTAGAGAAATTATCTTTATGAACTCTCTCAGCGGTGTTCATGGCCAAGCACGAATGTATATTGAAAGAAAATTACTTGCTTTGATTTTATTTACAAAAAATATTTTGAACTTACAAAGTTTCCTTTTGTAGTGCTGATAGACTTGTTTCTACATTTTTGGATACTACATATGAGGATCTTGCTGATCCTCAAAAGCCTTATACGTTTCTTCTACAAGAAGTTCCATTACAAAGCGATGCGCATTCTTGTGGATGGAGAGTTATATCAAATATTTGCAGAACAGTGGATTCAAAGTTGTTACAAATAGAAGGAGTGAATGTAAGTTAATTTCATTTGATTTTTGTGTAACCCTTATCATGATTTCTTTTCACTAACTTATAACATTTATTCTTACAGTGTAGAGACTATCCTGATTCATATGTTTGGTGGATAAGGGAGAGATGCATTGAGCTGATTTTGGACAAGGCAATCACACCATATGATCCTGACTCCCCTCTTCCTCCCAAAACTTCAATGGCCAAGGGCACAAGCAAGGGAAAGGGCAAGGGAAAGGGTAAAGGCAATGGTAAGGGCAATGGCAATGGCAAGGGCAAGGGCAAGGGCAAGGGCAAGGGCAAGGGCAAGGGCAAGGGCAATGGCAATGGCAATGGCAATGGCAAGGGCAAGGGAAAGGGCAAGGGCAAGGGCAAGGGCAAGGGCAATGGCAATGGCAATGGGACCACTGCTGCAGAGTCTAAAAAAAAAGGAATGCCAATGCTTTCTCCTCTGAAATTTGATCCATCCCCTCTTAAACCCCAAGAAAAGAGACTACCTGTAAAGATGAAATTCTTTCAACAATCAAAGAAAGGCCCTGTGAGAAAAAACATCTTTGAAGAAATCGATAAAGAAGCCACAAAGCCAACAAAGGAGAAGGCATCAGATAAAGAGTCAAAAGAGCAAACATAAGCATACACGAGCCTTATTATTTTGGCTTTGTACATTTATATGACATTTTTGTACCTCATGATGTAATGAAAATTTTCACTTATAAATTGAACGTAATGTACATTTTATTTATATATATTCGAAAGGAAACTTGCTCCATGATAGCTTATGAGTTCCCACTAAAAAATATCGTAAGGACAGTCTATTAAGATAAATTCTTGCAAAGTTTTCATTCTCAAGGCTCAAAACTCACAATTGTGGGAGACAAACAACTCGTACAAGAGAAAGAGCGCTCGGCTCTTTTACCAATTGTTACGCCATTCACTTTGAACTTATATCTAGGGGATGTATTGTCTAGAAATTCCAAGGTATCCCTCACATCTTTCAGACTCCAATTGGAAGTAACATTCACATTCTTTACTTCTTCATGCGGCAAAACGTGCACCGCAAGTTTATATGGTGTGCAATCTATATCAAAATCCAAGGGAACCCAAATACCCAATCTTAGTTTGTATCTCCTGTAATCAAAGCCCAAAGCAAGAGTTTGGCGAGGGATACTGTAAGCCAAAGCCAAGGATTGAGGGCATGCACTACACCTCAAGATATCACCCTTATGGTCGCACTCTCTAGATTTCCAAAGCGTCCCTATAGTGTTGTCCAAATCCTCTTTTGAAAAGTTTCTACTTAGCCAGGATACTTTGTTCTTTGTAAATTTGTTGTTTTGAAGCAAGCCATGAAGATATGGAGGGGTACAAACCATGCTAAACGTATTCTTCTTGAGATCCTTCCAGCTGTCATGGACTTTTTAATATCCTGAGATATTTTGAATTTGAAACTCTGCACCGTTACCTTGTCAGGAATCTCCTAGTTTAGAGATGAAAGACTTGGCAATGGCAAATCTTCAATATTCCCATACCTATCCGCTTTAGAGGGAACCACATACTATGCATAATATATAAAAACTTTGCATTCACTAAAAAAAGACACAGTTTGATCAGCGTAAATAATGTCTGCCAATACCTTATGAATGGCATGGAAAGTCCCATTTAGGCTTTCCACAGGTTGCCATTCAATACTTATTGATGGAAAGATATCTACAATGACGAACCGTTTGTTAGAACTTGCCTAAATGGAAAAGAATTATATATGTTATTCAACTAATAACTTACAATGTGTTTGTTGGGGAACATGTTCGTTTGGAGGCAAGTGCATATCCTTGGCCATGTAAACATGTTGTACCTTGACAAACCAGCCTTCGGGCATAATTTTGAAGGCAATGATATGCCCCTTCCAGCGATGTTTTATATCATCTCGTTTTCTTCTTTTCACCTTATGAGAGCCCTTGCAAGATGGCAGCATGGTAACCCAATCGTTTACAGTAAAGGTTTTGGGCTCCCAATTTCCATCTGCTCCCTAGCTATAGACTGTGCAAGAGTGTATTAAACGAGAAGGGCGCCTAGAGGAAGCCATGAAAAGAATGAAAGCGTAGAGAAAGAAGCTCAAAGAGGGGTGAATGAACTAAAAAGTAGCGCCAAGAACACAAATGAGTATGTATTGGGCGCCAAAAAGAATATTGAAAGATCTCCCGACTTTCAAAAAACTCATTATTAATTTTATCACATCTCTATCACGTATTTTGTCAGATTTGTAAGTAAATAACATCTTTGGGACTCCAAAACATGTCAGACTTTAGGGATTTTGGCTAAAAAAGAAGAGAGAATCACGAAATGGACTCCACTATCTCTAAAAAAGAGGAGACAAGAATACCATATTTTTGCACACGTGGCGAACTCTCTTTGGCCCTTTCCTTAATCTCGTGATTAACAAAAGTACATTTTTTGAAGCGTTTTTGGCCCTAATGCACTAGAATCCTTAAAGTTGTCCCATCCATCTCATTTAATGCATAGGTAACATTATCAAAAACAAACCTTACCATATATGGATCAAACCACCACTTTGCTATCTTTCAACTAGCACTATATTGATTTTCCAAGCTGCTATCATAAACCAACACCCAATACCCTTCTTGTATAGCTCGTGGTTGAAGTCTATGTCACTTGTCAAACCTCTTCTTATTCTTGTTCCTTGCAATCTTCAACTTTTTCATCTCAATGTCTTCATGCCTTCTTTCTAACTGTCTAATGCATAGGACTAGCAACTCTTCTCTATTCAAACCCTCTTCCCATGGTGGAACACTCCAAGTAGCAATAGTCTCCTCAATATGCATGATTGGCTATTGTCCATACATTGATTCAGCAGGAATATACCCTATAACTGCAATATGAGTGGTCCTATCAACCCATAAAGCAAAGGGTAACATCCTTGTCCACTCTTTCATCCTGCCTTTGCATGAATTTGCTAATGCCTTAATGATAGGCTGATGACCTCTTTCACTTTTACCATATCTGGAACCACTTTACCAACACAGCCATACCTGCAAAAGACTTATTCCAATATAAAAACATGCAAACTGCTTGAGTAGTCTTTGTACTAAGAGATTGACCTTCCACTTGATTTGTCAAGCCTTCTCCTGCAAGCAAAAGATATCTCATATTCCATAAACCTCTAGGCATGGTAACCAAATCAACTACCCATTTTCCACATAATGCTCCACATCTTTATACATGTTTTTCCACCAATGCTTCTCTTTGATATTGGGAAATGTGCCCCAAACTCCTCAATGTCCAACCCACAAGCTTTCATGAAATTCTTGCATCACCTATTGTTGAGAAGCCCTATCTCCCAATACACGTACTAGAGCTCCTCTCTTTTTCTTTGCATACTTCCATAAATATCCATCTTTCAAGAAAAACCCATAAGCTTTTCTTTTAATTCTTTTGAATTCAGCTTCACACCACTCAGCCTTCTTTGTCATAAGGCTGATGTATTGGCCTATTTTCAGCCAATCATCCTCATACAACTCTTCCAAAACTTGTGTTCTCATTGAAGCATAACATTGTGATGTTTTTTCTCTACTTTACATCTCTTCTCCATGGTTGTAAGCTCTTTTCTTACTATTGAAATCATTGTTACAACAGTTGTAACTAAAGTATTAGCATACTCATTCCCTGTTATCATAAAGTCATTTTCAGCACCTATCACATCATCCTCTTCATCTTCCATCAGTCCTCTTCATCTTCAAAATTTACTTGTGAAAGCATGTCAGTCACAGGGTTTTCTCTCCCTACACTATGCTAAAAATCAGGGTTAAGTGACTTTATATATGCAATCCACCATAACATGGCAATATCGAGAGTTGAGCAATTTACTATCATGCCCAATAGAGGTAGACAATTAGTCTCTACCGCTATATGAGCTCCCATAAAATACTCCTTATCATACTTAAGGGTTTTCACTACACCCCCCCAAAGCTCTCTTTTGACTTGAGAATACTGCCGCTGCCATTCATTGAGGACCTTTGCTCCAAACCGAATGTCATACCTATTCCCATCAGCATCATCCTGGCCCACTTTCCAACCAATGCCAATTGGGCTTGTATCCACTATGAGAATAATAGGCTGCCCATTCTCATAATTTTCTCTCTTTAGTGTTGGGGCTGAAATCAATAATCTCTTTAACTTCTGAACTGCCTTTGTATGATGTTTACCCCGCCAAAACGTTTGTCCTTTTCTCAATAGTTGATATAAACTTTCAACCGCATGAGCAAAATACGGAATCCATATCAAGTAAAAGACACATACATCCAAAAATCTTCTTACTTTGGATACATTCAAACATGTCTCCCACATCCTACTTATGGCATCAATCTTTACTAGTAAGGACTTTCTCCCATGTGGTCTACACATGTGCCCAACAACTAATACTTCCTCCACTCCAAAATTGACTTTTCTCTTGACATAGTCAAATGCACGTTTTCAAGAGGGCTCAAAATCCTATCACAATCAACAATATGATCAACCACAAATCTTCTACATCCCTGCTCATTCAACTCTTCATTCTTCTCATGGATATCACACCCTTTTATTACCATGTCATCAAGAAAGGGAAGGTCAACTGAGGAATATACTCCCTCAAAACTTTATACATAGCACTCATCATATGCGCCACCGAATTGGTTGCTTATCTCGATTGCAGGGATGATTCACACAAACAATGAGAAACTGTATTGCCTTTGTATTATCTTTACTCTAAACCCGAGCATATGAAGAACCATCATCCAAGGATTTTTTTCCAGCCTTGATTCCAAAATATAGGGCTGTCCCAAAATCACCGGATAACTATGTGAATTCTACACAAAAAAATGATATTCATCCCTAACATCTCCAATAGTCATGGTGGGTACATTTGGACAAGCCGCATAAAGATCCCCTGATGAATTGTTTGCTGCTCGCATGCGCCATCCCGGATCTACATCAATCGGCCAACCTCCATTCTGATACAAGCTACGTGCCATAACATTGATTTCAGAACCATGATCCAAGAGAGCTATACAATGTATCTCTCTTTCTCTCACTTTAATAATTGTCTTTGTTGTAGCACGAGCACAATATGTTTGTGAATAATGAGTGCTTGGAATAAAATGAGCATATTCTTGTTCATATTCTTATTGATGGACATCCCCATTATAATAGCCATCTCTCTATGCTTAGTACTACCCATAATACCATTTTCAACCATAGGCTTTCTATCTATACTCCCATTTAGCCCATTTTTAGAATCAGCCTGTTCCAAAACAGCATGACATGCATCATCATATTCCCTTTGAAGATGTTTCTCTATGTCTTTGTCAACCTGCATCAATGCTTGCAAAACTTCACCATCAAACTCTCATTTTCATTTTAGCATATCAATGATTGCATCATGAAATTCACGCTTTTCTATTCCAGGAACTTCGCCAAGTGTGAATTCCACTCTACTACCAAGTATGCAATCTTCCAAGAATTTTTTAATATTTGTGGCAGTCTCAAGATCCTATTGTAACTTGTAACTGGGTTGCTTGCCCCTTTTCTTCCCTTCTTGTTTCTTCTCTTGAGATGCATCCTCCATAACATGCTCAAATATGGATTTTTCAGCCTCTTTCTGCTGCTCCATTTTACTTCATGTGATGCCTTTGGATAGACCTAAAGATGAAGGACCAATTGTGTCTTCATCTATTCTTCTCTTTTCTTCCACAAGAGCTTCTTTATTATGAACCTCAACCAAATAAGCATAGGCTGAGAATGAATCCACTAGTGCACTCCATCAGGTTCTCCCTCGTATACTCTAACTTGCATCAGCCAATTCAAACTTTGTTGTTTTTCCCTTTTCCATGCAATCTAATGCTTGCATCCAAACACGATATTTGGCTTTAGCCATGCCTCCTTTATGAGCTTCATCAGTCCTTTCAATTCTCAACCCATATGAGGATGCATCTATGGCAACAAATGTTATCCTTGTAGCCATATCCTCCAACCTCTTCTACATGCCACCATTGTCAAAATTTGGCTCTATTGAAAGACCAGTTTCTGTTGCAAGTATTTTTCCATCTTTGCAAAAGACCATCCACTTTACGGTAGGCTATACAATCTCGCTTGTCATGCTGTAAACTATCACACCAAATGCATCTCCTCTTGTATCCTTCTCTATACGGCCTTTGTGATGTTGCCCGAGCCTTCCCTTTGACATAAAAAATTTTGACCTTTCCATAGATTTCTGTCAAATTTAGCCTCAAATCACGCATGCCTTTGATTAATTTATCCATAACATCACCTTTAAGAGCCTCACCAACAGGTATAGCTGGTTGTTCTACCATAGCTACAGGCTCCTTGGGGCTGCAATTTCAATCCCCCTTCTAAGCACTGGTAGGTGTGGTGCATGTACCCCATCTTAATTTCATCCGCTCACTCTTTTCCAACATATACACTACTTTAGTTACATTAGCCCAATCTGATTTCACCTTATTTCAAAAGAGGCATCTTCTAAACGATCAGTCATCTTCTCCTACAAGATAGAATCTACAACTTTCAAAAACAAATCAATTTTCTAACTCTCCAATGATTGTTGCTCATCAACATCCAACTGTGCATACCGACTTTCAAATTGAAGGAGCAAAGTTGTAGTAGTCAACCCTTTATTGGGCTTTTCAATCCAATCTATAAATGTCTTTTTAGTTACCAATCCTACATCTTCCAAGAGAAACTATTCTTTCAAAGCTTTCTTAAAAGTTTCCCAATTAGCATCTCTTCTATGTAACTGATCATGCAATGCATGCATGACCAAACATGAGAAATATTGACTCCATGCATATTGCAGTGCCCCATCTTTTCTTCATACAACCAAATGAAGGTCGAAACATTTTGACCTTTAAACTACTTTAATTCTTGTCCCACTGCTTGCAATGCATTCATAGCTAAGGAATCAATTCTTTATGCTTCTTGTCGAGTTTGCATCTATTGTTGTAACAACAACTAAAGATTTTGTTGTTGCTGCAATAAAGAAATCATCTATTGTAAAGCATCACCACCACTTGAACTAGCAAAATCCCCCATCTTTACACACCTCTGCTACTGACTTTCACGTCGAGCTCACCACCACCACTATCGGAGCATTTGGGGTCAAAATTCTACCGCAAGGGTAAGAGACAACAAGGTGATGGGAGATTTAGAGAAAGGAGTAGATGGAAGAGAAGGGGCTCAAAGAAATAGAAGATGTAGAAGAATACTCACAGAGGAGAAGCTTGTCAATTTATTTCTACATTATGAGAAGATAAATCTCTTGTAGGCAAAAACGTGCATAAAACAATACCTTCCTCTATGCTGCTCAAACCACCAATCTGACGCTTCCATTGGCTCCAAAAGGGAGGTAAAATACCAAGACACCTAGCCAAAATTCTTCCAAAACACTCCTTCTTCATCTCCTAGTTCGGAGTGTTGTTCATTGCCTAAAAATTGCAATCGCGCATCGCACAATTTCACCAATCCTTGTTTTTGTATAAAATCCTCCCAAAATGGCTGAAAGCTAAATGTTTTCTTCTACATGTCATCCTATTCTAGACATTGTCTATAAATTTTTGGATTTTTACAAGATATAATATCAAAAATTGGAAAAACTTGTCCAAAAATCTAGTAGTTTTGGACCATCCACACTATGAATACTAACATTAATGGCATTTGCTCTCTAGATCAATAAGAAGCCTAATGACAATGCACTCTAGAGTTTTTCACACTATGTGCGCATAGCAGCACAACAATGGTCCTTACACCTCGTCACTTTGGTGCCATCATCAAGAGTGGGGTTGAGAGATAAAGAAAGAGTTTTGAACTTGAAATGGGAGAGCATAAGTGAAGATCACCTTGTTGATGGCCGAGAGAGGGTAAGTTACTTCTCTTTTTCTCTGTAACTCACCTCACTCACTCTCTCTCTCTCTCTCTCTCTCTCTCTCTCTCTCTCTCTCTCTCTCTCGCAACCTCTTGGGAGCATCTCTATCATATGTTATAGAGTGGGAGGGATATGCCTTTATATAGGCATAAGGGAGTATGTACTACCTATCCCCCTTCCCTTCTCTTTCTCCAACCTTTTAGTCGTGATAACTCCTTCTCTCTCAGTTTAGATTGAGAGCTTTTTGTTCATGTGTCGATCTGAAAAGAATGGTTATGATGATGTTAGTGATGATGATGATGATGATGATGATGATGATTATACCTGTAGCTTATTCGCATTGCTTTTTTATCATCGTGCAGATCGGGAGGTGGCGGCCTTTTTGGCGACAAAGTCTGACATCGACAACTATCGATTAGTCATATAGTTTATATAATATATATATAACTTATTTACTATATAACATATAGCTTATATAAAATTTATAATAAGTAACTATTATATATAACTTATATAATGTATAAGTTATATAACGTTTTAACCAACTTTCTTATCTTACTAACTTGTAAACTAACCTAATAATTAGACTAACCAAACTAAAATTTTAGTCTAAGTCTAACAAAAAATTTGTTCATGGTGATGAAGTCGAAGAGAAAGTTTGTATTTAAAGACACGCGGATGTTACACTTTCCTTATGTCTACATTAAGCATCATGTTTAGGTTCCACATCCTAGTGGCTCGCACTAAAAGGAGACCATGGATTAGTGTAGTCATGCATCTAACTTAGATGGTTTGTACCTTGCACTTTTTGCTTTGTACCAATGTCCCAAGCTCACTTGGCACACAAAGATACAAGGCTTTCTTTATGCTTTCCTAAGCATGGTGTTTGGGTTCCACATCCTTGGTCATGACTTGGAACTAAAGGAACATCATGATTAGTGTAGTCATGCATCTCACTTAAGTGTTTTTAGCTTGTACTTTCCACTTTGTATCAGTATCCCAAGCTTGCTTGACACAGAAAGATACAAGGCTTTCCTTATGCATACACTAAGCATGGTGTTTGGGTTCCACATCCTTGTGGCTTGAAACTAAAAGAACATCCTAATTAGTATAGTCATGCATCTAACTACACTAATTATGGTGTCTAGGTTCCACATCCTTGTGACTTGAAACTAAAGGGACATGATGATTAGTGTAGCCATGTGTCTGACTTAAGTGGTTTTTATATTGTACTTTTTGCTTTATGTCAATGTCCCCCAAGCTCACTTGACACACAAAGATACAAGGCTTTCCTCATGTATACACTAAGCAAGGTGTTTGTGTTTCACATCCTTGTGGCTTAGCATTGAAGGAACACCATGATTAGCATAGTCATACATCAAGCCATAATTAGTGTAGTCATGCGTCTGAGTTAAGTGGTTTGTAGTTTGTACTTTTCACTTTGTGTTGACATCCCAATCTTTCTTTATACACAAAGATACAAGACTTTCCTTATGCCTCCACTAAGTATAATGTCTAGGTTTCATGTCCTTGTGGCTTAATACTGAAGGGATACCATTATGATTAGTGTAGCCATGCATCTAGCTTACGTGGTTTGTATCTTGTACTTTTGCTTTGTAAAAATGAAAATAATGCTAGAAGGATTGAGCTAATAATTTATATACATATATACATGCATGATAAATAGAATAAAAAATCATATACCTAAATAAAATATAAAATCTTATATCTAAAATAGGGGTATGCAATAAATTTTTTTTATACATCCTATAAGTGTAAAAAGAGGGGTCATATGACTCTTCCATGATCTGTAGATACGGAAACCTAGGGGGTTTCCAAGATTCTTCACTCATAAGTGACATGTCTCGTTTAGAAGGAGTGAATCCCCTAGGAATTAAGGGAGTTTTTTACACTAATTTATCAGGTGGCCTTATATTTAGGAGATTTCTTGTATCATGAAGCTATATTCAAGGTAATTGAGAAACTATTTATTCCACCTAATGTGTTGGAACCTTACCAAAGTGATTGGTACATGAGTAACTTTTAGCCATAAAATAGGTCATGTATGGGACATATGCAAGCCAAAACTTCTTACTCCAATATAAATTGTGGAGAATCCCTTGGGCTCAGCAAACTAGAGTTAGTCAAGGCATATATTATATTTGCTACTTCTGATGAATGGTAATTAATAGTTAGCAACAATTAACTACTACTTTAAACATTATGGGTCTATCAGCAAGTATTATTAGATAGTATATCTAAAAAAGAGTAGTTATAGTATCGAGAAGGCCTACCTTTGGAAGTGGATGTTAAGAATATCCCAAGATCCTATTAAATATATTATTTGTCATCCTCAACAAAAACCACCAAGATATGAGGATATATATCTTGATGAATTTCTTGATAATAGAATTCATAAAATGATGTTTTGATAGATCAACCATGATTGGTAAAAATTGTAATTGATATAACACAATTAATAAGAAACCTTGTTGTTGTGAAAAATCTGAGTATGGTACCCATGCTTATTAGTTGGATTGTTTTGATAGGTGGGTGTAGAGTACACTTTATGTATATGATATCTCAAAGTCATATCCTTGAAGAGTGGTCAATCACCTATGTTTGGGAGACAAATTTGGTTGCAAAAGAAAATGTTTCAACACATGATGATCACATTTGAATTTGAAATGGCAACCATAGATATAGTGATGTCACTTTTTAATAGCATGTAATATTGCTAATATCTCTTGCTCATAAACATGTAGTTGGTGATCCTTGTCATCAAACTTTTGGCTCTCATAAGCTATGACTTCATGATATTGATATAAAACAACCCCTACTCCTCTTCTACAAGCATCCACATATATGATAAACTACATAGAGAAGTACGAGCATGTAAGAATAAGTGCTGAAATTAGAAGATATTTCATCTCATTAAAGATTTTTTCGGCTATAGAGTCCCAATACAAATCTTCTTTTTGAAGCCTATCTATCAATGGAGCTGCCACATGATCCAAGGAATCTTCTTAAAGGTGTCGAATTTATAGGGTAAGCCATTGTTTAACACATTTCACTTTGTTTGGATGCACTCTAATTCCTTGCTCTCCCATAATGTGACCTAAGTATTCCACTTCATCTTCCATGAAAGAACACTTCATTATCTTTGCAAAGAGTACATGTCTTCTTAGGATATCAAAGACCTTTCGTACATGCTTCAAATGCTCATCCTTGGGCTTCCTATAAATAAGGATATAATCAAATAATACAAGGATTGTTTTAAACAAGAATGGCTATAATATTTTGTTCATAAGGGCTTGAAAAGTAGGGGCGCATTGGAAAGCCAAAAAGGCATAACCAAGAAGTGATATAATCCCCTTTCAGTCCAAAAAGCTATTTTGAACTCATCCCCCTTTCTTCATTCAAATTTGATGGTAACTCAAACAAAGATCTATTTTGGTGAAGAATTTTGCATCCTTAGGCTCATCCAAAAGATCATCAATGTGTAGAATAGGATACTTATTCTTAACCATTAACTTGTTCAAATCCCTATAATCAATGTACACGTGAAATGATCCATCCTTCCTCTTGACCAAGAGCACGAGAGAGATAAATGGTTGATTGACTTGGTTGAATTAGGTCCATTTCCAGCAACTCTTTGACTTATCCCTCCACCTCTTCCCTCTCAAACTTAGATAAGAAATAGGGGGAATTTGTTAATGGGCTTTGTGGGTAGGGCAACAAGTTGATAGGATAGTTAACCTCTCATTTAGGGGGCAAAGATGATGGTGGTTGAAACTGATGGGACCTAAAACGGGCCGGCACTGGCTATGGCACTAGCCGGACCTCATGCTCATGACACACAAACACCCTCACGGCCTCATGGACCAGGAGCATCAATCTAATACTAAGGGACAAACTGCCCTAAAGCTTAATCTATGCGTTTATAGTTCATAGTCCAACATTTCCCTTAAACTCCTCAGAGGGAGATCCCAAAGTACTTAGGCATAAAGCCTCGTCACACACATATAGGAGGCACTCCACCGACTAATACTCAGAGCCCCACTGCAGCTCTCCTACATCTCAGGGATTGGCCCTTTGCTGCGCTGCTAGACATATAACACATACGAACACAAACTCTTCTCTTTTATATTTCTCGTATTTCTAGGAGATATACCATGCTTCCTCACTTCACAGTCCCTTAGGAAACCGACCCTCTACCCTACGGCAAGGGATAACCTCACACTCTCAATCGTGGGTCAAAGTCCTAAGAAAACAATTGCTATGCAATCCAGGAGATTCCTTCGATACCATGAACCATGCATAGTGCATAATGTGAATGGTTTAGTGCACAAACAATAGAAAATCAGCATTGTGTATCGTGCGAAACCAATCTTTCCATGATTTCCATGCTAACGTTTATGTATTGAAACGAGGGGAGACACCGAGCCTTACGCTCATGCTGCCTTTTCCTTTATTTTAAAACAGCATCCTATAGCCATGATGCAATACATAAATCAGATTTAAGATTGTACTTTGATGCCCAACCTCCCCTCTCACCCTACCGTTTAATGTTTTGCAATCGTTGATAGGTGTAAGAGTCGTTTTATGTGTATTTCTTTGTAGAGAAAGCAATAAATACGGACAAAAACATAGATATGAGGGTAAACCGAGGCTAACCTCATTCTCTACTTTCATTATACATTGCACAAACACTTATGTAAATATTTGGAATTTTCTTTTTATCGTTTCCTAATTTTTTGCCATTTTTCACCATTTTTTGGTATTTTTCCTCTATTATTTCAATTAAAAATGACTAGAAATTGAAATTGATTATGGGATATGGCCCTTAGGTTCTTTGACAGCAAAATTTCAGGTTTTATTGATGTTATATCTCATGTTTCCCCTTTATTTTGCAAAAAATCCCATTTTGCCTCTTCAACGCGTGTTCTACGGGTTTTACACCATTAATTTCAGTCATAACACTTATGATTTTCTGATTTTCTGAGCATAAATTGATCAAACTCATAGCAAGCAACAACATAATGCATAATCAGCCCATGGGAACAAATATTCATGAAGCAAATTGCATAAAACATCAATTTCCTTTGTAAAAATAAAATTACCATTCTTTGCGTGTTGCGGGTTTCTATTTGCCATGTTTCGGGACTGATTTCCAACAGCCATTAATGTCCATGAGAGTCTGGAATCAGAAATCTACCCTCCTCTTGCATCACAGAGCAATCCCATCTCGATTGGACAAGCATCCGTCGATCCTTCTTCTTCCCACATGAATTTGCCTCTAGAAGAGAGAGAGGGAGAAGAGAGAAAGACTAGAATCAGAGATTTCCATAGAGACCACGATTGCGTGAGCGAAGCACGGCGATAAGACCAGCAGACAGAGGGAAATGAAGCCCCATAGTGATTATGTATGGTTGTTCACAGGCAAGAGGAGAGAGAGAGAGAGGAGAGAGAAAGACTAGAATCACAGATTTTCATAGAGACCACCATTGCGCGAGCGAAGCACGGTGTCGTGCTGCTGCGCATCCGAGCCGTAAACACCTCCATTTTTGTTATGCATCTGTGTTATCTTTTTGTGTGTGTTTGATTATGTTTGATTGCTGCATTATTTTTCTGTCCTTATCAGTACCCACATCCAATGTACATACTCCACTTGTGTGTTTGTGTTTCTGTGTGTTTCTGTTTGTGTGCATGTTGTGTGTGTCAGAAAAATATGAAAATTTGATGTCAAAGAATATTATCAAGCTGTTAATTTCAATGATGAACTCCAAGAAAAGTGCAGGATACCGTGGAATCAAAGGAAGCTTACATTTAAGCTATGAAGATAAAGGTTGCACGTGAACAAGGCCAACGTAACATGCGGGATAAAGAATTCTTGAAGAAGAACATAGCCATGGGTTATGTAAGTTCAGGGAATCATAAGAATGGCACAAAATTGAAAGTTTCAGTCAGAGGCAAGATAAATGATGCTGTTGTTACAAAGATGCCATTTGCAGGGTTGGTCTAATAGCCACAGGGGCTCCTCCACGAGGTCACTCAGAGATACTGGATGCTTCAGAGAAGGTTGTCGGAGAAGTTACCAGCGGAGGTTTTAGTCCTTGCTAATAGGAGCAACTAAATTTGTTGGGCCTTTTTGGGAGGCTAGCCTATTCTGGTCAAAGGCGGAGCTTTTTCTAGCTCGTTCTACTATCGTGAAGGGGCGCATTGCTATGGTGAATTATGGAAAAAGCTATAGGAAGCTGGTGGTCATTGTCGATGTCATCGACCAGAACAGGGCTCTAGTTGACGCCCAGACATGGTGCGTGGAGCCATGAACTTCAAGCGGCTTTCACTCATCACCGATTTAAAGATTGACATTCCGAGAATGCCAAAAAAAATGCAGTTGACAGAAGCATCATAAGCTGTAGACGAATGAGAAAGCAAACATCATGAAGAGAATGAGATGCTAGCCTATGCTAATCACTTCTGAACATGATCTGGCTGTCAATATATGTCCATGGAGAAAACAAAAATATCCTCCTCTGATTGCGCCATCGCTGGGAGCTCTCTCTGACAGGCCTTATTCTACATTAGATGGCAGCCTTCCTGGGCTGAAGAGGAGTTCTGGGTTTCCTCTCCAACACACAAGCACTCGGATTATTACCTATGAGTAGTGGAGGCATACATACTCGAAAGCATAGAGAAACTCATCTCTTCCGAGTCAAGCGCTTCTCGGTGGTGTATCTGGAATCATTGCGCAGGTCTTTGTGCCAGAATATCTCAATTCAAGAAAGAATCACCGCATTCCAACTCCTCTCGCGGGATCCCCTGCCGATCTGAAGCAGCAGCACACATTTCTTCTCATCCAAACACGCCTCCGATTCACGCCTGCCATGGGAGAATACAATTGGGAAGGTGTGGCACTTACATAACATGCAGTGTTTGGCTTGCATTGGCCTTTGAAAAAGGCAGGTGCGATTATGCAGATGCTTGCTAATGATGGGTGTAATGAAACTGAAGCACAACTACTGCAATGGAATTTGTTCTAATCATAGAGGCATTGATGAATTTGCATAGCAAGGGCATGTTAGAATGATGAAAGAAAGACACAATATGACAATTCCTTAAGCCAGGTCCATTGAAGTATTTGCCAGCTGAGCCCTATTAGTCAAAGGGGTGGCATTGAGCTTCTTCATCCCACACTGTTGTTGATTTGTACACTACATAGAGCCATCCTGTGGCAAGGCATGGCAGCAGAGATGAATTACTGGGGCTGAGGTTTCGCCTTACTAATGATGGTATGGATATTGGACCAAATAGATATGCACCTGCAACAACTGTAGCATCCTTAAAGGAAAGCATACTTGCCCAACTGGATAGACAACTGACTGTGAATAACTTCTAATGGCATTGTGAAAGATCAGTTTCTGTGAACTGCATCAGCTACCCTGCTTATTCAGCGTGTCTGGAGATGTCGTTATGCTGCTTGCAAAGCTGTAGACAACTTTTGTGATGAGTGGTATGCATATTTGACAAAAGACTGGAAAGTGCTTGAAGAAAAGGGAGCCTATGCAAGCACTTATAAGATGTTTTATCCATTGGACCTGGAGATTGATCAAGCTATCTATAACTAAGTCCTGAATATGGATGAATTACTTGGTGCCCTGAAAAGCAAGCTCTTACGCTTTATTGTAAAGCAGTGGACAGATTGTAATGCTTTGTCATTTATTTTGACTATATACCCATAAGACTTCAACACTGGTCTATGAAAAGAACTTTATCAAAACATTGCAATCGAGAGACGCTTAGCCTATACAAATTCCTGCACAAGCTGGATGTTCAGAATGAGCACTCATGGATCTCTTGTAAATTACTTGACAAGAAATATAGTGATCTTTGGCATCAAAAATTGAGATCTTCTTGTTAGCCTCTTTCCTTACTGTATCTTGAACCCCGTGTTCTGCAGCTCTTGCACGAACTCTACAACATTTCTAGTGAACTCGACGTGAAAGTGTTGCGTCAATTTCCAGCAAGATGGGAGACTCGCAAGAAGAGATGACAGATGAGAATGTCATGAAGCATCTGTTTCAGTCATTTACAACCTATATGCAGCAGCAAGCTCACAGAAACATGATAGTGATGCCATGGATGCCTTGAAAGCTGTCCAATAGGAGATGAAGCAGTTCAATGGCCAACAAGTTTCAACTTACCTGCATTTGTATGAAGAAAATATGAAGTTTTTTGGGGTTTCTCAAGATGTTTGGAGCCGCTACTTCTTGCGGAACGTAGTTCGCGCGCTTGAAGTCTAAATTTCAAAAATTCAAGGAACACATGCTGGTTAGACAGAGTTTAAGAAGGCATTAAAAGATGAATATTTCCTAGAGGATACAGGTCTTATGAATCGCAAGAATTTATTATCATGGGTTTTTATGCCTAATAAAGGACTTTTAGTTACCGCCCTTCTACGAGAGTTTGAGAGCCTCTATGATCAGTTGGATGGAACTAAGCAGCAAGCTTTGGAGATGAAAAAGTGGAATTATTTTTACAAGCTGCTGATGCTGATTTACAGGAAAAGTTGGATGATATTTTGGAAGATCAAGCTACCGATTCAGGTTTAAAGACCGAGTGGAGACATGTCATTGATGCTATGAATGCGCTTGTTAAGAAGCAGCGCAGGAGGGTACGATTGCATCGTAATACAGGATCTGCTTCTGAAAAATCCTTGGAGACCTCTACTTCTATCCCTGCAGCAAGTTCTATGCCTAAGCCTACTCCTCCTGTTGTAAATCCACCAATTTCTGCTGCTCCAGTGCCCTTATCAGTAGAGATGATGTTATTAAAGGCTTGGCAGATTTGACGATAGAGGCAGTTAAAGCTGAAGTTGGGAAGTTAAAAGAGCAACTTATGTCCTAGGTCAAGCCGCCGCCTTTGACGTTGAATATTTTTCCCTTGATACTCGTAATTTTTAGCTATTTTTAAGCACTTCTCGGCATCAAAATTCCACTCTCATTGGCAACCACGGGATAGGGCGACTCAGCCCGTTGAATCCCACAGTAGATCTGCACAGAACAACCAAAGGAAGCATCAAGCTAATACAAAATAGATACATATTAAACACAGCACAATGCTCACCCTACCCCCTGACAAAACCAAAGCATGACATCCACAAGGAGTAGGCCTAGCATAATCTGATAAAAGATCCGAAGCTAGTCACTAACCAACTGCTCCAACATGGCCAAACCAAAAAGGACTATCAAAAAGGTTGCCCTAAGTGGTCGTCTCAACTACCTACCTAACTAAGGACAACAC
The DNA here is from genome assembly GCF_053477565.2 of Lygodium microphyllum. Lineage (NCBI taxonomy): Eukaryota > Viridiplantae > Streptophyta > Polypodiopsida > Schizaeales > Lygodiaceae > Lygodium > Lygodium microphyllum. The sequence goes on from NC_141143.1 coordinate 13,106,679, forward strand.
AACTAGGAGCTCCTACTAGACGAGGACTCCTATAGCCTGATCAAGAAGTATTTTCTTTCAGCACACCTTCTTTTAGGGTTTTTTATTTTTCCATACTTGGGCATGTAAAAAGGAGGGAGCTGAGCGTAGTGACCCAAGGAGAACAGGGCATCGGCCTCAGGTCCTGTCTCGGTACCCAAGAACCTACCAAGCCCTCGCAAGGCGACACTTAATCCTTTTCTAATGCTCACTTTTATTTTTGCTCCAACCTTCCTTAATTTCTTATTTTCTAGCAAGATGTCACCCCTAGGAAGACAAGGCATCAGCCCCGGGTTTGACTCATCCCCAGGAACCTACCAGGCCTTCGCAAGGCAATGATCAACTGCGTATAAATTTTCCTTTCTTTTCTTTTCGATTTTTATAGGGGTTAGAACCCCTTTTTACACACCTTTGTATATATTTATTTTCTTTAAGATATTCAGAGTTTCTTTCCTCGTATCATCTTTATTTTCTTCTTCGGTAGGCTTCTCTAACTGCCTCACAACTAACAAGAACTCCTAGAACGGCTGCCTAGCAGGCTAGCAGAACAAGGTCACTAGGACTACTTCTAAAACAGGTCTTTTGATGTCCCGAGTAATGTCTTTATAGGAGGCAATGACTATTCAAACCTCCCTCAGACATACTTAACCTAATCCTCGGGACTTCATGCCTTGGACTTCCGGTCCCCAACAAAAACCGAAAAACCCCTTAACAAGTACACAAACACATATAACATAAAAACCAAAGTACTTACAAAGGAGAGATATCACCTAGATAGGGCCACGAGAAGCTTCCATGCAACAAAAGGCTCCTTCCAAGCTCTTCTTCGAACTTGTCTAGCACAAAACTCAAACAAGAAACCATTAACCGCACCTGCACTAAACAGACAACTGGCCCTCTTGGCCTAATGAAATAAAACAGAATAGCACCTACACATCCTTCCCTGGAATAGTACAGATATACAATAATAGGCTCCTTTCCAAGGAGAAAAACCACCGGGCTCCCAGCCCTAAACTAAATGCATAAGATTATGACCCATCCCTCCTGCATATACAGTAAGAGGCGTACGCATAACATGTTGTCTAATTAACGTATGGGTCCCAGATAATAACAGTAGATTGGTCTCCGCTACTCTTTGCATCACCCATATCAACCATCATCTGCCATATATTGCATGCTCTGATAACATTCCCCACAAGCAACCAGGTCCTGTTTTATCATTGATCACAATAACCAAACTAGGACCACAATTAAAGAAGACGACTTCCTCATAAGCAAGATTTGCCAATGAATCTGCAAACTGATTCCAATAACGTGGAATCAGTTGAAAAGACACTCTCTCAAACTCCTCAAGTAGGGTCATAGCAGTTCGATGATACATATAGAGAATGGGATTCCGCACTGCGTACGTCCCATCTAGCTTATTCAGGATCAACTGGGAATCCCCTTTCACTAACAATCCACGAATAACACCTTGTTTGGAAATATGCAATACCATAATCAAGGCTTTATACTCCGCCATATTGTTAGTGAATCCTACCCCGAGATAAGCAGCTAACTTCATTGTAACTCTACGTTGGGGATCTGGATTTCTACTCCAACACTCCCTTTTTTATTAGGGCCCGTGGACGCTCTGTCAAAATATAATGTGTACGTCCATAATGGGTTTACACAGCCGGCCATCACAAACTCCTCTATTCGTAATTATGGTAATCAAAGTTTAGCATGTTGAGAGGATGAACGGACGACTCCATCCCACCTTCTTCATTGAACCCAACAGGGATACTTGTCAACAGTCGTAAGCAGTGATGGCAGAAGACTTTAATCTCCCACACAAAGGTTTCGTCTTCTTGCTCAATCACTTTATATCCTTTGCTCCACCAGATAAGTTTCCCCTGATGGTATCTTTGCTCCATATATGGGTGCTCCAAATAAGGAATTAACCGACCCATCAACCGACTTTAAGCTCTTTCGCATGTCTCAAATCATCCCCAGCATGGACCTGCAATGCATTTCTCTATATTAGCATACTTAGAAATAATAAGGTTTAATCTTATTAATATTAACCTTATTTTTAAACTCTACTCCCTGTAGATCAGCTAATAGGGTCGTAGACCTATTCTTCCCTAACCTGACAATCTTGTAGGGGCCATCCCATTTAGGTTCCAGCTTCCCTGGAGACAGCTCCCTACATGTATCATAGTAGAGGACTAATTGCCCTTTTTTAAAGGTATATTTCTTCACTCTAAATTCATGCAACTGCTTCATCCGACGCTTGGCTTCCTCCTAGTGTAATAAACTCTGCAACTTCAGCTCATCTAGGTGGGCTGTGGTCGTGAAACGTTCAAAAAGGGAATCCTTATCTCCCAAAGAATGGTTAATTGCAAACCGTATGGTTGGCAATTCGATTTCTAGGGGTAACACACACTCTTCCCCATAAACCAATTTCAATGGAGTATGGCCGGTAGCTCGCTTGAACGTTGTATTGTACGCCCATACTACCACATACAACTTCCTATCCCAATCTCGTTTCTTCTCAGAGACTATCTTAGACAAGATCCCCACAAGCTACTTATTAGTACTTTCAAATTTTCCATTCTCTTGCGGATTATAAGGAGTCGTTTTATTGTGCTTGATTTGCCAAGCTGTCAAGCTTTTGATTACCTTATTCAGAAAATGGATTCCACGGTCCGACACTAATTCCCTCGGTGGACCAAAGCGGTAGATAATCTGCTCTAAAAGGAAACTTGCAGTCTCTTTTGCATTGTCCTGCCTCGTCGCCCACGCTTCTGACCATTTTGTAAAATAATCAGTGGCTACTATAATATACCTCTTCTAGGTAGTAGACGACGGAGTAATAGGACCCACAAAATCAATGCCCTACTTCTCAAATGGAAGGATAGCCATGATAGGTGTAAGTGGACGTTTCCTATTCTCTCTACTGTCATGCCTTTGACATGTATCACATTTCTTAACATACCCAAATGAATCTTGGAAGATGGACAGCCACCAATATCCAGCTTGTAAAGCTTTCTGCGCTGTCAACCGTCCCGCGAAGTGCCCTCCACATGCAGAGTCATGACACTCCTCCAAGATAAAAGGAACTTCGTCAGGCATCACACGTCAGCGATAGATATCATCAACACCTTGCCGATATAGTGTCCCTGCAATCAAGGAAAATTTCAATGCCTGTTGTTTGATTTTCCTCTTTTCATACTTTGACAAACCAGCTCCTGTCTCTCCTGTTGATAGATAGTGTGTAATAGCAACATACCAAGATGGAATAGAAGCTGTATCAATTTTAAACATTTCCTCAATATTGCTTTCTTCAGCCAAAATCTCTTTCGGCTCCCCGAAATCCACAAGGCATTCCACAATACCCTGCAACCTCGGTGGCTTACTCTTGATCTCATAATCGAACTCCTGCAAAGTGATTAACCACTTTGCCAAACGATCAGGCGGCTGCAGCTTGTTCATAAGCAATCTAAGTCCTTCCGCCTTTGTATAGAACACTACCTTTTCATAGAGGATGTAGTGCCTGAATTTCTTAGTCCCAAAGACCATCGCAAGACACAACTTCTCCATGTAGGTATAATTGATCTCTGAAATGCCCAATTTGCGACTAGCAAATGCTATCGGATGATACCACTTGTCCTCCCAAATTTGGGCTAAACAGCATCTTATACTATGCATGGTGGCTGCTGAAAATATATAGAACACCTCGCCTCTTTTAGGTGCTTTTAAAACAGATGCTTTTACTAACTCCTGTTTCACATCCTCAAAAGTTACCTTACAAGGGTCGCTCCATTCAAATGAACAACTAAAGGATAATAAATTCGTTAATGGCAACGTTCTTTCTACCAAGATATTTATAAACCTCCGATAGTACCCTATTGATGACAAAAAGCTATGAACCTCTTTCGAAGTGCGCAGTGGACTCATAGCAACTATGACCTTGATCTTTTCAGGGTTAGTTGCTATCCCTACTGAACTGACCACATGGCCTAGCAATAGCCCATAAGGTATTCCAAAGACACACTTCCATGGGTTAAGAGCAATACAAAATTGTCTGCAACACTCAAAGCATTTTCTTAAAATAATCAGCATCCTCTCCCTTATAGTGGGGCTGCCCCCAGGTCATCAATAAATACTTTCAACTCGTATGGGGAGATGTCACCAAAGGTCTTGTCTGCTGTTCGTTGCCACAATCCAGGTGCATTACATAAAGCAAAGGCCATCACATGGTACAAAAAAGTACCAAAGACAATAATAAAAGTTGTTTTCAACTTGTCCTCCTCTGCAATTGCCATCTCGTTATATCCCGCAAAGCAATCCATGAACGAATATATCTCCCTACCCGCTAATTGATCCAAAATCCGGTCAATAAATGGCAACGGGTAGTAATCCTTAACCATCTACTTATTCAGCTCTCTAAAATCTACACATAATCGGATCTTGTTGTTTTTCTTCTTCCTGATAACAACGGGTGAACACCATTCTATGTGTTGTATAGGGAAGATTAACCCAGCTTTCCTTAGCTTCTGTAACTCCTCAAACAGTCCAGTCCCTCAATTCAAAAGACATATGCCTTACCTTCTGACGCACAGGATGACTGCCTTCTTTTACAAGAATAGTATGAATAGCCAGGCTGGGAGGAATGCCTCTTAGCTCATCATAACTCCAAGAAAAGATATCGCGGAATTCCTAAATCAATGACACATAGTCCTTCCTTTCTGTTGAACTGAGCATGGAACCTAATTTAATTGGCCGCGAATCATTCGGCGTGCCAAGGTCTAACTCAATCACATCTGCATCTCTTATCCTATCTTGAGGCTCTATCGGCTCATTTAGAGTTATCTGATAGATATCCTCTGTAGTGGACCCCTCTTTAGATTCATCACTGGATGATGTCTCACTACCAAATAGATCGTCTGCTGTCTCTAATTCAGTAGAAGATAAAGGAGCACTCTCACTTTAGGAGACTCAGGATAAGCATCAACTATTACTCGATTAGCACCTCTACCTAGAACCACTCGACTGGCGGGTATATCAACTTGACAGTCTGTTCGTAAGATCCAAGGCCTACCCAGCAAAACCTGATAGCTAGGACGTCCTACAAATCTTATCACCCTAAAGTCCAAGAAACATTCTACACTTGCAACTGTAACATGGACCTTAGTAACGCAACCTTCTAGTTGTCTTAGACTATCATCAACTATTCTCAGAAGGGTGGAGATGTCTTTCTAGATGCCTAGACCCAGCCTCTCCATCAATTCTGAACTCATGATATTGACAGAGGATCCAGTGTCTACAATGGCATGTTCCACTAATATTCCATCTACATAAGCTGGAACCCTAGGGCAGTTCTTTTCAGCATGGTCAAACCAATCTTCCCCTACTCATGCTATGCCCAAAGGTTCTACAATATACCCGATACGCAGGATCTTCTTAAATTCCTTGCGTACTCTTGGAGATAATTTGATCAATTGCAAGAGATTCACAGCTGGTTTAACTTCGCAAAGAGAACTCGCTAAATCAAAGTCATGATAAGTAGCCAAAGCTCTCTTTTCTCGCCAAACCATCCTCTCTTTTGGTCTTTGGACCTGTTTTGGTGCTTCTTTCTTAGCTCTTGCCTTCTTTCTTGGCACTTCTTCATCCTTCTTAGGGTTACCTTTTCTATCAACCGGCCTTAGCAGTCCTCCTTCCATGCTAGGGCTCTGGACTTGCGTCCCCTTATCCCCTTGTTTAGGGTTTTCCTCAACTGGTTTTGTATTATCTCTGTCAACCTCTTTAGCCTTTTGGCCTCTTGTCACGGCTCTTAAGTTAGAGGTTTCAGCATCATGCACTCGTACAGCCTCAATAAGGCTGACTCCGTTGCCTTGTGGTAACTCTTCTATATTTGTTTTTCCCCTCTGCAATATTTGCCTAGGTGCATCATTCTGCTGCAAGTTATTTCCTTGCGCTCTATGATTCACTGGGCCCGGTTGTTTACTCCCTTGTTGGAGAGAGCTAATCTTACTCCAACAGGTCGCAGTTAGATGGCTTGACTTCCCACAAATGTCACATTTCACATTTGGATAGTTTCTGGAGAAGTGCTGTCCACCACACCATTTACAACTGAATCTAGAGGGTCCACCCTCTTCAGGGCATCGACTCCCTATCAAATTTTGTTGCTTCTTTAAGAAATTAACGTCGACGGCTATTTGTCAATATTGTTCAGAGATCATGTTGGTATAATGCTTCATCATGTCCTTAACTTCGCCAAGGACATTAGATGCACTCGACTCATAGCCTCAATCATCAACTCGTCGTTCCATTGGCCTAACAATCTGATTTGGCATTGGCTGTTGACCCACACAAACAATGTTAGAACTCAAAACTTGGCCTCCAACATTTGATGGAGCCAACTGACTTGCCATAGGCATAGTCACACTGGGAGGAGCCGGTAATAGAGGTACATTCAAAACCACACTCCCTCTCCCATTAGGGTTAGTCATAGGCATCCCTTGACTCCCATTCGCCAATGATATATTGCCGCTAGGTACTAAAACCCCATTAACATTCATTCGAGAGGAGTAGGCCGTTTGTAATCGTTCTTCTACTCCCTCTGCCCGCATAATAGCGGTGTCTATGTCTGCTAAGGCCACACTGCTCAATTGTACTTGGATATTAAAATCCAACCCATTCAAAAATTATTGCAATTGGGCAGCTGGTGGAATGGGAATGTAAGTTTGCAACTTACGGAATACTTCCTTCAACTTCTTAGCATATGCTTTCACATTCTCGTGAGGATCTTTACGTGTTACATTCAAGACCCGCAACCAATATTGGCCACCTCTTTCAGGGGCATATTCCACTCGAAAAACTGCATAGAATTGATCAATGGTGGTTATGGTTCCAGACTCTATACTGTAATACCATACCACAGCCCTTCCTTTTAACGTCATATTGAAGAACATCATGAGATCTCCCTCGTCTTGGATGCGATAATTGAACATCAATCTCTGAAATTCACAAATGTGAAATTGGGCATCCTCTTCCGCTAACCCAAAAAAAATGGGCAAGGGAACTCCCAAGGCTGGTAAATCCGGCATCCCTGCAGGAATCGCAATAGGCTGTGCCATGGTGACAATCGCATTAGTAGTAGGAGCTTGAAGTGATGGATTCACACCCCACTTGAAGTGGGTAGACTTGGTGGAGGAGAGGAAGATCTTACACTTCCTCCTGCACCTAATGGAATAGGTGGAGCAGTTGGGTGACTAAGACCACTGCTTCATATACGTATTGGACTACTCCTTTCAGGAGAATAATGGCTTACAATCTCTAACCGCCGTCTAGCCCTCTCAGCACATTCTGCTTTCTGGATTTTGGCTTGACGGTCCTTGTCAGAGGACATAAACCAACTTCCTTTTGGTCCCTAGAAACCCTAGATCAGAAAACCACCACTTATAAGTGTCTCCCGGCAAATGCACCACTAATGGGACCTAAAACAGGACGGCACTGGCTATGGCACTAGCCGGACCTCATGCTCATGACACACAAACACCCTCACGGCCTCGCGGACTAGGAGCGTCAATCTAATGCTAAGGGGCAAACTGCCCTAAAGATTAATCTATGCGTTTATAGTTCATAGTCCAACATTTCCCTTAAACTCCTCAGAGGGAGATCCCAAAGTACTTAGGCATAAATCCTCGTCACACACCTATAGGAGGCACTCCACCAAGACTAATAGTCGGAGCCCCACTGCAGCTCTCCTACATCTCGGGGATTGGCCCTTTGATGCGCTGCTAGACATATAACATATACGAACACAAACTCCTCTCTTTTATATTTCTCATATTTCGAGGAGATATACCATGCTTCCTCACTTCACAGTCCCTTAGGAAACCGACCCTCTACCCTACGGCAAGGGATAACCTCACACTCTCAATCGTGGGTCAAAGTCCTAAGAAAACAATTGCTATGCAATCCAGGAGATTCCTTCGATACCATAAACCATGCATAGTGCATAATGTGAATGTTTTAGTGCACAAACAATAGAAAATCAACATTGTGTATTGTGCAAAACCAATCTTTCCATGATTTCCATGCTAACGTTTATGTATTGAAACGAGGAGAGACACTGAGCCTTACGCTCATGCTGGCTTTTCCTTTATTTTAAAACAGCATCCTATAGCCATGATGCAACACATAAATCAGATTTAAGATTGTACTTTGACGCTCAACCTCCCCTCTCACCCTACCGTTTAATGTTTTGCAATGGTTGATAGGTGTAAGAGTCGTTTTATGTGTATTTCTTTGTAGAGAAAGCAATAAATACGGACAAAAACATAGAAATGAGGGTAAACCGAGGCTAACCTCGTTCTCTACCTTCATTATACATTGCACAAATACTTATGTAATTTTCTGGAATTTTCTTTTTATCGTTTCCTAATTTTCTCCCATTTAAAATCAAATTTTCACCATTTTATGGTATTTTTCCTCTATTATTTCAATAAAAAATGACTAGAAATTGAAATTGATTATGGGTTATGGCCCTTAGGTTCTTTGAAATAAAAAATTCAGGTTTTATTGATGTTATATCTCATGTTTCCCCTTTATTTTGCAAAAAATCCCATTTTGCCTCTTCAACGCGTGTTTTACGGGTTTTACACCATTAATTTCAGTCATAACACTTATGATTTTCTGATTTTCTGAGCATAAACTGATCAAAATGATAGCAACCAACAACATAATGCATAATCAGCCCATGGGAACAAATATTCATAAAGCAAATTGCATAAAACATCAATTTGCTTTGTAAAAATTAAATTACTGTTCTTTGCGGGTTGCGGGTTTTTATTTGCCATGTTTCGGGACTGATTTCCAGCAGCCATTAATGTCCATGACAGTTCGGAATCAGAAATCTACCCTCCTCTTGCATCACGGAGCAATCCCATCTCGGTTGGACAAGCATCCATCGATCCTTCTTCTTCCCACATGAATCTGCCTCTAGAAGAGAGAGAGGGAGGAGAGAGAAAGACTAGAATCAGATATTTCCATAGAGACCACCATTGTGCGAGCGAAGCATGGTGATAAGACCAACAGATAGAGGGAAATGAAGCCCCATAGTGATTATGTATGGTTGTTCACAGGCAAGAGGAGAGAGAGAGAGGAGAGAGAAAGGAATCAGAGATTTCCATAGAGACCACCATTGCGCGAGCGAAGCACGGCAAAATGACCAGCATCGAGAGGGGATTCACTGCCAATGATCAATTGTAGTGGTTGTGTTCAGCATGGAGATCATGATCAACAAGATCATGGCGAAAAATGCGCCAGCTTGCTGCCACCATCCTCCTCATCTTCTCCACGATTTTTCATGTTGCATTTCATGTGACATTTAACATTTGGGGCTCCCAAAGGTCACTTGCCCATTTGACCACTCTAATGTCCACCTCTTCAAATCTTGACCGGTTTCTTGGCCATTTCCCCGTCCGGACTCCGAATTGAGCTCTGAAAAATCCTAGGCGTCCGACTTGACATCCCGCATTGGCGGGCAACTCTTGTCAACCCGCACGGCAGTCTGAAAAATGATCAAAAATCTCCAAGTGTTGCTCGGGCGTCTTTAAAGCACTTGACGCTTAAAATCATCCTAGGTCGAGCCACCGCCTTTGACGTTGAATATTTTTCCCTTGATATTCGTAATTTTTAGCTATTTTTAAGCACTTCTCGGCATCAAAATTCTGCTCTTAGAAACAAATCCTTATATTCCTCTAATGGCTCTTCCAATCTTAGGTCCCTTTTCTTTAGAGAAGAAGATGACTGAATTTGTGGTGCTTTTGCAAGCAAAAGAGTGAAAATACATGACTTGGCATTGATTTATTTCCACAATTTCTTTATGAAGACGAGTTTTATGTGTTTGTGGTCAATGCCTTTCAATTCTATGTACTCTTCTTGCCAATTAAATTCCATTTTCTTTTGTTCCAAATCTAAAGTAAATTAGCCAAGGGTTTTCAACCAATTACAGCCAATAACAATATCAATTGGCCCCATATCCAAAGTGATTTAATCTGCTTGTATTATTAAAGTAGGTGACATTTCAATAGAAGTATATGGACACACTTCTTTACTAGACTCATAGGCACCATTTGTAACCTTTATCCATAAGGATGATTCCATATCAATGGATAGTAACTTCAGCCCACTCAAGGAGTTGGTATTGAGAAAGCTATGAGTATTTCATATGTGCAATGTTATCACTAATGATATCTTTGAGTCTAAGTGTATTTTCTCCTTTGCAGCCCACCACCCATGCATCATGTAAAATATCACATAAGGAAGAATGATAATCATTGGTTCCACCTGGATTGCCATCCTTAGGATCATAAAATTTCTCATTGATGAGATCCTCTTCTTCGTGCATTTCTTCCGCCATTGGATCAGCATCAACGTGCAGTAAATTGCCCTCTTGTTTCTCTTCTTCTTCAACTTTCACATAATATCACCATGTTGATCTTAGAATTTTTTGCTTTTCATTTCACTTTGTGACCTTGGGACCACTTCTCTCCACATTTGAACCACAATCCTTTGATGAGCATTTCCCTAAGCTTGTCATGAGGAAGGAAGCTGCTCTTTGAACTATTTTGGTATTTTTGGAGCACTTTCAGCCCTTGAAATTTTCATTTTGCCTCAGTCATATTTTTGAAATTTTGTCCTTGTTTTGGAGCATAATTTTCACCCTATTTAGAAGCATAAATAGTAGGAAGAGTTGGCATTTTGCTATAATTACACTTATGACTATTGAAACCCTTATTTTCTTCCTTGAAACTCTCTCTCACTTGGCTTTAAATTTGTCCATCACTTGTAGGTTGATATTAGGAATTAGTCTCCAAACGTCTTTATTGAAAAGTCATTGCATCTCTCTTGTATTTTTGAAAATATCTTTCAACCAACTGAATTGCTTCATGCAAAGATTTTAGTTGTTGAGCTCCCACCTTTGATAATATGACTGGGTCAACCTTGTTTGAAGTCTTCCCATGTTGAAAAGTGTCGGCCAACCTTGCACATATAGCATAGACTTCAAGGTGAAGAGTCACCAAATAATTTTTTGCCTCATCACTTTGAGGATAGAGATTTAAATACATCTCAATTTTGTTTATCCACTTCTCCCACTACAAATGTGAAGAATTTTCCCCTTGAAGTTGGTGATATTGATCTTCTTTTTGTACTCCTTCTCATTGTAAGATGGTTCACCTCTTTCAAAATTAGGCATAATAGGTTGAGTACTTTTCTTATTAGGATGATGGGCTAGATAGAAATCACAAGATACTCTATGAAGGTCACCAAAATAGATTGGGATTCTCTTTGTGATTTGTTATTCATATTTCTTATGGCTGAAACAAGCTCTTCAAATAGAGATTTGTTGCTTTGATGTAGCTCAATGATCCCCTTATTCATTTTTGTCACTTCTTGAGTCAAATCATTATTTATTTGTATGAAACATTCATTGAATTTCTTTAAGTAATTAGAAATCCCTTCATTCATATGGCCGAGCCCTTTGGATGATAACAAGTAGTCATTGACTGCATGTGGTTCATAAGTAGCTTCAATCCTTTGATGCATGTTGTAGGCAACATCTATACTAATGTCGTCATCCCCTTGCTCATGATTTTGAACCTCATTAGTGTAATTTTGACCCTCATGCAACTCTCTAACATCATCATTTATTTCTTCTAAAACAAGATCCTTCTTCTTGTTCCTGTCCATTGAAAGAAGAGTGTTGTAATAGTAGACTACCTAGTAAATCCTTTTGGATTGAGGAGATTTTTGATCCAAAATAGATATGACTATTCCCTCTACTTATCAAGCTATCAAGCTCTAATTATGGATCTCTAGAAAAAAAAAGATATTTACTATTGTACAAAAGTTTCTAGCACCCTATCTACTACTTGTAAATGCCTTGTTTGGACCTATAAGAACTCCTGGGGTACAACAAACCCTACAAGCACCTATAGGGGCATGGAAAGGATTATAGGGCACTGTGGGGATGAAAGTAAACCTATAAAATAATGAATACCTACTGTGTTAACCTATTAGACTTGTAGGAACCTGTAGGTATCGAGAGAGTAAGAAATATCCTGCTCTTCTTCCACTGTTTGTTCCAATGTCTGAATGGACTGAGATACTATTGTACCACTGCCAAAGATTATATACATGTATCTAAGCTTGAATTTTGCATGGGTTTCAAGACTTGAGGGACATGCCAAGTTTCTTCTTGAGCCGGTTGATGCATCCCTTCAGGGTCATAATTAGGAAGGGAGGGTCACCTCTCTATTGTTTTCTTAACTCGCCTGGCATCCACTTTTTCCTCGCGGGAATGAACATGGCAAGTACATGCTACTTAGCTAAGAAAACAATGATGATATGCATTTACTATAAAACTCTTTGAATCTTTTAATGAAATGCAAGTGAAAAATAGAAATTGACTAAATTAAAATGAACTAAGGATAGGATTTTTTCCTTTTGTAACATGCCCGCCTATCGGCTATCCAAGCATGTTTAAGCGGTCCATCAAAAAACGAATCTAAGCGTTGTCGCCCGACACTCCCATGGAATGTTTCGGGGTTTGTCACCTAGGGTTTCCCGAGTCTGCCTTGCAATGGAACATTCACAACCAAATCCACTAGGATCGATCTGAATTATGGGTTCCTAGTTTTCAAGGTCTCCTGACAGCATTCTAGTGTCGGGTTTTGGGCATCCTACTTTACCGCACTTGGTTCAAAGAGAATGGGAAACGAGAGGGATGCACCGCTCACCCTCTCTACCCATAGGACATAGTCCCATTTCAGTCCCCTAAAACGGCATGAATCGGGTTCTAACTTAACAATACCTAAACTCAAACAGTGATAAATCCTTGTGAGAAGCCTCCTAGTTCTCTGGGACCACCGTAACGTAGGACAAACCCATCAGGGATTCTACCCACCCGCTTTCCTTGATAGCTTTAGTTTTCTAATTAGGTCCTACCACATTTATGTGTGACATTTAAAAGCAACTTCACTAATTAAGCCTTTTAGGGCATAGGTTCATTCACGTAATTTACAGCACAGACACGAAAACAAAACAAGCAATCCTTTTGACAAACAAGTTCCTTAACTTATCTTCAAGTTAATCTTTGTCTCCTGCCCATACAAGAGAATTATGTATCCCTTCTATCTAACAAAAGTACCTGGTCCAAATCACATGGCACCAAAATTTCCATCCTTTATCTAGAATAGGATTTTCAATGTCCCAGACGTTGGGCTCACGGGGATCTCCAACTCCATTCTAGACAAGCAAGAGGTGTCAAGAGCTCCACCTAACCCACAAGTGGTCTAGGAGTGAGATGCCATTTCTATGGTTGGCCTTTTCACCACTTGACCTTTGGCCCATGAATCGAGCAGTGCCATCTCAGGGTAATCCACGGTGCAATCTTGGAGATGATCCACCCGTGTAAAATATACTTCCTTAATTAATACATTTAGGAATCAAGCATGATCAATGCAATCAGCCCTAATAACATCTTCCAGTGAAGCGTTCCCTTATTTTTCCATGGCTACTTGTCATTACTGACCTCAAACACAAGCACTTTGAATATTTATCCAAATCACAATGCAACAATCAGTTGATTGAAAAAAAAAACATTTAGGGTGTTATTCATAAGGTGTTGTTCAATCACCCAATAAAACTACTTGTATTTTTCCCAAACAACACAAGAAATGCAGTAATAATTCCATCGCATATTCACTCTCTCCCTTGGGACCAAAGAGTAAAATTTACTTAACATTCCCTCCTTTTGGCTAAGGCATATGCTAAAGGTTCAAATACTATACACGACGTAAGTCCTATTATTCCAATGTGAATTAATCAATCTAGCAAGATCATTGATGCCTCTTCTCTAAGTGATATTTATATTTTAGCCTTTCCCTACTATGCAACATTTTATCTTGGCTTTATCTTCCTTTCTCCTAAGGCAAGGAGTCACATGTCATTGATGTAAAGTTCACATAATCTCTCCCATGTATATACCATCTATGTGCATTACCAAACCTTAAACAATACTGTCATAGGTTAAGATTAATCAAAGACTCATCGATGCTCAATACTTTAGAGTCCCATATACTGCTTATACTATGCATGGATTCATCGCATAGCAACTAGGTGCAATTTAACTCCCCTTGGTACAAGCACTTCACAAACTTTATCTTTGAATATTTGAGATGCAATTTATCCTTTTCACTGACCTATTCTAGCACCACAAAGTATGGAGCCTAATGTATACCATGCGAGAATCAAAGTAAGCATCTATCAATTTAGAAATGCATCACTTACGACCGGAACCGCAATTGGATTGACAATGATGCCTTCGCCTGAAGCTTCATTACTGGTTGTAGGATTGCCATCCGCACGTGACATTCTTTGCTTGGAGGCCATCGTCTGCAAGTAGACTGAAGATATTAAGAAGGCGGAATAGATTCAAGATGGGAGAGCATAAGAGAAGATGGTTAAGTCGAGGATCAAGATAGAGGGAATTGTGCAGCCTCTCGGGGTAACTCTTCTCTCTTTCTCTCTCTCTCTCTCTCTCTCGCTCTCTCTCTCTCTCTCTCTCTCTCAAGATCTCTCTCACAATCTCTTGGACGGGTATCCTCTCTCTCTACCTCTCTCTTGTAGCCTCTCGGGGTCTCCTTATGCTCCCTTGTGCCTCCCCATGCCTCTTATTTATAATGAATTAGAGAGGAGGGGATGAGGCTAAGAACAAGAGTTCTTGGCAGAGGGACTCTCGGAAAACTCAATGATCTGATGCTTAACTCATAAATTTGATGGTTGCATTGGCTCCAAAAGGGGGGTAAAACTCCAAGACACTTGTTTGGAAAGCTTTCAGATCACTCCTTCTTTCTCTCTCTGTTCAAAGTGTTGTCAACTGCTTGTAGACTGCAATGGTAGCGCGCACGATTTTGCCAATCACTCTCTTTATCTTTCTTCTTTTTATAAAATCTTCAAAACTAACTAAAACATCACTTGTCCTTTGTTTTAATGACATCCAATTCTATCTTTTTAGGATAATATCTAAAATATCTAGAATATGCTAGTTTTGCCCAAAATTTAATATTTTTGGACCATCCAAACTATATACATTAATACTAGTGATTAATAAGGCTCAAAAGTCTCGTTCATGTTGTAACTTCCGTGAAGGGTGGCTATGGTCCTTGTCATTCTAATAAAAATATAAGATTTATGACTCTCGATTTTTTTAAAAATATATATTTTTAATTCAATAAAAATTATTAGCTATTAATGTTAGTTAGTTTTTACCTTAGTTAGTCTTTAGTTAGTAATCTTACTAACTTATTAATTAATTAACTAACTTTCAAACTAACCAATTAACTTTTATTACATGAAAATATTACACATTTCTAGTGACTCATTGCATTACATGTATCCCATTTACCATTTTCACTAATAGTTTTAGTCATATAGAATCAATGATCAGACAAGAAATCAAATTCCATGTTAGATACAAGATATAGGTAATGAATTAGTGATTGTAACTAATTTTGACACTGATCTTGAGTGGACAGGATAAAGATGTATGAAACAATCATAATTAGCCCTATGTTAGACTTTATATCCTCTTTAATATCAAGCTTGATAATCAATTATTCCTAATCTCTATTTTTAACAAGAGGATTTGCTTAACAATAGGATAATAAGAGATATTAAAAGCATTAAGTAGGATAATAAGAGAGATTAAAAGCATTAAGTAGTAGGAATACCCCTTGTTTTGCTGATGAAGAGTATTGAATGTGATCAATCCCCGACATAATCCATCCCCAAACTAATCAAGATTGAGTGCCATAGGTTCAACTTCACAATAAAAATTTGATCCAAATTCTCTCCCAAATATGCCTTCCAATTTTAGTAATAAAGAGTGCTCCAATGGATTATTAGAAATCCATGCTTGAGTAAAAAGGCTTTAATCACCATAGGAGAAGAGTCTTTGAGCAATAAAAAATCACTAATTCTTGATGGAGATTAAGAATTGATGAGAATATATAATAAACCCCCCTATCATGTGTTCCATAGGAACAACCCCCCTTCTAATATAATTTTTCATTAAAATTATTTCAATTTCTTTTACCCCCCCCCCTCTGTTGATGCCGCCAATTGGTGGGAGAGAGGAGAAGCAAAAGATGATGATGAAGATGATGAAGACGATGTGGGAGGAGGGGCACATGTGTGCCAGCTCCATCCCCCTCCCCCACTATCCCTCCCCTAACCCCTCCACGTGGATAGCCCCAAATTGGTCACCGTCATGCAATCGTTAGGTGGAGGGTGGGGAGAATGCCACCACCAACCCCCATACCACTCCTCCCTATAAAAACCTCCCCCCCCCCCCCCCCCCCCCCCCCAGGATGAAGGGATACCCTACCCACCCCCATGTCGAGCTATGCAAAGAGAGAGAGAGAGTGAGTGAAAACTTCTAGAAGTTTCCAAGTCCGCCCCTTGAGAAGGGTTCCCACTCACTATCTTTCATAAGGAGCAACCCATCTACCAAGGACCCACGCACGAGAAGCGGATTCAAGTTACCTTGATCAGATATTGTTCGAGTCTTTGTCCTTAGCAGGAAAGGTATCCTAGGATGGCCCCCAAGCGAAGATTGCCCCATGCGGATGGAAATCCCACAAACACCAACAAAGTTACAGGTCAAGGTGGTACAACAAACAACAACTTGGGTTCGGGTGTAGTTAATACATCCTTGAATAGCCAAGTGCTATCGATAATCTTTCCTACGTAGCAAATAGTAGATAAAGGAAACAGATTCAATTTACGAAAGATCATACTTCCTTGCATTGAAATGATCTTACATTGAAATGGTCTATTGAAATGATCGTGTTTTATTACATGGAATTGAATAAATTGGTGCATGAAATTAGATTTTTGATGCAGAAGAGCTACATGTAATTCATAGGCCATTCACGCTCATAAAGTCATGCATTTAACAATGCTTGCATAAATCCACACACGAAGAGTAGATATATGTGCTAATAAGTAACTCATAGGAAGAGATAAAAATCTTCATCTTTGACTCATAAAGTTGCACTCTTAGGTGTATGTGCCAATACCTTTTGGTTGTAAGATGCATCCTTGAAAAAATTCTAGTATTGATTCATTGTAAGGAATGGCATCTCAAGGTATATTTAGAAAAGATAGCTTGCATCTCCATATTAAGCATGAAAGATAGCTTGCATCTAGAAAAGATAGCTTGATTCTCAAGAGGATGGAGCCACCCTCAAATGGTCCTTTAAGAACTTACATTGGATTATCTAAGATCTTGCCGAAAAACCCAACCCATGAGCTATAGAAGTTAGGAAAAATTTACCATCCGAAAACTAAAGGGTGTTGCTAATTGGATGTAAGACCAATTGAGTGAATTCTCATTCTTATTGCATAAGAATGAGGGATGAAACAAGGGTATTCCCTACTCCATAGTGGGCATTGCAGTTGATATCAAGGCAAGAAAATTTTGAAGGTTTAATGCTAAGCATTCAAAAAGGAACTCCATCTTAGCAAGTGTTTTGAGCACTCGCCCATAGTATTGTTTGTCCTTGTAATTTTAGGAGCACTATTTGTGAAAGGATTGTTTGACCAAAGCTCTCATTAGAATCTTGTATAAAGAGTCAGGTCAAGTTCCTGGAGGGGCATGCCAAGCCACCCACCCCCAACAGGCCACCAAGCCTATCCAAGGGGGTTCTAAATAACCATGATGCGAATGTGGACCGAACCCGCCATGAGAGGTCTCTCCATGGATTAGTTTGATCATCGGAGGATGCTTAGATGCCAAGAGGGGCTCTGGTTGTAAATCCCCTAGCTCTAGGTCCTATTCGAACAGTCGACATGACTCAAGATGGATTCTCGAGGCCCTATTATTAGTGCAAGGGTGGAAACTTAGAGGATAATAAGACACATCCTTACGGGTTGCAAGAATCATCATATGGACGAGATTTGTATCTCAATTGAAACTTTGATATAAAGTTTACTTTTCAAGAAATTTGTCGAAATTGTTCTCATGTCAGTGCAAAAAATTAGATAAAGGAACATGTGACTAATGGGTTAATTAAGAAAGATGCTTGAATGTGTTACCACTAATGTGCCCTTAGGTAAGTAGAAAACTAAATCTATCAAGGGAAATGGGTAAGCGAAACCTCCGACAGGTTCATCCCTATGGCAAGGTGATCCCAAAGAATTGGGAGGCTTCTCAACATTCAAACCATGATGACGTATTGACCTTAGCTAATGTAGGGTAGAGCACTAGATCATATCATTTTAGGGGACTAAAATGGGACTTTGCCTACAAGTAGAGAGGTCAAGCAATGCATCCCTCTCATTTTCCATTCTCTTTGAACCAAGTATGATGTGAGTCCACTTTGGTTTAGATGTTCTGCGTAAAGGAGATCGTCCGATGACTACTCAAAAGCACATGAGACATACTTATGCCCATAATTGCCAAATCTTAGGCATTCAAGCCTATACCTAACAACCAAAGTAATAAACTACTAAAATGTGGCTAAAAACTCTTACTTTTTCTTTATAGAATTGGCCCAAAATTTACGCAAAAATTCATTTATAAATGTGACAAAGTACTTAGCACCGCCCAAGGACTGACAAGTCATGGACCCATTAACATGCGAATGAACAAGACCTAGCATCTCACCCTTGCACATAAAGCTAGACTTTTTATATGTGTTACATATCTGTCCATATAAACAATGATCACGTGAATCAAAACATGAATAATCCAAGGGTAAGAGATGCTAAAAACGAGTCAAACTTTTATTTCTTTGAGTGACATATACCCAAGGTGGCAATAACACAAAGATAGATGAGAAAGATCAATAATAATCAATACATGATTAGTAGAGCTAGACACAAGCAAAGGATAAAGTCTAAAATATTGGTACCTCTATAAAAAGTTATATTACCAGAGGCGATTTTCCATACAAATTCACCAAAAGAGTCATGACACCCAGCATCATCCAATTGTCCTATAAAGATAAGGCTTTTAGTCAAAGCTAGCACATGACATACATCATGGAGAACAAAGAAATTACTAGTGGTGGGAACATAGAAATATATCATCAATTCCAACAATATCATAGATATGATCATTTCCCAAGTGTAGTAAACCAAAAATAGTACGATAAGTATAGAACCAACTATGGTATGAGATTACATGACATGAAGCACCCGAATCAAGTAGTAAGTACTATGAGAATAAAAATACCACCAATCGACTATGTGGCACCAAATGATGATTCAGTAGCCAAAATATAATCATTTGAACTATACTCTAATGCATTTCTCTCCTCAATCTTAGCATGGACTTTATAATATGTCGATCATCAAATGTATTAACATTATCTTCTGCTTATCCTTTGCCTTTTGCATGCCTATATTAGCACATTTTATGGCACTTTGCTATATATATCTCTACTTCCCACAATAATGTCCAATAAGAGATGACTTAGGATGTCACAAGATTTATTTAGATCCTACCTACTATGAGATCTTGATTCTCATGTGAGTCTCTACCACAACGGTCATAACTCCCTCTAGGATCATTCTTGCCTCTAACTGGAAGAGAATGAGAGGCATGAGATGCATCAACATTATTTCTATTGACTTCCTCATCAATAAGCAAGGCTCCCTCTACATCTCAGCATTTAAACTGTCCTTTGGAGTATTAGTGCTAATAGTAATATGGAAGGTATTCCAAGACTTTGGAAGAGGAACAAGGAAACATAGACTTTATGTTATCATCAAGGATGATCTTCTACGAATTAGGATAGCTCCAAATAGAGTACAACTCATTTAAATGAGTAGACATAGGCATGCCTTCCTCCATAATATGAAGTTTCACAAGTTTCTTTAGCTAGTACAACTATGAATTAGAACTTTGCTTATCATGAAGGTTGCATATTTTTTTCCCATAAATACCATGCACCACCCTCAATGTCAATGACATTAAAGTATAATTGCTTAGACAAAGACAAAATAATATTGGATTTGCATAGTTTATCAAGGTCATCCCAAGTATCAACATCCATCTTCTCGGGCTTTACATCTTTGCATTAGGAGAGATTTGGACTCAAGTTTGGACCTTTTAGTTTTAGAGAGAGAAAGCCTCTCAACCAATAGGGGAGAGATACCATTATAGTAAAATGGAAGTTTCTAATTTTGATGCCAGGAGGCATATTCCACGGTGGATTCCGTGAGGTTTTACGGTGGATTCCGTAAACTTAGATGACCGGGGCTCATACACAAAGTGGATTCTTTGTGCGAGAAGTTGATGGGGACGCCTGTCCTTTTCGGGCGTTTCATTAATTTAGTGTGTACATGGGTGATTCCATAGCGGGTGATTCCGCAAAATGCATATTAAATTAATAAACGTTTATGAGTTTAGAGTGCGCACTCGTAATAAATTAAGGTTAGGATTTATTTCTAACCAGTTGATTTATTTATGTAGCTGAAGACTGCTAGGTATTCACTTTTGTCAGTTTAACTGTATTATTTCACTAACGATTGTGAATGCTTCAGTTGATGTGTAGAGATAGCAGCAGTGGCGGAGGAAAGCATTGGAGTCTAGCGAGTATTCGACCTTTGGATTATATTTTGATAGGCGCCACGTCTATATTTTATTATGTCTATTGAGGCATTGATCATTTATTATTATTTTGTATGCGCCTATGCGCACGGATATGTTATTTCTATTTGGACATTGAGATTGGGCGTGCCAGACTTTATGGGCACCGTCCATTAGCTTTATTTCCTATTTTTGTAGAAACCAAACTCAAAAGCTAAAATCTTATCATATTTTTGTAAATTGGGCTATTATTGAGCATGAAGATGGAAATATACATAAAAATACATGCTGTGTGAAGCGCTCACACAAGGCATGGGGGGAGATTGAACCCAATTGGTCTCTTGCTTCTTGTCGTTCATGCTTTTACATTGTTTTTTGTGCAAAAAGTTAGAGTTCATTGTTCTTGGGGACCTTCCGAGATTCACTACGTGAGCATACTGCGACCGATCTGCGCACCAGTGGTATCAGGGCGGAGCTGAGATCAAGAGCTTCCAATCGCTACCCATCTCGTGCGAAGGCGGAGCTCCTGGAATGATCGGGCTCTACAGTCAATCTCGTCGCGAACCGTCGATACAGGCAGACTTCTGGCGATCAAGAACCCCTATTTCTTTTCTCAGATTGCGAAGGACCAGGCTGTACAGGCAGAGGACCACGCAGTCATCTCCATAGACAAGTCGTGGATATACAGTAAGAAGCTCATATCTATTTTCTTCAAAAGCTTAGTGATAAAGCTTAAAAGCTTAAGGAAATTCCACAAATCCTCATCGAGCTGTAAGAGGGCCTTCCGAAAATCACGCGACGTGGAGAAAACGCCCCCCCCCCCACGATTTGCGCCGTGCTGACTCTATTAAGCTTAAGCTTAAGCTATTAAGCTTAAGACATTAAGCTTCTGCAAGTCACACAAGACAATCAAGTTCATAAACTCTGGGTCCTGCACTTCTGAAGTCAAGTCCTGCAAGCTGACTGTAATCAAGTTCTGCAAGCTCACTAAGTTCTGCAAGTCTGCAACTCTGCAAGTCGGCTAAGTCTGCAACTCTGCAAGTCAGACTAGTCAATTGGAGTCAGAACTGACTAGTGCTTAAAACTCATAGAAGGACTGTTCCTGCGCAAAAACTCTGAACTGCAAAGTTGTTCGTGGCAAGGTATTCTACCTATCCGCAGGTTTGCTGAAGTATTTTCAGCATACGAAGAAGGAAATATTACAGATTTTTTGAAAATTGAGAAAGAAATACCCAAAAATACATAGCCTTGTAACCCCGAATTTGAGCTACGCTCATCCCGCTAACCTGATTTTGAGTGAGAAATGTCTTTTGAGTTTATAGGATGACGACACCACATATGGATGATCCTATGGCTGAAGATGACCTACCTGAGCCTACCATGGAACAAAAGCTAGATCTAGTCATGATGCAATTGGAAGAAGAACGAAGGGCTAGGCAAGAATTGCAAGCGCAATTGACAAAATTACAAAGAGCGTCCACCGACAAAGAACCTCAAGCTGAAGATTTGATTCGACGTACTATCGACGTCACTCTTGAAGCTCAAACCATTCGCAAGGAATCAAAGATAAGTAAATGAAGTTTCAAATTTCGCACTTTCAATGGCATACGAGAAGGAAAGACTGTTTTATCATTCATTAGTCAGTTTGATGACTATTTCCATGAGGAAACTTATCCAGAAAAAGATAAAATCAAGTGTGTTACTAATCATTTGGTAGACAGAGCATCACTTTGGTGGACTGTAGTACGCAAGAGCATAGAATGTTCTGCTACTTGGAAAGATTTCAAGAAGAAATTCATGCAGAATTTCCTTCCACTGCAATTTCATGAGAAGGCTATCAAGCAATGGGATCTACTTCAACAACGGGATCGTGAGCCTATTCCACAGTATACAGAGCGTTTTTGGAATGCACTCCTACAGCTACGTATGCTTGAAGACGTACCAGAGATGACACATAAGCGGAAGTATATGTCTGGACTTCTTGGGCATTACTACGCTGAAGTGAACATGTTCAAGCCTGCTACCCTTGAAGACGCCATCTCACTAGCTCATGACATTGAAGATAAGCTACGCGGTAGAGATAGACGACCACAGCAATTCCAAGCCAATGGTAATTATGGATCTAAACAATTCAATTTCAATTTTAGAAGGTTTAATCTAGGCCGTTTCTCTTCACCATCTTTCCGCAAGAATTGGGCTAAACCACCTGCATTACCATCCAATGTCAATCCAAATCCTAAGCCTATTCCACAAGCAAATCCAAATGTACCCAAACTTCCAGCCATTGCAAATAATGTAACCAAAGCCAAGCCAATAGTATGCTATAAATGTCACCAGCCTGGACATCTCGCAGCAAATTGTCATTCAAAGAAGCCACCAGCACATATCAACTATCTTGGAGCCATGGATGAAGACGAGCATGAGGATATGCCTGATTTGACTGAAGATGAGGATGACACTACTACTACTTCTGACACTTTACCAGGTATGCCTACTCCACATTCATTATTGACTATGAAATGTTTGGTGCATGGAAAGGAAAAGACTATCTTGCATGATGATGGTAGTACTCATGACTTTATTTCAGCAAAATTGGTAAAGGAATTGCAATTACAGACTGTACCTATGCATTATCGCATAAAAGCTGCATTCTTAGGCACTAGGTATAATGGTACCCAAGAAGGACAAGATTTAGAGATTCAAATTGGTTCATACATTGAAAGAAGAAATTTCTTAGTTGTTCCATTACAGTCGAGTGACATTATTTTAGGAATGCCTTGGCGACACCAGCATAATCCAAATATAGATTATTCCACACACATAATGAATATTAATTTTCAAGGAAAATGTATTACATTATATGGTATGCATGCATCTAATATTTTTCCACTTCTTTCGCATACTCAAGCAAAACGTGCATTACGCAAGAGTACTAAATCATATCTCATTTGGGTGAATGAATTGCAAGCAAAGGAAAATCATATGCACCCTAGGCATAAGGAATTTCTTGCATATTTTAAGGTCTGTTTTGCAGAAGACCTACCACCAGGTTTACCACCTTCACGTCCAGAAGACCATAAGATTGATTTAATACCTGGCACACAACCACCTTGCAAAGCACCATATAGGCACAATCAAATAGAGCAAAAAGAAATCCAGAGTCAAGTTGAAGAATTACTAAGTAGAGGTTTAATTCGACCTAGCAGTTCTCCATTCGGTGCACCTGTACTTTTAGTCAAGAAAAAGAATAATACCTATCGTATGTGTATTGACTACCGAGCTTTAAATAAGATCATTGTAAAGAATAGGTATCCTATACCTAGAGTTGATGACCTTATGGAAAAACTGCAAGGATCTTCTATATTTAGTAAAATTGACCTTAAGTCTGGATATCATCAAGTGAGGCTAGATAAATCTGACATATTTAAGACTGCATTCAAAACACAGTTTGGCCATTACGAATTCTTAGTCATGCCATTCGGATTGACTAATGCACCTGCTACCTTTAGTAGAATGATGAACCGTATCTTCTTAAAATATCAGTACTGTGTGATTGTTTTCTTTGATGATATTTTGGTGTTTAGTCAAAATGAGAAAGAGCATTATGAGCATTTATCATTAGTTTTTCAATTACTGAAAGAAAATCAATTGTTTGCAAATCCTGAAAAGAGTGAATTCTTTAAGACAGAAATTGAGTATTTAGGACATATTGTATCATCTGAAGGAATTAAAGTTGATCCTAAGAAAATTGATGCAATATTACATTGGCATGTTCCTAAAAACGTGCATGAGTTACGCTCATTCCTTGGTCTTGCTAGTTTCTATAGGAAGTTTGTACGTAATTTTTCATTACTTGCTTTACCATTAACAAAACTTCTCAAGAAAGGAATTGTTTATCAATGGACCGAAAATCAGTAGAAATCCTTTGACTTACTTAAACGTGCATTAACCAATGCCCCTGTTCTACAGTTGCCTAACTTTAATAGACCATTCTTTCTAGTTGTGACCGATGCTAGCAGATCAGGAATAGGAGCCATACTAATGCAAGACAATCATCCAATAGCATATTCTAGTTGTAAGCTGAAACCCTCTGAGCTGAAATATTCCACTTATGACAAAGAACTATTAGCAGTTGTACAAGCATTAAAACAGTGGAAACACTACTTAATGGGTTCAGAATTCATGATAAAGACCGACCAGCAAAGCATTAGACATTTACTTAGCCAACCTCAAATTTCTGACCGTCATATCAAATGGGCTTCCTTCATTCAAAGTTTTCATCCTATCATTCAATACCAACTTGGAAAAGAAAATGTAGTTGCTGATGCATTGAGTAGAAGACCTGCAATTCATAATATTTCTGTCATATCTTTTGATTCTTTGATTGCTATGAAAGATACATATCACCAGGATATTACTTTTCATTCTGATTGGAATAAATTAGTTCAAAATAATTTCATTCCTGTTGATTCATTGTCATATCACGATGGATTTATGTTTTATGAAAAGAGACTATGTGTTACTATTCCATTCCGATCTTTTGTTTTGAATGAAATTCGTTGTCCCCCATATCAAGGTCATAGAGGTATCATATCTACATTACGTATGCTAACTGAAGATTTTTATTGGCCGCATATGGATGTAGATGTATCTAATTTCGTTTCTGAATGTTTGATTTGTCAAAGAGTAAAGAGACATCATGGTAAACAGTATGGATTACTAATGCCTTTGTCTATTCCATCTAAACCTTGGGAACATATTTCTATGGATTTCATTACTGGTTTAGCAAATACTAAATCTAACCATGATATGATTTGGACTGTTGTAGATAGATTTAGTAAGCAAGCATATTTCATTCCATGTAAGAAAACTTTAACAGCATCACAAGCAGCACAGTTATTTTTGAAAACTGTTTTTACTAACCATGGATTGCCAAAATTGATTATTTCAGATCGTGATTCTAGATTTTGTAACAATTTTTGGATTACACTGTTTGCTAATCTAGGCACAAAGATTGATTTCTCATCTGCATTTCATCCAGAAACTAATGGACAAACAGAAGCCACAAATAGCATCATTCTAGATCTTTTATGTGCATATACTATCTCTAAACCTCAGACATGGGATACTCATTTGCATTTATTATAGTTTGCATATAACAATACACTGCACACATATACAAAGAAAGCACCTTTTGAAGTCATTTATGGATATAGATTATCTACACCTGTTGCATCTTTGTCTAATAGAATTCAGAGTGCTGATGATATTGCTAGTATGCATAATAGTATTTTTGATGAGGTTAAGGATATGATTGCTAAAGCCCAGCAATCATATACCAAACAAGCCAACAAGAAAAGACAAGCCATGAATTTCAAAGTTGATGATTATGTTTGGTTGAGAATAGAAAAACGTAGACTGCAAAGTGTAGATAGACATCCAGTTGTCAAATTAACTCCTAGATTCTATGGACCATTTAGAATCATTCATAAAATTAATGATAATGCATTCAAGTTAGAATTACCATCTCATTGAAAAATTCACAATACATTTCACATTAGTTTATTGAGACCATTTAGAGGCCAATTACCTATCCACCCTGTTTATGAAAACCCACCTTTATTAGAGGAAGAGACTGAAATACTTGAACCAGAAGCCATCATAGACACTGACTATATGACCACTAGAACTGGCCGAAGGTATTCTAGATATCTAGTAAAATTTAAGAACCATCCTATAGAGGAAGCACAATGGATGCACGCTAGAGATTTAAATGCTTTCCCCACTCTGTTAGCTCCACATTGAGCTAATAGCAATTGAGGTCAATTGCTATCCCACCCCGGGGGTATGATGCTAGGAGGCATATTCCACGGTGGATTCTATGAGGTTTTACGGTGGATTCCGTAAACTTAGATGACCAGGGCTCATACACAAAGTGGATTCTTTGTGCGAGAAGTTGATGGGGACGCCTGTCCTTTTCGGGCGTTTCATTAATTTAGTGTGTACATGGGTGATTCCATAGCGGGTGATTCCGCAAAATGCATATTAAATTAATAAACGTTTATGAGTTTAGAGTGTGCACTCGTAATAAATTAAGGTTAGGATTTATTTCTAACCAATTGATTTATTTAAGTAGCTGAAGACTGCTAGGTATTCACTTTTGTCGGTTTAACTGTATTATTTCACTAACGATTGTGAATGCTTCAGTTCATGTGTAGAGATAGCAGCAGTGGCGGAGGAAAGCATTGGAGTCTAGCAAGTATTCAACCTTTGGATTATATTTTGATAGGCGCTATGCCTATATTTTGTTATGTCTATTGAGGCATCGATTATTTATTATTATTTTGTATGTGCCTATGCGCACGGATATGTTATTTCTATTTGGACATTGAGATTGGGCGTGCCAGACTTTATGGGCACCGTCCATTAGCTTTATTTCCTATTTTTGTAGAAAGCAAACTCAAAAGCTAAAAGCTTGTCATATTTTTGTAAATTGGGCTATTATTGAGCATGAAGATTGAAATATACATAAAAATACATGCTTTGTGAAGCACTCACACAAGGCATGGGGGGAGATTGAACCCAATTGGTCTCTTGCTTCTTGTCGTTCATGCTTTTACATTGTTTTTTGTGCAAAAAGGTAGAGTTCATTGTTCTTGGGGACCTTCCGGGATTCACTACGTGAGCATACTGCGACCGATCTGCGTACCAAATTTTGAATTATTTTATCTTATTTTTATATATATTTTAAAAAAATTTAGGTATTTTTGGAGAACAAATTCATGAAGGCACAAGAAGCAAGAGGTATTGGTACAATTAAAGACACTAGATGGAGACATTTATGGCCAATCCCGCACTCTCCCAATCATTATCTTGAATTCTTGAATAATACACTTGAATGTTCTCCCTCCATTATACTATCTCTCTCTTTTTCACAAAAATCTCAAACAATTCAACAAATTGCATGTTCTCTCTCCATTTTTGCATAGAATTTGATATTCTCTCTTTTCACTCAACATCTTCTTCTGGTTCATCTTCTATATCAATGGAAGCTCCACGTCCTTAGCATTCTTCCTCTTCCATTAGAACAATGGAAGCTTCACATCCTCGACATCCTTCCTCTTCTATTTTTGTCGAGCTCTAGCCTACAATACATGCATGCTCTTCCTTGTACTGGGCTCTTATCGCACACTCGATTGAATGATTGATCCTTGTTGTGCAATGTGCAAGTCCTTTGAAGATACACACCTCGCAGTCTGCTTTGTTCTAGCCATCTCTATGAAAATGTACAAACATAGTATAAGAACTCCAAATGGAGGAAAGGGAAAAAAACTAGAAAAATGGAATTAAAGAGGCTAAAGCAGCACAATGTGAGGGGGGGAGGGGGTCTAAAATTAGGAAGGCCCCCCCATGTTGTCGCACAAGATGCGCGCAGAGGGTTCATAAAAATCGCTTGTCACAGGGATGCTAAACGAAATGGTGAGAACTCAAGATGAATTCATGGATGAATACTTGTAATTCATAAAGAAGATACTCGTTTGTTAATATAGATTGGGATCAATGTAAGGCAAAGAGTTCATATGTATGTCATCATAGATATAAAGCTAAAAGGAGTTAAGCTTCATTAAGTTATGAGATTCCAAAAAGTCATGCTCATTTTGAGTACAAAGAGGTCAAGGTTGAATAACAAGGGAAGCAACGCTAGGAGGCTTCATATTATACATCAAAGAGTTTCATCAAACATATGAACCAAGTCATAGATTATTCCAACATGTGCTTTCCCCAATCTTAACTTGCATTCTCTTCATTTTCCTACAAATCACACTCTTTATAGCATGTGCTTCCCTATGGTTCATCAACATGAATGCCTTAAAGCTTTAAACGATTGTAAGAACTCAAAAGCCTTAAGTTTTAAAACCTTTCAAATCAGCTTTTAAGCTTTCATCAAGTTTAGCTTCCGCTCCCTCTAGTTGTAGATCGTTCTCGTCCACGACGACACGGAAGATGCAATCCATGAATTCACAGCCCTCTTGTCAATCTTCCTTAAAACATCTCTGTGTTGGGAGAATTCTCAGCACAAAGAATGTGATAAACTATACTGATTAATCTTCCACAATCTCTTGATGGATAGAGGGCCAAAAAACTGCGTGACTAGCTTCAAATTTGATGACAGGAACAACGCCACGATCTCCTCCTCTTCAGTCTGGACTAATGAATTGTTGCCCGAGCTTGAACTTGTTATGATCCTCCTAAGCTTCTTCTGTTGGTTCTTTTTCTTCTTTGGGTTTGATCTGTGTCCCATCCTTCTGCTTCGTCTTTAGAATTCCTCCTCCTAGTCCACTGTCATCCGTCACCCTCAGAGTCAGCAGCGTCTTTTGCCTTGGAGTTTTTCTGCCATCAATGTCCTTTACGATGACGAAAACACAATCTATGAGCTCCATCCTCCGAAGTTGCAGTCATGTTCTCTGAGCTTTAATCAAACTTCGTTATCCTCCTCATCTCCTCTCTATCGCTATTAGGACGCCACAGAATAGTCCTTCTTGATAGATGCGATAGACAGTCCCATGTGAAGACAAGTTGTAGCTAGTCCTCAAGAAGGAAGCACCAAGACAGTTGTCCTTGCGTATTCAGTGCCATCCACTTCAGACCGTCGCAGCCTCCAAATGTCCTCCAATGTTGAAGAGCTCCTTCGTCATTCTCCATTGCCCCCCCTTACGGAATCCTCGGTCCTCCCCTTATATTTGCGGCGCCACCCTCCAAACTCCCAGGAAAGCTATGTCACATTTCCTGCTTTTCTTCATTTTTGGCGTCCCCCTCTTTATATCATCAATCCTTCAAAGCGTGGTGCTTTTCATTTAAACTTATCGCCCATTTAAATTTTCCATCATGGCTTACGCCACTTTTGTAATATTTCCATTATGAGAATATTTCTAAACCCACGTGATAGTCATGTAAGGGAATTCCAACATCTAAAAATACGCTGATGGTGTGATTTTTGAATTACATACTATGTATCTTGATCTCCACTTGCATAAACGAGTTAAAAGAATTTACGTAGGAACCTCCTCCTAGAAAGCCAAAAGGATAACCTTTAGAATAAGGGAAATTTTTTTTCTTATTATTATTTCCCCCTTTTTCCCCCAGCGACCGTCGTGCTGGAGGGGAGGGGAATAGCAAGGATGACTAAGCATCCTTGCTGGGGGGTCGTAGAGGGGACAAGCCCATGCACGAGCCGCATGGGGGAGGGGAGGTACCTCTCCCTCTCCCATATAAACCCTGTGGGAGGAAGGGAAGGATTAGGGAGAAAGAGAGAGAGACGGGCAGCCTTCGCTCTGTTGAAACTAGGAGTCGAGAAGGGGATGAGCTCTGTTGGTTGCCGGGGAGATCAAGAGAGAGGGGAAGCACCGCGTAAGGCCACGTCATCCACCAAGAGTGGAGGGAGGAGATGCCATTTTCCTGGCGACTGCTGTGGGGCCAGGAAAGTCGCCGCCATCTTCAGTCTCGTCATTCGCCGCCTGTCTAAGTAGACGCCAGGCTGGGCCGACAGCCGCCAGTCAACGATTCGTCCTTTATTCCCCCCACATACCTTCGTAAACCCTCTAGAAGGCCCTTGGAAGCTTCCAAGGGGCCTTCTTGAGCCCCTTTCCCACACCTTTACTTATTCCCCCCCCCCCCCCCCACCCCCCTCGGGATTCTAAATCCGCCCTAAGCCCTTATTCTCCCCCCCCCTCCCGGGATTCTAAACCCCCCCTGAGCCCCTTATTCTTCCCCCCTCCCGGTGTTTTAAATTTCCCCCCCTAAGGCCCTTATTCTTTCCCCCCTCCCGGTGTTTTAAATCCCCCCCCTAAGGCCCTTATTTCCCCCCCCCCCCCGGATTTTAATCCCCCAAAAGTCCTTATTAACCCCTCGGGTTTTAATTTCCCCCCTAAGCCCTTGCCCTTTTTCCCTCCGGATTTTTTCTTTAAACTATTCAAGTCACACCCCTAAAGCTTACTTTGTCCTTAGGCTACTTTGCAGACTTCCATTTTTCTTGCATAAATTTCTTCACTCACTTTTCAAATCTTTTTGTGCAAGTGCTCTCGTAGCTGAGCTTTGTATTCTAAGTCTTATCAAACAAGCCGGTGTCCACACACTCCCATGTCCTAAAAATCCAAGTCATCATCATAGCCTCGTATGGTACCCCGTAAGGAAGAATATAGCCGTGAGATAAAAGATAGGGAGGGAAGCAGAGGGAATGAAAAGAGGGAGTGAAGGAGGAAGAGTGGGAAAAAGGTAAAAGATAAGGAAGGAGAAGACGGTGGAATTCCAAGAAGAAAAAGGAAAAGGCTATCTCACATTCGAACTATGATGCCACCGAAGAAAGTCCAAGGTGTAGCAGCGGGAGGGTCATCTCCCGGTATCCATGTGGATATCTCCCCTCAAAGCCAGGTTTTTCCTCTTGGTGTTAATTTGGTTTTAAGTCAATCATGCAAAGAAAAATTGTTAAGGAAAGATATATTTATTCGAGTTAATTTTTTTACGAAGGAGTTAGCCTAGGGACAACAATGTATACAAATTAGCTTTTTTCAAATTGCATCAAGCGTTATAAAATTATAGGCAAGATTAACCATTTACTATAGTAATATATTCCTAAAGAGTAGAAATTATATCTTGCACCATTCGTCTTATTCCTTTCGCAACGAATCATGGTAAAATGGCTAAATTCATGGAAGGTTTCTTCGATGCTCAAATTACTAGGGAGTTATCTTTGCTAGTTGCACATCTTAGCAAGGCATTTGTTGTTATTTGGCATGAGTTCATCTTTAAAGAAAACGGAAGTTAAATGTTAGGAATTAACAAGTATAAAAATTAGATATATGAACTCATTTGGAAAGAAAATGCAGTGGAAAACTGCTGGATGACACTCTTTCCCCCCCCCCCACTATTTGAGGGCTTGGGACTAATAAAGTGTGTATACACCAATTTCACAGCTAGGCCTTTTTGGTCCAAAGGAGAAATTGTCACTCTTTGTATCACCTTGGCATTATGCTATATGCCAAATTAAACTGTATTGATTGGGAAAGTTAATTGTCACAAGGATAGTAAAACCGTGACAAGACGATTAAGATTACCTTCCAAAAGATAACTGAACCAATCTAAACATAGAAACATTCATACCCTAAACACTGGACTACTTTCCTTACCGTAGGGACAATAAATTCATAAAGATAAGAAACTAGGGTTCGTCCCTAAGGTTCTTAAATGAAGAAACCCTAAGCCTGACATACGTAAGCTTAAGGAATCTAAATAGATTATTCCATCGCCGGACTTGCGCAACATGTATGAAAGCATTTTGTGATCAATTCACAAGGAGAAAAGGGAAAAACCCTCTTCAAGGACGGCAGATCCTTACGCAAGTTATCTTGCAAAAAGACGTAGTTTTTGGATATCCTTCTAAATAAGGAAAGTTGTAAAAAAGAAACTAGCATATCTAAGGTACCTTAGGGTTAACCAAGTTGGGTATACCCTACACCCGAATATAAAGGATCTTGCCAAGTTACGAGACATCTTGAAAACGACTGCTGATACACTCAAAAAGGAAAGAACACTTCTTTAGCAGTTTGCCATACAACTGGGTTGATTAATGGAAATATTTGTGCTTACTAGAGATTTTAGGGCTCTGTTTGAATTAAGAATTACAAATTAAACAAGTACCTATACTTCAAGTTAAAGGCCTGAAGGGAGAGGCAGCTTCAGTTACCCCCGACTGCCTGCCTGACCCTAACTAAGGGGGTTGTTGACCGCGCCGGGAACATGGACCGAACCCGCCGTGAGAGGTCTCTCCGTTGAGTTCTACTTGGAGCAGGAGGACGCTTGGGTGCCAGGGGGGCTCTGGCTGTAAACCCCTCGCCTTCCGGGTCCTGCACAAGAGGCTAACGTGACTCGGGATTGGATCTCGAGGCCCGCATATTAGTTGACGGGCGAAAGCTTGGAATAGTGATCCCTGGAGATTACTTGTTAGCCTTTGGGAAGATTATGGAAAAGCCTATGGGCGGAACTCCTTGTATTTCAAACATAAAATGATGAAATGTTAAAAGAACTTGCTTGATGTTGCTTTTCTATGTCACGTGATAAGATTATGTGAAGGAACCAGTGCTTAACAAGGTTAATTAAAGAAGCTGATTGTTATATGTCAAATTAATGTGTTAGATAATTACATAACTAAAACAAACCGAGGAAAGTGCGGAGGATGGGCCATGGGTCCGTCCTACGGTTGGGTGGTCCCGGTTAGCCGGGAACTTTTCTCAAAAATCTCGAAAGACAGCGGAATGATCATCATCATCAAAAAGAATAACGAGAGCAACGACCTAGAATTACGTCTGACCCGATTTACATTGTTTTATGTTGGGGGTAAAGGCGCCTCCGCCGTGCCGCCCCGTGTATTACTACACTGACAGTACCCGCCACTGCACACTGCAGGTGGCGGGCGCCTGTCACGTCACTTTATTCTTTATTCTTTTAGTGACAGTTTGAATAAAGGAAGGCCCGGTCACACATTGTGACTGTTGGAGTTCTCATTTCTTGTCTCTCTCTTTCTTGCTCTTGCTCTCCCGCCATAGCTCGCGTGCAAGCTTCGATCCTTCTCACCTTTCAACTGGTATCAGAGCTTGGCATTCTCTTGCTCGAGCTCGACTCGGTGCTTCCCGACCTTCGCATCGACTCGCTTCACGCATTGGGTCTCCATCCCGGCAGCCATATCCGATCTCCCCGAGCTCCCGTCACTCCCCGGCTTCCCGAGCACCTTCCCAGCCTATTGAGACACCTTCAAGGCATTGATACTGAGGTATTTGATCATTCTTTCAAGGTTTTATTTCAGTCTACAGGTTGCAAACAGCAAGGGCAGCCATGGCTTCAAACCCTTGAAGCTTATTCTCCTCATATTGTGCCTTACACCTATCAAGGCTCAAAGAGGCTTGTCATAGGCCTTTGATAGGCCCTTCTTGAGCCCCCCATTACCCCCTTTTCAGCCCATGTGGAGCAGCAGCAAGTTCAGCACCAACAGGGCAGATTGCATCATTTTTTTCCAGGCTGTGAGCACTCATCTACTTCAGCTCCACACTTGGCCATTGCTTCTTGCTCTCTACCTTGATCAAGAGGGCTATAGACTTCATGTTTGATGTCATTCAAGCTTTGGGCATTGGTCTTGATCATTCGGGGCTGATTGATGCCAGGAGGCATATTCCACGGTGGATTCCGTGAGGTTTTACGGTGGATTCCGTAAACTTACTTAGATGACCGGGGCTCATACGCAAAGAGGATTCTTTGTGCGAGAAGTTGATGGGGACGCCTGTCCTTTTCGGGCGTTTCATTAATTTAGTGTGTACATGGGTGATTCCATAGCGGGTGATTCCGCAAAATGCATATTAAATTAATAAACGTTTATGAGTTTAGAGTGCGCACTCGTAATAAATTAAGGTTAGGATTTATTTCTAACCAGTTGATTTATTTATGTAGCTGAAGACTGTTAGGTATTCACTTTTGTCGGTTTAATTGTGTTATTTTACTAACGATTGTGAATGCTTCAGTTGATGTGTAGAGATAGCAGCAGTGGCGAAGGAAAGCATTGGAGTCTAGCGGGTTTTCGATCTTTGGACTATATTTTGATAGGCGCCACGCCTATATTTTGTTATGTCTATAGAGACATCGATTATTTATTATTATTTTGTATGCGCTTATGTGCCTGGATATGTTATTTCTATTTGGACATTGAGATTGGGCGTGCCAGACACTATGGGCACCGTCCATTAGCTTTATTTTCCTATTTTTGGTAGAAAGCAAACTCAAAAGCTAAAAGCTTGTCATATTTTTGTAATTGGGCTATTTTTGAGCATAAAGATTGGAAATATACATTAAATACATGCTTTGTGAAGCGCTCACACAAGGCATGGGGGAGATTGAACCCAATTTGTCTCTTGTCTCATGTCGTGCTTGCTTTTACATTGGTTTTTGTGCTAAAAAGTAGAGTACTTTGTTCTTGGGGACCTTTGGGAATTCACTACGTGAGCTACCTGCGTCCGATCTGCGCACCAGTGGTATCAGAGCGGAGCAGAGATCAAGGGCTTCCAATCGCTACCAATCTCGGGCGAAGGCGGAGTTCCAGGAACAAACGGCCTCTACAGTCAATCTCGTCGCGAACCGTCGATACAGGCAGACTTCTGGCGATCAAGAACCCCTGTTTCCACTCTCAGATCGCGAAGGACCACTCTCTGTCGGCGAAGGACCACTCCCTCATCTCCATGAATAAGTCGTGATAAACAGTAAGAAAGCCATATCTCTTTTTTTCAAAAAGCTTAGTTTAAAAGCTTAAAACAAAGCTTAAGAAGCTTATTAAGCTTCCAATCAACAAATCGATGCATCCTGGAGAGGCCCGAAAATTCCGTGTGGGAAAAACGGCCCCCCCCCCCACGAAAATTGACGACGATGCTGCCTACCTCCTCCTTCCATAGCTTAAGCTTAATAAATTAAGCTTAAGTCATCAAGCTACTCTCAAGTCAGTGAAGGCAAATAAGTCTGCAAACTCCGGGTCTCGCACTACAGAAGACAAGTTCAGTAAGTCACTTGGAATCAAGTCCTGCAAGTTCTGTAAGTCGGCTAAGTTCAGCAAGTCTACAACCCTGCAAGTCTGTTAAGTCTGCAACTCTGCAAGTCAGACTAAATCAGAACTGACTATTGCTTAAAACTCATAGAAGACTTGTTCGTTTGCAAAAACTCAGAACTGGAAAGTTGTTCGCAGCAAGCTGTTTTACCTATCTGCAGGTTCGTTGAAGTACTTTCAGCAAATGGAGACAGAAATATTTCAGAATTTCTGAAAATTGAAGAAGAAAATACCCAAAAATACATAGCCTTGTAACCCCAAATTTGAGCTACGCTCATCCCGCTAACTGATTTTGAGTGAGAAAGGTTTGTTGAGTTTTACAGGATGACAACACCACATATGGATGATCCTATGGCTGAAGACGATCTACCCGAGCCTACCATGGAACAAAAGTTGGATCTTATCATGCTGCAATTGGAAGAAGAGAGAAGAGCTAGGCAAGCCTTGCAAGCGCAATTGACAAAGCTACAAGGAGCGTCCACTGATAAAGAAGAACCTCAAGCTGAAGATCTGATTCGCCGTACCATCGACGCCACTCTTGAAGCACAAACCATTCGCAAGGAATCCAAGATAAGTAAACGAAGTTTCAAGTTTCGCACTTTCAATGGCATAAGAGAAGGAAAGACTGTTTTATCATTCATAAGCCAGTTTGATGACTATTTCCATGAGGAAACTTATCTCGAGAAAGATAAAATCAAGTGTGTTACTAATCATCTGATAGATAGAGCATCACTTTGGTGGACTGTCGTCCGCAAGAGTATAGAATGTCCTGCTACATGGGAAGATTTCAAGAAGAAGTTCATGCAAAATTTCCTTCCACCGCAATTTCATGAGAAAGCTATCAAACAATGGGATCTACTTCAACAGCGAGATCGTGAGCCTATTCCACAGTATACAGAGCGTTTTTGGAATGCACTCTTACAGCTACGCATGCTTGAAGACGTACCAGAGACGACACATAAGCGGAAGTACATGTCTGGACTTCTTGGACATTACTACGCTGAGGTGAATATGTTCAAGCCTGCTACCCTTGAAGATGCTATCTCCTTAGCTCACGACACTGAAGATAAGTTACGTGGAAGAGATCGACGACCACAGCCATTCCAAGCAAACGGTAATTATGGATCTAAACAATTCAATTCCAATTTCAGAAGGTTTAATCCAGGTCGTTTTTCATCACCATCTTTCCGCAAGAATTGCCCTAAACCACATGCATTACCATCCACTGTTAATCCAAATCCTAAGCCTATCCAACAAGCAAATCCAAATATACCCAGACTCCCAGCCATTGCAAATAATGTGACCAAAGCCAAGCCCATCGTATGCTACAAGTGTCACCAGCCGGGGCATCTCGCAGCAAATTGTCATTCAAAGAAGCCATCAGCACATATCAACTACCTTGGAGCCATGGACGAAGAAGAGCATGAGGATATGCCGGATTTCACTGAAGAAGAAGATGATCCTACTACTACTTCCGACACTTTACCAGGTATGCCTACTTTACATTCATTGTTGACTATGAAATGTATGGTGCATGGAAAAGAAAGAACTATATTGCATGATGACGGTAGTACGCATGACTTTATTTCAGCAAAATTGGTAAAGGAATTGAAATTGCATACAGTACCTACGCATTATCGCATAAAAGCTGCATTTTTAGGTACTAGGTACAATGGCACACAAGAAGTTCAAGATTTAGAAATTCAAATTGGTCCATATATTGAAAGAAGAAATTTCTTAGTTGTCCCATTACAGTCTAGCGACATTATCCTAGGAATGCCATGGAGACACCAACATAATCCCAATATAGATTATTCCACACACACAATGAATATTAATTTTCAAGGAAAATCTATTACATTATTTGGTATGCATGCATCTCATATGTTTCCACTGCTTTCGCATACTCAAGCAAAACCTGCACTACGCAAGAATACTAAATCATATCTCATTTGGGTGAATGAATTGCACGCAAAAGAAACTCATATGCATCCTAGGCACAAGGAATTTCTTGCATATTTTAAGGATTGTTTTGCAGAAGACTTACCACCAGGTTTACCTCCATCACGTCCAGAAGACCATAAGATTGACCTAATACCTGGCACACAACCACCTTGTAAAGCCCCATATAGGCACAATCAAATAGAGCAAAAAGAAATCCAGAGTCAAGTAGAAGAATTACTAAATAGAGGTTTAATTCGACCTAGCAGTTCCCCATTCGGTGCACCTGTGCTCTTAGTCAAGAAAAAGAATAATACTTATCGGATGTGTATTGACTACCGAGCATTAAATAAGATCACTGTTAAGAATAGGTATCCTATACCTAGAGTTGATGACCTTATGGACAAACTGCAAGGATCTTCTATATTTAGTAAAATTGACCTTAAATCTGGATATCATCAGGTGAGGCTAGATAGATCCGACATATTTAAGACTGCATTCAGGACACAGTTTGGCCATTACGAATTCTTAGTTATGCCATTCGGATTAACTAATGCACCTGCCACTTTCAGTAGAATGATGAACCGTATTTTTCTAAAATATCAATATTGTGTGATTGTTTTCTTTGATGATATTTTAGTGTTCAGTCAAAGTGAAAAAGAGCATTATGAGCATTTATCATTAGTTTTTCAATTACTGAAAGAAAATCAATTGTTTGCAAATCCTGAAAAGAGTGAATTCTTTAAGACAGAAATAGAATATCTAGGTCATATTGTATCAAAAGAAGGAATAAAAGTTGATCCTAAGAAAATTGATTCAATATTGCATTGGCCTATTCCTAAAAATGTACATGAATTACGCTCATTCCTTGGTCTTGCTAGTTTCTATAGGAAGTTTGTACGTAATTTCTCATTACTTGCTTTACCACTGACCAAACTTCTTAAGAAAGGCATTGTTTATCAATGGACTGAAAACTAGCAGAAATCCTTTGATTTACTCAAACGTGCATTGACCAATGCCCCTGTCCTACAATTGCCTGACTTTAACAGACCATTCTTTCTAGTTGTGACCGATGCTAGCGGATCAGGAATAGGAGCCGTGCTAATGCAAGACAACCATCCAATAGCATATTCTAGTTCTAAGCTGAAACCCTCTGAGCTTAAATATTCCACTTATGACAAGGAACTCTTAGCAGTTGTTCAAGCATTAAAACAATGGAAGCATTATTTAATGGGTTCAGAATTCATGATAAAGACCGACCAGCAAAGCATTAGACATCTACTTAGCCAACCCCAAATTTCTGACCGTCATATCAAATGCGCTTCATTCATTCAAAGTTTCCATCCTATCATTCAATACCAACCTGGAAAAGAAAATGTAGTTGCCGATGCATTGAGTAGAAGACCTGCAATACACAACATTTCTATCATATCTTTTGATTCTTTGAATGCTATGAAAGACACATATCACCAGGATATTACTTTTCATTCTGATTGGCAAAAATTAGTTCAAAATAATTTCATTCCTGTTGATTCATTGTCATATAATGATGGATTCATGTTCTTTGAAAAGAGACTGTGTGTTACTATTCCATTCCGATCTTTTGTTTTGAATGAAATTCATTGTCCCCCATATCAAGGTCATAGAGGTATCATTTCTACATTACGCATGTTAACTGAAGATTTTTATTGGCCGCATATGGATGCAGATGTGTCTAATTTTGTTTCTGAATGTCTGATTTGTCAAAGAATAAAAAGACATCATGGTAAACAATATGGATTATTAATGCCTTTATCTATTCCATCTAAACCTTGGGAACATATATCTATGGATTTCATTACTGGCTTACCAAATACTAAATCTAACCATGACATGATTTGGACAATTGTAGATAGATTTAGTAAGCAAGCATATTTCATAGCATGTAAGAAAACTTTAACAGCATCACACGCAGCACAATTATTTTTGAAAACTATTTTTACTAACCATGGATTGCCGAAAGTGATTATTTCAGATAGAGATTCTAGATTTTGTAATAATTTCTGGATTTTCTTTACATACTCAAAAGAATCTTGGAAGATGGACGGCCACCAATATCCAGCTCGTAACACTTTCTGCGCCGTCAACCGTCCCGCGAAGTGCCCTCCACATGCAGAGTCATGGCACTCCTCCAACATAAAAGGAACCTCGTCAAGCATCACACATCGGCAATAGATATCATCAACACCTTGCCGATATAGTGTCCCTGCGATCAAAGAAAACTTCAAAGCTTGCTGTTTGATTTTCCTCTTTTTAGACTTTGACAAACCAGCTCCCGTCTCTCTTGTTGATAGATAATGCGTAATAGCAGCATACCAAGATGGAATAGAAGCTGTATCAATTTTAAACATTTCCTCAATATCACTTTCTTCAGCCAAAGTCTCTTGCCGCTCCCCGAAATCCACAAGGCATTCCACAATACCCTGTGGCCTCGGTGGCTTACTCTTAATCTCATAATCGAACTCCTGCAAAGTGATTAACCACTTTGCCAAATGATCAAGCGGCTGCAGCTTATTCATAAACAATCTAAGTCCTTCCGCCTTCGTATAGAATACTACCTTTTCATAGAGGATGTAGTGTCTGAATCTCTTAGTCCCAAAGACCATCGCAAGACACAACTTCTCCATGTAGGTATAATTGATCTCTAAAATGCCCAATTTCCGACTAGCAAAAGCTATCGGATGATACCACTTTTTCTCCCAAATTTGGGCTAGACAGTAGCAGCTGATACTATGCATGGTGGCTGTTGAAAATATATAGAACACCTCACCCCTTTTAGGTGCTTTTAAAATGGGTGCTTTCACTAGCTCTTGCTTCACATCCTCGAAAGCTACCTTACAGGGGTCGCTCCACTCAAATAAACAGCTAAAGGATAATAAATTCGTTATTGGCAAGGTTCTTTCTGCCAAGGCATTTATAAACCTCCGATAATACCCTACTGATGACAAAAAGCTATGAACCTCTTTTGGAGTGCGTGGTGGACTCATAGCAACTATAACCTTGATCTTTTCAAGGTCAGTTGCTATTCCTACTGAACTGACCACATGGCCCAGCAATAGCCCACAAGGTACTCCAAAGACACACTTCCGTGGGTTAAGAGCGATACAAAATTGTCTGCAGAGCTCAAAGTATTTTCTCAAAATAACCAACATCCTTTCCCTTACAGTGGCTACCCCCAGGTCATCAATAAATACTTTCAACTCGTCTGGGGAGATGTCACCAAAGGTCTTGTCTGCTGTTCGTTGCCACGATCCAGGTGCATTGCATAAACCAAAGGCCATCGCATGGTACACAAAAGTACCATAGACAGTAATAAAAGTTATTTTCAACTTGTCCTCTTCTGTAATTGCCATCTGGTTATATCCTGCAAAGCAATCCATAAACGAATATATTTCCCTACGCGCTAATTGATCCAAAATCTAGTCAATAAATGGCAACGGGTAGTAATCCTTAACCATCTACTTATTCAGCTCTCTAAAATCTACACATAATCGGATCTGGTTGTTCTTCTTCTTCCTGATAACAACTGGTGAACACCATTCTGTGTGTTGAACAGGGAAAATCAAACCAGCTTTCCTAAACTTCTGCAACTCTTCAAATAGCTCGTCCCTAAATTCAAAAGGCATACGCCTTACCTTCTGACGCACAGGACGACTGCCTTCTTTTACAGGAATAGTATGAACAGCTAGGCTGGGAGGAATGCCTCTCACCTCATCCTAACTCCAAGCAAAGATATCGCGGATTTCTTGAATCAAGGACACATAGTCCTCCCTTTGTGCTGAACTGAGCAAAGAACCTAATTTAATTGGCCGCGAATCAGTCGACGTGCCAAGGCCTAACTCAATCACATCCACATCTCTTATCCTATCTTGAGGCTCTATCGGCTCAATTAGAGTTATTTGATAGATATCATCTGTAGTGGACCCTTCTTTAGATTCATCGCTAGATGACGTCTCACTATCAGATGGATTGTCTACTGTCTCTAATTCCATAGAAGATAAAGGAGCTCTCTCACTTTGAGGAGACTCAGGATAAGCATCGACTATCACTCGATTAGCACCTCTACCTAGAACCACTCGACCGGCGGGTATATCGACTTGACAGTCTGTCCGTAAGATCCAAGGCCTACTTAGCAAAATCTGATAGCTAGGACGTCCTACAAATCTGATCACCCTAAAGTCCAAGAAACATTCTACACTTGCAACTGTAACATGGACCTTAGTAACGCAACCTTGTGGTTGTCTTAGACTATCATCAGCCATTCTCAGAAGGGTGGAGCTGTCTTTCTGGATGCCTAGACCCAACCTCTCCATCAATTCTGAACTCATGATGTTGACGGAGGATCCACTGTCTACAATGGCATGTTCCACTAATATTCCATCTACATAAGTTGGAACCCTAGGGCAATTCTTTTCAGCATGGTCAAACCAATCTTCCCCTACTCGTGCTATGCCCAGAGGTTCCACAATATATCCGATACGTAGGATCTTCTTAAATTCCTTGCGTACTTCTGGAGATAATTTGATCAATTGCAAGAGATTCACATCTGGTTTGACTTCGCAAAGAGAACTCGCTAAATCAAAGTCGTGATAAGTAGCCAAAGCTCTCTTTTCTCGCCAAACCATCCTCTCTTTTGGTCTTTGGACTGGTTTCGGTGCTTCTTTCTTGGCTCTTGCCTTCTTTCTTGGCACTGCCTCATCCTTTTTAGGGTCAACTTTCCTATCAACCGGTCTTAGCGTTCCCCCTTCCATGCGAG
Organism: Lygodium microphyllum; assembly: GCF_053477565.2. Classification (NCBI taxonomy): domain Eukaryota; kingdom Viridiplantae; phylum Streptophyta; class Polypodiopsida; order Schizaeales; family Lygodiaceae; genus Lygodium; species Lygodium microphyllum. The sequence goes on from NC_141143.1 coordinate 13,148,724, forward strand.
GACTCTGGACCTGCGTCCCCTTATCCCCTTGTTTAGGGTTTGCCTCAACCGATTTTTCCTTATCTTTGTCAACCTCTTTAGCCTTTTGGCCTCTTGTCACGGCTCTTAAGTTAGAGGTTTCATCATCATTAAATCGTACAGCCTCGATAAGGCTGACTCCATGGCCTTGTGGCAGCTCTTCTATGTTTGTTTTTCCCCTCTGTAATATTTGCCTAGGTGCATCATTCTGCTGCAAGTTATTTCCTTGCGCTCTATGATTCACTGGGCCCGGTTGTTTACTCCCTTGTTGGAGAGAGCTAATCTTACTCCAACAAGTAGCAGCTAGATGGCCCGACTTCCCACAAATGTCACATTTCACATTTGGACAATTCCTGGGGAAGTGCTGTCCACCACACCATTTACAACTGAATCTAGAGGGTCCACCCTCTTGAGGGCGTCGACTCCCTATCAAATTTTGTTGCTTCTTCAAGAAATTAACGTCAACAGCTATTTGTCGATATTGCTCGGAGATCATATCGGTATAATGCTTCATCATGTCCTTAACTTTGCCAAGGACATTAGATGCACTCGACTCGTAGCCTCGATCGTAAACTCGTCGTTCCATTGGCCTAACAATCTGATTTGGCATTGGCTATTGACCTAGAGGAACAACATTCAAATTTGAAACTTGGCCTCCAACATTTGATGGAGCCAACTGACTTGCCATGGGCATAGTCACACTAGGAGGAGCCAGTAATAGAGGTACATTCAAAACCATACTCCCTCTCCCAACAGGGTTAGTCATAGGCATCCCTTGACTTCCATTTGTCAATGAGGGATTGCCACTAGGTACTAAGCCCCCATTAACATTCATTCAGGAGGAGTAGGCCGTTTGTAATCATGCTTCTACTTCCTCTGGCCGCGTAATAGCGGTGTCTATATCTGCTAAGGCCACACTGCTCAATTATACTTGGATATTAAAGTCCAACCCATGCAAAAAGTATTGCAATTGAACAGCTGGTGGAATGGGAATGTAAGTTTGCAACTTACGGAATACTTCCTTTAACTTCTTAGCATATGCTTTCACATTCTCGTGAGGATCTTGACGTGTCACATTCAAGACCCGCAACCAATATTGGCCACCTCTTTCAGGGGCATATTCCGCTCGGAAAGCTGCATAGAATTGATCAATGGTGGTTATGGTTCCACACTCTATGTTGTGATACCAAACCCCAGCCCTTCCTTTTAGCGTCATATTGAAGAACATCATGAGATGTCCCTCGTCTTGGATGCGATAATTGAACATCAATCTCTGAAATTCACAAATGTGAAATTTTGCATCCTCTTCCGCTAACCCATTAAAAATGGGCAAGGGAACTCCTAAGGCTGGTAAATCCGGCGTCCCTACAGGAATCACAATAGGCTATGCCATGATGACTATCGGATTAGCAATAGGAGCTTGAAGTAACAGATTCACACCCCCACTTGAAGTGGGTAAACTTGGTAGAGAAGAGGAAGAACTTATGCTTCCTCTTGCCCCTAATGGAATAGGTGGAGCAGTTAGGTGACTAAGACCACTACTTTGTATACGTACTAGACTACTCCTTTGAGGAGAATAATGGCTTACAATCTCTAACCGCCGTCTAGCCCTTTCAACACGTTTGGCTTTTTGAATTTCGGCTTGACGATCCTTGTCAGATGACATAAACCAACTACCTTTTGGTCCCTAGAAACCCTAAATCCGAAAACCACCACTTATCAGTGGCTCCCGACAGACGCACCACTGATGGGACCTAAAACAGGCCAGCACTGGCTCATGCACTAGCCGGACCTTTATCATGCGCTCAACAACCCCATGGCCTCACGGCCAGGAGTGTCGATGACACATACATCATACACTGCCTTCCTAAACATCTTACGTTTGTATCACATCTCATAGTCCAACTCTAACCCAACTAACACTCCTCAGAGGGAGTCCCAGCACATTGCCAAATAGCATGAAGTACAAACATAGGAGGTCCTCCCATGGCTAACTGCCGCTACCTCACTGCGACTCTCCTACACCTTGGGGATTGGCCCCTCGATGCGTCGCTAAACATATATAACACAATATCGCACATAGTTCTCTCAAGGTACCAATTGATCGTATCCAAGAATGTACCATTTTCCTCACTTTCTTTCCCCTAGGACCCAACGCCTAGCCTACAGCTTGGAACAAACCTTACTCACTCAACGTTGGTCACGATCTAGAGAATACAAGTGCTATGCATCTAGGAGGTATTGTCTGATACCTTTAACTTTCTTTATGATTTATGCAAGTAGTGAATGTCCACGTGCTCAAACGATTAGAAAATCAGCATTTGTGCACATGTGTAAAATATTTCTTTCAATGATTTTAACTATCGCTCGTATACGGCGTTGCATGAACCTATTACCGAGAAGACCTCGTGCTACTAGGTTCTTATTTTTAAATTAATGACCGATCTAAATGGTATGCAAAAAAACCAGCAAGCTTTTCATCATTTCATTCAGCATTTAAACACCTTTTATACACTCTACCCCCTCACCTATTTAGGTTGTGCATTATTGATCTATTTAGGTTTCATTTCCATGTTTTTTGTTGTATGAAAAGCAATAAAAACTCACTAAAACATAAAGGTAGGGCTGAACTGAGGCTAAACCTCATACTTCAGACCCCCCATACATACACAAACATGGTTCTTATTTTTCCTTAATTTTCGGCACTCAAAATCTATTTTTTCCTTATTTTTCCTATTTTTCTTGTATTTTTTTGCAATATTAAATAACTAAAAATACAAAATGAGTTGTGGGCTTTGGCCCTTAGATTCATTTGCAGCAAAAACACAAATTTATTTGGTGTGTCTTATTATATTTTCCACTTATATATAAAAAACACCCAATTTTTCCATATTTCGCGTGTTTTACGAGTTTTACACTATTAATTTTAGTCTCACAACACTTATGATTTTCTGATTTTCTGAGCATAAACTGATCAAAATCATAGCAAACAACAACATAATGCATAATCATCCAATGGGAACAAATATTCATGAAGCAAATTGCATAAAACATCAATTTCCTTTGTAAAAATAAAATTACCGTTCTTTGCGGGTTGCGGGTTTTTATTTGCCATGCCTCGGGACTGATTTCCAGTAGCCATTAATATCCATGACAGTCCACAATTAGCAATCTTCATTCCTCTTGAACCACGGAGCAATCCGGTCTTCATTGGACAAGCATCTGTCATCCATTCTTCTTCTTCTTCTTCACCACATGAATCTGCCCTTAGAGGAGAGAGAGGGAGGAGAGAGAAATAATGATTTTCTCTCTCTCTCTAGAGTCCATCATTCTTCATGCGAGAGGAGGCGATGCGGAGCGCAGAAGGAGTGGACCAGCCTTGCCTTGCCATTGATATTGCTTGCTCTCAGAAAAAAAACTCATCCATGGGGGAGGGGGCCATTTTTTTCTCGCGCGGCTGATCAGCACACCGCCCTCCTGCTTTCATGTTTTTTTTAGAGGTGGGGGGTCCCAAGAGACACCCCCTTTGGCACCCTACTTGGCCACCCTTTCATTCTTGGCCCTTTTGTGGGCACCCTCCCGGGTTCTTCCATATCTCCCGTGTTCGACGTCCGATTCGAGCCCAGAAAAATCCTACGCGACCATCTTGAGACCACGAACTGATCGAAAACTTCCCTCACTTGCACAGGTGCATGGAAAAATTACTGAAAATCTGCAAGTGTTGCACGGGCGTCCTTAGAGCACTTTGATACTTAAAATCGTCCTAGATCGAGCCGCCACCTTTGACGTTGAATATTTTTCCCTTGATATTCGTAATTTTTAGCTATTTTTAAGCACTTCTTGGCATCAAGATTCCGCTCTCAATAAATAGGCCTTGAACGCACGTGATGTAGATGATATTCATACACTAACTTGTTTGAGAATGCATCATCATTCGACTTCTTTATTGATTTAGAGAGTCAAAGTGATCTGATTCATTAGTACTAGTGTGAGTTGCATGGATTATCCAAAAATACTAGATTTTTGAATAATTTCATTCTATTTTTGGTATTATTTATTGTAAAAATCCAAAAAAGTTTAAAAAAGCTTCTACATTAGGATGGCATGCAAAAAGCAAGTGGCTTTTTCAGCCAGTTATGAGATTTTTCATAAAAAAGGACAGTTTCACAAAATCATGCATGTCGTGATCGTTGTTGATAGGTTGAAAACTATAGTTTGAATTGGAAGAGGAAGAAGTGATTTCGGAGATCCATGAGCATGTGTCCTAGGATTTTACCCCCCTTTCGGAGCCAAGAGAGCCATCAGATTTGGGTTCCGAGCAGTAGAGAAGGAGCTGTTATTTCTTATCCACATTTTGTTCTACGAAGAAGCTCTAGGAGATCTAATGCTTGGAGATTCCAGGTTCTTTTAATACATATTGATTTCGTTCATTGTGCTTTGTCATTATTGTATTTACCTCTTGTGTATTCTTTATCTTCTCTTCCATCTCCTATCTCTACTTCCTTCTACCTCTGATCCCTAGTGGATTCGACCTTTTGACAAAAGCCCCTCCAAAACCATCGACCATCGTGCTTGCTTATATCTTCCATGATGACTCCCTCCTCCCACAAGATCTTAAGCTCATCGACTAATGGATGAAGATACACATCCATATTTTTGACTTTTTAGCGGTTGGGAATGAGAAAGCTAAGGATGAGGTGTCCTTTCTTTGTAGAAAGCCATGGAGAGATGTTGTAGTTGACAAGGACTACAGACCACACATTGTAAGAAGTTGAGCACAGACTGAATGGGTTCATGTCATCCATAGAAATACCAAGCTAAAGATTCCTTGGCTCTCGTGCAAAGCCTAGAAAGGTAGAGTCAATGTGCCTCCATGCGCGTGATCCGTTGATATTCGTTAAACTCCATCTGTGGATCTATTCTGTGCATACCACGTTGCCAAGCTCGCCATGCCAGACGTACGAAACATGTGATTTATGCGGGGGATAAGCAAAAAGTGTCTAAGAATTTTTTGAGGGATGGTTTGCCCTTGCAAGTCCTGTCGATACCTATAAGCACCACACTTTGGACATATCTCCATAGTCTCCTATTCTCCTCGAAATAGTATGCAATCGTTGATACATGCATGGATGTTGTTGTAGTCCATGCCAAGCTTTCGTAAAACATGTCGTGCATCATTATGAGACTCAGGCATGGTATTTGCAAATGGTAATATATTATACTTCAGTAACCTAAAATAACATCATAAAACACCTTGAAAAAGCACAATTGTTTTTTATGATAGCGTCGAAAAGAAATCAACGAAGTGTACGTACAATGTACCTGAATAACTTGGTCACACTTGCATCGCTCTACTTGTATTTTGCTTGCATACTTAGGAGTGCAAGAAGTGTCTTCAGGCAAGATACTCGGCACCCATCATATAATGGTATGGATGCTTCCGCTCTAAGTGGATCAGATGTCTCAACATCTATGGGCATCAATGCATCGATCATTGCCTCCATCTCAGGCTCCAAGATTGTAGGAAACTTTGGAAGGTTTCTTGTCTCCTCTGGTATTGATGGTATAGATTGGGTGGTACCTTCCAAGTGGTGGATTGGCTTAGAAACTCCATCCACCACACGCACACAAACTCTTCTAACTAGCCACAAAGAGTGTACCCCTCCTTGGGATGAGACGTCACCTCCGTGTAATAAATTTATGGTCCACATCCAATGTTTTTGTATATGATATTCAATTAGTTTGCGAATACAATGCATGATTGATATATACTTTTCTTACCATTTTCTCAAAAAAAAAGGTGGCAAGGTAGCACAAATAGCACTATGTGCTTTATTTGGGCCATACAAAAGAGTTTTAGTAATGTGTACAATGCTCGTTTGAATGAAGACAAAGTGTACTTGAATCCATAAGACTAATACATAAAATAAATACAAGATCATGTAATGAAAGTGATGGTACAATCATGGCAAGATACAAAGGATGATAATAACATAGTGCATAGAAAATGCCTACATAAATCACATGACCAAAAAAGAAGAGCATGTGTGCTGCATGGATCCAAGGGTGAGCTATAGATCCTTGCCATCTGAAAGCTCGTCATGCCACAAAGGAGCATCAAACAGACTTTGCAAAAAGAGAAACAACTACACATTAGTCCACCATACAATAATGCATTTCAATTAAAATTAGTAACTAGAGACAATAAAGATAAGTGACTTACAGGGTCATTGCGTCTATACAATCAGTTGATCAATGCAGTGAGACTGTGTCTCTCTGCATATCGAGTCTCTAGGCCAGTGGGATTGCTGTTTGTAATGGAATGTTGCAAAGAAAACAAAATACAAATGTTAGAAACATGATTGCAAAAAAAAAGCAAGCAGAACAAAAAAAAAACTTACAAAGTCCTCCAGATAAGTCTTGTGGCCGCCACTCCCAAGATAATGGACCACTCCTATCTCCAATCGTGCCTTCGTTACCTTGCACTGCTGCCTCCAACGTCTTGGAGAATATGTAGCTTCCTCCCTGAGGCGGCACCAGTCATCCACATCTGGCCACTCAGGATTTGGGGCCCCACTCTTAAGTGCCTTGCAGCATCCGATCGTCTGTGTGACATCTATGCATGTGAAAAACCTATCTGCTACAGTGGTGGGTACTAGAAAATCCCTCATGCAAGGATGATACTATCTAGTCCTTGCTCCCCTCCAGTATGTTCTTTCAATGATCCGAGTCATTGTGCCAAAAAATTGTTGGCACAACTCTCTCATACGAGTCATCATCCTCCTCCCCTCATCATTCATGATGATGGCTCATGTCCTATCATCTACAAGGTATCCATACTCCTCTGGATTATACCTAAGACTTTTCCTCTCCCACCTACGACCATACTCTTGGACATATTCAGGGTGCCACATGTGGACGATTGAGCAAAAGCTAGAGTGATTGGAGTAGTCGTCCCCATAGGTGTGACAAATCCCATAGGTGATGCAACTCCAACAGAACGATGAGATGGAGACATTGCATCAATGTCTCTATAGCATCCCCCAGAACCACTCCCTCCGTTCAACCCAAGTCTGGAGCGTCAACCTCGTCTACTGGAAACTGAAGCATCTGAGCGCACCAAAGTAGATCTAACAGAACGGCCTGATGGTGTATGAGAGTCTGCCATATCTCTGAATTGAGCCATCTGATCTGGAGAAATACATGTAAAGATCTCTTGTAGCTCCTCATCACTCATCCCTCGACTCATCTTGTTGATCTAAATATCCACAAAGGTCACTTGCACAGACAAAAATTGATGTTAGCATAATCAATATAAATCAAGCAAAGCACGCTAATATAAATCTTAAAAAAATGATCTTATTTAAAAACATATATCTTATGTACCCTTATAAGCGATTCGTCAACAAATTGAGTAGGTGGATGCTCCAAGTATGAAGTGCCCTCCTATGGTCCCATATCAATCTCCTGACACAACTCCACATACACTGGAAGGTCGATAGATAGGTCACTACAAAAGGATAAGTCTAGCTCATTCTCAAAGAATTCTTATACCCTATATTTCCATCATTGTTACTCGGTTCTGGCTCCTCTACATGCTCCAATCTTTTGATGGCCTTCAGCCCTTGCAATATCAACCCCTCTATTTGCATATTGTCGTCATCTACGCTGGGAATATTGCTTTGATCATATACTCTCGCACTTCGGAAAGCTGAAGATATAACATACCACCATCGAGATTGTCGGGGTTTGGATAGAAAATTACTTATTCAAAATCACGTACAAGAGAGATTTAACTCTTGTGACATGTACCATGTTGTAATAAAATTTTAAAAAAACATGAGTTCATACACATGTTCACAATGGACCAACAATATAAACATGTCGCGCAAATTCGTTCATCTTTTGTCGGAATCTATTTCGAGAAATCTAGATGGACCTCGTCGAACTGTTGCTCCAACTCCTTCAAGTACCACTTGAACCAATGCACGTTGAATAAGATCATGGAGAAGCTACAGTAATCCACCATGATAATACTTTGCAAGTTCCCAAAATACTCCATCTCATCTATGACGGTGTTTGGATCTGCTGCTCGTCATCATCTCTCTTGCTCAAACTTTGCCATAATACCACAATCTGTTATGGAGCTCATTTTGTCGATACGCTCCATGTGGAAATGTTGACCTTTGGACTACATCCCCTTGAGAATTTCCACTCCTCAATTGAGACCTCCGCCCCTTCGCAAGACGCTGCGGTCAAAGCTCCATGCAACCATCACGTTGACATAAACCGCAGCATCTCCTCCATGCCCTCGGGATATCGAATTGGTTGATGACACGCACTACGTCAAAATTTAGATCGTGCTTCTTCTCGATCTTTCCTAGCTTGCTTGTACCTAGCGAGCCACGTCTCCATGGAGGCACGGTGCAATATACAAAAGCGATTCACTTTCTTCTCCATTGCAACATCCATTCTTTTTTCTATCCCATTTCTAACCACCACATCTCGAGTCAGTCTATCATCATCCTTTAGCGACCATAGCATACTGTTGTCTGAATCCACCATTGGTAGCCACTGTGAGATATACACTAATGCCTCAGACACCAACCAACCTTCAGCCATGCTACCTTTTGGCCGAGCTCATTGTCGCACAAAGCCTTTCAGGGTTCAAATGAAGCACTCCAAGAAGAACATCAATCATGTATCGATAGGTCTAGCAATCTCCACTTCATCTATAAGATGCACAAGAAGGTGGATTTGTATTGTGAGCATGCTAGTGGGCACGTATTTCTCAAAGAGACAGACCGTCTCCACTCCTCCCCGCCTTGCAGATTCAATAGAGGAAAACTTAATCTCCTTCTGTGAGATCCATTGCATTAAATTTGAGAACTTCTAAATCGCTCCACGTATTTCTGGAATAAGGCATCCTACGATGGCGATCGATAGTACAAACTACCACAAATGAAGAATCATTACAAACAATGACTACACTCCAAATAACAAAATATCCATGCCACTTACAATCCATTCGTAGTACAAACTTGACATATCTTATGCCAATCATGGGATTTTAGCCCTAATAATTGGTCGTCTTTAGAAAATGTGAACCTAAGAGAACGCATCATACTGGTCGGAGTGCAGATAGACTTGATAATTTGCTTCACAATGCCGTCTTCTTTAGTGGACAAAACCCAAGGAGTAAGAGGTAGCTGGAATTGACCATTAATACTCGTTCGACTTCGACCAAAGTGCGTTTATCTTGCCTACCTCCCTCAAATCCATTCGCGCCCCTGCAGTGTCTCTCTTTCTTGTGATGTTTTCCCATAGTAAGCTACCCACATTCTTGAAAATATGTATGGAATCCAACACGTGGTTGATTTGTAATCGGGTCCAATATGGCAACTGATAGAAAACTGAGAAGTGTTGTATTCTATTTGGATGTGATTTCATGTGGACCATTTTCAGCTTGTACCAGCTTTGGGCGCTCATACATACTGGAGGTCATCCAAGAAAACCTTCCCTCAGTTCATGCCCCTCCGACAGGAAAGCAGCGTGTCTTTGATATACCATCTTCTTCATGGTCCGTGACCTTCGGGAGTCTATTTGTGGCCCACACAATGGACATGCATGATAACTTGAGGTAACTAGACATGTCCCAACACCTCTATCCAGTGAATAAAAACTTGAACGAGCTATCATATATAAAACCAACGAGAATGGAAGGCTACTTACTTGACCACTCCTTGAATCTTAGAAAGTCATGCATGGTCCACATGAGAATGGGTTGAATATTGGCAAACTGTTGTCATGATGCTATGTGGACACAGCGTGATAAAGCATGGAATGCATCATCATTCGACTTCTTTATTGATCTAGAGAGTCAATGTGATATGAGTCATTAGTACTAGTGTGAGATGCATGGATTATCCAAAAAAACTAGATTTTTGGATAATTTTAGCCTATTTTTGATATTATTTATTGTAAAAATATAAAAATTTAAGAAAAGCTTCTAGATTAGGATGGCATGTAAAAAGCAAGTGGCTTTTTCAGTCAGTTATGAGTTTTTCCATAAAAAAGGACAGATTCACAATATCACGCATGTTGTGATTGCTATTGAGAGATTGAAAGCTGTAGTTTGAATTGGAAGAGGAAGGAGTGATATGGGAGATCCGTGATCAGGTGTCCTGAGGTTTTAACCCCCTTCCAGAGCCAATGGAGCCATCAAATTTGGGTTCGGAGTAGCAGAGAAGGAGATGTTATTTCTGATCCATGTTTTGTTCTATGATTAAGCTCCACAAGATCTAATGCCTGGAAATTGCTTCTGAGTAGTGCAAGGATTCCAAGTTCTTTTAATACATATTGATTCAGTTCATTGTGCTTTGCCATTATTGTGTTTATCTCTTGTGTATTTTTTATCTTCTCTTCCATCTCCTATCTCTAATTCTACCTTTGATGTCCATTGGATTCGACCTTTAGATAAAGACCTTTCCAACATTGGTGAACCCGACATGAAAGGTCATCAAAAGAAGGAAAGACAAGATGGGAGAACCTTTGAACACAATCTCCAATGATGTTTTGTAATAGTTGGTGCAAAATATGAATATTCTTATGTAGGTGCAACAACAACAATAGGTGATGCAAGCTTTCGCTAAAACAAAAAGTGTTGTGATGAATGCTTTGCAAGCAGTTGAGCATGAGGTGAAGTTATTCAATGGCAAGAATGTATCTGCATATGTACATACCTATGCTCAAAAGATGGAAATCTTTGGAGTGGCTCAACTCGCATGGAGCTGGTATTTTGTACGTGTTACTATACATGAACTGAAAGCACAGATTACTGAATTATACTTGTAGGATGCTGACTGGGTAGCTTTCAAGAAGACACTAAGGGAAGAATTTTATATTGAAGATACTAGTTTGATTACACGCAAGACTTTTCAGGAGTGGGTTTTACAACCCAATGAGGGTTTTGTGGCTATAGAATTGTTAAGAGAATTGGAAAGTCGATTTGAGCAGTTAGATCTTGCAGAACAACAAGCTCTTGCAAGTCAAAAAATTGAATTGTTTCTACAGACAGCTAATCTTGAGCTTCAAAAGAAGCTTGATGATTTGCTGGAGGATCAGACTATAGAGACGTGTTAAAACACAGTGCGAGGAAGCTGTTAGTGCACTTGTGAAGAAGCATAGAAGAAGAGAAAGATTGCATGTCTCTAGCTTGCCCACTGTTGCAAGCAAGACAATTGATGTATCCAATAAGCCACCTACTTCTGTGTGTGGCTGACCCTATGGCTGTACCTGCTATTGTTCCCTCTATTAGAGAAGATGTCTTAGATGAATTGGTCAAAGGCATGCAGGATCTTAAATTGAAGTTTGTAAAACTGGATGAAAAAGGACAAGAGGAAACGGGATGGGCAGCAGCCCCTAATCTAGGAAATATATATATGTGGTGTGATAGTTTGCAGCATGAGAGAAAGGATTGTTCTGCCTATCAGGAGACCTTGGCATGGCAGCTCATCTTTTGGAAAGATGGCAAGATCCATGCACAAGAAATGAGATTTCCTCTTGCTTTGAATTTCAAAAAGGGAGATATGCAGAAGTTGTTGGAAGATTGGGCAGTTCAAAATGCTTATGCGGCGGTACATGCTTCTATTTTTGGTCTACAGTTGGATAGAATGCATGAGCAAGTGATGCTTGGTCCAAAGTCTGAAATATGGACACATGTTGTACATGCAACTGAAAAGAGAAAGGTTGCTGATTGTGAAATGTCTCATGCAGGGCAAGACATTCGTGGCATAACTAGTTGGAAATCACCGATAGATGCATATTCACTGTATGCATATTTAGCAAAGGTACAAAACACTGATATACTTGTGGAAGAAAAATGAAAAAGAGATGAAGATAATGCAGGGATATCTAAAAGAATGATAAGAAGAAGTGTGGATTAGCCTAAAGCTGCAAATCAACCACCTTTCGAACATGATATGGAAGAGGTCAGGAGCAAAAACAGGATAGCAAACACGAGGGCAAAAAGAAGGGCAAGCAGCCATGATATAAGTTGCAATCTGACATTGAGACAGCCACATATCTTAAGGAGGTTCTTGAAGAATGGATCTTAAACAGTCGGGTGGAATTCACCTTGGGAGAAGTGCTTGGTATGACCAAGTGAGAATTTCATGATAAAATCATTGACATAATTAAGAGAAAGACTTAGTTTCTTGGTGATACCACTAGTGCATTGCTACAATTTGAAGAGGAAACTGTGACAGATGATTTTTTATGCCGAGAAGTGCTTAAAAATAGCAAAAAATTACGAATATCAAGGAAAAAATAAACTTCATCAAAGGTGATGGTGGCAATTAGTACGATTTTATGTGGCAAGTCCCGAAAGTGCTAGTGCTTATTTTCATAGAAATCAAACGGTGGCGGATGGTCGAGTTGGAGTTTTCCTAGATGTAAAATTATTGTTGAGATGACAAGCTCAACACATGCGGAAATTAATGATGGACCGCCTGGTTAGATGGGTCCACACGTCTACACTTAGCACGTCGATGGTCATTATGACTCTCACATGGCCACTAACTCATTACTTATTATATTCAGGTTGTTACACCTATTTACAGCTGGCATAGTTATAGCTCCAGTCGACTAGTGTAGTCGGTTATGCATTGTTTGACTTAGTAGGCCACTTTCCTTTATGTTGTATCTTATCTATACTTTGTGTACATTGTAAAGTGTGTGGAAGAAGAAGAAAAAACCAGCAAGAAAACGTTTTGGCCTCCATCTCTCTTCTAGTCTCTTGAGTGAGCTTCTCCTTGTGCATTCTGTGTGTATTCGACGCAGCACCTTGAGCAAGTTCCCCCACCACGTGATTCTTGAAATGGTATTAGATCCGCACCACTGAGAGAGGCTGATTTCGAAGGCTGAATTGAAGGAGAAGAAGCAAGTTTTGAGCAAGCAAGCCACGAGTAAGAAGCTCTCTCATTCTTCCACTCTTTCTCTCGGACAGTGCCTGTGGAGGCACCAGAAGTAGGGCAGAGCAAAAAATCTCAGATTGCAGTGAGATTTGGTGTGTGCGAAGAGCACTGTCTATTATGCAAGTAAGCCCTTTTGGGATTACCCGCTGCTATTTTGGCCATCCGAGGTCATTTCAAGTCCCATTTTAGAGCGGCAAGGTTGCGGACAACAGTTTCAGGGTACACTGTGATTTCGACTATATTGATCAAAAGTGGGTGCGTAGGTTACATATTGCGAATCTGTAATTTTTGAGGTATTTGCAAGAAGCAAACATAAGGTTTATTTGCAAACAAGTTATAGATTACATGTGCTATTGAGCAATCAGTGAAAAAGGTTGCTTGGTGTAGTGATGTGCACGTGTTGAGAAAGATTGCAGAAGATTTGCTTGCTATTTGGTATCAAATTTGTGATAATGGCAGAGAACAGTGGAAACCCCATCATTGAGAAGCTCGACAAGAACAACTACCCTTCATGAAAGTTCTGTGTCACGAACTTCCTTATTGGAAAAGGCCTCTACGAGTTTGTTTCAGGTGAAGAAAAGGAGTCGGAGGTGAGTGATCCTCCAACTGCAGAAGAGACAAAGGCACGAAAGGAATTGAATGCAAAAGACAAAAAGGTTATGTATTGGCTGTCTATAGTAATTGACAATAATATGTTGGGACATATTAGAAATGCAGAGAATTCATATGCAGCTTGGACCATACTTGAAAGTATGTTTTCCGTAAATACATGTTAGAAATCAAGCTCACCGTAAGTGTGTCTTTATCTATGATCGACATCTATGAAAGCTAGTGTGTGCAGCTGTCTACATGTGACTACATTAAATAAGTCGGGTTAGTAGTCAGCTAGTGACTTGACTAGAGTTAGTCTGTCTAGTCTACACTTACACTAGGTCACTTTATCTTTGTATTGTGTGTGCTTTTCAGTTTAGTGTATGGAACATGAAGGAATGACCTTGAGAGCCTAAAGGCTCAAGAAAATGGAGTTTCCCTGTCTCTCTCTCTCTCAACTTTGAACATGGTATCAGAGCCTTACTTGGTGGACCTCTTGGAGCAGGAGGGAGTGAAGATGATTTGCAATTGAAGACTTGTGTCATTTTTTCAAACAGGCTGAATGCCATTGTAAATTGAAGGTATGCATTGAGTGAATGCTTACTCTATGGGTCAAGCTGCAGGTTGTGGCTTGTTTAGAGCCTTGTGAAGGGGATATTGAGCACTAGTGTATGCTCCATTAGCATCAAACTCAGCAAATCGAGGTAATGGAGCAGAGGACAGATCTACGTGAACTGCGCATGTTTGCTGCTATCAGTTGTTGGGATGCACTTCATCAAATGCTTGGTTAGGTTAGGTATGAAGTGCTTTGAGATGGCAAGAGGCAAATGCTTGGTTAGGTCAGGTATGAAGTGCTTTGAGATGGAAAGAGGCAAATGCTTGACCTTGAGCTCTGACATGAGCTAAGATCAGAGTGGGCAGATCTTAAAAAAAAGGGCAGCACTGTTGTATACACAGTATACATGGTATATGCAACAAATTGAAGAGTTTTGGAAGCTCTCTGACAAGCCCAAAAGAATTTTTGGAGCATAGATATATGCTGGAGGTCATATGTACCTGTTGTGATCCATTGCAAGCTGATTTTGGTAACTGAAATACTCAGATGTGGAGCATTTTAGACAGTTTGAAAACTGTCATTTAATATGGACATCAAGCATTTTTTCTTTACTGAAGCATAATGTGACATTTGGTGACATCTATGAGATGTATGTACTGACATGTGTATGTCAGAATGCTCATGGGTTGAGAAAAGCATTGAGTGCTACTGAATGCTGAAATTTTTGGAGCTGAAGAAAATGCAATCTTGTCTTGTTGGCTGAGTACAAATTGCAAAAGTAATGTATGAATTTGCTCATTAGAGGTAGACAGTCTATGGTCACTACATAGTCATGCATTGACCATGTCATATTGGAGCAAATGTATGATTTGGTTTGAAGACACTTTGAAGTAGTTTGGAGCTTGTTATGCTGAATTTTGGTTGACTGCAACCTGCAACTGAATTTGTTGACACTTGTATGTGTTGGTTATGCATTGTTCTATGCCTCTATGCTCATGTCTTGACTGCCAAATGTACTAAAAGCTACTTGGGAGATTTTGGAACATGTATGAAATGATTATCACTCAGATTTGGACTTGAAATTGCTGCTGGTTACTCACAGTTTATAGTTTTCAGACTGCATGTATGTACCCTGGCAGTGAGGTTATAGAAGCTTAAGCTGAAGCAAACACATAGCTTATGTATTGACAGTTATATTTACAGTTTAGACCACTTGTTTACGGGTTGTTTTGGGGTGTCAGTGGGCTGAAATACCCTATTTTTTTCTGCAATTAGTGCAAAAAACTGTCATAAATTGTTACGGACTGAACTTGGTCAGTCATACTTATTGGTCTACAGGGAGTCATGCACTTGATAGACAGTCTATTGCATCATGGCTAATGCACATGAGACTGAGAATATCACTCAGATAGTTGGAGAGAAATTGGATAACAAGAACTTTGCTTATGGAAATTCAGAATTAAAAACTTTCTGGTTGGCAGAGGTTATTGTGATTTATGTACAGGAGATGAATTTGCTCCTGAGTTGCCGGCACACAATCCAACAAATGAACAGAAAAGAGCCTATAGGCTATGGAATGAAAGAGCATGCAAGGTGCTGCATTGGTTTTCTTTATGTATATATGATGCTATGGTAATTCAAATCACTAGATGTGAGACTCCGAAGGATGCTTGGGACATACTGATGAAAAATTATGGAACCATGACACATGTAAGGAAGATCCAGTTGAAACAGCAGTTCGACAACATGTCTAGGAATGGCAAGATCATCCAGGTGTATACCACGGAGATTAAGACCATAGCTGATCAACTTGCTACTATTGGATCAAGTGTATCAAAAGATGATATGATTGTTGTTGCCTTGAATGGCTTAGGCAAAGAGTACAAAGCTTTTGGCACTTCCATTTCTGTCAGAGAAGAGCCCCCTAGCTGGGAAGAGCTAGTTGCTTTGTTGCTGCATGAGGAAGTCAAACTTGGTTTGAATACAGGTTCTAGTGCATCTCAGAGTAGAGACACTGTGTTATACTCTAGCCAGCGTGGCAGAGGATCTAGAGGTCGTGGTTCATTTCGAGGTCATGGTGACACTTGTAATGCTTATGGACAGCAGCAGCAGTAAAGTAATTGGCATGGTGCAAATACACAAGGCCAGTGTGGATTTGGTGGGTTTAGAGGCAGGGGGAGATCACCCCGAGGTAGAGGTGGTGGATCTGGTTCATGGTAGTCATTTGATCAGTCCAACAGGGACAAGGACTGCCATTATTGTGGCCAGTACGGGCCTATTGCAAAGGATTGTTACAAGAAGCAGGGAGATATGAAGGCAAAGGGCAAACAGCATGGGCACTATGCATCTTCCAGTGGTGCTCATGATGAGCTAGTTGATAGACTCTTTGCCATGCAGCATGTATCTAAAACTGCATCGAGACATGATAGAGATGACAGATGGTACATTGACTCTGGAGCGTCAAACCACATGACACCGCATGGAGAGTGGTTTGATGAGATGGTTGCAGGTACACATGGTCATGTATGTACTGGGGATGACACCCAACATGACATAAAGCATAAAGGGATTGTTCCTCTTATGATGCCTGATGGCAAGAAGAAAGGCTTGCATGATGTATTACATGTACCAACCATAACAAAGAATCTGTTGTCTGTGGGTCAAATGGCAGAACATAATTTGCAAGTGAGGTTCAACAAAGATGAGTGTTTCATTGAGGAGTATGGAAATGGCTGCAAGTTAATTGCCAAGGGCAGAAGGGATGGCAGGATGTTTACATTGGATGCGACCATTCCGGGACTCAAGGCAGCCATGTTTGCTCATGATGAGAGTGCCATTTGGGATGTAGACATTTGGCACAAGTGGATTGGACATGTCAATGTACAAAAGCTAAAATCTATGCAACAGAAAGAAGTAGTACTTGGATTACCTAAATTCAAGTATAATGATTTTGGTCATGTATGCCCTGCATGTTAGTTTGGGAAGCAGGCACGGTTTCCTTTCATGAGACATGTAAAAAAACAGCACTAGGCCTTTACAGTTGGTGCACTCTAATGTCTGGGGTCCTTCACATAATGCTTCTTTTGGCGGTACACGGTATTATGTCTCATTTATTGATGATTTCAGCACGTACACTTGGCTTTATATTTTGAAGTATAAGGATGATGTGTTTGATGCATTCAAAGACTTCAAGAAACATGCTGAAAATGAATTGGGCTGTTACATATCATGCTTGAGATCAGATGGAGGAGGTGAATATGTCTCAAACTACTTTGACAAGTATCTTGCTAAACATGGGATCAAAAGACAGCTCACATGTAGTTATACACTACAGCAAAACGGTGTTGCAGAGAGGAAAAACAGGGTTTTGATGGAGTCAGGTAGAGCTATGCTAAATGAAAAATGTATGCCAAATGGTTATTGGGATGAAGCAGTGGTGACTGCTGTCTATGTGCTAAATCGAACCCCTATAGCAAGGATCCATGATGTCACTCCGTATAAACGGCTGTATGGTCATAAACCTGATATTTCACACTTGAAGGTATTTGGCAGCATTGCATATGTGCATATATCAGATGAGAAGAGGAAGAAATTGGATCCTAAGGCAGTGAAAAGTGTGTTTATAGGATATGCACAGGAACGAAAAGCTTATAACTGTTATGTACCTTCTACGCATGAGACACTCATAAGCAGAGATGTGGTATTTTATGAGTTAGCATCCTGGTATGGGAATCCTGTTGCAGTGCCTACTGATGGCTCACCTAGTATGAGTCCTGTTGACAATACTCCTGCAGAGAGTACTTCCATGAGTGGCTAGATAGGTGATGTATCATCTACAGTGAGTCCTTGGACAGGATGATTACGGAGTTTCACTACTGCATCCAATGACACAGATATGTTAGTGAGGGGGAGAACAGATAATGAAAAAGAAAAGGTTTTTGAAGATGTAACAGGTCCACTCACTGTAGGTTATGATTCATCTAGCAGTGACATCTTAGACAGTGAATTGGGGATTCCGTCTGTTATGACGCCCGATGCTTGTTGAGATGGCAAGCTCAACACATGTGGACATGGATGATGGACCGCCTGGTTAGATGGGTCCACACGTCTACACTTAGCACGTCGGTGGTCATTATGACTCTCACATGGCCACTGACTCATTACTTATTATATTCAGGTTGTTACACCTATTTACAGCTGGCATAGTTATAGCGCCAGTCGACTAGTGTAGTCGGTTATGCATTGTTTGACTTAGTAGGCCACTTTCCTTTTATGTTGTATATTATCTATACTTTGTGTACATTGTAAAGTGTGAGGAAGAAGAAGAAGAAATCAGCAAGAAAACGTTTTGGCCTCCATCTCTCTTCTTGTCTCTTGAGTGAGCTTCTCCTTGTGCATTCTGTGTGTGTTCGGCGCAGCATCTTGAGCAACCCCCTCCACCACGCGATTCTTGACATGGTATCAGAGCCGCACCACTGAGAGAGGCTGATTTCGAAGGTTGAAGCAAAGGAGAAGAAGCAAGGTTCGAGCAAGCAAGCCACGGGTAAGAAGCTCTCCCATCCTTCCACTCTTCTCTTGGATAGTGCCTGTGGAGGCACCGGAAGCAGGGCAGAGCAAAAATCTCAGATTGCAGTGAGATTTGGTGTGCGCGAAGAGCGATGTGTATTCTGCAGATTGGCCCTTTAGGGCTTTCCCGCAGTTATTTTGGGCATCTGAGGCCGTTTCAGGGCCCGTTTTAGAGTCGCAAGGTTGCAGACAACAGTTTCAGGGTACGCTGTGACTTCGACTGTATTGATCGAACGTGGGTGCGCAGGTTACAGATTTCAGATCTGTAAGTTCAAAGGTGATTACCAGTGAGTAAACACAAGGTTTATCTGCAAACTGGTTGCAGATTGCATGTACTGTTGAGCAGACAGTGAAAAAGACTATCTGGTGTATTCCTGTGCACTACAGGTCAAGGGTTGGAGAAGATTTGCTTGCTGTCTGGTATTAATTTTGTGATAATGGCAGAGAACAGTGGAAGCCCTATCATTGAGAAGCTCGACAAGAACAACTACCCTTCATGGAAGTTCTGTGTCACGAACTTCCTTATTGGAAAAGGCCTCTACGAGTTTGTTTCAGGTGAAGAAAAGGAGCCGGAGGTGAGTGATCCTCCAACTGCGGAAGAGACAAAGGCACGAAAGGAATGGAATGCAAAAGACAAGAAGGTCATGTATTGGTTGTCTGCAGTAATTGACAATAATATGCTGGGACACATTAGAAATGCAGAGAATGCATATGCAGCTTGGACCATACTTGAAAGTATGTTTTCTGTAAATACAAAGGCACGAAAGATTAAACTCAAGCAAGAGTTGAATACATTGAAGAAAGGGAAGATGTCTATCAATGAGTATGCACTGAAAGTAAGAAGCATTGCAGATGCATTGGCAGCGATTGATGCAATGCCCGATGATGATGATTTGGTATCGTCTACCTTGGGTGGACTTAACAATGAAAAGGCTTGGAAGTCTTTTGTAACTTCCGTATATGTCAGAAAGACATTTCCAGATTTCGATGAATTGGTCTCCCTTATGATCACTGAAGAGATCAACATGTAGAGTGAGACATCTGAAAGAAGTGGTGAACATGTCCAAGCTTTCTACTCCAGTTCTGGAAGGGGACGTGGAAGGTTCTCTTCAAGAGGCCGTGGTACAGGACGTGGTAGTGACAACCAGTAAAATAGATTGAATCAGCAATTTGGCGATATGCAGGTTTCAGGAGGTCGTGGTAACTTTAGAGGCAGGGGGAGCTTTAGAGGAAGAGGTGGATGGCAGAACAGAGGTTCTAACAACTCTGGTATTGTGTGCCACTACTGTGGCAAAACAGGTCATATTGCAGCGCAATGTTATGCTAAGAGAGATGATATCCGTAGTGGTAAGTTGCAGCAAGGAAACTATGCATCGTCTTCACGATAGAATGAAGACAAAAATGAACATTTGTTTGTTATGTAGCATATGTTGAATGTTGTTACAGAAAAGGGAACACATGAAGATGTTTAGTATGTTGATTCAGGTGCATCCAATTGTCAAGTTGCAGTTCATGGTATGACCCCCAAAGAATGTTTTACAGGTAAGAAGCCTGATGTTTCACACTTGAAAGTATTTGGCTGCATTGCGTATGTTCATGTGCCAGATGAGTTGCGGAAGAAACTGGATCCAAAGGCTGAAAAGTGTGTCTTTATTGGATACTCTTTAGAGCAGAAAGGGTATCGCTGTTACAACCCTGTCACATGTAAGTTCAGAGTGAGCAGGGATGTCATCTTTGATGAAATGAGCAGTTGGTATGCATCTAGTGGTGATGCATTGGATGATGATGATGATCATGACACTCATGTGCAGGCTGAAAAGCAAGAATCACGAACTCTTAGTGGACCAGAGACATCATCTGGTAGTCCTTGGTCTGGGAGACTAAGGAGTACCTCTACATCTTCGAGTGCATCTAGTAGCACTACAGGTAAAGACAAAGGAAAGAATAAAGTGTCAGAAGGTATTGATGCAGTTCTTGATGGAGACTCCAGTGGCTCAGAGAGCTTGGATGATGAGCTTGGCATTCCTTCAGTGAGGACTCCAGGTGTGCAGAGAGCACGTGTTAATGCAAAGACTCCATTGAGTGATCCAGTGGTACGCAGGTCTAGCAGGGTGAGATACCCTGTTAAAAGATTTGGTTTTGAAGGTTATGCGGCTCACCATTATGCTTATATGGTGAAACTAGTTGAGGATGTTGAGCCCACATGTTTTGAGGAGGCTGTTGGTCATGCTCATTGGGATGCAGCAATGGATGAGGAGATGGCTGCATTAGAGGCGAATAAGACTTGGGATCTAGTATCATTGCCGAAGGGAAAGAAAGCTATTGGATGTAAGTGGGTTTATAAGATTAAGCACAATGCAGATGGTTCTATTAGCAGGTACAAAGCTAGGCTGGTTGCAAAAGGCTATGCCCAGACATATGGCATAGATTATGATAAAACCTTCAGTCCAGTTGCTAGGATGGCAACTGTCAGATGTGTGATTGCTTTGGCAGCAGCCAAAGGTTGGAGGTTGCAGCAAATGGATGTAAAGAATGCCTTCTTGCATGGTGATTTGCAGGAAGAAGTGTATATGTATCAGCCAGCAGGTTATGAAGATTTAGAGCATCCCACGTATGTGTGCAGGTTGAAGAAGGCACTCTATGGGCTCAAGCAAGCACCTAGAGCATGGTCTGACAAGATTAGAGAGTATCTTGTCAATATTGGCTTTTATGTTTCTGATGCTGATCACTCACTTTATGTGAGAAAGAGAGATGCAGGTTTGGTCATCATAGTCATCTATGTGGATGACTTGATTATCACAGGTGACAGTGATAGTGGAATTGCTGAAGTTAAGGGCTATTTGAAGATGAAGTTTGAGATGAAGGATTTAGGTGAGCTAAGGTACTTCCTTGGCATTGAGGTGATCAGATGCGATGATGGTATATGGCTGTCCCAAAGACAGTATGGTTTGGATATGTTGTCCAAGTATGGTATGACTGCATGCAAACCACTTTCAGTCCCGTTGGAGCAGAATGTGAAGCTGAGTGCTGATGTTGGGGATGAGATAGAAGACCCTACTATGTTCAGGAGGATAGTGGGGAGTTTGATCTACATGACCATTACAAGGCCAGACTTGAGTTACGCTGTTGGTCTTGTGAGTCAGTTTATGCAAGTACCTAGAAAGCCACATTTGGATGCAGTCAGACGCATATTGAGATATGTGAAGTCCACATTACATTATGGATTTTTCTATGAGGCAGGTACAGATGTACAGGTGTTTGGATACACAGATGCAGATTGGGCTGGTAGTATGTCTGATAGAAGATCTACCAGTGGATACATGTTCTCTCTTAGTAGTGCAGCAGTTGCATGGAGCAGCAAAAAGCAATCTACAATTGCGTTGTCGAGTACAGAGGCTGAGTATAGAGGTGCTGCTCTTGCAGCATGTGAGGTAGTATGGCTGCAAAAGCTATTGGCTGATTTAAATGTGTAGGTGGAAGGTTCAGTTGTCATTTATTGTGACAACATGAGCAGTATACAGTTGGCTAGGAACCCTGTGTTCCATGCCAGGACAAAACATATTGAGGTACACTACCACTTTGTGAGAGAGAAGGTACTAGCAGGTGAGATTGACTTGGTGTATGTCAGCACACAGGATCAGATAGCTGACATCTTCACGAAGGCATTGGGTACAGAGAAGCTTCAAAAGTTTCGAAGCTTACTTGGAGTTGCAGAGATGCAGTTGAGCTTGAGGGGGAGTGTTGAGATGGCAAGCTCAACACATGTGGACATGGATGATGGACCGCCTGGTTAGATGGGTCCACACGTCTACACTTAGCACGTCGGTGGTCATTATGACTCTCACATGGCCACTGACTCATTACTTATTATATTCAGGTTGTTACACCTATTTACAGCTGGCATAGTTATAGCGCCAGTCGACTAGCGTAGTCGGTTATGCATTGTTTGACTTAGTAGGCCACTTTCCTTTTATGTTGTATCTTATCTATACTTTGTGTACATTGTAAAGTGTGAGGAAGAAGAAGAAGAAATCAGCAAGAAAACGTTTTGGCCTCCATCTCTCTTCTTGTCTCTTGAGTGAGCTTCTCCTTGTGCATTCTGTGTGTGTTCGGCGCAGCATCTTGAGCAACCCCCTCCACCACGCGATTCTTGACAATGCTAAGTAGAGCCGTTATGTGCCGCCTCATGAGAGGCAAGCTCACAGTGAGCCACAGCTTAGGAGATCAGAGAGGGTCAGACAACCTATTGACAGGTATACTTACACTAGATATTCAGCCCGTCATTATGCTTATATGACGAAAGTAACAGGTTTTAGAGAACCAAGTAAGTTTGACGAGGCATTGCAGATGAGAATTGGTGTGCTGCTATGGATGAGGAATATTCAGCTTTGGCTGAAAATGGTACATGGGATTTGGTACAATTGCTTGAGGGTAAAACACCTATTGGATGCAAGTGGGTGTATAAGGTAAAATGTAAATCAGATGGATCATTGGAACGATATAAGGCTAGGCTGGTTGCAAAAGGGTATGCGCAGCAATTTGGTCCTGATTATGAGGAGACTTTGAGCCCTGTAGCAAAGATGGCTACAGTTAGAACTGTGATTGCTTTGGCAACAACTAGAGGCTGGAAACTATGGAAGATGGACGTAAAGAATGCATTTCTCAATGGAGAATTACAGGAAGAGGTTTACATGGAACAGCCTGAAGGCTATGTACATCCAGAATTTCCAGCACATGTATGTCGGCTGAAAAAGGCACTATATGGGCTGAAACAGGCACCCAGAGCATGGAATGCTTGCATAAGCCGTTATTTGCAGCAACATGGTTTCCAATTGGGTAATGCTGATCATAGTTTGTTTGTGAAGAAGACAGATAGTGGCTATGTTTTCCTAGTTGTCTATGTTGATGACTTAATCATTACAGGAGATGATGAAAATGGGATTACTAAAATAAAGACATGTCTACAGGCTGAGTTTAAGGTCAAGGACCTTGGAGAGCTGAAATATTTTTTTGGGATTGAGGTTATCTCTACACCTCAAGGCATATGGCTGCTACAGAAGCAGTATGCTCATGACATGTTACAGAAATATGGTATGGCTGATTGCAAGCCTATGGATACACCTTTGGAGCAGAATGTCAAGCTGCAGATTGATGTTGGGACAGAGATTGAGAATGTGTTCCCTTATCCTTGCATGATGGTAAGACAAAGAGTCTTTTAGATGTATTATATGTGCCATCTATTACAAAGAACTTGGTGTTAGTCGGTCAGATGGTAGAGCAAGGGCTACAAGCTAGATTTAATGCAAAAGGGTTGCTTTGTAGAAGACTTCAATGACAAGTGCAGGTTGGTTGCAAATGGAAGTAGAGTTGGACGTATGTTAATCTGGATGCTGGAATTCCTACTATGAATAATGCTATGTATGCTAAAGGAAAATGTGTTGTTGAAGATATTGAAATTTGGCACAAACGCATTGGACATGCAAATGTACAAAGACTAAAATTAATGCAGTCCAAAGGGTTGGTTGCATGTTTGCCTACATTTAGAGTTGCAAAATTTCATAAGGTATGCGAAGCATGTCAGTTTGTAAGCAAGCAAGACAACCCTTTTCACATGAAAGAGATGTAAGCAGAAATATCCTTGATGTTGTGCATACAGATATTTGGGGGCCTACACAAAATGTATCTCTTGGAGGTAGTTCATACTTTGTCACATTCATTGATGATTGTTCTAGAAAGCTGTGGGTGAGGGTTGCATCTCTCTCCCCCCCCCCCATACCACCTCCTCCCTTCCCCCCCTCTATAAAGCCCCTCGTCGGGCTAAGGCTCAGGGCCCCTGCGGTGGTAGCAAGCATCTCCCCCCCTCTAGCTCGACGGTAGGTCCTTCCCCCCTCGTACTTTGTCATCTTCTCCTCTCTAGCTTGCACAAGGAGTGGCCCCCTCCATCGACGGATAGCGGCAGCCTCCCCTCATCTTGGGAACATAGCACGCCCCCTGGCCGTGACGTCAAGAAGAAGAGGGGCTGAAGAATGCTTGTCCGAGCTGTGATTGGATTGCTTCAAGATGAAGAGGAGGCTGAGGAAAGAGGTTCAACACTGAAGAATGGTTGTTGGTCGGTTTGTGCGCTGCTCAGAATAATGATTAAAAAACCTGCAACATGCAAGACATGCTATAATATCCCCCTCGTGCTTCCCCCCCGTGCCTCCCCGCATGAGAACCCGCCCTTAAATTTTATTTAATGCAATTTTTTTTCTTTTTCTCTCTCTCCCCCTGCCCTGTGCATGGCGGGGAGAGAGAGAGTAAGTAACAAGAGGGGGGCATGCAGCCCCCCTAGATGGAGGGTGGCATCTCTCCCCCCCCAATACCACCTCCTCCCTTCCCCCCCTCTATAAAGCCCCTTGTCGGGTTGAGGCTCAAGGCCCCTATGATAGTAGCAAGCATCTCCCCCCCTCCAGCTCGACGGTAGGTCCTTCCTCCCCTTGTACTTTGTCATCTCCCCCTCTCCAGCTTGCACAAGCAGTAGCCCCCTCCATCGATGGATAGCGGCAGTCTTCCCCTCGTCCTAAGAAGAAGAGAGAAGAAGAAGAGGAAGAAGAAGAAGGGAGAGAGAGAGGAGAAAAAGAGGGAGAGAGAGGACAAGAAGAATAAGAAGGAGAGAAGGAGAAGAAGAGGAGAAGAAGAGAGAGAGAGAGGAGAAGAAGAAGAAGAAGAAGAGAAGGAGAAGAAGAGGGAGAGAGAAAAGAGAAGAAGAAGAAGAAGAAGAGGAAGGGAGAGAAAGAAGGAGAAGAAGAGGGAGAGAGAGAGAAGGAGAAAGGAGGGGAATAAGAGGAAGAGAGAATAGAAGAAGAAGAAGAAGAAGAAGGAGAAGAAGAGAGAGAGAGAGAAGCAAAAGAAGAGAAGAAGAAGGAGGAGGAAGAGGAGGAGGAGAAGAGAGAGAGAGAAGAGGGAGAGAAGAAGAAGAAGAAGAAGAAGAAGGAGAAGGAGAAGAAGAGAGAAGAGAGAGAAGGATAAGAAGAGAAGAAGAGAAGAAGAAGAAGAAGAGAGAGAGAGGAGGTGAAGAGAAGAAGCTTGAGACTCATGAGAGATGCAGGAGCTACAAGAGCCGACAAAAGCTCAAGCAGGAATTAACACCCTTGTCCCATGGCACTAAACCAGGTTCTTTTATAAAATTATGATGGATTTTTCATGGTTTTTTGCACACATAAAATAATAGGTTTTACTCATGAGGTAATCACGAAAGTATTGTGGATTTCTTGCATTCAAAGAAGATATGTTGGAATCATAACATTTAGATAAAATTAAAATGAAGGGAAGGTTTCATTACCTCACATTGCATATAATTTAATCTTAAATTGTGTTAAGTTAAACACCAATAATCTTTTAGAGAAAGTTATTGGGACCTAATGTCCTCGTTGATTCTCAAAAGTAGAGTGATGTCTCTTCTTGCAACAAAGGAATAAATGTTGATGGGAACTGTTGCAATTCGTAACAAGAAGCTGCCTCTAGACAGGTGGAGGAGGAGTAACAAGAGTGCATGGCAATTCGTAACAAGAGTGCATGGCAATTCGTACCTAGGGAGCCAAGTCATGAAATAAATCTACCTCCTAGCTAGCGTATGTTAAAGGTTGCTAAGTATGGAATACCAAGGTACTCAATCTAACTAGGCTTCACCTTGTGAGCTGCATAGGTAAATAAACTTGTCAAGACCGTAGACCATGAGAGGAGGCACTACTTCCAATCCAAAACAAGCACAATTGAATTATCGTATGGGTAGCTACATGTATTTTGAGAAAATACAAACTTGTCTTGCATTGACAAGTTGAGTGCAGACAAAGCCTCTAAGTCCTAGAGAAATCTAACCCGAATACCTACCAAGGGAGGAAAGCTCCCAAGGGGGAGAGTAAACAAGAGTGTTCACTCATCATAGACTCTTATTGTGCATCTCAAGGAGGAGTAAGCTATATTCTCAAAAGGAATACAATGACTGTTGGTTCCAATACTTGGATGATAGCCTTTAGATGCTTGAAGTAATGTTCTAGATGTAAGTAAAGAGAATAAACTGTATCTTGGGAAGAGTGGTTGTTACCTCAATTGCTTGGTTTCTACCTTTGGGATGCCTGGTTTATTTTAGAAGCCATGTTATAAGTTTATGTGAGGGAGTAAGTTGTGGAAAAAGAATGGATTGAGCAAGTTATTGCTGATATGGAAAAGGACATTTTTTCTAAGTAAATGATGTTAGGCTGGTTGTTTTAGCTTTGGTTGATTCCCTAAAGGATAAGGAATGGTTGTGGTTTTGGATGAATATCCAAGTGATTATATTTTCATGGCGGGAACTGTAAGGATAAATTGCCATGGGAACAAAAGGGATGTTTTCCCTAGTAGATGTTATTAGGCTGGTTGCTTCAGCTGTGGATGATTTCTTAAAGGGATAATTAAGGAAGGATGGCACTAGCTACCCCCGCAAACGGCCAAACCCTAACCAAGGGGGTTATGAATCGTCGCCGGGAACGTGGACCCAACCTGCCGCGAGAGGTCTCTCTGTGGAAAATTACTTGGCATAGGAGGAGGCTTGGGTGCCAGGGGGGCTCTGACCATAAATCCCAATGCCTCTGGACCCTACACAAGTGTTCTACGCGACTCGAGATGGGATCTTGAGGCCTTGATACTAGTTACAAGGCGGAATCTTTGTAGGATAAACCTTCAGGTTTTTATTGCCGGGAGACGGAAGGATTTTTCTGCGGAGGTAGAAAGGGACACTTAATTCTCCTATATGGGTGGGAGACAAACATTAATTTGAAGATAAGTTAAGGAAGTGTTTGATCTTGTTATCTTGTCTTCGTGTCTGTGCCCTAAATTACG
The DNA here is from genome assembly GCF_053477565.2 of Lygodium microphyllum. Classification (NCBI taxonomy): domain Eukaryota; kingdom Viridiplantae; phylum Streptophyta; class Polypodiopsida; order Schizaeales; family Lygodiaceae; genus Lygodium; species Lygodium microphyllum. Next base: position 13,176,285 of record NC_141143.1, read on the forward strand.
TAAAGGCACCTGTGATTAACGGGTTAATTAAGGAAGCTGCTTTTATGTGTCAAGCATAAGTGGTAGGTAATTAGATAACTAAAATAACCCCTGAGGGAAGTGTGGTGGATGTGACTGTCGGGTCCATCCTACAGCAAGGTGGGCCCGGTTACCCGGGATCTTTTCTCAATGGAATTTATTTGATGCGAACGTTAGTTAGACAAGGACCTTAGAACTTGTAAGTTGAAACCGTGATCCATACCGTTTTAGGGGACCAGAATGGGACTATGCTCTACAGGCAGAGAGGTCGAGTGATGCCTCCCTCTCGTTTCCCATTCTCTTTGAAACAAGTGTGGTATGAGTCTGCTTGGGTCTAGTTGTATCTATGCAAAGTGGAGTGGCTGTCAACCGATGCTAGAAGGCTATTAGGAAGACTCGACTACTACGAACCCGGACTTCAGGTCGATCCTAGTGGGAACAACCGGATAAGTTCTGTTTTGCAAGGCAGACTCGAGAGACCCTAGTTGGCAAACACCGTGTCATTCCTTGGGAGTGCTGGGCAGAGTCTTCTAGATTGATCTCTCAATGGGCTGATAAGACCTATCCCACAATTTGAGGGTGAGCACGTTACACACGCGGTGTGCTTCAATTTTATGAAATTTGATTGTTTTTGTTGGTTCATGGTCCAAATGTTGTTCATATGCAATGAATTTTTTTAAAAACTTATTTACATCATTTTTTAGGGCTGAAATTACAGAAATACAAAACCCGTAATGATTTAGAATAATTTTTAATTCTTTAAAACCCGTAAAATATCATTTTAATGGAAATTAATGGTTTTTTTAATTTTGAGTTGGAGAAAAGGGATGAAAATGGGATAAAATCAGAGAAAATGTTAACTCTCAGTCAAAACAATGAGCCAATATAAATAAATCAGAAAATATCTATTTTTCATGAATAATAAATAAAGAAAAAGAGCAAAAATGTGAAAAATTGGATTTTTCGCGCTAAGAAAATATAGAAAAATAAGATTTATGTGCGTGAATGTTTGGCGAGGTTAAAGCATGATGTCAAGCCTTATTCTGGTCTTGTCTTTTGTATTATAGTCCGTGTTTATTGCTTTTTACATACAAAAATGATACAAAACAACCATTTACACCTATGCACTGCAGCAACACCTAAAGGGTAAGGGAAGGATAAAGTTTGTGAGATGATCTAATTGCTGAAAAGATAAAAATTTTGATTTTTCTCTTTTTGCATAGCATTTAGGGATCATTCCATAATTAAATATAGGCGACTAGTAGCACGAAAGTTCCGGTGCGAATCCCTAAATCACGTAACGCTTAGTTAAAATTCATGAAAGGGCTGTTTTTCGCACCTCACATGGCTATTTTTAATCATAAAATGGTTGCGCACAATTGTCATACACCTTGCATTAAGCATGCCATATGGTATCTCTTGGAATGCCTTGCACTTGTTTGCTAAACTTTGACCAATGCTGAGAGGACACGAAACCTAAGCTGTAAGTTTAGACGGGTATTTCTGTTGGGGAAAGTTTTGTGCGGCAAATCAAAATCTCTTGGAACACTGAATTATGAAAGAGTGGAGTTTGTGTGAATGTTATATGTGTTAACGACGCATCTTGGGGCTAATCCTCGAGGTGTAGGAGAGTTGCAGTGGAGCTGCAACAATCAGCCGAGAGGTGCTTCCTTATGTGTGTATTATGAGGCATTATGCCTATATGTTATGGGATCTCCCTTTGAGGAGATGGGAAGGTGAATGTTGGATTATATATTGGATACAAATGTAAAATCGTCATAAGCATTTAGTGCAAAGTGAGTTTTAGATGCTCCTGGCCCGCGAGTGTTAAAAGTAGCCCTTCGAGTGCAAGTGGAAGTCTTGGTACTTCCCTATTTCCAGTTAATCAACCCACAACAAGTGGGGGTGTAGTATTGCGTACACAAACTCCTGTTGTCAATCCGATTGTAGCCATGACACAACTTATCGCAATTCTAGTAGGTACGCCAGATTTACCGGCATTAGGAGCACCGTTACCCATTTTCCATGGGTTAGCAGAAGAAGATGGAGAACTCCACATTAAGGAGTTTCAAGCGCTCATGTTCAATTATCGAATCCAAGATGAAGGACACCTAACGATGTTCTTCAACATGACATTAAAAGGAAGAGCGGCAGTGTGGTATCACGGTCTAGAAGCCAGAACCATAGCTAGCAGTGCCCAATTCTTTACAGCTTTTCATAGGGAGTTTGCCCTTGAGAAGGGTGGGAAATATTGGTTGCGTATTCTGAATGTAACAAGCCAAGAATCAAATGAGAATGTCCATGCATATGCCAAGAAACTAAAGCAAGTTCTTCGCAAACTTAACGCTTATATTCCCATTCCAGCAGTTGCACAGTTGCAATATTTCCTACATGGATTGGATTTTAATATCTAGGTGCAGTTGAATAGTGTTGCTTTGGCAGATATTGACACTGCCATCACCCAAGCAGAAGGAGTAGAGTCGCGCTTGCAAGTAGCTTATGCAGCAAGGATAAATTGGAATGGTAATAATTTGGCCTTGACCAATGGGAGTCAAGGGGACCCCATGTTACATACGGGTGGTAGAGGGAATATTATGTCAAATTTTCCTATGTTGCGAGCTCCTCCTGTTGACATATCGATCTCCACTCGTGATACGCCAGGGTGACCGTTGTGTATTTATGTCACCAACTTGTCAGTTGCAGATGCGGTTGGTACACCGCCCCTGAATAATAGCTACATGATAGCTATCCTTATCTACTCTAGTTCGTGGCTCAGTTAGTATGCCACCTTAGTTAGTTGAGTTTGGTTTGAGACCCATATCTAGGGTTCTTCTATTTCTTTGTACTTGAGTTCTTTTGGCTTCCACAACTAAGAAGAGGAAAACTGTTTTCAGCCTCCACCCTTGTGTGTATTCCCCCATTGTGCAAGCAAGAAAGCTACAAGTGAGACTCCTTCCTTCTCTCCCACAATCTTGACATGGTATCAGAGCCTTGTTCGTGGTAAGGAGCTCAAGAAAGCAAGCCAAGCTCGCGGTGGTTTGGTAAGAGGAGCAGTGTTGCTTTCATTTTCTATTTTGGGAGCAGATCTCTGCAGGTAGCACAGCCGAAAATTGCAGGAGTGCATTGTCTCAGGTTGAGACGCCCTTTGCGGTGAAGCAAGAGGAGAGTATATGCTACGGGCGACGGCGACCCTGTTTTTTTGATTTGAGGCCATTTCGGGGCCTGTTTTGGAGGCGGAAGTTCTTTGCACGCACTCAGGAAAAGGCCCAGTTTTATGCTGTGCAGCCACTGTTCTACAGGTTGGTGAAAAGTTTCTGTAGAAATTGCATCGTATGCTTGTGCGCAAAGACATTGGGAGTTACAGAATCATCCCTGTTGCCTGTTCATGCAAAATCATCACTAGGAAGTGACTGTGTGGTCAAATACCACTTTCGCCAGTTTTGCAGATTTGCCCTTGTGAGGGTGAAGCTGAGTTTTTTGCAGTGACATAATTTTTTGCAGTGTTGTGTAGTGGCGTCTGATTCACTTTCACAGATTGTCACTGAAAAGCTTGACAAGAACAACTTCCAAGCATGGAAGTTTAGAATGACGAATTTCCTTATGGGAAAAAGATATTGGGAATTTGTTGTAGGAAATGAAGAAGAACCAGTTCTTCCTGATGTTCCCAATCAACAGCAAATGCAGGCATTTAAAGCATGGCATGAGAGAGCCAGGAAAGTTATGTACTGGCTGTCTATCAGTATTTCAGACTCTATGATTGTGCATATTCAGGATGCAAGTACGCCAAAGGAGGCATGGGATACTTTGTCAAAAATGTATAGTACAAATACTCAAGCCAGGAAAATGTAGCTCAAGCAAGAGTTGCATAATGTGTAAAGAGAAAATATGAACATCCATGACTACCACATAAAGGTGAAGAAGATTGCAGATGCACTTGCTTCCATTGGGTCGCCAGTGGAAGATGATGATTTAGTTTCTGTGACCTTGAATGGTCAAGGAAAGGATTATGCACAGTTTCGAACATCCATTTCAGTTCGTGAAAGATTTCCTGATTTTGAGGAGTTGATTGCTCTTCTAATTTCTGAGGAGCAGAGAAATGGTGGTGCATCTTCTTTAGGAGGAACTTCAAAAGAAACTGTCTTCTACTCAAATGCTGGAAGAGGTAGAGGCAGAGCTAGAGGAGGCCGATTTGGAGGCCGTGGTAGAAATCAGAATATGCAGCAAACTCAAGAAAACCAGTCCTATGGAGGAGGACGTGGTAACTCTAGAGGCAGGGGGAGCCAAAGAGGTCATGGTGGATGGCAAAGAGGCCAAAATGCAAACAGTAATGTTGAATGCTACTATTGTGGTAAAATGGGTCATATGGCTAAAGACTGCTATAAAAAGCAGAATGACATCATGAATGGAAAACTGCAACAAGGAAATTATGCATCTTCTAGTAGACAGGGTGATGACTGAAATGAGCATTTGTTTATGGTGCAGCACATGAACAATTCTGTGACAAATGCAGAAGAAAGCAACGATGTGTGGTATGTTGACTCAGGTGCATCAAACCACATGACAGGTCATGCAGAATGGATGGAGGATGCAAGGAAAATGGAAAAACCACGATTTGTGGAGACTGGTGATGATACTGCACATCCGATTGTGCAGATTGGAAAAATTCCTTTGTCTATGCAGGATGGGAAAAAGAAATACCTGTCCGATGTATTTCATGTCCCCAATATCACTAAGAATCTGGTTTCTGTTGGTCAAATGGTTGAACAGGGCTTGCAGGTCAGATTTAATCCTCATGGATGCTTTGTTGAGGATATGAAAAATAAAGGTTGCTTGATAGCAAAAGGAAAGAAGAAGGGCAGAATGTTTACGTTGGATGCAGACATGTCTGAATTGAGTGCAGCAATGTTTGCACATGGGACCGGTGTAGTTGCAGATATTGATATCTGGCATAAACGCATTGGTCATGTTAATGTACAACGACTTAAATCAATGCAGGCCCAAAATATTGTTGCAGGATTGCCTAAATTCAAGGTTGCAGAAATGCATAAGGTATGTGAAGCCTGTCAGTTTGGAAAACAGGCAAGGAAACCATTTCCTAGACATGTTCAAGAGAGTAAGAAGCCATTGGAATTAATCCACTCTGATGTGTGGACTACTAAAGCTGTATCTCTTGGAGGCTGTCATTATTTTGTCAGTTTTATTGATGACTATAGCAGAAAAGTTTGGGTGTATTTTATGAAAAAGAAAAGTGAAGTTTTTGGGCATTTCAAAACTCTTAAAGCTATGGTTGAAAAAGAAACAGGCCTACAAGTAAAATGCCTAAGGTCAGATGGAGGGGGAGAGTACCTCTCAAATGAGTTTGCAAGGTTCTTGCAGGAGCATGGCATAAAGCAACAATATTCATGCAGTCATACCCCACAGCAAAATGGAATTGCAGAAAGAAAAAACAGACATATTGGAGAGGTATCTCGTGCCATGCTTAATGAAAAAGACCTGCCAGATTTTTATTGGGCTGAAGCAGTTGCTACAGCAGTCTACATAATGAACAGGACTCCCACTGCAGCAATACATGGAATGACTCCAGAGGAGAGGTATACTGGTAGGAAACCAGATATTTCTCATTTGAAAATTTTTGGTTGCATTGCCTATGTACATGTGCCAGATGAGTTGAGATCCAAGTTGGATCCAAAAGCTGAGAAGTGCATCTTTATTGGTTACTCTCTGCAGCAAAAAGGGTATAGATGCTATAACCCTTCTACTCGTAAGTTTACAGTGATCAGAGATGTTGTTTTTGATGAGATGAGTAGCTGGTATAAACCAGTAAATGTGATTGATGATGTAGATGCACAGAATTCACAGCAGCAGTCACAAAATATTAGTGGACCTCGAGCGTCCTCTAGCAGTGGTTCACATTCTTCACCATGGACAGGCAGATTGAGATCATGAGAATCTTCTCAAAGTAATGCAGATAGTGGTATGCAGGTATCACGAAAAGGAAAAGAGAAGGTTGATCAGCCCATGTTTGATGTGAATGCAGGTCACTCTTATGTGGATGGTGAATCCAGTGGCTCAGAACAGAGCATTGATGATGAGTTGGATATTTCTTCTATTGTTACACTTGGAGTAAGTAAGACCAGGGATGTTTTGAGAGCACCTGGGAGTGAACCCACTTTGCGCAGGTCTACCAGAGTTAGGTATCCTGCGGATAGGCTGAAATATGATGGATTTACAGCCATTCACTATGCATATATGGTCAAGGTGATACAAGAACCAGAACCCACTTCTTTTGAGCAAGCCATGGGAAAAGAAAAATGGGAGAAAGCCATGGATGAAGAAATGGATGCCTTGGAAGCAAATGCTACATGGGAATTGGTACCTTTGCCTAAAGGAAAAAATGCAATTGGCTGTAAGTGGGTTTATAAGGTGAAGCACAATGCAGATGGTTCTGTGAACAGATACAAGGCAAGATTAGTAGTCAAGGGGTATGCACAAACATATGGCATTGACTATGAAGAAACATTCAGTTCGGTTGCAAGGATGGCAACCGTAAGAGCAGTCATTGCTATGGCTGCATCAAAGGGATGGTCTTTACATCAGATGGATATAAAGAATGCCTTCTTGCATGGTGATTTGCAAGAAGAGGTCTATATGGAGCAGCCACCAGGTTATGTGCATGTTGTTCATCTTGAGTTTGTTTGCAGGTTGAAGAAAGCCTTGTATGGCTTGAAGCAAGCACCTAGAGCATGGTCTGACAAGATAGGACAGTATCTTGTCACTATTGGCTTTCAGATTTCCAAGGCAGATTTCTCACTTTATGTGAGAAAAACAGAGAAAGGTATTATGCTACTTGTCATTTATGTTGATGATTTGATTATGACAGGTGATAGTGATGAAGATATCCTTCATGTGAAAATGCTATTGAAGCAGAAGTTTGAGATGAAGGATTTGGGAGAGTTGTGTTATTTCTTGGGCATTGAGGTGATTAGATCACCAAGTGGGATACAGCTCTTGCAGAGGCAGTATGGATTGGACATGCTATCCAAATATGGGATGACAGGCTGTAAGCCTATTTTAGTTCCTTTGGAGCAAAATGTGAATTTGAGCGCAGATGCAGGTGAGCTTCTGGAAGACCCTACTATGTACAAACGCATAGTAGGAAGCTTGATTTATATGACTATTACCAGGCCAGATTTGAGCTATGCTGTTGGTTTGGTAAGTCAGTTTATGCAAGCTCAAAGGAAACCACATTTGGATGCGGCTAGACGCATACTCAGGTATGTGAAGTCCACATTGCAGTATGGACTATTTTATGAGACTGGGGTTCAGATACAGTTGCATGGATACACTGATGCTGATTGGGCTGGTAGTATTTCTGATAGACGATCTACCAGTGGATATGTGTTCTCTTTTGGGAGTGTTGCAGTCACTTGGAGCAGCAAGAAACAGCCTACAGTTGCCTTGTCGAGCACAGAGGCTGAGTACAGGGGTGCAGCAATGGCTGCATGTGAGGTAGCTTGGTTGCATAAGCTACTTTATGATATGCATCAGTCTACAGATGGGCCAGTTGTCATTTATTGTGACAACATGAGTAGTATACACTTGGCAAATAACCCAATCTATCATGCTAGAACAAAGCACATTGAGGTGCATTATCACTATGTGCGAGAGAGGGTTTTACTAGGTCTTATTGATCTAGTTTATGTCAGCACAGAGGATCAGGTAGCTGACATATTCACGAAGGCATTGGGCGCAGAGAAGCTGCGCAAGTTCAGAGACCTGCTTGGTGTGGAGGAATTGGGATTGAGCTCGAGGGGGAGTGTTGACATATCGAGCTCCACTCGTGATACGCCAGGGTGACCGTTGTGTATTTATGTCACCGACTTGTCAGTTGCAGATGCGGTTGGTACACCGCCCCTGAATAATAGCTACATGATAGCTATCCTTATCTACTCTAGTTCGTGGCTCAGTTAGTATGCCACCTTAGTTAGTTGAGTTTGGTTTGAGACCCATATCTAGGGTTCTTCTATTTCTTTGTACTTGAGTTCTTTTGGCTTCCACAACTAAGAAGAGGAAAATTGTTTTCAGCCTCCACCCTTGTGTGTATTCCCCCATTGTGCAAGCAAGAAAGCTACAAGTGAGACTCCTTCCTTCTCTCCCACAATCTTGACACCTCCTAGCATGACTATGCCTATGGCTAGTCAGGCGGCCTCGCTAAACAGTGGTGGAAACCAAACAATGAATCCTAATGTTGTCCTAGTTGGTTTGCGGATAATTCCTAATCAACTGGTTAGGCCCATGGGGCGATAGAGTAACGATCGTAGCTATGAGTCAAGTGCTTCTAATGTCCTTGGTGAAGTTAAGGATATGATGAAGCACTACACTGATATGATCTCTGATTAGTATCAACAAATAGCTATGGATGTCAATTTTCTTAAGAAGTAACAGAATTTGATAGGGAGCCGATGCCCTGAACAGGGTGGCCCCTCAAGATTCAGCTGTAAGTGGTGTGGGGGCCAACATTTCCCTAGGAATTGCCCGAATGTCAAATGTGATATTTGTGGGAAGTCTGGCCACTTAGTCACTACCTATTAGAGTAAGATTAGTTCTCTCCAACAAGGGAGTAAACAACCAGATCCAGTTAACCATCGCGCACAAGGAAACAATCTCCAACAAGACGATGGACCAAGGCAAATATTGCAAAGAGGAAAGGTTGTTGTAGAGGAGTTACCTCGTGGCAGTGGAGTTAGCCTTATTGAGGCTGTACATATCCATGATGCTGAAACTTCTAATCTACGAGCTGCAGCCTCTTGTTACAGCTCGTAGATTAGAAGAGTCAGTTTCTTGCGCCCTCTTTTTGCTCCCCAAATCATGATTGCTGATCTGAAGAATGGAGAGGAATGCTCCTGGGCCTGGAATGCTTCTATCCTTTGCCCTCCATTGCCACAAACCGATCAAGAAATGATGCACTGATAGAAGAGATAAAAAACTAGTCTTTCTCTCTCCTCCCTCTCTATCCTGCAAAGAGGCTATTCATGTGCAAGAATTCAAGAAGAAGAGGGGTTGAAGAATACTTGTTCGGCTGTGATCGGATTGCTTCAAGATGAAGAGCAGGCTAAGGAAATAGATTCAACATTGAAGAATGGTTGCTGGTTAGTCTATGGGCTGCTCAAAATAATGATTAAAAAACCCGCAACACGCAAGACACGCGACGCAATATGCTTCAATTTTATGGAAAATTTTGATTGTTTTTGTTGGTTCATGGTCCAAATGTTGTTCATATGCAATGAAATTTTGTTTGAACCTTGTTTATATCATGTTTGAGGGCTGGAATTGTAGAAATACTGAATCTGTAATGATTAAGAGTCATTATTAATTCTTTAAAACCTGTAAAATGTTTTTTTAAATGGAAATTAGTGGTTTTTTATTATTTTGAGTTGGAGAAAAGGGATGGAGATGGGACAAAATCATAGAAAATGTTAAGTCTCAATAAAAAAAATGAGTCGATATAAATAAATCAGAAAATATCTATTTTTCATGAATAATAAATAGAGAAAAATAGAAAAAAATGGAAAATTTTGGGTTTTTTTTGCTTTAAAAATATAAAAAAAAATATTTTGTGCATGAATGTTTGGCGAGGTTAAAGCATGAGGTCAAGCCTTAGTTTGGCCTTGTTATTTGTGTTATAGTCCATGTTTATTGCTTTTAACATACAAAAATGATACCTATATGTATTGGCCAAACTAAGGCAAAAAATGATACCTATGTATTACGAGGCATTATACCTATATGTTATGGGATCTCCCTCTGAGGAGATGGGAAGGTGAATATTGGATTACATATGGATAAAAATGCAAAATTGTCATAAGCATCTAGTGCAAAGTGAGTTTTAGATGCTCTTGGCCCCCGCGAGGCCGTGTGGTGGGATTGTGTTCATATTTATAAGGCCCGGCTAGTGCCATAGCTGGTGCCGGTCCATTTTAGGTGCCATCAAACTGACTTGTTGGATATTCGGACTAAATATGAGCATGAAGTAAGTGTTACATATGATCAATGCCCCACCCTCATTAGGTGCTACCAATGATCCATGGTGCTCAAAGTTGTAAGGCCCCCATTATGAGGAGAAGCCAAATGTGAGCCCGGACATTGGTTGAGTCCTGACTTGTATATCAGATGAGGTCTATGTGACCGGATGGCAAAAAGGTGACTGTTGTGGGTCTAATCTTTGGGTTAGACGGAGTGGTTAAGCTGGTAGCAACTCGAGGCACATTGCATTGAGTTGCGTGGTAAGGGAGTTAAAAGGGGCCCCTATTGTGGGGTCCGTGGGCCGCGGAAGCGGCCCCTGGCTGGGGGGTCCCAGAGGGGCCAGCGGCCCCCCTGGCGGGGGTCCGGGGGCAGCGCCCCCGGCCCGATGGTAAAGGGAATATTCCCTGGAATATTCCCTGGCCGACTAGTGGAGGCTCATATGGTAGGTCGGTCAGCAGGCCGACCTAACGACCTTCGCGGGCTATAAAAGCTAAACCCCTTCGCAGCCATCTCACACTCATCTTTCACCCAGTCAGAGTTGTTGTTCCAGCTAGCCTTAAGCTCTTCACCTATCTTCTGTCTAGATCGCCATCTAAGCTTCACACAGTGGAAGCGCACGGGTGGATAGAGCCATCTTTGTATCAGTTGTTTGGAGTTAAAGAATTTACTGATTCTCCTCTTATCTGTTGTGTACTCTCTATCTCTTTCTCAGATTCTGTTCGCTGCGCCGTGTAATATTTTACAGTAAGTACCAGATTATCTAAGCAGGATGTTACTAATCAGTGGTGGACAACATGTGGAAAAGAGAAGAAAGTGGCTGGAAATGCATTATCTTGTAGCAATATCCATGGTGGAGTAAGGCAGATGCAACAATATGGGGAAGACACTCTAGGATTTATTCCTCGAAGTCACTACACAAGAAATCATTGGGCTCGGGCTACCATTGAAACATTAGTGAAAATAGGGGAATGATGGGACCTCAAATGGACTAGCACTAGCTATGGCACTAGCCAGACCTCATGCTCATAATAGACAAACACACCTACACAGCCTCGTGGGCCAGGAGTGTCTATCTGCTGCTAAAGGACGAACTGTCCTAAAGCCTAGTCTATGCATTTATAGTTTTGTAGTCCAACGTTTCCCTTTGTATAAACTCCACAGAGGGAGAACCCATACACATTGGCAATAAATGCCACGATAATCACATACATGGGAGGCAACCTCTCGGTGGAATCACCGCGGCCTCAGTGCAGCTCTCCTACATGGCAGGGATTAGCCCCTTGATGCGCTGCTCAACATATAGAACAAACGAACAAACTACACTCTTTCATTTTGAACTTATTCCAGGAGACACCATGTGTCCTTACCAAATGATCCCCCAAGAAACGAATGTCTATCCTACGGCTTAGGTTTCCTTTCCACCCTCAAGCGTGGGTCATCATAATTGAAAACAAGTGCTATGCATCCAATTCTTTGTATTCTGATACCATGGTTGACATGCACATAAAAAAGTGGATGATCCTAAAGTGCTCAAATATAATTTTAAATCAGAAACGTGTTTTGCACAACTAGGCTTTCCAATGCTCATTCACTAACCCGTTGCGGCAATGTAAGGATAGCACTGAGACAACACTCGTGCTACTATCCTCTTAATTAAAATACAACGAACTCTATGTCATGATATGCATAAAAAAATCAGCAACAATCAGCATGCAAATTGCACCATTCAAACATTCGAACCCCGTACGTTTAGGCATTGCTTTCGTTGCATAGGTGTAGAGGTTGGTTTTGTCATGTTTTGATGTATAAAAAGCAATAAATCATAAACTTTGACAAGGAGATAGGGCAAAATGAAGCTAAAACCTCATGTTTGCCACTACCATATATCCAGAAGCAATCATTATGTTTTTTCTTATTTTTGTGAGCTGTATTTCTATTTTTTCCCTTATTTTTTTCATTTTCTTGATTTATTTGACAATAAAATATGCTATTTCCTGATTTTTCTTGTTCCAATCACTTCAACATACTAACATTCAATTTATCTTCCATTTTTCCCCCATGGGAACACATCTCACCCACCCAAAACGACAAAACTACCATTTTACCGCTTAAAAACCGCCTTTCGGGTTTACGGGAATTAAATAGCGCATGTAAATCATTGCAAAAAAAAAATCTAATAAAAAATAATTAATCATGATGCAACCAGCACTCAAACAAATTTTCATCCAATAAGAACATTATTACCATCATAAACTATAAAAAAACTTTATTTTTTCTTCATAAAAATGGGCATACCGTGTTTTTATGAAACCTAAGACGCATTAAATGACTGCATGACCAGCGGATGGAGCCTCCATTTCTCTCAATCCAATGCTTTACATCAATCTTCAGCATCTCCATCAACCTCCATCACCGTTTCCTTCAATCTCCTTCCCCATTCCTCCTTCAAGATAGTGCGCATGAAAAACCCATAGAGAGGAGAGAGAGGGAGGAGAGAGAGACTAGATTCTGATCTCTTCATCCAGACAGCCATATCTCGCGGGAGGACCAGTGATAGAATCAGGGAAGAGGGAGAAGTTGGTGGGCAATCTCTGTTCCATGGGTTGCATTCAGCCCCAAAATCGATTGGGGGGGGGGGGGGGAGCGATTTTTGCGTCGCCATCTTCTTCATGACGTGCTGCTGCCATTCGTGGGGAAAAATGAGGGAGGGGGGTGTTAAGGTTCCAAAGGGCACCCCGCTTTGGCCTAAGTTTTGGTCCACCTTTTCAAATCTTGGCCAATTTTTGGCCTCTTTTGCGTTCGGGCTCTGTTTCAACCTCTGAAAAATCTTACACATCCGTCTCGGCATCCCGCACTGACTAGCAGCTCCCAGCATCCCTCACGGCAGTCGAAAGAAGTATCAAAAATCCACAAGTGTCGCTCGAGTGCCTTTTAAAAGCCGTCTTTCACTTGGTGCTTAAAATCGTCCTAGTTGCAGCCGCCGCCTTCGATGTCGAATATTTTTTCCTTAAATTCTCGATTTTTTGGCAAATTTTAGACACATTCCGGGCTCAAAACTCCACTCTCATTGGCGACATGGGATAGGGGACTCAGCTCGTCAAATACCACAACAGATCTGCACAAAACAACCAAAGGAAGCATCAAGCTGATACAAAATAAATACATACTAAAACACAGCACAATGCTCACCCTACCCCCTGACAAAACCAAGGCATGAAATCCACAAGGAGTAGGCCTAGTATAATCTAATAGAAGGTTTGAAGCTAGTCACTAATCGACTGCTCCAACATGGCCAAACTAAAAAGAACTAGCAAAGAAGTTGCCCTAAGTGGTGGTCTGAACTACCTACCTTACTAAGGACAACACAACTAGGAGCTCCTACTAGGCGAGGACTCCTATAGACTGATCAAGAAGTATTTTCTTTTAGCACATTTTTGCTTTTAGGTTCTTATGTTTTCATACTCGAGCATGTAAAAAGGAGGGAGCTGAGCGTAGTGACCCAAGGAGAACAGGGCATCGGCCTCAGGTCCTATCTTGGTACCCAAGAACCTACCAAGCCCTCGCAAGGCGACACTTAATCCTTTTCTGACACTCACTTTTATTTTCACTCCAACCTTCCTTACTTTCTTCTTTTCCAGTGAGATGCCACCCCTGGAAGACAAGGCATCGGCCCCAGGTCTGACTCGTCCCTAGAAACCTACCAAGCCTTCGCAAGGTGATGATCAACTGCTTATAAATTTTCCTTTATTTTCTTTTCTATTTTTATAGGGGTTAGAACCCCTTTTTACACACCTTTGTATATATTTATTTTCTTTGAGATATTCAGGGTTTTTTCCTCTCTATCATCATCATTTTTTCCTTCGGCAGACTTCTCTAACTGCCTCACAACTAACAAGAACTCTTAGGACGGCTGCCTAGCAGGCTAGTAGAACAGGGTCACTGGGACTACTTTCTCAAACAGGTCTTTCGATGCCTGGCAATGTCTTTACAGGAGGCAATAGCTACTCTGACCTCCCCCAGACATACCTAACCTAAACCTGGGACTTCATGCCTTGGATGC